>NC_134185.1:20973458-21573458 GCF_964188355.1 Buteo buteo
AACCAGCAAGGATGGAGTTCCTGCGGTTTCTCTCCTGCTTAGAGGGAGCCTGTGTCACCTCTGGTAAAAGGCCTCTGGCTTACACCAGCATTATACTTGGCCAATTATCTAATTTAGGTATCTCATATGTATTTAGGTCTTGAAAAGGTCAACAGCAGAGCATGGCTGGGCAGGGTTTTTTGAAGCTGTAGGACTGGAAGCTTTGCTTCTAGCATCATTAGAAAATAATTGCTTGTGAATGTCCAGAGATTTGAATCTGCATGTTGGAGCTCTGAAAAGGAGGGCAGGAAGGTTTAAAACATTATTGAAACAGCTGCTGCTAACGTTACACTCGCTGCAGACGCCGAGCAGGGAGCAAGCGGAGCGCACCGGGGGGCTCGGCTGCTGCACCTCACCTGCCTCGGTACCCTTGCGCTGGGAGCCCACCTCCGCGGGCTGCTCCTCGTGGGACTGTCCCCAGCACAAACACGCTCCTCCATCCAGGGTTCACGCAAGCTGGTGCGTGTTTATCGAAAGCTGCAGTGAGGCAGGGATTGTCCCCGTGGCACTCCAGCTGAGCTGTTTTCATCGAACTATATCTGCTATTCTTCCGTTTTAAATTATTTTTGTCCTTGGTTTTTGGTTTTCCGCTCCCTGCAACTTTTTCCTTAGGTGTCTGTTCCCCTTCTGAATATCTGTCTTCCTCTATTACTGTCTTTCCTTTCTCTCGGTTTAACCATCATCTTCCCCAGGTCCATGATAAATCGCTTAACGTATTTTTGATGTCCCCACTTGTTTTCAAAGTTCCTGTAGTGTCTGGCTCCTCAGTGCTGTTAGCTGTGGAAAGTCCCCTTCCCTAAATGTTGTAAGGCCCAGATGTTACTAAATGTGATTTTTACCATCTAAAAACCTGTCAGTTACCTGCCGCTGCTCACAGCTTGATTTCTCAGTATGACCGAACTGGGTGGCTTGTGACTCTGAACACAAGCCCTGAGCTTCTTACAAGGAAGATTGCCTCGATGCCTGGAATTAGACCAGTCCTTAATGAGGCGTCTGTTCCTCCTCAGCTCTGTTACAGATATTCCCTGTGACCCTGGCCAAGTCACTTTATCTTTCTTTGTCTCTGCTCACCATTCAGAAAACGGGCATAATTGCACTTCTGAAGCTCATGTGGAACTGCAGCGATGAATTCCTCCTGCTTGCGTTGCCTTTACCTCATCCCTTTTGTCTGCACGACTGCCAGCTGCGATAAAAAGCCATGGAATCAGAGTAGCCGTGGTCAGTGCAAAGCTTATGCTCCGAGCGCTGGCCCAGCCGCTCGCCATATCCTAATAACACTGATGGCAGAGAATCAGCTTTATTACCATTTGCATAGCAGTTCTGTGGGCTTTGAGGAGCCTCCTATGCTATCTGTGGATAGTGAACGGAGAAGTTTCCAAGGCAGGGTGCTCAGGAGTACACAGTGGTTATTGCAGGAGAAAGAGTTAACATGCCTTCCTTTGAGGGCTTGCTCCACGGAGTCGTTAGAGAATGTGGGGCCTTGGGAGCACCAGGAGGAGAGGGAGGGAGGCAAGGCAATTGCTCCATTTGTAAAACCCGTCTCTGGTTTTCATCCCTCTTTCCCTCACCCTCCCCACTTCAGTTCTGTGACAATAATGAAATGCTTCTGAATGCTAATGTCATTTAATTATTGTGATGTTGCAAATGAAGGTGCCCACACACAAATTCAATATGGATGTAATTATTAGAGGTGGAATGCCAATTAAGCACACACCAAAAGCAAGTGGTGTATTTTTGATTTGTCATCTGATTTATTATCATTTACCTCATGTGCCTCAGACAGCATCGCTTGAGTCAGGAGTAGAGAACCAGCCCTTTGTACATAAAGCTTGTTCTTAAATCTATGCTTCATAAGAAAACGGCAACTGACATAAAACATTTGTTATTAAAGTACAGCCAGGAGTGTAGTTTTGAAGCATTCTCCATCTCAGGTAAGGAACACAAGGGAAGTATGACTTTAGGTAGGCCGATGCACATCTCCAAAAAAAGCACCGAATACAATACCATTCACATACATAACATATGTCAAAAAGCCTTCAGTGAAAATCCAAATTATGCAGGGAGGAAAACCCAGCCTGCAACCAGTTTAAATGTGTTGGCCAAGTCAGCTAAGAAGTTCTGCAGGCTTGTGTTTCGGTAGCTAGGGGCGCATTGTCTGCCTACCAGCTAATTACTGGGGGTTTCAATGTTTAGGTATCTCCTAGCATTGCATTTTTTAATTCTAGTCAGTCAGCGTTGCCTTTTGGGGTGAGGAGCACAATGCTGGCGGAGCATCCTGCCTGCCTTGTTGTGCAGCCTGGGCACATTTATAATATTCTGCTGCTCTCTCAACCTGTAAAGAGGCCTTCTCTGAATACTGTGCACTGCTCACCATGCAAGCAGCTCATTATCCCAGGCATTTCAGGACTAATTTATAGGACATTTGGTTAATTTGCATAAGCCATCCAGTACACAGAAGATGTCTCCACAATACAGTAATATGCCAAAATCAGGATTTATGTGAAAACATGAATACTGGGGGGGGGGACACACACATTTTTAAGAAGCTGTCATTAGCACCGATCTCTAAACGAATACCTCTGATAAAAAGTCACAGAATCCTGCCTCTCCACCTACTGTATGTGAAGCTCCCATATAATTTTCTGCTTTGAATCTTGCTCGTCTTTTTATTAAGATGGGTTTTGATCCTTAAACAGCCTTGAAATATGAATACTTGGCGCTGTTGGCTTTGTCTAAAAAGGAAACAAAATCCCCCAAACTGAATCCAAATCGAGGGCTGCACGTTCAGCTATCACTGCGAGGAGCCTCGCGCGTCCGCTGTTCTGATTATTACCTTGACACCAGAAACAGGAGGGCCTGTAATCCTTGAAACAGCTGACATCTGAAGCGCTGATTCTTCCTGTGCTTTGAGTTAGTCGGTCCTTGATCTCCGTGCCTGGCATGCAAGCCTGGCTTTCACTGAAACCTGACCTTGTGGTCCCTTCTTCTGCAGCCCTGTTTGTCTTCTGCTGTTCGGAAATGTGCGGCTTCTGTCCTCAGGACTCTGAATTAGAGCTGCATGGGTCAAAGGAGCAAACAGGAGAGTTGTCATTATTGGATCCAATGCCTGCACTTGATTTAGGTGTCCTTGTTTTTTTTCTTTTTTAATAACAATTACAAAATAAGAACGTTGCAAGATGTTTTTTAAGCGAACCTTTCCCCTGCAAGGTGACGCTGGCTTTCCGTGTAGGCTTCACCTACAGGTACAGATGGGTTTGCTCCCTTCCTTGCAAAGCCAGCCTGGGATTTGAAAGTTAAGTTGGTTTCTTTCTTCTCTCACTAATACGTCTTCTGCGATCATGAGGCCTCTGAAGAGCACATTAAGTCCATATTTACCCCTGTGCAATCTAATTAACTTCCAGAATAACTGTGCAGGTGTAACTGAGATCTCAGTTTGAAGGCAGCTTTGCTCCACTTATTATAATTGAAGGAACTGTTTGGCCAGCAGCATTTCTATTAGTAGTAATGCTGTTTGAAAAGGAAATAACTTAGCTGGACTTTCAGATTGAATTTGTAGGAATGCCAGCTAGAATTGCGTAAGTGAATGCATATATATCTGCTTACTTGTAAATAGAAGCTAACTTGAGCTGGAAATCACATGTACAATAAACATGTAATCCTGATGCCATTGCTACAAATTCATTTCCCAGGGCAGAGCTACGGTTTCAAGAGCCTGTTTCAGTGCTTTATTGTTTTGAAGGTTTGAGCAGTGTTGGTTGTTTGCTTTGGTGCACCATGTGTAGTTCCAGTTAGGTGAAACCTGCTGGGTATTTAATGGCTTGTTCAGCTTGAACCAGAAGCAAATAGAGGGAAATAATGTGTTGTAGGAAGAGAAGTACTCCAGATAAAGATTTATTTTTTTTTTTGCTGTTCTAGATTCTGTTACTCTATTATATCTGTTATTCTAGGCTTTGAAATTAGTATTTTCAGCTGCAGGAATTTGTGGGATTTTTTAATCAAACTGTACTACAGGTTACATGGAACTGACAGCATTAGCTTGAACATAATGAATATGTTCAATATGAACAATGCATGCAGTTTTTTGGTTTACTCTTTTCCAACTTGAATCACTTGTTACTATTCTAAGATGTTAGAAGCACATTTTTTTCCTCTGGGGATTTACAGTTTCTCTTAGTGTTTTGATTACTTGTGAATAATTTGATAGAAAAACCCCTTACACATGTGCCTGTGATGTACAGCATCTAGCTTGGATTTAGTTTTTGACTGATCCCTAATAGCTGAAGTTACTGTATACAGCAAAAAACATTTGTAATGCTGTCAGACAGGAAAAATCTCTCTTCTGTAACTTGACGCAAATTTGTTATGTGTATAGCTCCATGAAGTTCAATAGATGTAAATACAGATTAATTATTTAAAAAGTAATAGGAAAGAATGAGCTTCCAAACATGTAGTGTTTAATTATTTAAAACCTGTAATGGAATTTCAACCCTCGTGCATACCTCAGATCTCTCGTTGTGCTTGGACAAGTGCCTGAGGTTAACTGGCATGTCCCTACCTCTCAGTCATCTCCCCTCCTATATCACAGGGTGATAAATGTGCCTGGTAGATGTGAAGAACAGTCAATATTCTCAGTCACGTCTACTAGTAAATATGCTATACTTAACTCTGTCTTCCTTTTCCCCATTACTATATTGCGTCCTGCAATAAGCCATTCCATACAACATTTAATGTAACAAGACGTATATGAGTGTGCAAGTGTGTGCACATCTGTACCTAGTCACAGGCAACCAAATCCTAAAGTTAGGGCTTTAGGGCAAAGTCCCTCATGATTCCTGATCCCACAGAGCAGAAAAAGCCCCATACCACTGTTGCAGTTTGGTCGTCTGATGGTGGTGGTTCGCACCCGCTGTATGTGATTGATTGCACTGGATGTTGTACACACGTGTAGGACAACCTGATTCCCATTTCAAAAAACTCATGCTCTAAGTAAGCTAGTCAGATAAGGGGAAGCCTTCTCCCCATTTCAAAAGGAGGATCAAAGATACAGACTCAAAATAAAGAACGTACAAGCCCCCCAGCTTTAGAGACCTGCCTGAGCTTGGCCTCCCTTCATTCCCTCTGCAACGGATGGAGGGAGAGCAGTGCTGCTGACACCAGTTCAGACCCTTAGCTAGGTTCCTGCCATGATCCACCCTCCTGAGACGCCTACCTCTGTCCACAAACCTGAGCCAGGCAATCAAAGTAAACACCTAAAATCAGGCTGTCTGGATTATTTCACTGCCTACCCTTCCCCTTGTCCAGAGTTACTCAGGAATTTTGTGTTTGCGGGGAACGACTAATGCCAATCTGGCAAGTCCCATCTCAGCACCCTAGCTACATAGCCTTCCTTCTTCTACTGCTGTAAGTCACTGGATGAGGAGCACTTGAGCCAGGGTGGGTGTTAAAATAAATTTAAAGAAAAGCCCTTAAAAGAGAAGCAAACACTTCAGTGCATTGAACAAATACACAGTTAGGAGCCTTTGTATGTGATGGCTACTGGTCTTCATTTGGCAGCCAGATCTCAGCTGGTTTGAGGAGGAATATTTCCAGTGCTGCTGTACCCTGTGAAATTGTTGTCAGAGGCAGTTCTGTGGAAAGACCTAGGGAAGGAAGAGGGCTGGAGAAAGCAAGACAGAGTTAGTCCTTTTTTAGGAGGAGTCTAAAGAGCATAGCACTCTTGAGAGCCTTGCTTGTGATACACTTGCAGGGTGATGGTTTAAATACATTGATTTCTTTTGTCCTGGGGTGCAGCTTCCGCATAGCTGCTTCGTTGCACATGTCATGCAATGAGAAAATCATCTGCATGATCTTGTGAGTATGAAAGGGTTTGCCATGATGCATTTACATAATAAAATCTACGCAGTCACAGTGTGCATCATACATACAGGCAAGGAATGAGTGCCATCTACAGTAACACAATGCATTACTAAAGGGTCCTCTGTAATTGTGTTCTTTACCGAATAGCGTGTCTGATGCCTTCTGCTGTAATGTACCCTCCTTGGTGAGAAATTAATACTTTGTGCCAAATTCAACTCTCAGTTACATGGTTCAAATTGGAAAAACAACACTGGCTTCAGTGGAGTTATCCCAGATTCATCCAGGGGTTACTAAGAATAGATTTGATTTATGTAAATAGCCGGGTGTCAGGTACGCTCCAGTGCTAAACGCTTTCTAAGCAGAGGGTTAAGTAAGACATATTATCTCTTTTCATTTGAGTAGAAAAGACCTAGTGGGACTTTTTTTCCACATCCATACCCTACCTAGAAAGAGGTAGGTGTAAACCACCAAGGAAGAAGGTGCCTTTTCCATTACTTGAGAAGTAGCAAACATTTCAGGCCTGACAAAAGCATCGTAGGAGGCAGCAGCGTACGTGAAGGGCTGGCCCTCCCCACCTCAGGCTTCAGTCACTGGTAAAGCTGGTTGCTGCCCACCACCCTCACAGCCGGCGGGTCCTGTTGGAGGAAGCCTGGCTTCACGGCAGGAATGTTCTTAGTAAAACAAGAGGGACATTAGCAGAAGAAGACAAGGAAGTTTTCACACACATTAGTTCACCGTATGTTGGGCTCTAGGCTGCAGTTTCAGACCTTTATAACTCCTCATTTATTATTTTTAAGGCTAAAATCCTGGAAAACAGTGGTTTAAGATAGCTAGGGACCATAATAGCCATGGTAAATCTTACCTACCAGAGACAGAGTCTTTTTTTTCTTTTTTTCTCTTGTTTCTTGTTTGTTTCCTGTTTGTTTGTTTTTCTTTCTTCTCTCTTTTCTATTTTTCCTTTTTCTCCTCTCCTCTCCTTTCCTCTCCTCTCTTCTCTTCTTCTCTTCTCCTCTCGCTGTCTGGAGAATGTGCAGACTGTTGCATTCCCCATCTCTTCTTTTCCCTGGCCCTTATTTCAGTCTTACCTGCTTCATATGGGAGTGCCCAAGAGTGAGTCTAACAGTTGCTCAGAACAAGCCTCTCTCCAGTGGTGATTTTGTGCTAATAGAAGGGGGAAGGGGAGCTGGGTCTGTACCAACTGGCTCTGGGTTTCAGCCAGGATCAGTGCCTCGCAGCAAGAGAAACTAGATGCAAGCAGAATGCTTCCTCTGTGCGCGGCCGAGCAATTTCCCTTGCTTGGCTTCGTATTCTCCAGCCCCCAATTCCAGAGGAAATGGGAAAATGAATTCCACTCTCCATGCCCAATCTGCAAGAGATGTGACACGTCTTGGTCCTGGGCTGAAACCGATGTGACACACTGTTCCTTGATCCAGGCAGATTTTGGATCTTGCCCAGGGCTGTTCTAATCAAATGTGGTTTCCAGAGAGTGGGCTGCTCTTTAAACTGAACGTATTCTGGGACGTGGGGTGGTGTGTACCATTACCAGCAGTGAAACAAGCAATTCTCAAAGTGTGAATCACATGCAGTCAAATCTGGAACAGTTTTGACTCCCTTCAAAGCTCTCTACACTAAAGCCCAGCAATGCTCCTCTTGGAAAGTTTGGAATTTTTCTTCAACCATTTTTACTAACGGTCAAGTCAATCTTTCCCTAATCAAGTCAATCTTCCTCTAACATTATTTTTCCAAGTGAGCAGCTGATGCAGTCGCTCAAGGATTTTGTTTGGGAAAGGTGGGGAAATGTGTGCAAGGGATCTGCCTCAGGTAGACTGTGAGACCCAGCCAGTTCTGCTGCAGCCCACGCTATGGCGCATATAGCATAATGGGTCCTGGCCTGTAAATATTATTGCATGATATTGCATGTAATAATAAAGACTAAAGATCACTGACCTATATAGATAGGTGGAAAAACCCCATATATATATAGCCAAATTTATATATGTATGTATATAAAAAAAAATATATTTCAGAGCACCCAGAGACTTCTATTCTGTAAGCCTTTTGCTTGTACAAGCATAAATCAGAAAAGCAACACAAAAATCTGTGAGAGTTAAGCCACTGTAAAATGGCATAGGTGAGATAAAGAATTGGACTTAGAAGCCTTCATTACAGATAAATAAAGATTTCTCAGGGTTTCAGATTGCATTCCTACTTGCTATTCTATGGACTAATGATATTTCAAATCTGGATTACAGTAATATTCTCTAGACCCAGTAATATTACATTTAAGTCTGAGTGTTTTAATGGCTGTTCAGTGGTGATTTTGGTCCAGGGGAAGTGGTATTGGCCTCCAGCAATGCCTTAGGCTAAAAGCATCATGTGTTAGCAAAAAACATTAACCTGCCCCTCAAACCTCCTCATTATTACATTTATAGTCCTGTCAACCAACCTATGAACCACTGGAAACATAATGGAGGGGGTTTTATTGTTATTTTTATATTCTCTTGAATATTAAAAGGAAAATATATTGGAGAAAAAATACATATAAGATATTACTAGAAATAAATTCTAGACAGATGAGCCACATGGGTTATTTTCCATCTCACAATGTTACTTTGCTATATGACTAGAATAAAGTTTTGTTCGGAAAAAAAGGGTGAACATGTTTATTCAGGTATTGAAGAAAAAAGTGAATTAACTAGAGAATATAAATCTTCATCTGACTTCTGAAGTTATCTGCAGATGTGGTAGCGTGAGGTTGTCAAGGGTAAAGATTTCTCACTTGGGGAGATTTTGGTGACTCAATAAGTGAGAGACTGTTTGAGGCTAGTAAAGTGCCCCTTTCCTCTTTTGCCTTTAAGTTTTCCTGTACTTAACAGCATCTGTAATTCTCAAAAGAATTTGATAGAAACATTTACAGTGTTAATTGCTCTCAATTTCCCTTTCTTTTCCTGACTGCTGGGGCCAGATGCAGGGAGTGCTTCGAAGCCTCCTGTATGCAGGCTTTCTTTCCTCAGGGCACCAGTTGACAGCTGCTCTGCGGAGGAAAGCTCGGTCCTGTTCTCCTGTCCCTGCAGCCCCTGCATAGGAGTGAGGAGCTGCTGGCATGGCAGTGGTGCTGGCCCTCTCATCTGTCCCCTGAAGAGGGGCTGGCAGTGGTCCTCAGACCAGGTCCCTGCAGTTTGGGCCCCCCAGGGGTGGAGAAGCTGCTCTGCTGCTTGTGGAGCATGGGGAAATGTAAACTGTGCAGAAGGTTCTCCAAGGACGTGGAGGTAAATGTCCGTATGAGGAAAGATGCATTTCCACTCTCTGAGGCAGAGGAAGGAGGGGGATATCCTAGCGCGACCTTCCCCTGCAGCCCCAAAGAGATGGCAGGCACTGGACACTGCGAGGAGGTACTTCTAAGCCCCAGAAATGGTTTTCCAGCTGCTAGCTTTGTTTTCTTTCTTTAGCCTTCCCAAATATTCAAAGCCGACAGTTCTTGTCCTGTTCTCAAGGTGTTTACAGTGCTTCTCACTACGGACACTTTGCACAGCTTTAGTGGCAGCAGTTTGAGGAGGTACGTTCGTGTCATCTTTAGGGAGCAGCTCTCACTGTGGCACTAACAGCTTGAGGATCATCAAGCAAAACCTGCCGTCGTGGAAAGGCACATGCTGTAGTTCTCCAAGACTCCCAGCTTCATCTACTCGATGTACTTCTTGCTTCTGGCTGCTCGGTTTTTCCCCAGATCACTTCAGGACCAGGAGAAGTTTGAGAATGCACATCACGGGAAGTCTTGGCCTGGAAATCAGGTGTCAGAACTCAAGGTGATCAGTGCCCCTATAACCCGAACCTGCTTGCCTGATCAGCAAATATGACTGTGCCACTGGTCTGCCAAGCCGGCTTCTCCCACTGCCACCCACGAGCTAAGGGCCACGAGGAGCACGGCGCAGACACTCGGCTGACTCCACACAGCCCTACCCTTGAACTGGGCTCACCAAGAAGGAGGCTACAGACACACCTGGATGGTCTCCTGTCAGACCGGGTTAAATCAGGAAGAGGAACTGCCTCTTGGCCTTTTTGTGTGGGCACACCACCATGCAAATGCTGGGCTACTGCTTGCAGATCTGTGGCAGCCATGATGCCACACGATGAGCTCGAGGCTTGATTTAGAGTTGAACTTGGGACTCGATGGCTTCAGCAAGGGTTTGCTCTGCCCCCCAGTCTCTCGCACGATGTAGTTATGCTCAAAGGCCCATCAGCTTGAGTGGGATGAGGTTTCTCAGGGCCTGCGTCTTCTGCATCATCTTAATTTTATTCAGGACTTATGTCACTGCTGGAGTGGTGGCCTTAGCCAGTACTGAAACAGCAGTGCAGATGTGCCCTGTAATCGGCTCTTGTCTGGTACGAGTGTAAAAACCCCACATTAAGGATTTTAAACTTTAAATGCTGTTATTGTCCCATTCTGTGTTATTTCAGCCAGGAAGGTTTCTGGGGAGAACACCTTTCCTTTTGGCAAGGCCCACCTCACACTACATTCAGTTTCCCTGAAGTTTCACCCACCATATTGTGGGCTTCACCAGCAGTTTCAGATCCAAAGTTCCCCCTGTGGTTTCAAAGCCTCAGACTGAAGTTGAAAACACGGAGCTCAGCTGTTTGTATGCAAAATCAAACATGTAGCCACTCTGATGAAACAACACCCAACCTGGATTTCCACCGGGCATTAGCATAACTTACATTCGTTGCTTTTGGCTGGGAACATTAAAAAGCCCCCCAGCACAAAGGAACACAAGGGCTTTGAAAAGGCTATGTTTTAAATACCACAGATGAGAATTGCAATTATTTAAAAAATGAAATCAATTTATCATTAGCCGTTAATTACCAAATAGCTCTATTTTCTCCTTATGCTTCATGTAGCTTAGACCTTTGCGTAATTAGGATGAATAATGGAGACAGAGTGGGTCTTGCATTTAAATGACATAAAGTCAGTATTCGCTCCTCAGAAAACTGCGGTACAGATTTTCAGGAGGACAGGACGTTTAGGAGGGTTACATCAGGGAAAGGAAAAGCAAATAAGCAGGCAAGCTTTGGTTTCTTTTAAACAAAGAGAAACTAATCACAGGACAGTTTTAAGTTGTAGACAACTGCAGTGTTCTGTTTTGTCAACTGTTTTTGCACAAAGCTCCAAACGTTGTAAAAATCTGTTTTCCTTCACACCTAGCATTGCTATGAGCTATATTGTAACCACATTCACAGTGTGTTAGAGCCTGCCTCGGGGTTCCTTCGCAGCAGGTTTCAGCTGGAATGATTTTTTTTTGAAATTTTTTATAATAATCACTCCATTCAAGTGGAACAATTCTTATGAAAAATTATCACGAGCCATCGTGGACAGAAAACCCCTGCCACAATAAACATGCTGAATGCCTTGCAATAAGCACACTGAAGGTGGTTACCGAGGCTGGATAACTGCTTAGAGCCACACTTTGGATTATGCCTGTTACTGGTATTGTTTAACATTTGGTAGCGAATGAGCATCAATTCCCAGCCACGACAGCTGAGGCAGGGTCTTGGTTACAGTTGTCTTGAACGTAGATGCTGTGAACTGCCCTCCCCTTTGGGGACAGTCTGCATCCCTGCCAGGGACCCCCAGACCAAAGCCCCCTGCCCCATGGGCTAGCATGGTGCTGGACACGCAGACCCCTGCGTACCCTGCTCAGGCACTGGCCATGCCTCGGGCTACCCAGTCCCTCTTGAGAGGAAGCCTGAGCAGGTCCAGGGTGGGCATTTTGGAGGAGGATCGGGTAGGGAAATGCAGGGCACCTTGGTCAGCAACAGCAGGTTGTGCAGCTTCTGGCAAGGCTGTGCCCACTCCATCGTTTGGCGCAGGGTGCTGGCAGCTGAATGCCTTCTGTGATAACTCAGCTGGGAAGAAAGCACAACAGCATTAGGATAAGCAAAAAAGCCTTTAAATTACGTATTTCAATGCCATTATGCTGATTATCGCCAGCCTCTCAAAGGAGTTTGTCATTTGCCGTTGTCTCTGGGTGGAACATGTTCCCCTCCTCTTCCTTGCTCTGACTCCGTGCATCTGAGCAGAGCGTGGCCATGTCCTTCTGCAGATCTTCACCTTCCCAATCGGCATGGCAGGGTGCCTACCTTGCATTTCTTAATATTCATCCTTTTCTGAGTCAGAAAATGCTAAAAGGGAACTCCAGTGCCTTGGAACGGTCTTTATGTCAAACAAATCACCGTGTGTTTGTGTGCTAACAGCTGAGTGCACCTTCCCAGCCTGGCGGGAGCTTTGCTTCCCCAGGGGCAACTCCACGGGGGGACCCTCAGGCGGTGAAGAGTTGGTACAGACCTCCAAGTTGACGTTTGCAGGAGGGATCAGTCTAACCCAGAGCCCTACTGGGGCTACGGCTTGTCTGTGCTCACACACATTGATGTACAGCTCCTGCCCCAAAGTTTCTCCATGCTTGGTCACGCAGCAGGATGCAGAGAGGGGGCCACGGGGGCGGATTTAGCACTGCGGGCAGGATCTACGAGGGGATTTGTTTAGATGTTACCATTACCTTTTAGGTGACCTGCTCCAAAGAGGAGCCTTGGTGGTGGATAAATGGAGGAAGGCAGGGAGGGAGCAGGCAGCCACATTGCCCAACAAGCTGGGGGAACTGGCAAGAACAGCTGAGAGAGGTTTCACACTCCTTTGCCTTTTGAAGATAGTTGGGCACATCGTCCTTCAGGACACACAGATCTGGGTTTCTTTCCTTCTGGTACACTGAATTTTCCCCTGCTGTCCTGCCGGGAGTGCTTCACAGCCGTGCGCAGGGGCCCAGGTGGCGAGGTGCCGTGGTGTCCGTGCTGCCGCAGCCACCGGGTGATACGCAGAGGGTCTGACTGAGCTGTGTGTAACAGTCCCTAGTTGTGACTCATTTGGCTGTTTACTAGAAACCTCCGTATGTGCGTTTCAAGCCACTTCCTAATTTCTTGATTGCTGCTGCGTCCAATGTTTGGCAGGCTTCAAAAAACTTGAGCCCTTGCTGAAAAACATATGGCTGGTGTGTCGGGTTCTCGCTTGGCTGCAAGGCAGGAGCGTGTGCAGGGGGAGGGGGGGTGTCTCCTCGCCTTGCAGCTTTTGGGACGAGGTGGGAGGCTCTGCCTCCACGCCTCGCACATCCTGGGTGAGTGGCAGGGTCGGAAACTGCAGGGAAGGTCCTGGGACACAATCTGGGCTAAAAGGAAAGGCAGCCAGGGCCGGGATGCGCTATAGGAAATGTGCAGTGGCGTCCGTGAAGCCAGAACATATGCCTAAGCGTGTATGAAGAGACAGCAGTTGGATACCCCAGTGGGAAAAGGGAGTAGAAACTGCCCGGCAAAGTTGACTACATGGATTTTATGCCAGGAAGCGAGGCTTTGATAATCTTCAGTCCCATGTTTTGACATCCTTGATAAGAGCCTGGTCCTCAGGAGGCGGTGCAGCCCTCTCTTGTGGAAGGTGTCCCACGATGGCATTCTCCTGAGCAAGGAGAGGGGCTTCGTTAGTCACCCTCTGGTTCTGGAGAAGCTGAAAAGGGACTGTCTTTGCCCTGGGGACCCTTTTCTGTCCTCTTGCTAAGCTTTAGCAGGGAGCTGATATTAGTAAAAAACGCTGTGTATAAGGCACAGGCTCTCTGTCTTCGCAGCAGTGGTGTTTGCACGTTACTTGTTCCTGGTTTCTCTCAGGCTGATGTAAATACCTCCACAGACAGATTTTAGCAAATGTATTTCTTAGTGAAGTAGTGTCTGATACTAGATTATCGTTCAGAGGTTAGTGGTGGACTGCACTCATGGGTGAACTTTGTGCCTGCATTTGACAGCCAATTAAAGTATTAATTAGCCTGTGCCTAAAGCCTGAGTGTGGCCCTTTTAAGCGCAGCGGGATGCCTGTGTTGTGCCCACGGGGGAACCTCGTGGCCACATCTGGACTCCGCTTTGGATGTTTCTATCAAAATAAAGATACAGATGCCAACAGGAATGGCTTTTTTGCCCTCTTTGTATTAGAGAAATCTGAGCATTGCAGAATCCCTCGGTCCTGGCTTCCTCGGTGTTCCCGTATCGGGTGCGAGTAGTGTTTCTGCTGATGCAGTGTCTTCTGAGTCGTCTCCTGGTGTAGATTGCTGCGTGTTTCACAGGAAAGCGGATGAATGATATCAAGTAATTGAGCTTATAAGTAGCACACTGGCAACACGCCACTAAAATATAAATACATTAAATGTACTGAAGGAAATGTTCATTCTGTTGTTTAGCGTTGGACATGCCCCAGTTAGGTAAATTTAATCTTCTTGAGGGTTGTTGCATTACAGCTGAATGAGATAGGCAGTTATCTTATTACTGATCTTTCTGTCATTCAGGGTTTGTGTTCTGCCATTCGTGGTGTGAAGTGTGCTTGCCTAAGAGCGGTACAATGAGTATTTTCCAAGGGACATGAAGGTGGGTAGGGGATCTGTTAGCACCTTGCAAGGTCTGACCCTGTATCTTGGAAATGTTCACGCTCCTTCTCAGTCACACCGCTACCGGTGCCACCTCCTTTTGGGTAGAAGTGTACAAAATGGTTGCTTCGCCTATGTTTGATAGGGAATGTCTGAAACTCAGCCTCACGGCATTTATTTTCTTCCTGTGTATTTCTGCCACAGTTTCTTCCAAAATCCCCGGCCGTGCCTCTGTTCCTGTCGAGGTCAGGGGCAAGGCTCCTGCCGACTCCAGGGTGAGCGGAGGCCAGTGTTAAGCATCAGACCCAAAGCCAATTGATTGCATTAAAGTGGAGTCTCTTCATTGTTTTCCATGGGTGCTGGGTCAGGCCCTCCGAACGTGATCCCGCAGCATTAACTCTCGTGACTAATCCCGCTGAACCCCAGGGAGCTACTCCGGTGCGTAAGCACTACCAAATCCAACGCACAGCGTTAACAAGCGCTCTGCAACAGTTTAGCTCTTCTCTCGGTTGTACGGTGAAGGGAAAGGATGAGGCAGGAAAGGGGAAGCAGAAGGAATAAGTGAACAGAGAGATTTTGAGCTGATTGTGAAGATCGACGATGTTCTGTATGGAATGCAAGTACTTAAAATAAGATACTGGCTGTGTGTTTTACAGATAAGAAAATGTTATTTTATTGAACGGAAAGATATATATGTTTCACCTATCACATCTGAACTAATCAGTGTCGGCTTTTAGAAGAAGTCTGTAATTACTCTGAGCACGTCATTAGTTAGATGTAAAATGAATGATATTGCTCTATTTTATTACCTCTAGTGATATAGCCATTTGTATCATAAATTCATTGACCTCATCTTAAATGATCAATCCTGTAAGACACACTTGATTCATTAATTCTTAAGTGACATTTTTTCTCCTCCAGTAATTTCCCCCTCATTGTAGGGACTGTTTTCCTGCCTTTTAGTATGGTATTGTAAGGTGTCATAATACCTGCATATGACATGCCCATGTTATACTTGTATCTTAAAGAAGCAGCACAGACTGATTGCTTACATAAATAGATAGATAGATAGAAAATAATGAAATACATGGATGTAGTATATAGACATTTCTCACTGATGTTAACTTCAACACTGAGATGCTGCATAAAATCAATGAGATAATTATTAGATATTTGGTCCATCCAGGATGTTCAAAGAAACAGAATTGTTGCCTCTAATTTCTGTGGGTTTAATTAATTTTATCTAGTGATAAAATATACAGAACAGTCTGTGATCAATATGTGAGTGAGGCAGGCAGACTCCAGAGTTTCTTGTACCTCTGTGAATTATTGCAAACAGGAGAAATCAGTAGAGAATTTCTAAGCAGGATTTCTAAATGTTTTACTGAGGAAGAGAAAATATTTGGTTAGCTAGGAGTGACATAGGAACCCACTTGAGACAAACAAATCAATACAGCAATAAAACACTAAAATATTTCAGTGAATTTTTCAACTGGTAACTAATAAAATTAAATTATTAGAAAAGATGCCACAAGTTTTGGGGGGCTGAATTTTTCTTTCAGTCTGCTTAATTAAAGTCACTGAGGGGGTTCTTCCTAGAAAGGTAAGGAGGCTGGGTTTACTCTCATATTTCTCAGGCGCTTCTTTGGCACCAGGCTTACAAGTTAGTTTGCTTCCTTAGCCCCGAAGGAAGGGCAAGTCTTAGCTGCACCCTCCCAGGACTAAATCAGTGAAGCAGCTGCATGTGAAGTCCTGCCCCATCCCTTACAGCAGCCGCCTATGGGGCCAGCCTCCTCATCTTTCCCCTGCAAGCAGACACTGTTTTGTGGGTGATGGGCCGGGGTGGGCTTCATCCGGCCCCAGCCTGCCCTGGGAGCTCCCGGTACCTCTTTGTGCAGCTCTTGGGGTACATGTGGAGACCCTCTGCCTCTTTGCACAGCCCTTGGGGCAAGAGCATACCCTGCAGGTGGCAGAAGGAGCGTGGTGGTGTGCATCCTGATTCCATACATGCAAAATAAACAGGGTTTTGTGGCCACAGCAGTGAGCTCTCAATCAAAAATTACTTTAAGGTAAATTCAGCAGCTTTACTGAGTTAAATAGTACCTTATTAACTCGCAGTGTAGACTCACAAATTCCCCTTTTGTCTGCTTGGAAAACAGTGGCAAGCCAGAAAATTTCAGGAGGTCAGTTGTAAGATGTTTCCATCAGATGATCCTGTGCTGACTTGCCAGGTGGGTGGCAAAACCCATACGCGTGCCAAATACCCGGGATGGTTCAGTGCCCACCGCTGCGTGTTTGCGCTGTTTGCGGCGAGGGGTTGCCCAGCTCTGGTGCTGTCTGCGACGGCTGCTGAGCCGTCCTGCGGGGAGCAGAGGGAGAGCCGATGCCTGGTAAAACCCGGGAGCCCTTGGAAGTGGGGGTGCCCCCGCTTTGCCCTGCTCAGTGCACTCCCGCTTCCCATCTGCCCCATGCCTGGGGAGGGATGCACACTCCATGGCAGCGGAGGCGTTTACCTCCACACTTCTGTGTATGTGACAGCCTTTTTGTCCACTTTTTTTAAGGCGCTACATGGTCAGCCTGTGTTTGATGCAGGGCTGGACTTGTTTGTAATGCAGCGGGAAATTTTCTTCCTTGCATTGAGCATCGTGCTGGAAACATGCCCGCCCTAATGCCGCACACGTCGAGCGGCACCAGCACTCCCTCTGCTTTATCTCCCATGGCACCGTGTCTGTGTGCCCAAGCTAAAAATCCAGGCCCTGCATTCCCAAACTTCAGGGATGACTTAAGAGTTGCTACTTCTCAAGTAATTATTTAGTTTGATTTAAATGTTGGAATAAAAACTTCATGGTAGAGAGAGGGACTGTGTGTGAGTGTGTGAATGGGGAGGGGAGGCAGGAGCAGGAATCAAATAGCAACTTGACTGGATAACCAAAAGGTTGCGGAGTTAAAATAAATGGGCTAATAGCCATAGCATATAGTGTGTGTATATATATATTAAAGATATATTACTGAAACTCAAAAATGTCACCACTGTTTATATTAAAGGAAAGCTGAGAGTTAAATGAGATGGGTAATCAGATGCCCGACATATGTTGTTTTGAATTGTTTATATGGCCAATAGTTATTAAAATTAATTATCCTTTTAATGCAGTCTTTTCACAATCATATTCCTTTTTTTTCTTTTTGTTTTGTACAAAAGATATAGTCATTTCAAAACAATCTAATATGGGCTATTTGGAAAAGGCAGAACAAACAATACCAGGATGTATTCTGACATGGTCGTAGGCTCAACATGCTTATAGAAAGCACCAAAAATCTCTTGTCAGTGGAGTATTTTGAGAACTAATGTAAATGACAAAAATGGGTTTTTTGTGTGTGTAAAATTCTGTCAGAAAAGTAAGGCACTGAAAAATCTGACATCTGTTTATCTGTTTATAGCTATGGCAAGATTACTCATATTAATTCTTGTTTAAAATGCCATATGAAGGAAAGGCATTTGTGCAAACAAGAGTCATATTTGAATTGTAGATCATGTCTTCACCATCTGTGAGAGCTGTTGGTGTTGCAAAATTAATGTGTTAATGAAATCACAATAATTTCTCTGAAGTAATGGATTCTGAAACCTAGAATGACTATTTTTTGAACTTTGGTGTCTAGTGGTTTACAACTGGGAAAACCTTTCACAGCTTAATTAGTTCTGCAGCCTTAATTTAAAAAAAAATGGCTATGCCTTCACCACACCAATAGTAACACAGAAAAGGATTAAATGGAAAGTAGAGAAACGAAACAAAAATAAGCCTGCAATGCAAACTTTTTGCCATAGTCTTTGAAAAGTTGCTAAATAGGCCCTTGCTTGCCAAGAAGTTTTACTCAAAGTGACTTGTACACAAGAGTGGGCAAACAGCTCAGAAAAAAATTCCAGCTTGCCGAAACATCACAAATTGGGACTATTCGAACCTCACACAAACAACCTGACTATTTCCAAGTTTCTCCTTGGAATGAAGGGCAAAGGATGAATGATGCTTTTTGCTTCATGATGCCATTTTAAAATACCACACCCTTTCCAACTTACTATTTGATACTCTTAATAGAATAGTAAATGTTACAGTGTGCTGCAATTTAGCAGAAATGATTTGCATTCATTTCCAGCAACTTTCTGAGTCCTTTTCCAGTTATCATACTTCTTGTGTAGCATTGCATCCCAGGTGGTACAGGTGTGCTTAAATTACCACTGAGGAGCAATCACAGCCATACTCATATGGATTTTGCATACTTACATATGCGTGTTATAAAAGTTTATGCCAGCTGATGATTCCTCTCTGTGGTATGGGTTTAAGATATATAATGTACTGCATAAGGTAGAATTGAGATCATGGGAGCCAGAAAAGGAAGTGGCATTCAATTCACCAATGTTTTGGAGCAAAAAAAGCATAGTTTTCACAAACGTTACCTGGGTGGTTTTTTTTTTTCTGCTAGAAAAATGTGAGTATTTAGAAAGCAACTGAAAAATGACTTTTGAAATAACACTATGAAGAGAAGATTGCTTTTCTTACCTGATTTGATTTTATTACTGTGTTGTAGGTATGTGACTGGTGTAAGCACATAAGACACACAAAAGAGTATCTGGATTTTGGGGACGGGGAAAGAAGGCTTCAGTTCTGCAGTGCAAAATGTCTCAATCAGTACAAAATGGACATTTTCTACAAAGAGACACAGGCCAATCTTCCAGCTGGACTGTGCAGTACATTACATCCTCCAGTCGAAAATAAAGCAGAAGGCACTGGGGTGCAGCTGCTGACTCCAGATTCTTGGAATATACCGCTAGCAGATGCTCGGAGAAAAGCCCCATCCCCAGCGTCTGCAGCTGGCCAAATTCAAGGTCCTGGACCATCAGCGTCTACCACTGCCTCTCCGTCTGATACTGCCAACTGCTCTGTCACTAAAATCCCCACGCCAGTTCCCAAACCTATTCCCATCAGTGAGAATCCAAATATTCCACCAGTTTCTGTCCAGCCACCTGCTAGCATTGTGCCTCCAATTGGTGTCCCACCTCGCAGTCCTCCCATGGTGATGACAAACCGTGGGCCAGTTCCTCTGCCCATATTCATGGAACAGCAAATTATGCAGCAAATCCGTCCACCATTTATTCGTGGGCCGCCTCACCATGCCTCCAATCCTAACAGCCCTCTGTCAAATCCAATGATTCCTGGAATTGGTCCCCCACCAGGTGGTCCCAGAAATATGGGTCCCACCTCTAGCCCCATGCACAGGCCGATGCTTTCCCCTCATATCCATCCCCCCACCACACCTACCATGCCTGGGAATCCTCCAGGCTTGTTGCCGCCTCCCCCTCCCGGAGCTCCTTTGCCCAGTCTTCCCTTTCCCCCTGTCAGCATGATGCCAAATGGTCCTATGCCTATGCCACAGATGATGAACTTTGGATTGCCATCCCTTGCCCCGCTGGTGCCACCCCCAACTCTACTAGTGCCATATCCTGTCATTGTCCCTTTGCCCGTCCCCATCCCCATTCCCATCCCCATCCCTCACATCAACGACTCCAAACCCCCCAATGGCTTCTCCAGCAACGGCGAAAGCTTCATTCCGAGTACCTCCAGTGAGACGCCTGGGGCAAAGCCAAACAATAGCTCTTCATCTCCGCGAGAGTCAAAGCAAGGATCCTCTAAGTCCTCTGACTCATCACCGAGCTGCTCAGGCCAGTCCCTAAATCAAGCTCAAGTGCTTCAGGAGCACAGTAAAAATGAAGTTGTTGACTTGACTGTCAGACCTAGTAGTCCAGTGAACAGTAAATTTGGTTTTCCTAGTGTGCTACAGGGTCCACAGGACGGTGTGATAGACCTAACAGTAGGCCACCGGTCTAGACTGCACAATGTTATCCACAGGGCTTTACACGCCCAAGTGAAAGTTGAACGTGAACCTAACAGTGTTGTAAATTTGGCTTTTGGTAGCTCAGACAAAAGGAACTGCAGCGACTGCAGGGACAACTGCAGCCCGGTTGACTCAAAAACGTTACCGTGCAGTGACGGAGCTCACTGCTGTCCCGTCTCCTTGGCCTCCAGCACGCCAGGACTGGAAGCTGGTGCAGCGGTGTGCAACGTCATTGTGAATGGCACAAAGAGCACGGAGGGTTCCAAGAACCCGGAGCCGCCCCAGGAGCCAAAAAAGCCCCAGCCCCCAGAGGAGCTGGCAGTGAGCGAGCTGGAGTCCGTTAAGGAGAACAACTGCGCATCAAATTGCCACCTCGAGGGAGATGCTGGCAAGAAAAGCGGGGAAGAGCCCCTTGCTGGGGGAGACAAACAGGACCCGAACCTTAACAATCCAGCAGATGAGGACCATGCATATGCTTTGCGGATGCTGCCCAAGACAGGTTGCGTGATCCAGCCTGTGCCAAAACCAGCAGAAAAGACTGCTATTGCGCCGTGCATTATGTCAACGCCAATACTCAGCACAGGGCCAGAGGATCTGGAGCCACCATTGAAAAGGAGGTGTCTCCGAATTCGAAATCAGAATAAGTAAAGGTTTGTGTAATCACTACTGCCTTCTGCGTGAGTAGAATGAGTATTTTCAGGTACGAGGTCAAACTCGTGTGGATGTGGCCTTTGTGAAATAAGATACAGATCCCATTTATCAGCACTTTCAGAAAACTATTGGTATTTATGTTTTAATATTGTTCTTTGTGTCGTATTGCATCTGTACTTGTCAGTACTCCATCCATCGGCAGCCACATTACACTTTTGCTCACAGAACATTTCGTGATGGTGCTGGCTGTGAAATTATTGTGTTGTGTATGTCAAAGTCAGTGGTTTTCTGCCTAGGATATGGTTTAGGTCTGGGCCATTAATCTGCTTACTTATTCCAGCTGAGTTACCCAGCAACTCAAGCCTTCACGATGATGATTGAAATTGCCCTACAGCATAGCATAGAGCAGGATGACCCAGCTGCTTCCTGCTAGCTCAGATCCAATTGATTTACCAAATGGTCATCTCCAACCATCTTTCTTTGGTCTGCTTCCAGACTGCACCCTGGCTTTCAGCTGGGGTGTGAACCCCCTCTCCCTGGGCTTTCCTTCCTCAGGTATCAGTGCTTAGGGACTGCCTGCTGTTTGGGACCTGCCTGCTGTAGCTTATCTCAGCAAGACCTGTGCCATGGGGCTTTACTCTCTCACCTGAGGTGTCTGCCTTTGGTGCAAGTCTCCCACCTTAGAAAAGCAGTTGAGGTTTCCCCCAGCCCCGCGGCTGTTATATGTGCGTGGTTCCTGGCAGGGCTCCAAAGCAAGGCAGAGATATGGGTAAGCCCAACAACCGTGGCTTGTCCAAGGTCAATGCTCCAGAGGCAGAACCCCCCCCCCGCCCTTCATTCCCTATTCCCAGCCTACTGAATCCCTCTGATAAACAGCGCCTTTGTAAAACTGTTAGTTTAATATATGTCTGTTGCTTCAAACCTGTGAGCAAGAAACAAGTGTAATTGCATTTGTTTAGATTCACAAGCGTGAAGAGCTTCTTTCAGGAAAAGGGAAAATGGTGGGTGTTGCAAGAAATCTGTTCAGCAGTAAAATACTGACGGTTTGCCGGATGTGGCTTGATGACATGCCAGATTTCATTACAATCCGTGGAATATTCTGTAGCCTCCAGTAAATCCCTGTCCCTGGTAGCACAAATAGTGACTGCAGCGGTGCAATACGAATATTGCCTTGAAGGGCTTGGCACCTACAGCCGTAGATAGCAGCCCAGGCTGTGGAATCTGGGCCATTGCAGCATCTCCCTGCTCCATCAGTTCAGGCTAATTGCACCATCAAAGATACCACAGTATAGTCAGGACTCCCTTTTTATTTGTTAACGCCGCACTCCTTGTGCTGGCTGCGGTGCCAGAAACATTACTTCCCTCAATCACAAACAGTATTTATTTACTTTCTTCAGTGGAACAGAACCATTATTCTTTGCTCTCGGCATGTGCTGACACACTTAAAAGATACTTTTGTAAGTACAGAGGACAACTATAACTTCCTTGGACTGATAACCAACATATACAGTAACTCAGAAGTCAAATGAATATTTAAAATCTTTACACACTCCTTGGCCCTGCTGGTGGGGATCCCCCTACCCACCCCTGAGGTATGGTTGGACTATATGTCCCTTTCAGCGGTGAGATCTTTATTGCAAACCCCAGTGTGCCACCTTTGGAGCTTGAAAGATTGTCTTCTCATAAAAGTTTTACCTAGGGGTCGTGATTTGATCTAGTGAGAAGGCCACTATTTGACTGTATCCCTTTTATTTAATTCTAGGAGGGCTGTGGTTAACCCATCCTTTCCCACCTTGCTCAAGCTCCTCGTAGTTGTGGTTTGTTTCAAGCCAGTGCTAAGACACTTGCACATTTGTGTGCTGACACTGTAGTCAAAAAGGGGCTGGTTCTTAGCATCTATTTATGCTTGCCCAGACCATCCAGGCTGCAGTAATGCCACCTCTCCAGGGTCCCGATCCCAAGAAAGGTTTAGCATCATCCAGAGCCAAAGCCTTAAAACTCAGAGAGAGTTCTGGCTTCACTGAGTTGTGTATTTTTGCCTGTTGACATGATTATACATGACATCACTTCACGGATAGTGTTTGACAGAGAAAGTGGGCAAACTGAACAAGTTGCATTGAAAAGACAAGAAGGATGCTTTATCACTGAGTTATTGTCCTCAGCTCTTTGTACTCTCTAAATGTCAATAACTGCCACTGTGGTTATCCTCAGGAATAACCATTTTCCCATTCACCAAGAGTTTTATATATTCATTTGTCTCAGTGTAAGGGTTGTCTTACAGGAAAGTTTTCAGGTTGGCAGGCAAGATTAATCTGACCCAATATAGACATCTGGAACGAAGACACAGCTGAGCTAATTGTCTAAACTCTCTTTCAAATCAACCTAGAGAAGCAGGCGCTTCAAAGAGACAGCTGAGCTCATCCTGAAGTCGACAACTAAGACAGCTCAGATGAATTGTGCCCTAGGAGTGCCTATTTCTCCCTGCCGTGAAGGAAACTTAGGGTGACTGGCACAGACATAGATGTCCCCACGGATGCTGAAAGTTAAAAAGCCCAGCCTAGGTGTCTGCCCTGCCTCTGGGGTTTGTGCAGTAGCATAGCATGGCATGGTGATAGTTATTAGTCAGTCCGTGTTCATCCCCTCCTCTCTCCACAAAAAGAAAAGACGTAGCCTCTCTGCAGAAGAGATGTGAGACCAGGATCCTTCTATGCTTCAAGGGAAAGAGGATACCCAAAATACTCTGCAGAAATAAACAGCGTGATAACCATCTCATTCCAGTGGGTATCTCAGTGAAATGCGGGTGGGTTTTGAGCCTTTCAAGGCACGCACAAGTGATTTGTGTAGCTCTGATGATTGATTTGGGGTGAGGACTCTTTGGTTTCATGCACAGCCCTCCTTTCACTAGTGCTGGTAATAGCCAGTCCAGGGGAGCAGGGGGGCTGCTTAGATCTCTGGCCTCCCAGCCGTCTGTCTCTCCGAAGGCTGCGCAGGGCTCACCCCCTGCCCGTGTCTGTACAGAGGGGACGAGCGGGGGGAGCAGAGCATCGGTGCAGCCCCTTACGCCGCAGCCCTGACCTTCGCCATTCCCGTGAGTTCCCCCTGCCCAGGCCTGGAGAAGGGCGGAGGTAAAACCCCGCTCCTTCGGCCGTCTGGTTGCGGGGAGGATCCCTCATGAGAGACTCCCAACCTCATAGAAATTCTACTAAAATACAAAGAGGGTACGAGCTGCACTAATAATTGTGTTGACTTGGGCCCTTGGAGGTTTGTATTGATTGCACTGCCCACACTAACCTAGGAGAAGAAAAAGTCCAGAGAATTGTCTTTTTCTCTCCTGCTCCCCACCGACCCTAATTGGAAAATCTGAACATATTGCCCTAATGTGCAACTTTTCCTGGATTTTATTTCCCATCAAACTGTATGAAAAGAAGGAAATTAGCCAAATATTTTTACGCTAGAGTTCTGGACAGACAGATTGAATTTGTGTAATAGCAACATAGGCTCTCTAAAAAGGAATCAATGCAAGCGTGACCTTTTGGGGCAAGTTGCCAAACTCTGGATTATTTGATGTACCAATTACTTGATTATTGGAAGTGCTAATCAGCAACATAATCCTCGATGTTAAAATTTAGTCTCTCCATCAGGATGTGGACTGTCAAGCTGTTCTACCTTGATGCAATTCGAAGAGCCGGCAAAAGATGTCTCAGTGCCAAAGTCCTGCTATGATAAAGGAATGAAGCTAGGAAGAATATTCTGTTGAGTGTTATTTTTTCAGGTTTGAGCAACGTGAGTGTCTAAAATTAGCAGTGTTAGTGTTGCCTGCCTACATGCTTTATGTCCAGGCAGGATCAGTTTTAACCCTCTGGTCTTGGTGTCAAGGTTTCCTAAAGCAAATAAATGGAAACACTAAGGTCTGCTTGGATTTAACATGATAGTTATGGTAAAGTAAATTAGAAAATTAAGTGGCACACGCTAAACTCACAACTAGATTCTGTGTGTGTGTGTATGTGTGTGTGTTGACGAATCCTATGTTGGGGGCAGAAGGGAGTTTTTCTGTTTGTGTCAGCAGAATTTCTCCCAGAAGTAATGGAAATAGTAGGAGTATGGCCACCTACAGAGCCAACCCGTATGTCCTGGGGTCAGCATCTGCTGAGTTATAGGCCCAAACCTCCAGCTGTCTAGTCCATACGTTGTAGTCGTAAAAATATACAACATGCAGAATGCTCCAGTTCAGAGCAGAAGTAATATATATCCCACTGTGAGCTCCCCTGCCCATAAAGGTCCAGCCCAAGATTTCCTGCTCTGGTCAGGATTCCTGAGGCAAGGGGCATAGCTATTAACCTCCCTTTCTGCCTTAAGAGTTTTTATCGCTCCCCTGTCACTGTAGCATCTATCTACCAGCATCTTTCCCTGCCCTCCTCACTCTGATCAGGATAGAATTTGACCTTAAAGGTATACTTGAAAACAGATTTTATACATTTAAACACATTTTTATGGTAATCATCTTTGTTGACACAGTACTATGGGCCAGAGCCTTAGCTAATTTTAACTGGATATAGTTCCACTGGTGCTAAACTAACTTAAATCAGCAGAGTAATTGGACTCATACACTTAACACCTACTCTTCTGGTTCAGAAGTTTTCCTTCACCTGGCTTCTTATGAGCCTACAGAAATTTTCCATTTATCCAAAGGGAGAGAGGAGAGACTGTTAACACCACAAAGCCTTAAACACATTTGCTTGGAACTGAAGCTTTGCCCTTGAGAGCTGCCTGGCTCTAGCAGTGTGATCTTACGTTTCAAAATTGCCTGTGTAGCTTCTCAGATATATTAAATCAGAAAAAGGATTTCCCGGGGGGGAAAAAAAAAAGAAAAAAAAGGAAAAGGAAAAAAACTTCTCAAAATGGTGAAGTATAAAATGACATACTTCCAGGGTAGCTTTCAGCTCCCACATCTTGCTGCCAGGGTGTGGGAGCGTTAACTTCCGTCTCAGTGGCAGTAAATAGCAGGCTCGTGGTACGCTGCTGTAGATCACTGCACACTCTTTGAATCAAAGGAACAAGTGCTGATTTCTGATGGGTTCCTCCTACTTTTCTATAAAACCTCCTAGGGCATATGTTTCAAAAATGAAATCTGATTCTTGAACCCAGTTTAGAAAATAACTACACCTGGTCTGATTTGCAAAGGTAGTGAGTATTTAGGGCTGTTGGCAAACAAAACACAAGGCCAGAACTTCAGCCAGCAAAAAATGCTATAGCTCAATTGACAGACCCACAGAAATCTGCAGAGCCTGCGGCTCCTGGAGACTGTAGCCCACCTGACAGCTCCCAGGACCTGGGACCACTGACTTCAGAGACTATTTTGGTGCTTACTTCCCCATATTAGTTTTAACTGTCTTGTGAAATGAAAATTATTTGAACTGAAATAAGCATCTAGTCCATGCCATTCCCTAAGCTGGTACAATCCACATTCATACTGCAACAAGAAGTTACTCATATTTCTTTGCCAGGCTTTAAAGACTGATCAGGCACTTTCATATATATAAGGCCTAATGCTCCTCGTTTAAGTTGGCGCAAAGCAGATTTGGCTGCATGCAAAAGAGTTAAGTGTAAAACGGGCATAGGGGGAGACTCTAGCTCTCCATCAGTCTGTTGTTGTGCTGTCGAGCTACCGAAGTCAGTGGCGCAGGGAAAGTTTATGGGGAAAACAAGCACAACTCATGATTAAATACAGACTCCCTAACAACAAAGACCATAGTAAAACAGACAGGCACCCTTGTAAAAACATCATCTGAGCCTTTACATTCAGAGGCCGAGATCCTGGACAGTATGTGTCTGATTGCCACTGAAATCCGATAAGGAGCTAAGCACCTAATAGCCTTTGTGAAGCTTGACCCTGAAACAACTATGGCCAACTTCAGCGCGGAGCAGTGAGCTCTGAACAACTGTGAGGAGCTTATAAACTATTTCTCAGTATTATGAGCAATACTTGAAAGTGGGTCAGAAAGGAGCACAACACTTTTGAGGACTGTGGTTGCGAAAAAGTTGGACGTAATCAAGCAGTGAGCAATAGATCTTAAGATAAAACTAAATTCTTGTTAAAAAAGCAGTGGGAGATTCAAACAAGGCTGTTTGAGCAAGAAATCAGGAGGAAATCAGACTGACAAGCAAGATTTTCTGAAGCACTTTTTGTTTCCAGATTACCTGCTGAGTCTCTCCCTGTCTCTTTTTAGGTCCCATAGAGCAAAACAGGCAAGTTAAGCACATTCCTGGGTGCCTCCATCAGTCGAGGCCTCATGGCTGAGGCCTACTAATCATTATCTTATTTACACTATTTTGATAATGAGTTGCATTTCACTCCCCAGAGCAGAGGTTGTGTTTGGAACCATGTGTGTTCATCTCGTGAGTGCCATGAATCGAAGTAACCTCTGACATTTTGCAGAACCCTCAACTATTCAACTTTTGCTTCTACCATGAAAATTAGAGCTAGTTAAATATTTGGGCTTGATCCTGTGCAGTACTGTGTGCACTCAGCGCTCGGTGCCTCTAATACAAGTTGAAGGCCCTCGGCACGTTACAGACCGAGGTCCTGCCTCTGACTTGTTTGCATGGCTTTACTTCCCCAGACATGATTTTGGTATTTGAAAAGAATGGTATTCCTGTACAACATGTGTCTCAATTTGTAACGATATCCTCCCTGCAGCTGGCTTGCTTTTCCAAGTGATTCTGAAACATTACTGTCTTAAATTGGAGCCAACCTACAGTAACAAATTATCTAGAGGCAAAGAGGCTGAACTGTGTTTGTGGACAGGACGCCCCCACTCTCTGCTGCACTTCATCTTCCAGTCGTTTTGGACTTTCAGGCTGTGTAATGTAATCGTCTTCTATAGAAGCATACATTTAAAAAAAAAATAATTAAAAAATAGGGGGGTTAGGGATTGGGTAGTGCAGAGTGAAATAACTGTTGAGTTCTGACCTCTCTGGAAAGATCTGCATCCCACCATTGGCCAATTGATATTGAAACCTATGGTTAAGAGCAATTTTCAGCTATTTATTTGGAGCCCAAGTGGTTAAATGTAAAACTTTGTGTTGCCTGCTTACACTCCAAATATTTATAAGTTTTCATTAACCACTTGTCCTGCCACTTCTAAGTTTCTTATCCAAGGAGGCTGGGGCAGGGGGAGCACTTTCCCACAGCAATTCTCTGATTGAGGTGCTTGAACACAAGTATAAAAGAAAAGGCACATGATGAGGTCACTGAAAATTTAAATTCTGACCCTACCTTTCAAAGATAGTTAAAATGCCAATTCTGTTCTATTTGAAGCAGTTTACCAATTATTGCTGAACCAGTTATCTTGGTGGTAAAAATATTGGGTTTGTTTTCTTGGGGTGGGAAATAGAAAAAAAATCTAAACCAGTGTTTGAGTCCAACGCAGGTCGCTCAGTGGCCAGCAGTGGTAGGGATAAGGGAGATGCCCGAAGGTGCCTGGCACTGCACCAAGGTCCTTGCCAGGTTCTTACCCGCTCGTTCCTCATGTATTCTGGGTGGGTGTTTCCTCTTCCTTCCCCCACAGTATAATCTACCTGACATTTTGGCCATTTGACCATGCCCCCTTGCCTTTGGATGAGGCTGCACCTGCTCTTGCTTAGGCTGAAATGAACCAGGATGGGGGCTGTGAAAACCAGAGAGAAACCCCGCGGGGACGGTGCCAAGCATGCAGCCCTGGATGTTGGTGGATGGAAGGGTTGTTTGTGGGAAAGTGTTGATTGCTTCATGATATGGGACACTGAAACTTTTCACTAAAAAGGTTCAATGGTACTTCTGCAAAAAATTATTATTGTTATTATTATTGGGGGTTTCGGTTGGTTGGTTGGGTTTTGTGGCCCACAGTAGCATTTCAGATGAAAAAGCCAGGCCCAGGCATAACCCAGGTGAGGAGGAGGAGGACTCTCACAGGGAGGTATGGGCTGCTGCTCAGCAAGACTCCCATCCTCACCATTCGTCCTCCTCCACAACGCTATCCACAGTTAATCTGCCTTTTTCTGGCTATTTAGCTGGTTTTACTGGAGAGATCAGCTTGGGTAAGAAAATTGAGAAGCACCTCAGAATAGCCAAAAGCCTAGTGGTTTGGGCCCACAGTAGGCTGCTGAAATTCAAGTTGAAGTTTCTATTCTGATTCAGACAAAATCAGTGGCTTAAAGAAGGGTTATCACATCACAGTGGTTGCCTGTTTTCAGGAAAGGAGAGCAGAAACTGTCTGGATTTGGTTTTCCTTCTGTTTTAGTTTTTATGTTTTGTTTTTTTGTTTGTTATTTTTTTGCAAAAAGATCCTTGCAAAGTTTCAGCTTTATCCCAGTGGAGAATGGGAGAATTTGTTGAAAATTTGGCTGTTTTTTTTTAAAAGGAAAATCCTGTCTTCTGCCATATCTGCACATGAAGCATCAGTGGGGCAAAGCAAACTATATACAGGTCTGCCAAATACACTGGTGCTGCACTAACTGGAGGGCAATGGGCTGCCTTGTTGTTGTGGAGATATACTCGGTTACTCCAGTGTAAATCAGGATCTGGCCCAGGCAGGCTCTGTGGTCTGCCATAGGGGACATGGCCAGAGCCAGTGGGTGCTACAGCTGAGATTAGAAGTCCAGAACCGTGATGGCATTTTCCTCTTTGCGTGATTTGCGTACATACTTCAAAATGCCCCAAAATGTAAACCAGAGACCCCTTGCCACTGAAAGCCTGGAGAAAGATGGTGCCATGGGGCTGGGCAGGAGGGCCTCACTGATGTAGGGTTTGTCTTGAGTTCAGATTGAAAGTGAAGGGGAGTTTCATGAACTCGCTGAGTAATTGTTCTATAAAAGGTTAAACCATGAGAAACTTCTCTGAATGGTGAAAAATTATACGAAGAGAGGTTCTGGGGAGATTGCTACTTTGAAAAGCAGAAAGTGGTATAGGTGGGGAAGAAAGGATGACAGTGGCAGAGAAACCTGACAGCAGCACTGATGCTGAAATCTGGGGAACTGAGCCCAAATGTTCATCTTAGCCTACCAAGACAGGTCTCTGGCTTCCTCCAAAGTTTGTGGATAGAGAGGCTCTTCCCAGATGTGTTTCAGAGCATGGAACACAGTGCCTGCTCTGGAGCACCCCTGGCCCTGGGAAGGAGAATGAGGACACTGATTCCCCCAGGTTAAAGTTCATGAGCCCTTGACTCTCCTCAACCTGTACAGCAAGGAGAGGAAAGGAGAAAGCAGTGCGATTCGGTGGAGAGCTGCTTTCGCTTTCACAAAAAGCTTGATAGTGATGGGAACATGAGGAAATGGAAATTTAAAATGCTGCGGCACGGGTTCCTGGTGGCAGCTGTTTTGCCAAGGAGAATCCAAACCTGAAGGGGAGAGGAGGTGCCGTGTCCCCTGGGTCTGTGCAGAGCACATTGCGTGGTGAAGTTGTGTTGCTGCTTTGTGGTACAGGGAAGGATTTACAGCAGCCCAGGCCATTCTCCCCAAGTATGTGGCAGCTCTCTGCTGAATTTAGGGAGTCCTATTTCCACTGGCTATGAAGAAGAGCTGCATGCTTACCCAAGCCAAGACTGTACTTCTGTTTTGGAGGGAGCACTGTCTTTATGGAAAAGTATCATGGAGGGAAGAGTCTCCTTTTCCCTTTGCCTTATGCTGTATCCCTACCGTGGAGCCTGGGGCTGGAACAAAGCAGTCAAGAGCAGATTCTGCTGTTAGGTTGCTGGGTTTTGAATGATTGTCATCATTTTTGAAAGAGGTAGAGAGCACTTCATTTCTGTCCCATTTCTCTTCAGTGAACTCTGCCTGGTAAATCCAGGAGCATGGACCCCACATCTTCTTGGTGATTCTCAGGGTCTCTCCCACAGTGATGATTCCTTTGCTCCCTCTTTTTAAAAGGTGATTTTCCCTTGGGCCGTGCAGGAGCACGAAGGAGAGCCCTGGAACTGTATTTCCACCATTTCTTTGCTACATAACAAGGGCATGGTGACATACATTCCTGTTCCTAACTTCACTAGCTAGTTGCAGGGTTCAGTTTAACATACATTGAATGAGTTTAGTGAGAGACGGTACTAAATGTACCAGCAAGGGGCTGAATGTGGATGTAAACTGGTGAAATTTTCCCAAAGGCTTTTCTAGGAATAGATGTAGGGAGGCAGGAGTCAGCACACAACAGACCTTCTGCTTTCCAGTTCATGTTTGTCCCTCAAGGTCCTTCCTTGACTGCAAAGCGACTGGATAAAATCGCAAGCACAGCCTCTGGTGCATCCCTGCAACAATTCAGTCACAGAGTTGGGGATGACTAAGCTGTCCCTACCACCTCTTCTGCCTAGGCATAAAAGGAGGGCAAATCCCAAGCCTCTTCCCCAATGCATTCCTTGAAGTCATAATGTCGTTTCAGATTACAGTTTGCATTTCAGCAGGCGGGAGAGCCAGAGTTGCATATCTGACCCAAAGCTGAGGAGGATCCATAGTATACAAGACCAGAGCAGAAGGAAAACATCACCTTTGAAATCAAGGGTTGGTGCTTAAGGAAGGACACAGCTTGTTATCCCATTTGTGCTAAAGGCCTCCCCTGACTCTTGCAATGTGGCATCCCTTCAGTTAGCTCATGGAAAGATAAATCATCAAGTATTTAAAGGGGAAGGTTTTAATGAAGAAGCTTGAACTGCTTTAAGAATTGCTTAAAAAAAAAAAAAAAAATTACAGAACTATTACAAGTAACAGATGATTCCAGAGTGTTTCCAGGGCTGAGCTTGCTCCCATGCTGACTTTAGCTGCACTCTTGTGGTTTATCTTCAGAGCAGTTTCCCTGAGAATAATTGCAGTGCCTTTACTCTAGGGCCATGCACATCCCAGATGAACTAGGCCTCTTTTAGCACATCAGCATTCATTGTCCGGGTGAATTAAGTGCTGTGCTAAATGATGGAAACTCTGCCATGCCAGCCCACATCAACAGTTGCCTCAGCCTTCCCCACCCAGTCTCTAATTTTTTTCTGAACAATAAGATGTGAATCTGGAGACAGAAATGTTCAATGGAGCACAGAATGAGGGGGAAGCAGTCATGGAAAAAACTATGTGTGTCTGCATGCACGCGTGTATCCAAAGCCATGTCAATGACATGGCCCCTCTGAGGAGGTGGGACGCGGCTGGGGAGGCCACTGGGCAGAAGCAGCTATTTCTGGCGGCTATCACTGCCAGCAGGAGCATGCTGCCAGCATGGAAACACTCAGCTCGTGGGGCAGCGCTGGGAACCGGCACGCAGGGATCAGTGCTTGGGTGTGGGGGAGCAGGAGAAGGAAATGCCCCTGCAGCTGAGCTACCCAGCTCCTCAGCACGGAGGCGCGGAGGGGGATTGGAGCGAGGTGCACTTCTAGTAATTGGCTCTACCAAGCAGGGCCAGGCTTCCCACCGCACCAGTCCCAGGGGCTGCGCAGGACGAAGGGCTGTAGGTCCGCGGCAGCACCTGGAAAGAGCTGGCTAGCTTGCAGAAAGGGAGGAGGGAAGCTTGCTGGGGAGGCTTTGCCCTAGCTGCCAAACTGTCCTGCCAAGCTCTAACTCTGTGTTGTTCTGAGCAAGGGTTTAAATCCTCGCGTGTCAGGGCATAAACCAAAGAGGAAGCTCTGCGTTGGTGCAGCCTGTTTCATAGCTGCCCATTGCTCAGGTTACGACTAACAGCCACAGAGGCCATCAGTGTGGCTCTCACCTACCGTTCGGGGGAGGACTGCATTGCTATCTGAGCCCATATAGATGAACCTCCAAGTTACCTGCTTGAGCTGGGTCATCATCCAGTTGAGTTATTCTCCTTTTTGTCCCTTGCATCGGCAGTAGGGCAGAAATGAGCTTTCCTACTTTTACTGTCATCTTTTCCATGCTGCCTCCTGAGGTTGGAACTACAGCCCGCCTCTGACTTCTAGGTGGTCTTCCAACCCAGGATCAGCCCAGCCCTGCTTAGCTTTGGAAAGCAGGCAAAATCCAGTGTGATCGCCTCAGTGCAACTCACGTAAGCTCAATTCAAATGGCTTTATGCTTATAAAAATTCTTCTTTTGTGGCTCACACAATTTTTGTATCTGATCAGCAATATTTGATGTGTGTTGAGGGCAAGTTCAGCTAGGGTGAAGAGCCTATGTTGCTCTCCTAAGAAGTAATTTGGTTTTTGGGGGAAGATATAAATAGCTGACTTTATTGTGCTGGTCATGCACGCTAGTGTTGGCACGAGGTATATAATGTCCAACTGTGAAGTGGTGATGACTAGTGTGTTCTCATTTCTTTATAAAACTTTGCATGCTATGCATGATATGGATTTTTATTCTGCCACTTGATCGCTACAAAGATGCATTCATCAAACGCAATTACTGCCATATGAGCCAATCAACAGGGAAGGTTCTTCTCTCCAATCTGCACACTCTGTTACACTGAGTCTATCTGCAGTAAGGGAAAATAGACAGGACTTAAAAAGCTAGCTGACTGCTCCAAGCAGAAAACATTGAGAGCTAGTGAACTTCTTTATGCGCTCCCTCCCAAATCACTTATCAGTCTGTGCTATGCCATGCCATTTGAGACTGATTAGTGAGGGATGGAAATTCATTTCTGTTGATGTATGGAAAGAGAGGAGCAGGCAAAATATCTAAAGTGCAGAGTGAGGTTTCATAGAGACATTACAGGTTTTATTTTCTCTGCTTCCCTTTTTAGTTAAACTCAGAGCAAGATTGCAAGCCAAAAAGTGACAGAAAGCAGTTGTGTACTTTATAGGGAGTACTTAGTTCTCAGTCTAGTTCTTGTCCACAGCTCTCCGTACACACAAAGCTGCTCATCCTGCTGGGCACATTGCCTGAAAGCCCAAATGTTACTCCTCAACCTAGATATAGTGGTCTCCGTGCTCTGGAATTTTATGCTGGTCAACATACTCAATGTACCTTCCAGTCTCTGCTTGGGTGGAGGTTTGGCAGGGGGTACGAGCACAGTGACAAGAGGGATGGCAGAGGAGCCAGCGTGAAGGGAAGATCGTGGAGCAGACTGAGAAGGAAAATGTGACCCAGCACCAAAATTAAGGCTGATAAGTACTTCAGAGTTTCAGTCCGAATCTTTAAGGGACAGCAGATCCCATCCAAGGAGACAGAGTCCAAAGAACACTGTGTAGAGAGAGAGGACAGTCCCTGCTAGGCAGTCTGCATGGTCAACTGGCAAGGGAAGCAGAAGCACATGAGGCCATGGTGTATCACCCAGTAGCCCCTAGATAAACTAAGGCATCAGTATATGTATACTGATAAAGTATAAGTATACTTATAGCCACTGGGGTGTTGTTAGTTGCATTAGGTTGATGAGAAGGTGATTTGGCTTTTCAAAAACCTGATTCCAAAGATTTTCATGACCTTGGCTTTCACTACTGGCAAAGTTCACCTTATTTTAGGGGAGCTATCATGCAGCTTTCTGAAGGCCTCAAATCAATAAAGCTGTGTTTGCTCCAGTATTGTTCATGCAGTCAAAGCACCGACGGGCTTCAGAAGGGGGTCGTCTGAATAAGTCCTGTGGGATGCATCCCTTATGTGTCCTAAAAAATGGGAAAAGAAAGAAAACAAAAGCAGTCAGAACATCTGGTCAGATAACATGAGAAAAATGGACCTGGAAATGAGGACCAGGATAGAAAAAGGGAACAACTGGAAAGTTAAATTCTTTGCCTAATTCTGTAATCCGCTCTAGCAAGATCTGGAGGGTTTTGTTCTCATCTCACACGTGGTCCATGGAAATGTATGTATTCAGCACTGAAAATATCAGATCTTGGTAGCAGTTTACCTCAGTGAGAGTAATGCCTAGTTCTGCTTTGGGTCCTAAAATGCCTTTATTTGAATTCTCTTTGTCATGCTAGGCAGTGTCAGTCACCATGCTCTGCTGGTTGTGACCCCCTGGCACTGTAGCTGCTATGGTGGTGATGCAAGACTTATTGCAGAACATCCCAAGAGAAGACTGAGGAGGTTGTGGGGGGCTCCAGCCTGACCTCCCTCATTGCAGCTTGGTTTTGCTGTGTTGAGCATACATCTCTCCATTGCATGACTACAGATTTGGGGAAAGGCCAAGAGGGGCATCTGCAGTTTGCTTGCATAGGATGGATAGTACTTACAGAGTTAGCTGCTAGTGGGAGATGTGTATTTACATGAGAGTGGAGCTGTCTCTGGGATCCATCCCAGTTTCTCTGTGAGACTGACCAACCCTGTGGAGCCGCACACCAGCCCATGCAGTGAGGTGTCTCTGGGAAGCCCTGGTACACGTGGTATTCCCTGTCCTATCCCCATCCCAGGTGCTGGGGGATCCTGGTCCAAACGCTTCTCCTTCTCTGACTCCACTTTCCCACCTGTGCTGTGCAGAGAGCAGTACTTCCCAGCTCTGTAAAGCACACTGAGATGAAGGGGTGAAGGGTACTGTATAATTGCAAAGTATCATTATTCACCCATGCTCTTGTAGGATGAAAGGCGCTCTATGAAACCCAGAGAATGAACTATTATTATATCAGTTTCCAGCTTTTTATCACAGGAATTCCTCCATCTTCCTCTCCAGCAACCTCTGAGGCTCTGTGTACCAGTGGCCCTTGAGGCACGAGGGGCAGCCGAGGCTGAAGCAGCGGGCTGGTGTCTCAGCCCGGCCGCCCACTTCGCGTGAGGCTGCAGGCGATGTGAGCTCAGGCGGTGCCCAGCCTGCCTGCGATGAGTCTCCCACCGCTCGCCCTGACCACCTCTGCTTGTCTGCTTTGCAGGAACACTTGCCGACAGGGTACCTTGCATGGAGAAAGGGAGCAGAGCAAACCACGTCACTCCACCGAATGACACCAGCTGGTCCGCTCACCACCCCCTCTGGCTAAAAGTCCAGCAAAGAAAGCAGCTTCCCGTCACGAAGCCCCTCCGAGGAAGCCTCGGTCCCACGGGTGCCTTTGACCCAGAAGACAGCACATCATGGACCCACACAGTGTGCTCAGCATTCCTGCGACCACCCCTCTTCTCCTCCAAGGAACGTTTTTTCCTCTTGGTTTCTTGCTGGGGGGGATTTTTCACCCTGGTTTCAAAAACCACACGGACCAACATAGGTACTTTTGCCTCTCTGACTTCAAAGTTCAGATATTTGAGACTGGACAATGATATGGATTTTATTTTTTTTTAATTTTTTTTTTTCCTTTGAAAAACTGCTGTGGTTTTGCTGCTACACTAAGAATCGTGATTTGCATTGTATGGTTTTGGACCTATTCAAGTTTTGATGGGGGAAAGGGGTAATACTGGAGTAGCAACGCTTCAGAGTCATCTCTGTCCTACCCATGATGCACTTTTAAATGAAGAGTTAGAATATTTTATTGGCTAATATACTTTCCTTGTTATTTTTACAAAGGCCACCTTTATCCTTTCTAATGCCATATTTTCAGTGTTACACTTTTATGGCTTTTAATTTTTGATTTGACAGATGTAAGAAGCAGCATGAATAGTTTATACTGTGGTTTTTCAGAGACTGAATGCCAAGAGAACTCAGTAAATGTTTATTCTTCTCAGCTTTCTCTTTAAATTCCCCTAAATAGCGCCCCATTTGGGAACAGAGCAAGAGTGTTGAACTAAAGACCAAAATTCCCTCAAGGTGTAAAATAATCTGAGGGGAATATTTGCTGGGCGTCACGAAAGACTTGGATGAAATTTCAACCCTGATGGTTTTCAGTGATCCAGGAAGGCAGTGAGACAATCTCTCCATATGCATAGCCCTTTCATGATAATTAGAATGGTATGGACAAACCAATGAAAACAAGGGTAAAGTGAGAAAGATCCCCCATGATTCTGTTTCACTGTTTGCTTTCTCCTGTCATGGTTAAGAGAAATGTGCAATTCGATCCTCAATCAGTGGGTGGAGGATAACAGGGTAGAATTTACTTGTGTGCACTTGTACAGTTGTAGCCAAGAGTCCAAAAGTACACTAGAGCATGTTATACTGGCACTGAATTGGTAAGAGAGTCGTGGAGTATCCCATTCTGACAAAGAAAAAAAAAAAAAAGAAAAAAAACAACAAAAAAACCCACAAAAACCCCACAAAAAAATAAAAAACAAACAAAAAAACTTAAAAAAATTTCAGATCACCTTGTGATTCAGTGTAACTGTTTACTAACTCGAATAAAGCAATTGTTCACTCTCGAGTGTTCAGAGTACACCTTTTCTATAAGGCTGCTGCGGGGAAGTGAGGAGCAGTTTGCAGGAGCAGTGTCTCTGACTGTGTCAGCGGTGTTGGGAGCAGGGTAGAATAGTCAGTTGAACCAGAGCCTTGTAGTGATGGTGCACTATGAGCACTATGTATATACTGTATTTCTATATTTTCCTTTGTACAGATTCACTTAAGTCAAGCTACTGTTTTACAGGTGCTCCTTATTTATTAGAGCTGTGAAAGCTTGGAAAACACACCGGGCGAGTAAGCTCGCTTTTTAAAAAAAAAAAACAAAAAAAAAAACCAACAAAAAAAAAAACAAAAAAGGGGGGGAATCCAACAACTCCTGAGTCTAGGGAGAGAGCTCAAAGAGATACTGATGAAACATCTTCAAAATAGCAAGAATCTGAAGCACCCTCAGTGTGCTCTGCTTTCCTTTTGGGCTTGCAACACTTTTCTCTCTCCCTGACTGGTGTCAGATTTATTAAAACAAAATAAATCTCCAAGAAAAAAAATGCACTTAAATGTGCTGTTGTTTTATTATTATTTTTTCCTTTTTGTGCATGTGGTTATTCATTCCTCTACCTGCCTGGTCACAGACCAAACAAAACTCAGTCTGAAGTCTCGGAAAAATATGTATAAGTGTTCTTGAAGGCTGTATCTCTGTCCCTTCCATTTTCATGCCTCCCTTGCCACTTCTCAGTTTCTGCAGTGTTTAAGGCATGGGGGAAAAAAACCCGCAGTTAGTTAGCACAGTGCAGAGTTAGGTCCTGATCTTAAAAGAGCCCTGGATGGATGCACTGGCTGCAGCTTCATTCATTTCAAGGGGATCTGTGCAAGCGCAGTTTGCTCATACTGCATTTGGGGCTGTGTACGGAGTGTGTTCTACCTGCCTTTTGTAAGGACGGGGGTTTTCTATGCATGAACTCCCCCTGAAATCAAGCCTAGGTTCTTCAAAGCACCAAACCCTCCCAAATGCACCCAAAACTCTGCAACAGCAAGAGATTTGCAGGCCCTGAGCTATCTCACACAATAGTGTGTGCTTCCCAGCTCTTGCGCAGCACAGCCAGTGCTGCTGATGGTGGGGTTTGAAATGTCCGGTGAGCTCTGTAACTATTTGACTGATTTCATTAACCAGCCATGTAAGGCAAACAACAACAGCATAAGCATGCCTGCTTGGAAGGGCATGTAGACCAAAGCTTGTCTCCCTAGTAAACAGCTTGCTGCATCTCTATTTATTCATCTGAACTTGGCTGTAAAATGAAGGCCGTGTGTATTGATTTTGCTTTTGTCAGTGGTCCAGAATTGTTAGCACACATTTTCACTCTTCTGAAAAACAACAGACTCTTTAGAGAAATCTTTCTCTCTCGTGAACTGCTTTTTCCAGAAACGGAATCAGCTTGTCAAAAATCATCAGGACAGCAGAGGTAGAGAAAGCGATCTAGCTGGAGCTGGCTTCACACATTTCACAAACTTACCTTGGCTTTCCTGAAAATTTGCCCACCTTACACTTTCTTAACAACTTACCCCAAAATTTGGAATCTGAACAACTGCTTTGGACAGTTGAATCAGTTCATTGTTTGCTATTTAAAAAATATCTCCAGCTGCATATCTGGGGAGAAATATCCAAGTACACATAAACCTTCAGCAAAATGTAGACCAAATGGTACGATACATTATGCAAAAGAAACCTGCTTTATTTTTGAGGCCAAATCCATCCCTTGTACGATGCCAACAAAATGAATGGAATTACACAAAGGATGTAAGAAGGTCCTTCGCAATTAACGGGAACCCAGCAAAGGCTTGCAGAACGGTGCTCACTGGCTGCTGACATTATTTATTACGCACTAAGACCTAATAATCAAGCCAAACTCTTTCCTGGAGAACTCACCATCAAGGAGCCAGACAAAGAAAATCCTGATGCACTGGGAGACACAGTGGAAGGTTCCTGCGTGCAACAGCAATCGCTCCAGCTCTTGCACACGTGCAGTTTTGAGATGCAGAGACTGTCTTCATGAGCAGAGAGAGGCAGCTTTGCCTTGGGTCAATAAGCAGCCAGCCCTGCATGCATCCCTTCGCACTGCTGGGGCAGAGGGGGAGTTTGCTGTGATCAAGCTGTACAGGTCCTTCTGCTGGCACTGAATTCTTGCTGTCAGCGAGAATTTTGCCCTTGTGATAAGAGGGGGTCTGTGTGCTGCAAACACTCTGCATTAATTTCCTCCTGTGTTGTCTTAGATGATTTGAGGGCTTTATTTTTTTTTCAGAACTACTACACATGTCAGTATTTGAGTGGCCCAATTCCGTGAATAAGAAGGTCCCTCAAAAGGAAAACATTTCATGCATTTTCTATGCTAAATGATAGAAATAAATTTGCTTTGTTCAAATAAGCGCTGTGCGCCAAATTTGCAAGGATGCTTATCCAAGTGAGATATCCCATTCTGAGGTCCATATTTGGACACCTAAATCAACACTCAGCCAAACACATGCATGAGGCATTTCAGTGCCATTTGGAGTGTCCATATATAGAACTGGATGCCCTAACTTCATTGCCTTTGTTTTAAAAATAGGCCTGGAATATGTAAAGGCATCATTTAATAACAACTATGACAAACATTCTGTGCTCAAAAAAAGAACAAATTTGCTGGTGCTGATACAGGTTGATTCCTGTGGAATTGCTCTGGATTTACAGAGGTATAACTCAGAAAAGAAATGGCCCCTTAAGTTGCTTTGCCTTCCACTCCCACCCAAAGCTGACTTGATGTTTGGGATCTGTGAATTAGCGAAGGTGGTACTTGGGCAGTATCCACATGCATGCAAGCAGCAGAGGGAGAGAGAGTCAGGAACTGAGTTGAAACGGCTTTGTATTGAACTTAACTGCTCAAATGTCTTGAAATGGGTAGAACAGCTTTACATAGGCTTGCACACATTTTACTTGTCGTTTCTGTGGTATTGGGCAAAGAAATGCAATGCTACCTTGAGCAACGCTAGGATATTTTCCAGAAAACATAGGATGCATGAGCAAAACACACAGCTGTGAAAAATACAGCTGAACAGCAGCTCCTGGCTGTCTTCTTCCAGCAACGATGGGAGCATGGCCCCTCGGAGGTGCAACGGATGCTGGATGCAGGGCGCCGCAGCACCTCCAAGGGAGACCAGGTCTCTGATGCAGGGGTGCTGCTCAGCCTGTCCTGTTGGCCAGTCAAGATCTGTTGGGACTAGAACCTCGGTGACACTGTGAGGAACTGACCTAACCACAAGGCAAAAAAAAGAGTAACTGAGGCTGCTGATAGTCTCTTTTCTCGAAGATGTTCCCTGGTGTCTAAAGCATCACCTATCTACTGGAGCAGGTGAGTGTCTCAGCCACTTTACCCGCTGCTCTACTGAAATAGTTTTCCAAGGACACGTAAGACAAAGAGAGGCAGCCAGGTGCACTGAGCGGGACCTTTCCTTACAAATGATGCAAGCATCCAAAAGCTGTGTGTCCCTGCATCCAATGCCCAGGCACCGGGCTGTCATGGGAGAAGGGGCAGCCTCGCCTGTGCCTCCTACGTGGGACTCGTTGGCATCCGGGCTGCCCGAACTGGGAAGGAAAGCTTGGTTATTATTAGCCGATAAGATAGCTGATGACAGAGATGTGTTGCGATTCCCACCTCTCAGCAGACCTACTTTTTCTTTGAAGGATGTTGCTGAACCTATTTAGTAAAAGAAAAAGGCTTGAGGAAGAAGTAATGCTGCTGCCTTTTCCAGCAGAGCGTTGTGGTTAGGGGGCTTGCCAAGGGGCTGGGAGTCTCAGCTTCACTCCCCTTCTTCAGCTGAAGGAATCGAGCCCACACAGGCCCACGCAAAACAAGGTGTTGAGAGAGGCTCTCATCCCTCCCCATGTCCCAGGCCAGGATCGATGAGATTTCATCTCTCCCGGTCTGTCCCCTGGGACACGAGCGATGCCAAGAAAGGCAGGAGAGGTGCTCTTCACTCCTCGTGGAAGAGATGTGGCTATGGCATCCGCAGGGCCGGGAAGAGGGAGCGCAGCCCTCGAGTTAGCGCTTGAAGGTCTCTCCTGAAACAAGGACCTCTGCTTCTGCTCCCGAAATGGCTTCAGAGTTGCTGCAGTAAACGCTGACCCATTACAGAGCCCATCTCTGAAGCAAGGGGGGCCTTCCCGCAGCCGGCACTCAGGGCCCACCTCGGCGTGTTGCAGCCGCGGGGTCCCCCCCACCGCCAGGGCCCCCCACAGAGGAGGGCAGGCGGCCGAAAAGGTCCCTGGGGCCGCAGCACTGGCGGCATCCCTGGTTTTAGAGCCGGGGAGCGTGCCAGGCCGGCGGGATTGCACCAGCAAGGCCTGCCCCGCGTTTGCTGTGTGACGCTGGGCCTTCACGCTACCCGCCCTCCCCTTCTGGAGCACCTCAGGAGAAGTGTTTTTTGGTTTTTGCCAAAGGCGATTGATTTATCAGCTCCCAATTGCTAGCGTGGTCTTTGGCACGACGGGCATTACCGCATACGCGAAATGCATTGTTCGGCGGGGGGGGGCCGCGGCTCGGGAGCAGCCCCCTCTTTAGCGGGCAGGTATCTTTCCAAGCATAAGCCCCAGCAGGCGCCCAGGCGAAGCAATGGCTGGATGCTGGGGAAAGCTGGCTGCCGCCTGGCCGCGAGAGAGGTCCGGCGGGATGATTTACGGGCAGGGTCAGGTAGAGGAGCTGACACAAACGGGTCAGAGAGGATGGGTGCCAGCCCGCAGGCTTATTGTCGGTCGACATCCAGGGAACGGGGCGGGAAGGGGGGGGGGGGAGCGTGAGTCGAATTCCTTAATAACGTGAATTATAAAATCATTTCCTGTGTTAGGGGTTAGGAAAGAGAGCGAAGGACCCAGAGATCTTCCAAACAGAAAACAGCTTTTGTTAAGGCTTTTGGCCTAAGGAGTTTGTGGGGGGTGGGGTGGGAAGGGAAAGTGCTGGCACATTTTTGGCTGGAAGCCTCAGACAACATATTTTTTATTCTAGTCTTTATTTTTCAAAATAAAATCATAGCGAGGCAGCAACAAAGAGGGGGGAAGAGGGCGAAATTAAGGGGAACGGTACCCAAGTATTTCCCCCTTCTTTCCGTCCCTGCCATTAGACACACAGGGTCTCCTTTATTATATACAGTAGCGGGATTAAGCCAGTGGCCCAAAGGCTAGGAATGCAATGAGATACTTTTATACTTATTGATCCTTTTTTTTTTTTTTAGGGAGATTGTTTTCATGAAAGTTTAATTCACCTTTTTTAGCTTTTGAGTCTAACTGCCACACATTTTATCCCGCTTCTTTGTGAAATGCTAAATCCATCGGTAGGTTTTAGTTTTCCTGGTGTAACTTTTCAGAAACTGTATATCTGCATAGCAACCCCACTGCAGGCAGCTTATGTCACGGTATCACATGTCAGAAAGATGAAAAGAACTCCAAATCTGAGCTGCTCCACAAACTTATGTCCCCTATTCTTGGACATATATCTTCTGTACTTAATATAAGTGTCAGGAAGGCAATTTCAAGGCCAGAGAGGTGCAAAGTTTTATCTTGGAGATGACAAAAAAAAAATAAAATAGATGACACATGACCTCAGTTCAGCCTTGTGCGGACAATCAAATGAGAAACAAAGATTGTCTTTTTCCTCCTCTCCTCACTCCCCCCCGGCCCCTACCTCCCCGTGTCCCTGTTGTCTGCTTCCAACTGCAACTTGAGCCTGGATCCTGAGCCCGGTGTCCAGATTAGAGATTGTTGACTCAGATTTAGTGGTGAAACTTGAGCCAGGCCCTGTTGATGGCATAGCCTTGAAGGAGCAGGTTTACTTCAAGCCAAAAGAGAGATTACATGTCAGATGAGAGCCTGCCTTTTCTTTATCACAAACTTCCTGATCTCCCTCTGTTTTAATAGTGTTGTGTCGTTCCCCCCCCCCCCACCATGTGCCCACTTTCAATTCCTTCTATAGGGTGTCATAAATCAGGAAATTAGCAAGTGTGTAGCTGCCCTTTGCCACAGGCAGAGACAATGAGCTTGCTGTGTTTTTAACCAGTGGGTAGCACTTAACATAATCAATGGAGAGCTACGTGCAGAAAGGATGAAAAATTGGGTCTTGGTCTGACCACTTACAGGGTATTTCTCATCACCCAGGCAAGCTGCTTTTATGAGAATATGACATGCCCTGGAAGCTTGCTCTCCATTTTGCAGGAGAGTCATTAAAAGAAATCATTACATGTTTTTTTTTGTTCCTTGGCACACACGCTGCTTTTCCTTGGCTTCTGATTTCATCCATCTTTCAGGCGCTTCGTGCCTTTAGTAATTTATGTGCAAGATTTTTCCAAACCTCCAAATGTTTTTCCATTTGGCAAACTGTGGAAGCCTCCACAGAATGTAACTGTAGAGTTTTCTTGTACTTCAAAACATGAGCCCTGTTAGCACAAAGATGCATCTAATACTTGTAATCCTGTACATAAAAGCTATAAATTTATATAAGACAATCAAAGACATTGTTCCTTCTCGTGAGTCTTTACTAGCCTTGTTGCTGAAACCCCTTACTTGATACACAACGGGAGGATTTCTCTATAAGCATTGTTGTTTTCTTTAACTATAGTTTTTGGAAGCTTTACGGTACCATATGGAGAACTATTTTATTCTGCTGCTGGTAGCTTTCTCAATACTGGCTATAAATTAGATAATTTTCCTTGTGTCTGATAGCCACACGCTATCAGTCAGACACGTTTGCTCTCACAGGAAAATCCAGGAGAATTCAATAGAAAGCAATAACCTTCCCACCATATAGAATTTAATGGAAAGTTTTATTCCCTAGTCTAATACTTACAATGGTTGACTAAAAAAAAAATCTTGTTTTTCACCCTCCATTAAGTTCATGAGTTTGTAGACCATTTTTTACAGAATTCTCCTCACCTTGCTCCTGTCCAGTCCCGGTTCTTGAGAGGGACACGTGCCAGCAGATACCCCGGCTGGGCTTTTCAAGGGCTCCCAAGGGGATTGGGCACTCATATGCGTTTTGGGGAGACTTGAGGATGAGCGTGGGGTCAAGAAGCAGTTAGGTTGCTGTGAGCTGCAACCTGGTCTGCTATGGCTTTCTTCAGGAAATGCAAACCCAAGGGGAGATTCATTAAATGTTTTTTATAATGCAGTCCAGTGAGTGACATCCCCAAAATGGCAGAGTATGTAACCATGACAAAAGAGATCTTTCTTCAGCCATCCATGCTCATGGGAAATTACCAGGCATTGAGGAACAGCAACAGCATCTTTGCTTGTATTTGTTTATTTTCAAAATCCCTAAGTAGTTTACAAGGTTGCACTATAAAATACTTCCATCTTTTGGAAGTCCCAACTGGACTAAGTTCCTGAACAAAGAGTATGTTTTGCCAGCAGAAATGGGTCCAGATCAGGCCTAACGTATTATTTACACTGAGTTGTGCTCCATCGCTCCTTCTCGGCATGTACTGCCCTGTTTGCCCTGGAAATAAATGCTCAGTGAGACTATAGAATAACTGGTGGGATAAGTTGCTTTGACAGTTCTTCACCCAAACTCCTGCATCTAAACTGAATTTACATGGAAAGAACTATGCATGTTTCACTTAAGAAAGGCCAGATCTGTTGTCAGCTAGTGCAAATCCATCAATTCCTCCAGAATCAGTCCTGATCTACCCTGGCACAGGAGAGAGGTGACTCAGAGCAGCGGCCGGGACTTCATTTTTAAAGAAATGAGGACGAACGCTGAGAGATTTGACAGTCCGGTCCTGCCTTCGTTTCCATCTGTGTCAATCCAAAGTAACTAGAGGGAAGGGTGGGTGAAAATCTTCCAGCCGACACTGCTGCGATCGAGAACAGAGTTAGTCTTTTATACATCGTTCCTCAGCCTGCCGAACTATGGTGACATTTCTCTGAGACTACATGACATCTGCATTAATAGCAGAAGATGTCATTGTGATCTGGGCTATTATGGCGAATTGATTGCTATTATATCACTTTAAAATAAACTATTTCCAAACTAAATCAAATTAAGGGTACTTTATCAGTGTAGGCATGAGGCACATTTTCTTCTCATAATTTACTTTCTCTTAAGTGACTCTAGATTTTTGTTTATCTTATTGGGTTGATAAAGTAACGTGCTCAATTGTCAGCACACATTAAAAAATAATATCTAGCCTATCTAGCCATTGAGAGAGAGAATGTGTGGGAAATGCCAAGGACACCGGGGCACAAGCATGCACTTTGCCTAGGCTATTAAGCTGCAGCATTTTAGCATTTCCACAGCTTTTTTTTTTTTACCTAGTTTTAATTTTTGACTGGCTGAGCGCTTTTCCTGCTCTCTCAAACTCCTCTGCATTGCATCCAGTTTGCTCTTCCAGAACTGATCGAATAGTACAGCAGGTCACCACCCCTGCTGAAATCAGCCAACAAGCCGACCATAACCCCAGCAGATGTTTGCGGTTTATAGGCCAAATGAGAGCCCCGCAGACCAGCGAAATACCAGCACCACAGATGTGGAACCTGGCCACTCGACATGAGCAACACAAAGCCCCATCCTGCCCAGCCGGGCTGGGACTTCCAGAGGAGCAGAAGGTCTGAGAGACTAATTAGCCTGCAGAGCCAACACGCTGGCCTATGCTCCATCATTTTGATGGGCGCAAAGTCCTTTAATGAAATGCTGCATGAGTGAAGTCAGATGAGGCCCCTCTGTAACTTCACCTCTGAGTCTGGCAATCACCTGAGTTCATAATGTCCCCGAAACGTGCCAGCCGGCTACGCCAGGCTCTGCCACTCACCCCAGCTGGGCCGGGGATGGCCAACCAGCCTCATTACCACAGCCCAAACTGCTCCTGCGCTCTGAATGCAAAAGATGGGAGCGAGAAATGTGACACCACGGAGAATTTATTTTTTTTTTTTAATTACAGATGCTGCTGGTAAATAATGAGGAAAAGAAGGACCAGCAGCTCTCAGCAAGACATCGGAGAGACTGAGAATGTCACAGCCAATCCTCAACCGGGCTCTTTTGTTCAAAGCACATTATTTCTCTGCTGAAAAAGCCACGCTTTGTGCTTTCTGACCCTGACAGGCACGGATATTCTTTGCGGCTAATGTTAGCTCTTGAAATCTCCATGATGCCTTCCCGTATGGATTGCCACTGGAGCAGCGGAAAGGTGTGGTTCAAGAAAAGCTAGGGAAAAAAACCCCCAGCATTTCGAACACACCACCGGGCAGAGGCCTCAAAGCCGTGCCCGTGCCATTGCTGACGCAACGTGCCTTTTCCCGTACGCCACTTCTGCTGCTGAATAATTTCAGACGGAACTGAGCCTTTTGGAGTGACGCTGTTGGGACTGAGGGGGAGGGCGGCAGCAGCAGCAGGGACCCTTTTTCAGGAATTTCTGCAGAGCGTGCTTTCGCCCGGGAGGACGCGGCCTGCCCGCCCGCCGCCCCTCACCGCCCGGCCCCCCGCCGGCCGCACTGCGGCGCCACCTGGCGGCCACCTGGCGGCGCCGCCGGCTCCGCGCAGCAGGCCTGCCCCGGGGAGGGCAGGGACTGGCGGGCGGACAGGCGGCGGGTCGGCGGGGGGGGGGGGGGGGGAAGCCCCGCGCCCAGCCCGCCGCCGCCCTCGTCCCCAGCCAGCCGAAAGCCAGCCGCCGCCGCCTTTCGCTGCCCGCCGCCCGGGGCGGGCGTGCGGTCTGGCAGCCGCAAGGTGTCAGCCGCGGGCCGGGCAGGTGGTCGCCGTTGGCCGCGCCTGACGGCGGCTCCGCGGGGTGCGGAGGCCGGTCCTTCGCGACCGCGCCGGACCGGGCTTCCCGCGGCGGGGCGCGGGGGTTTGCCGGCCGCCCCGCGGAGACGGGCCCCCCGAGCTCTCTGCTCGCCGCCGAGGCCCGCGTGGGCGGGAGGGCGGGCCGCAGCCGTTGCCGCGCCTCCTCGGGGGCCGGGGCGGGGAGAAAATGGCCGGCCCCGAGCTGCGGCAGGGCTGGGGCGGGGGCCCGGCGAGGGGTCGGAGCCCGCCGCCCCCCCGGGCCGCTTCTCCCCGTGGAGCGGCAGGTAGGGAGGAGCACCTCTCCCAGCCTTGCTCCCGGGGGGCTTGTAGGGCCTCTCAGCCGTTAGCCGCGGGTGATGTCCTGGGCGCCGCAGGGGTCTGTGGATATTAGGAGCTCTGGGCTCGGGGTAGATCCGTCAGAGTTGCCAGAGAGCCTGGTGGCGTCAAAGGCGTTGAGGGTCCCTCCTTCTGCGAGATCTTTAATGCAGGTTTCAGGGGAGCCGAGCACTTCAGTGGGAATTGGGGACCTAGGCGTTGGCCGAGCGTGTGTGATTTAGGGGCAGGAATGCCACCGCGAATCTCTGGGAGGGGCGCACAGGATCGCTGGGTCAGGCGTCCCTGTTCGAAGTAATTAGACCGGCTTTTGTGGGGCTACAGGGTTTTACAGCCACTGCGAGCAGGTGAATCTCTTGCAGGGCCGCTCTAACAGCACACTTGATCTCCGGATGAGATCACCAAGGTTCTGCCATGTGATACCTCTTGTTTCTGTGGGCAATCCTGCAGGCTTCTGTTCTCCAGGCCGTGATTCCCCACTGGGAAGCCAGCACCCAGGATCTGGCAGCTCCAACAGACCTGGAATCGGTGTGCTGGTGGATTTTGCTAACGTGATCCAACAGTTCTTTGTAAAAATTGAGTGGCTCTGTTGTAGACCAGCATGCATCATACTTAAAATAAATCCCCTTTTATTGGTAGGAGACAGGAAACAACAGAGTGATTAACTTATTCCTGAAGTATGTGCTTAACTCATGGAAATAAATTAAGAAGCTTTTTTTTTTTTTCTTCTGCCGTGTGTGTAGTTATTTATGATGTCTAGTGAGGAGGCAGGTCCCAAAGCAGTGTTCTTCATTCCCTAGATAAAGAGCAGGAAACTGAATTCTCAACTGTTCTTCATTATGAGCTCTAGAGTTCATTGTAGATTGACATTTACCTCTACTGTGAGTAAACCTGTGGCTGCCCCTTTGCAGGACTGTGAACGGCTAAATGATGCCTTAGAAAACGCTTTGTCTGCACCTACAAATGTAGACCCTGGAAAGGAAAGCAGAGCACATTTTAAAGGAAACAATCCCGATTTGAGAATTCATCTGATCCAAAGAGTCCTTTGCGTGTGATGATTCCTTGGATTAGCTCTGTTAATCCCACTTAATGTCAATATGATCTCTCTACGGTTCTCCTTTTGTGTTATGCTTGTAGAGAAGTGGGTGAAGGCTGCTTCCCCCGTGTATGGTCTGTTACAGCTAGAGAGCTGAGATGGTGGTTTTGGCAGAGGAGGCCCCATTGCAGTTAACAGTAAGATTTCCTGGAGTTTCAATTGACTCTGAATGACACTTCTATGTAACTGCTTTTATACTCTGGTCTCTAAAGTATTTATGCACAAAGAATGCCTCGCTGAAGAAGTTTCATTTTCTCAAATAAAAAGGCATATGCAGATTTCCTACAGATTATATTCCATAGAAACAAAAACAAAACCAAAGAAGACTTATAAATAAGCCTTCTTGTAGCATGGTCTGAGTCGGGGTGTGCAAGGCACCACAACCTTAAAGATAGAAATAAATAGAAGAAATTTCACTTTAGGATCAGAATTAACCTAAATTGGATGTAGAAAACAACTTGAAAGATAAATTCAAAATTAATATCTCTTCATGTCCAAACAGTTATTATTTCAAATGTGAACAGAGGAAAACAGTTATTTCCACAGCTTTAATAAAATCATAAAGGGAGTGTAGATCTTTAAACAGTAGTTCCTACATACTTCTTTGGGACTTTATCTTTAAAAACTGCTGTAAAGTTTCTGTACCTTTAGCTGTAATCCTGCTTTAAATAGCTATGACATGAAATTGACTTTATTACAACTAATTAATTTTACTGTTAATTCACTTCATTAGAATTAATTAACTAAATACCAACAACCATTACCTTTGAGAGGAAAAAAAAAGTTAATTCATGAAATGGGATTCCCAGTAGGTCAAATGGAATACTTTTCTGCACCTTTTTTCTCTGGCAATGCTTTCCAAAAAAGTACAAGAAAGATTTTGGGTGAAGAGCAGTGATGCTGTTTCTTTGAAACACTTTTCTCTTCCAGATCTGATCCTCATCTCCTGTCGTGTCTGCATCCTTGACAGTCCTGTTAGCTTCGTGGCTTTCACCACATTTTTGTGACTAAGGGGAGAAATGCATCTGAGCTTGCTCTGGAGGTGACACTGGGGAAAATAATGCCATGACCCATAGGCCACATACATAAAGATGCATGCATCTTTATGGATGTTTTTAGGGCAGGCTCAGTCCCATATAGAAGAAACATTTCCTCAGCAGCTGTGAATAGCTTCAGAGTGCTGGAACAGAGCAGAGCTAATGAATTGCCTGCTAATGCCCCATCCATGCTTATGACAGTTAGTAAAGGCACCAGTGACAAGGTAATTTTTAATAGGATGAACGGTGTGTCAGAATACTAATAGGGCACTAAAAGGAGTGGTTTCCAGGGGAGTCACCTCATTGCTCAAGTGAGAGAGGGGACTATTCCCTCCGGCCCCTTCCTCAGAGCTCCCAAGGACTGTCACCTATAATGATCCAAACCCCACAGCCTCTTCTGAACTACTGCTTAATTGGGAAAGTACTTCGGAGAAAAAGGAGTCAATCCTGCAAGCCACCGAGCTTCCCAAACCTCACTGAGATTAACTTAAGCCTTGCCGAGTTCAGTTAGACTTGGAGGATTCAGCTGGTTAATGGTTAATTATTTGTGTTGCCTAAATAGCCCCCACCAGTGACTAAGCCCCTCAGGGTCACAGACTGTCTAAAGAGTAGGAGAAAGCAATCCAATCGCCAAAGAGCTAGTTGGCACAGTGATAAGATGGATGGCAGCCCCTATGTATAGACTGGCAAGGGACTAGTAGGAAATAATAGTTGTTGAGCTAGATCTGCTTACCTGAAGATAACTGTGGGAGAAATAAATGGGTAACAAGGATGGGTAACAAAAATGTTTGAAAGTGTGAACAGGCTTCCATGCAAAGGGAGAGGTAGAAGGATGCAACTACTCTTTGCATAGAAAGGAGCACAGAATAGTGGCACAAGGGTAGATGAAATATTGCTACTTAGCCTTCACAATACAGAAAGAAATTAAAAAAACAGTACAAGGATTTTTCAGCATTACATATTAACCTGAGGATACTATTGCCACAGGCCTTTGGAGGCAGAGTAATTTTTAAAAAGATAACGTGTTTACAGAGGGATGACCATTCAGAGTTAAGTTTTCCAGAGCACAAACCAGTTGTTAGCTGCCTGGCAAAACATCTGGATATATCTGTGGTCTTCACATCTTCTTCTGATGCTCCTATTGAGTGCCAGCCAGAGAGATGTTAGTCTGAAATGGACTTGGAGCTTCTAGGTAATTCTGCCATGAGTAAGGCAACCACCTGCACAAGTAAAAATCAGATCAGTTCAATCCTTTGACTGTACGGTGGTAAACCCTGAAGATACTTACACTCAGGTTTTGGCATTTTGTGAGCCTTGTGCACTTATTTTTAACCCATCAGTGCAATAAACACAGGACACAAGAAAGAACGGTACTGGCACAATTATTTCCTTGTGTGATAGTAAAACCATCATATCTTACCTGCTGGCAGTAAATGTATGAAGGACTTCTCCATAGAAAAATGCTGTCTGTTATAGATCTCTGGTTTAATAATGAAAAAGAAACACAGTGAACCCTCAGTTTGGAAAAGTTAGTAAGTTTTACTGCAAATGTGCCTGAAATACATTGAAAAAAAATGTGTCCCAGTCAGATTTCTTCCAAAGAAACCTTACAGTCTTCACTTTTGCAAGGAACCCCACCAAAATCAATGGTGCTATTCACTATTAAAGCTTATTAATGTGAGAGCACGTTTACGTTACAGGAACCAGCTGCAAGAGTCCTCTCTTACCAACCAAAGATTTATCTACCTAGCAAAGATTTATTACTCTGAAGCTAAGGTTGAAATGTGCATATCTGTATATCCCTGTAATTACAGTATGTGTCTTCAATTGCTTCATATATCTAGGTATTCTGAGTGGCCTGATAGCTGTATGTCAGAGAGATGTTCTGAACTGATCCTTTAAGAGCCTTTGTGCTTAAATGTAATGTTTTCCAGCCACATGCCATCACTGATATTCCTGGTTTTAATATTAGTATCATCCTGGTCACAGGTAGGGTTGTTAAACAGTAGCCAGTCAGCCTTTTACAAATGATAACTGGTTTTTATTATTATTTCACATTTCCCTCTAACCTCTGCCAGCAGCCTCAGCTGCTTGTTCCTAACCACTCCTGGAAGCTTTTAGCTCTGACTTGGACTAGCTCTGCAAAAATCGCTGTTGCTGTTTGGTTCATCCTGGGGGAGAAAGGGATTTGGAGGAGGAGGGGAGGCAGAAATGAGCAGTAAAGCAGAGGACGCAGCAGCCTTGTGTCAAGCAGCTTCTGACACAACAGAAACTTTCTCCACCCATGGTAGATGTGCTGTTAGAGGATCCTTTGCTCATTCTTTTCCATGCTTCAGTTACGTTGGATGCAAAATCAACTGTTTGTCTGGCAATCCTCTAGGTGTGGGCCAGAAACCTCCCTCTTTTAAGGGGAGAGGAGGAAGAGCACACAAACGATCATTGGTTTTTACTACTTTCCTCCAAATCAATGATCAATTGCATTTACAGAGCAAAATTAGCAGCCGTCACCACAAGTCTGACTCACTCCTGATTGATAGACACCAAAAAATCTATGTATATCAATATAGGTCAATACTCATCTGTTTATAGAGAAGCAGGAGTTATATGGATATACAGGTAATATGTGGTACATGCATATATGAAAATATAACCAAACAGCCTCAGTGATGCTCAGGGGCCCAAGGGCCAAAAGGACAGTATTTCCTTCTGCTCCGCCTTTCATTAACAGGATCTGGGACTGCATATACAGTTACCAGCCCAGTGACAAGATGGTAGTTTGCTGGCTGCCTGGTTTCAAAAATCCAGCCCTGCTGTTACTTTGGCCTCAGTGGTTGCCCCAAGGCTGCGGTGTGTGTACAGATTGCTCTGTGCCTGCGCTGCACCCCATTTGTCTGGGAAAGCTGGAACAAAATGTAATGTTCTGATGGTGGGGAGACCAGAAATTAGCCGTTGTGGCTGCTGAGCCCTCATTCAGCTCAGGATTGTGCCTACTACCCCAGCTTTGTAGTGGCATCCCCTCTGGCTGTGACTCTGTGCGTATCCTGCCGTGGTCCCTGAAGACTGGCAATGGGCCCTGTGCAATGCGTGGGGAGACAAAAGACCCCAAGAGAGGGAACGGTACTCAGCTTATTCCTGGGTCAGCTGTCTAAGCCCATCACCTGGGCTTGTTGGTAATGGAGGTCTTTCACCTCTCAGGCACTTCAGCAGCAGGGAAGTGTGCTATTTCTCTTCAGAATCAGCCCTCAGGCCTCTCTTGAAATTAGGTACATTATAAGACAATTAGATACATAATAAGAAAGTAATCATAGAATCATAGAATAGTTTGGGTTGGAAGGGACCTTTAAAGGTCATCTAGTCCGACCCCCCCGCAGTGAGCAGGGACATCTTCAACTAGATCAGGTTGCTCAGAGCCCCCTCCAACCTGACCTTGAATGTTTCCAGGGATGGGGCATCTACCACCTCTCTGGGCGACCTGTGCCAGTGTTTCACCACCCTCATTGTAAAAAATCTCTTCCTTATATCTAGTCTAAAACTACCCTCTTTTTGTTTAAAACCATTACCCCTTGTCCTGTCGCTACAGGCCCTACTAAAATGTTTGTCCCCATCTTTCTTGTAAGCCCCTTCTAAGTACTGAAAAGCTGCAGTAAGGTCTCCCTGGAGCCTTCTCTTCTCCAGGATCTCTCAGCCTGTCCTCACAGGAGAGGTGTTCCATCCCTCTGATCATTTTTGTGTCCCTCCTCTGGACCCGCTCCAACAGGTCCATGTCTTTCCTGTGCTGAGGACTCCAGAGCTGGACACAGTACTCCAAGTGGGGTCTCTCCTCCCTCGACCTGCTGGCCATGCTTCTTTTGATGCAGCCCAGTTGGCTTTCTGGGCGAGTGCACGTTGCCGGCTCATGTCCAGCTTTTCATCCACCGGTACCCCCAAGTCCTTCTCCGCAGGGCTGCTCTCAATCCCTTCATCCCCCAGCCTGTATTGATACCCCGACCCAGGTGCAGGACCTCACAAAGTAATGAGGAAAGCCCTTTTATTTGAAACCTTGAAGTTGAGCAGCACTGAAATGCTGTAAAAGCCTGGGCCCAAAATTAATGACTTTAAATGACAAATAGTAATCCAATATCTTGGTTTTATCTCAGTGAGACTCTCAGGTAGGAGAGTCGCAAGTGATGGTGAGTAAAGTGCTGGTCGGGTTTTGCTTTCACTGGAAGCCACTGGAATAGTGTTGTGGAGTTTCAAGACCATATAGTTGGTGTGGATTGCCAGTGGGGTATAATCTAAAGAACATTTTGCCTCTCCGTGTTGTAAACTAGCCAACAACGCAGATTATACACCATGAACCTTTCTCAGAAATGCCAGCCGGTCATCTAGAGCAAACGCAGAGCTTTTGGGGGGCCAAGAATGCCCCAAAAGGCTCTGCAGCCTACTCCCTGCACCGGAGAGGGCTGCCCCAGACACGGTGCTGTGTCCCCTTGCTGTGGACGGAGCTGTGGTGGTGGAAGCCTTGGTGCACCCTCTCCTGCTTGGCTGGGGGGGCTGCGCGAAGGCTCACACTCTTGACCTTGCAGGGTGCAGGGCTGCCCCGTGAGGGAAGGCAAGCCAGGAGCTGAGGGCTGTTTGTCTGGGTCCCCAGCCCTGCTGGGAGTCCGGCGGTTTAGCACACAACACCTCTGTCTCCTGTCAGGAGAGCCTGAGTGTCCTTTCCATGGAAACTTGGCCGGCAGCGGGACAGCAGGTCCAGGGAAGCTGTCCAGAGCGGCGCTGCCGGTGTTTGGGGAACACCAGGCAGGACTTTCTGCAAACCAGGAAAGCAGAAAGCTCTTGTCCTGGGCAAGTCATCGTGGCCTCTCACCCCCAGGCGGAGGGGATTAAACCCTGGGCAGAAATAACCTTCTGATTTACACATGCAAGCCCCTTCCAATATGGAGCATGGCCACCTGAGCAGCCCTCTCCATCTCGGGGGCGCTCAGCCTGCCTGCAAACCGCGGTGAGGTCAGGAAAGGCCCTCTTTGGGTTAATGCATCTACCCCAGCCTTACTTCAGGAAAGTTTTCATTAGGGCTGGAGCGTTGGTGACAGCTACAGCTAAGGCTGCCAAAGTGTTTCCATTATGTTATATCTCCCTGTTTTCACTCGCTTGCAACCATCCAAAAGTTTCACCTAGAAGGCTGAAATTTTCCAGGCCTCCTCTCTAGCTGGAGGTGAAGGGTTTTGTGGAAAGTTGGAAAAGAATAAAAAAAGAGAAAAAAAAGGGTTCTGCTCTTTTTGAAATGGCAGCATCCAGGCAGAGGTGCTAATTTAAGAAAACAAAATTTAATAAAAGCAAACAGTGCTATTGCAACCTCAGAAATGACTGACACTTTGAATTTTGGGTGAATCTCCAAATAATTTTTTTATATTAAGAAATCCAGTTAATTTTTACTTGGCCTTTTTGCTGCATCCTTCCCTTCAGCTCAGGGTGTCTTCAGGCAGTGCTGCCTGCCTTGCACTACTCAGCCTCCAGCTCCCTCCTCTTGCTCCCTCTGCTCTCTGTCCGTGGCTCCAGGCTTGACACTGGCTCTGTGACCTGAAACTCCTCACAAACCCACTGAGCCAGGGCCTGGATGGTTCCTGTGACCAGCAGGGCTCTTCCCCCTGTGCACCCTTGCTGTCAGCCTAGTAACTGTTGTCGTCACCTGAGCGTAGGTCCGGTGAAATTCAGAAACCTCTGTTGTGCTGGACTCTGTATTGGCGTGGGTCTGGAAGTTGCGATTTCCTCTATGTGGAGCTTTAATGCAAATATCCACTCTGAACCTGAGGTGGGCTGCAGACAGTAGACTGTTAAACCATGTGGCCACGTAGCATGAAACTCTAGGTAATAAATTTACAATGTAAGAATCAATTAGCATTAATAGAGTTTTTATTAGCACCAAATGTAGGTGCTGTGATTTCTCCGGTAAGCGTGCAAAGCAGAGAAATCTGAAGCTAAATAAGCTGTAGCAATTAATCATGCTTTTTAATTCAGTTTACCTCTTAAACTGGAGACTTTCTTCCCCACATTGCTCATTTGAAATTGTTTCTGAGCTAAACAAAGGTTGCAGTTCTAGGTCTCTGCAGCTGGTGTATGGAGCTATACAGTTGGCTTAAAATGAACCAGTTCACATTTGAAAACCCACGCTTCATAGTTCTCTGCAAAAGAAACAACCAGTCATCTCATTAACATTTCCAGTAACCACTAAGGGAAACCCAGAGTAATCCATTCGCTCTAATGGAGGTGTTTTTTTCTTCTTATATAACACATTGGCTTGGAGGTTTGCATCCTCTTTTGGGTAGTTTTTCTCTGGAGAAGATAGAAGGCCACTGCTGCCCATGGCTATTGGTGATGCTTCTTGCACATAGGCAGTAATAGGACATAGTTTGGGCTGTGAAGGACCCATTTTCAGTCCCTGCCGATGATGGATGGTGGAGCCAACAAAAATACCCAAGTCAATAAAATCAAGACCAAGTCAAAATACTTCAAACTGGATAATTAAAACACAGGAGACAGACAGCTTCATGTGTGGAAATGGAAAATCAAGATATGGAAATTTAGAAAGGAAAATGACTAGAGAAAAACTACCCCCTTCCTGCCTCCTCCATACCCACAGTCCACTGTGACTTTGTTGTTTTCAGATGAGGGCTTTCTCCTGACTCAGCTGGGCTTAGCTGACTGTTAACTACTCAGGAGGAGATTTGTATACCATCCGTTTCAAAACAGTACTCAAAACTCTAAGACCTAACTTTATGATCCTGGTCGCTGCACAAGGTGCTGGAGCCCCTTCATTTGTGGCTGTGTGAAGGCAGAGATCACATGAAACTTGCTGATAGGAAACATTACAGACAAGGGCTCATCTTAAATTTTATGCCCCCCCTCCCAGGGTGGATAATGCTGACGGAGGTGTTTTATTTCAATCAGGATTCATGGCCCTAAACCTCCTGGAACTAAAGGCCAAAGCCTGTTTGTTCAAAAGCTCAGAGGAGCTCAGTTCTTCCAAAAGACATCCTGGTGACATGGTGGCAGGTCTTTTATTTGGCAGGTTGGTGGCTAGATGGCTTGCTGAGGTGTGGAATAAGCCATAATAAATTTTCAGCCCCAGTGAGGTGATTAAAATCTGCATCTCCAAGGAGAAAGCTTAACAAACCCTGCCAGATGAGGCCCTGCAGGTGAGATAAGCCAAAAGGATGCTTATTCTGTGTATCCTGCAAGTACAAGTAAGGTACAGATTCTCATCCTAGTGAGGGCTTAGGAACTGCTGCCCATGCCCCAGAATAAGCTGTTAGGGTCTCCAGGGAACTTCCCTGGTGAAAGCTGAGGTCCTTATGTCGCCTTTTGGTGGAGGTGGCATTAAAAAAAAGCTCTGAGGATCACAGTTTGAGACCTATGTCCCTAAAATAGAAGTACCTGTTCATGGCAATGGAGACATCAGTCATAAGGACAGCAAGGCTGGCTCCCTCACAGAGAAAGGGTGTTGTGTCAGTGCGGGGACTCCATGGGTAAAACTTGAAGGATTTTAGCATCCCTGTGCCTCTGTCCTCTGGCTGAGTTGTGTCAACTGGTCGAAGGGCTAGCAGGGAGAAGGTCAAGAGGAGATAGACAGGGAGACACTGTCCTTTCCTCAGGAAGCCAAGCTGGAAAGAATTTCACTGGCATGTGTTGGACTGAAGCTCTATCAGTGCAACACATGGAGGGAGCAGTCTGGGAAAGTTGAACACCTCATGGATCACCTCCAGGGTGCTCAGGAGAGACTTCAAACACAAACCAGGTTCATCTCCTGTCTCTGGGATGCGCAGTTTGCTGTATGTGGTGATCACTGCTCGTGGGTGGCGTGCAGATAGGCATTCATATGTATATGTATATATGTGTGTATATATATGTATATGGGTCTATAGATAAGACAATTTGTACTACTTCACATTTTAAACTTTTAGCAGCTGAGACTTCAGGTGGATGCCAGCACCTGAGAAATAATATGTAAACTTACTCATCAAGAGAAGAGTTGTTATTAAGTCCCCTTTTCAGGTAGGTGGACTGAGGCAAAGCTGAGGTAACGTGGCTGAAGGAACATCCTTGGCAACGGGAACAGATAAACTAAGAACTGCAGTGGAGGTCACTGGCCTGCTCTGAGGCCACATACAGCCTTTCATGTTGTACAGCTGTGACAGAAAATGAGTTCCCAGCTTTCTAGACCTGCTCTCTGGAACTTGAATTTCATGCCTGTCAACATTTTCCAGTTTGAGGCAGCAATCTCCCAGCTGACATCCTGTTTCCTATCTACAGAGATCCTGAAAGAAGGATCCACCTGGAAGTGCATTTTTGTGGTGGAAAATGCAAAGCTGTAAGAGAAGAATCAAGCTGTTCTAACTGGGGAGAGTGGGGAGAGGGAAGTAATGATTAGAGCAAAGTTAGCGGCTAAGTGAAGGAAGGATACAGAGGTGCAAGCAAAAGTGGGAAAATATGTGCAGAAAATGTAGAAAGTAGAGCACAGCCAAAAAATACAGAGTTCCACCCAACAGGAAACTGTACATAGCTCTAAGACATACCAGAGAAAGCAGAAGATGTGTTAACAGAAAGGAAAGTGAAGAAGAAAACACCAGACATCACCAGCTGGCATCATCTTGACTGAGAAATTCACAGGCGCGTTTTTCAGTGCCAAGAAAACACAGCACCGGGGATTTAAAAGGCACTTTGGTATCGGGCTCTGACCGTCCGGTCCTGAGCCCTTCTCAACTTCTGACAGACACACCGCTCGCTGCAGCGAGGATACCATGGTGTGCATGACATATTTTGTATTCTCCTGGGCCACATACGCTTCTCCTTCAAAACAACTGTTGTCTTTCAGCTTTTTCCCTGTGAGGGAATAAGCTTCCTTTGGACCAAAGCACAAGATTTCCTGTCTGTCGCCTGTACGCCATTACACCATCTCTCCTTCCCCCGGGGACCACGGCTCTGTGTACGCTCCAGAAAGGGGCTGCCCTGCAGCGTTGGAAAAATGTGGGTTTTCGGTCCCGAGCGCATCCTTAGTAGCACCAAGAGGAGAGCAGGGAAACACCCCCATCAGCACCAAAATCAGGGCCGCCTGCCTGCACCCACCCCAGCACGGAGGCTGAACAATGTGCTCCACAGTCAAACCAACATCCACCAGCATGAAGTGGGACCGTGGTCACTGCTGCGGGGCTGACACACGTCTGCCTTGATGTGTGCACCCATTTCTATATGCAGGTTTAAGAGTGCAGGGTAAAATCCCACTCTCACCAACAGCTGAGTAAGTCTGGAGATGCTACTGAAGGTCCTGGGGGGGTACCAGGCATGTAGATGCTTTCATATGAAGTGGTCAGCAGAAGTGAGGCTGCCGCATCCCTGCAAAGATCATTTGGCACCGGAGGGAGGAGTTTTGCCTAAAGCAGCTGACTTTTGTATAGCTATCTCTGGAAATGTAGATAAAGAACATTTCATACTGGAAAAAAGCCCTGCTGTCAAGTTAGCTATTGGCGCTTTTCATCTTCCATTTCCAAGCAACTGGCTGGATTCTGAATTTGGATGTGTCTGGGACAAGGAAAGTGGTACAAAAGGGACTGGTAATCAAGGAGCGCCTCCAGCTTTCTAACTATAATAAAACACATTCTTGTGCTCTTCTTTGGACACTGATGGCAAAAATCCTACTCTCTAGTAAGAGAGTTGAAATCTGGAATGACGATTGCATCAGTGGAAGGAAGCCAGATTTGCAATGCTGTAAGCGAGCAAAAGATCTGGCTGACAATCAAGACACAACATTATAATGAAACTTTTGGGGTTATTTCCTTTTTAATTTTGTCCTAAGTGACTGGGCTACATTCTGATTTCACTTACATCAGGCTATGTCTGACTTTAGGATGCCTCTCATGCAGCAGCAGCATGCCTGAGATCAAAACTCAGTCCTCTGCGTTTCCATTCCCCTCCTAAATATAAATTTCAAGGTGGTAATAAATACTGGAACAAAAAAGATATGTAATTTTAGTGACAGAGAAGCAAATTGATGCTGAATGTATGTGACACTTTTTCAATTTTCCTCTTGTTTTTCCTGATGGTGTTTTGTGCTAAACATTACATTTGCAGATGCAAAATTTAAAGAACACTTTATCTTCAGCACTGAGAAACATAACATGTAATTTGCAGCTTCAGCCAAGAGTGATGGCCTTATTAGTAATGGGAATTTACTGATTAACTGCTGTTAGCAAAACATCATCTTCAAACCCGTTAGTCTGAAACTGGCAGCCGCTCTGTCGGCAGGAGCTTTTTTATTTCATCTCTGGGGAGTTCTATAGAAATATTTCTCATTTAAACAGCTTTAGCCTTGGCCTTTCAATAATTTTTATGGTCTCAACTAATAGGTTAACAATTAGTTAAGAGCAACTATCAGCTTAATGTCAAGTCATTCACAGGGAAAAGTTCAAGGAGAGAAGTAACACTATTTCAAAAGATGGCTTATTTTCGAACAAAGAGCTCCCATCAGTTTAAAAAGCCAGAGGGATAAAAATGAACACAAGAGAGAAATGGAAAAATCAGCAATGGGGGGAAAAGGCCTGGGGTCTGAGCAGGGCTGGGAGAGGGGCTTTTGTCCATTCTCCTACCACCCTGTCCCCTCAGACCCAGCTCTCCATCCCTGCTTGGGATGCGTCTTTCTCCTTCATGCTCTCTAGGCACTAACAGGGCACTGAGCAAGTCTACAGAGGATATGTATGGTCTTCCTCTTAGCTTCCGCGCCAGATGTCACAGTGGTCTACGCACAGCTGGTAAGGAAAGTCCTGCTCAGCCGTCGGTGGCATGTACGCAATCAAGATGTCATTGGCAGATAGATGTGTTCATTAGAACGAGTCTCATTGCTGGGGCATGAATGGAGGTTGTGTTTTTTTTCCCCAAGAGCTCTCACACAGACAGATCTTGGAATTATTTGCAGGGTTGAAAAAGTGCGCATTGTTGTCTCCAGAGTAAATGTCTGCTAAACTGGAGCTCTCTGATCCTTCTTCTGGATGTGCAGAGTGAGTCAAGGGCGTGGGAAGCAACTCCTATCTCCCAATCACTTCTTCCAGCTTAATAACTCATCTTGCCTGGACGTAATTTTTAACCAGAAGTTTTCCTCAGAATACAAGCAAATGAAAATCCTTCCCAGGCATGTTCAGTGTAAATGACCATGGCAAAGGTGGGCAGGCTTTCCTTGCAGAGATCTGAAAAGGCTGAAATGCCCCTGGCATATTACACTCTCCTTTTGTCTGGTAATACCAGATAAACAGTCTATGCAGGGGACTGCATAAAACTTCATCACCTGCCATATCCCGGCTCTTGGACCATAGCTTCCGGACAGATGTGCGAGAGGTAGACAGCTGGATGAGCAAGTGACTGACTGCTCTTATATGGGGCGAGTTCTTATATGGGGAAGGGCAGTCAGGCCACTGTTGCCATCACACCAAGTAACTAGGGGAAGAAAAGAGCCTGCTATATTTACATAACAATTATAAAGCGCCTCCAAATCTTTGGTTTGCTTTGCACTACCAGTTTTGGCAAATGGTGTTTCTCTCTATATATGCATGTATATATTTATATTATATACATGTATGTATATATGTGTATAAATATGTATATTAATCTGTTGCCTGAGATCTAAAACCTGGTCTGTGAGCTGTGCAAGGCAGGAATGCTGATGTCTTATTTCCTTGTGTGATTCCTCATGGAGCTGGGACGTGAGCCCCAGCTGGGATCTTTAGACAGAATAGTAAATGAAACTGCCGCATGGCCCATGTTATTCAGTGATCTTCAAGATCAATGCTGGCTTCCTGAAGTCCAGTCTACTCTGTAGACTTCTTATAATCAAAGGAAGGAGCTTTCTCCCTCCCCCCAGTGTTTATTACAGACAGTGTCTGAGCTTCAAACCAAGGCGACAGAGCACTTTGCAGACACATAAACCAACAATGAAGTTAAATTGCTTCACCTCAGAAACCAGGCTCTACATGACTTCAGACGGCTTCTAAATATATTCAGTCTGAAGGAAAACTTCCTTCTGGCTTTAAAGTCTGGAGATAAAAGAACTGTCTGGTAAAAAAAAGGCAAATTTCTCCTAGCCAGAAGAGCCAAAATGCTGCAGTCGATTGTTTAGGGGCACAAGGTGGGTATATGGCTGAGGTCAGGCTTGTTGTATGAACTGGGTCCTAATGCAGTGACCTGCCAGGAATGTGAGCACCCATGCCGGGGGAGAGGACCCTGCGGTTGTCGGCAGGAGTTGGCCAGGGCCTCGTGCCAACTCTGCCAAGGCCTTTGGCCACTCAGCACCGGGACGTGTACTTTCCTTCTCTTTCTCTTGTCCCTTGAATGAAGGTGCAACCAACAAGCCACAGCTGGGGGTGAACAGCAGCTGGGTTCCTACATATCTCACAAGACTTTCATTTTTGGTCTTAGCGCGGGAAGGAATAGCGTAAGAAGAAACGACTTTAAAACTTTTTTTTTTTTAAGTCTACCTTAAATTAAGGATTCATAAAGAGGGGCCAGAATCAATGAAATCAAGGGGTGACCTGAACCCACTTTTCTTTAGTAGAGTCCCTTGGATACGTTCATCTTCTTTTTCTGTAACATTAGGTTTGCAGCTGGTTTCTGTCCGATTACAGAGAGTAATAAGAAGATAGGACCCAAAGACTATTATCCAGGGGCCTATTCTCATTTTCACTGATGTGGATGGCAAACTGACTTCAAGGGAAACTTCATCATGCTGTAGTGTTGATAGCATCATAGAGGAAAGTGTAATTAAAGGGCAAAAAAGAGGGGAATCATTCAATCCAATGTATTTCTTGGATAGCTAGAGCCGACTCTACTTAACAGGGAAAGCATTTCTTATATTCTAGGGGAAGTTTTTAATGGTAGTTGAGCGAGATTTTTTTGGCTCTTTTTCAGGCTTTTTATTGAGACATTGCTAGAGTATTCCACTAGCTGCCTGTGTGTAAAGTGGGCAGATCAACCTTGAAATATTATGGTCTTGGGACAAATCTTGCTCTTGTTTTCTCCCCAGTGTAAATCCAGAATAACAGTAATGACTTCAGCTGAGCCACTTCAGATTTACATCAGCATAAATGAGAGCAGGGTCTGCCCATGCAGATGCAGCCTGAGGGATTAGGAGTCTGCCTGTGTGTTGTACCCTTGCTTCAAATTGTCACCCTAGCCTTAATTCAGTGGAGAACCAAAGAAAATGCTTGCCCTGCAAATAAGCATTGATGCTAATGTATTGCAGCAGGGATTTATCAACAGGCTGACACCTCAGTATCCATCTCTTATTTGCATAGCAGAGAAATGTGAATTAAAATGCGAGATTAGCTCTGCACCGGTCAGGATAGGAGGTAATTCTGGCATTAGCAGAGCTGCAGGCTGAGCAACAGGGAATGTGGAATTTGGTAGGTAAAAGTGCTTTGTGTGTCCATGAACACCTCGGGTGTGTAAAGACTGAGACCAGGCCCTTATTTAAAAAATACAGTTTATTAGATAAAACATACATAGAACCAAGTAAATCCAATTTTTTATTAAAAATACAGAAATCATTTTGCAATAGTAAAAGAAAGTACTGGCTTTTTCTATGAAACATAAATCTGAAGGTTTGGGACATTTTCACTTTATCACAGCCTGTCCCCCTCCATACTACATTCTTAAACATACTGCATCAAATTGTGAAACCCAAACAAAAGGCTGTTGTACAAAATTAAGAACATTTAGACCAGTAATACTCAGCTTAATTAAGACGCAAACAGTAGCATACAGCACACAGAACAGTCAATATACAGCTATACATTAAAACATGCCTCTAAATAGTGTCAGAGAATCCACTGGAAGGAATAAGTTACAAATAATAAAAAGCAATGTCTGAAGAAATAAAAAGAGGAATCACAGTTTGACACTATATTTTTTAAATGGTTGCATATGTACTGAAACACTGTACATATTAAGAATGAATATATTGGACCCACCCATACAGAACATGCTAAATCAACAGTTATTATTTTGCTTGGATGTGTGAATATGTATGAGGTGTACATATGGTGGGCAGGTGCATATCTGTGTACATACATCAGACCTCTGCGTACATACACGTAGAAAGGCACACACCTCTACAGCTGAAGACAAATCACTTCAATAAAACCCTCTGAGGCAGGGTGAGAGCAATACTAATACGCTGTTTGTCATAATCGTGCTGCTCCTGGGACTCCAGGCATTTTATTCGCATGTTATTCTCACCTGTAAGTCCCGCATTCATTTTACCTCAGCTTTCCCTTGTCTGCATATTTGCAAAGTGAATACAAAAGTATTCAATATAATGCAATGTTCACTGTTGGAGATGATTTATTAGGGGAGGTTTTGATAGCTGAGAAGCAGCAAAGTATTAAAGGATTCACATCGCTTTTCCAATAAGTGGAACTAAGGAGCAGATGTTTCCCCCCCTGATTATTGTTAGCATCATATGGTAATCCTGGCATAATTAATAATATACCCTATATGTCATCTTTAGTAAGAATTCTTGGTCGAAAATGGAGAAGGCTTGCATTAAGAAAAATCATAGGCATCTAAGCCTACGAAGGCATCTAAGCAACCCAAATAGTTTATCACCTCCTGACAATAATAGAAAAATAAAGTAATGCTAAAAATGGTGCTAAGTAAAATGAATGGATAGCAGAATGAAGGTTAAGTGAAAGAATTACTCAGGCTTTACAGAATTAGAAATTATCTAGATTCAGAGAAGCACGTCGAGCAGTCAAATTGAAACAAAGCTCAAGACTCGTGGCAGTGATACAAAGGTGCAGGCTTGGCATTTTGCAAGACTGCACTGCTGCATTGGGACCTGGAGGTGGTCACAGGGTAAGATGCTTTTTGTTTCTCTCTCGTTGAAAGAAAGCAAAACGAAACAGTGCTGAGGCAAAGGCGTGTAAAAGATGAACACAGAAGTCCTGACTGTTCTCTCACCGGTGAGTGCGACATCGGTAGCCTCTCTCTGACGCTGGTGGGGATGGTCTAGCTTTATGTCAGCATCAAAAAAGAAGCAGCCTAGGAAGGTTTACACAGCAGGACACGATCGAAACACCCTGGAAAGCTGGGTGGTGCTGTGTGTTGGGGATGGGGCAGGAGGGACTCTTGGAGGCAGTGGTGGGTGCACTGAGGGCAGCTGACACAGTCTTTTCTTTCCAAGGGGGCACCCAGGCAGCATCTCTCGTGTCGCAGCCCACGGGGCTGCCACTAACAATGTTATACTGACGGTGAAATAAACCCAGCTGCCTTTTGCCGTCTAGGAGAGAGTAGGAGCCTGGTGACACCGGCGTGGCAGCGCCGGCTGGAGTAAAACCGGGGACAACAATGAAAACAAGTGGGACAGTCTGAGCCAAGGACTTTCAAAATACACCAGTCTTATATACACCTCACATCGAGTCACAAGAACTAAGACTGAAGTCAGCATCATTCAAGCCCATAATCTCATCATGACAGCACATTTTTATTAAAAAGGAAATCTCATTATTTACATTCTATTTTTAATATACAGGCTGGCAGGTGAAGGAGGCCTGGTGAGCTAGTGTACACGAGCTGATTTTTCTGTTTCGAGAGCAGTCAGAGAGGAGAAGCCTGTGCCACATGCTGGACAGGCTCCTGTTAGCTCCTGTGGGATTTGGATGAGAGCAGTCACCAATGCATTTTTCTAATGATGTGAGATGTGGAGATGTTGCATCTATCAGTAGTAAGTGCTATAGGCTGTAATCAATTTGGGAGTGACTGAATGCAAGATATTGTGAGCTTGAACTCTTGATTGTAACCAAATTGTTAGTATATTCAGGGTTTTTTCTCTCTGGCAGATTTTGTATATACTTGAAAAAATTAAAATAACTATATAGTCCCTTGATATCTGATGTCCCTTACAAAATGTGTATTCCTAAGGTTGTACAGTCCGGGAAAGAGATGTCACTCACCTTTCAAGGAGGGTGAGATTAATATACAGTAGGTATGTAAAAAAGTCCAAGATTGTAAAATACCTGCAAGATGTGATGAAAGCAGCCCTACTTATACAGCTGCTGCAGACACTGAGGCTTATCTAGCAAATTACAGAACATTAAAAATCAAAGCTAACATACTTTGAGCCCAATTAACAATACAAAAAATCATAGCTGCACATACATCAAAAAAGCCCTGTACATGCTTCACTAGCCTTGGAAGCTAATGCTGATGACTTGGAAGAGATCTCAGAGCAGCATTTAAAAAAGAAAAAAAGTGTGAGCAGGAGTTGCGCTATTTTGTGGCCTTATTTAAGGCTGCCACTTTCCAGCTGGATAGAAACTGTTCTGCTCTCATCCTTCACACTGTTTGGAAACAGAGACCCAGAGCCAAAATCTGATCTCATTCCTACTGGTAGAAGTATGCAGTAGCCCCACAGAAGCTGCAGTCATTACCCTAAACTCACACTTGTGCATCCATGTGTGAATCTGCCCTGCGTTATTGCACATATTTCAGTATGAAGGATGATGCTGTAAATATTGCAATGCCAGTTGCCACGTGGATTTTCTCACAGCACTTAATGTAGGCTTACAAGCGTGGCCTTCCCTCCCTGCCGGTTTTGTCTATCCCACCACTTCCTCCCAGCTGGCCAACGCCGCTTCTCTTCTTCCTCCAGCCGGATGGCTCTTTCCTACCTCCTAGACTCCTTATCATTGGCAATGGGCACCTCTTCTTTCCAACCAACTTTCTGATGCTGGCTGAAAGCAAGCTGGACCTTCTCCAGGTCTGGGGGAGTGATGCTGGTGGCTCTGTACTCAGCGCTCAGCGATGCTCACACCTGCCTAATGGTGTGCCATTCGCAGGGCCAAGCCTGGTCCACGTGGCCATCAGCAACAGGGCAGGAGCCAGGGTTCATCCCAGTGAGGAGTGTAACTGGGACTGTTCAAACCAATACGCGTTTAAACAGCTTGAATATCAAGAGGCAGCACAGGAAAAGATGGAAGATAGAGGGGAAAACTGCACTCACCCTGCTTAAAAGTGCTGAGCCTTTAATGAGGTATTTATTGCAAATAGTCATCAGCCAACTAGTTAAAAACCATCCTCAAAAAGTGCCTTTCATGCTGGTGAATGAAAGCAGTGGAAGGTTTTTTGTGCGAGATAAAGAGCATGTCAAAAAAAATACAGGCAACCTAATTCAAAGATGTCAGCGTGTGGTAGTCTTTGTCGCAGCAGAACTGGACCTAGACTCTTTTGTGAAGGGCACTTGATTGAAAGGAAAGAAAGGGTTGCAGAAAACCACAGAGAAAGAGAGGGAAAACAGATATAGATGGAAGAGCAGGGAAGACCCAAAAGGTAGAGAAGGAGTTGCAGCAGGGGTGAAGGAGACACATACATGGTCACTGAAAGATGGAAGGGAAGGAAAAGAAGAGATGCTGCAAGAAAGGAACAGAGGAGGAAAAAATGGAAGTAACTACAGTGAGGTGATAGGAATGGAAAGAGGAGGAAAGTTCCAGGGGAAAAGACTAGAGAGCAGAGGAAGACCAAGATGGAGAAGAATGAGGGCAGGGTGAAGGACTAACTGGCCTTTAAAGGCCCATGTGGGTGCTATTTTTCAGGAGCATAAGGAAGATGTAGGCAAGGGCTGTGTGAAGAGTAAGTCAGATGTGGACAGCACAGGGAGAAAGGCTGGAATACGGTGAGAGCAGGCGGTCTTGTGGGTAAGGCACTAGATTCAGACCAGGAGGTCTGGGTTCAAACTCCTGGCTTCACTGAAGGTCAGGTTTAACGATGTTGGGAAGGAGGCAATACAGTTCACCTTCATGGAAACTTTGCTTTATTTTTCTCAGTGTTCTGCTATTTTCCCCTCACATGGCTGTGGGAAATTTGTGCCATTGACTTCTATCTGTTTTCAGCAGTTATCTGCAACAGGGAAGGAAAACTGCCTCTAGGAAACCCTTCTCCTTAGGTTGTCTCTTTTGCCTCATGAAGTTGTCAACTCTCTAGGGCAGGTTGAGTGTCTTATAGCATGCCTGCACAGTGCCAGACACAATCTCTACGTGTTGTGACACAAATACTGATAGTGAGTTTTGATAACAGCAGCCAAACATGCTTGTATTTGAACTGTTAGTATTGTCAGAGGGTAGATCAGATACTGATCTCATTTACACTGGTAAAAATGTGGAATAACGCTACTAAATTTACAGCAGGGTCAATGGAAGACTGGGAGTTAGGTTGGCTTCTTGTAAGCTTATAGACTGGTTTCTGAGAGGCATAAAATGCAAAGCCAGTGTATGTCCACCTGCTACACAGCTATGGCTATAGCTGTTTTCTGAAGTTTTTGTGCCCCAAGAAAAAGAAAAAAAAAAACATTGTTCTTTAAATAGTGACTCTTACCAAGCTGATCAGAAGCCTTCTGGATGCTACAGCACATTAGAAAAGCCATGAAGAAGACAGATAGGTTTTAGAGACAGTCATTTCGTTCCATGGAACCTGGACACATGGATCAATTCACAATACTGCCGCTGCAGCAAATGCTCAGGGCCATAAAACACATTACAGATCAGGAAACCATCAGAGTGAGGGATAAAATTAATCACTAGTCTTTCACTGGCTTGGATTCACTGCAATTCAGAAGCCCCTTTTCTCCCCTTCTCCTATGTTTCAGCTGAAAGACACTGAAAACTGTGAAACTGCTCCACTCTGAAATGTCCTCATTCCTGTACTACTTGGACTTCAGATTTTTCCCATTCCCCACTCTTTCAGAGATCTCTAACAATAGGAAATTGGTTGCCTGTATTTCACGTTCAAAAAGAAAAGAGCAGCATAATACCAGTTTTACATAACACCAAGGGAAAACTCTGGGTAATAAAGACATACTGCTCGATGCAGGGAAAGTTCAACACAAACCTGGAGACGGGGCACAAACTCCACGGGAACCCCAGTGAAGCCTGGGACTTGCCCATTTTTGAAGCCCGTCCTTCCTAGCTGCTCTGCCCTGCTCTTATTTAACTTGCTTTACAGCCTGTCTGTGCAGCCAGGCAAGCCTCCCTGAGCAGCACGCACACACTCACGCACTCGCCTGTCCAGCCTCAAACGCTGCTTTTTGGCAGCTGCCCCTAGACCAAGAGGAGCAAGACTCTGCAGTCAGAGATGGAGACTCTTCTGAAGTCCTGTGAGCTATTCCTGTCCGATTATGGCACTACCAAGAGACTCAACTGTTTGAAGTATGATGAAGTGCTGTGGATGCTGAAGGAGCCAAAAACTGTGGGTCACTGGGACTGATTTTGAAAAGTTTTATTTTTAAATTCCACCTAGGGCTTTGCCTCAGGAACTTGTGGAAATCTCCCAGTGAAGTCATGTTCAAATCAGGGCAAGTTTCTGCCTAGTGGCACAGCTGAAATCCTCAGCGCACAGGCTTTGGTTTGCTGCGAAGTGGAAAACCCAAACCACCCTTCATGAAACTCGTAGCTAAAACACAAAGCTAACTGGAGAAGGTGTCGGGATCAGGTAGAGGTGCAGCTGGAAGAGCTCTCTACCAGGAAGCTAGCAGCTCTCCCGGGAGCAGGGGAGAGGGGGCTGGCCAGCGGCGGCTGTCTCCGCTCTTTGTAAGGGAGGATGAAATAGCTTGTTAGGCTTTAGTTACTATGGGATGTGGCTGAAGCTTGACCCGGTTTATGAGCCAAGCCCTGGTCTTATGAATTCAACAGAAAAACTTACGCGGACCTCAGTGGGACCTGGGTTTGGCCTAACATGCTTTATTTAGCGTCTTGAGCGAGGGAAACATTTTTCTTTAGATTACAGTTGAAAGATTCTTGGGTTTCAGCTTAAGTCTTATGGTGGCAGTGTATTGCACACTCATATTTCTTTCTTTTTCTTTAATAAATCACATTTCTCCTGCACTTAGCCTCTGACCAAAACCTGTCTGCTTGAACTGCAGTAAGCCTGGCCGGTCAGCGATGTCTCTGCTGAAAGCGATCCCCCCCAACCACGCCGTGCACGCACCGGCTGACCTCCGCGCTACCACATCCCCACCCACCCCTGGAGCTCCAGGCACCTGGTGGGGAGCGGAGGCTCTGGCAGCGAAGGGAGGCAGAGACGGCAAATTCACGTTTGCGTAGCCGCGCTTCTGAGGCACGGGGATTTGCTGGAGCTGGGGCCAGAATGAGCAAGTTGTGCTAGAGTCTATCAGATTTGTGAAGTACAGATGTGATAATACCACTGCAACCACAAAAGAATTTACAACAGGAAGCGTTGCAGCTGTTGCTTATTAGCATTAGTACAAATTACACAAAGCAAATTGCTAGCAGACATGTTTCCATAATATTTAACTCATGGCAGTGAATAAAAGTGATTCTTTTTCAAGCAAAATTTTAGATTTCCAAGGGAATCGGTTTCCAATTGTCCATGAAGGGAGCATGGATTAGAGAGCAGCATGCAACTATTGCGAGGCATCAGAGGCAACGTGTGCAGCAACTTGCCTGTTTTCTCTGGCGAAGGTGTGCGAATTTGGGACCATATTTCTTTGTGAGAGAAGGAAAATCCGTACGGCTTCATATGACCCAATTACCAGCGACGGGGAGTGATGGTGTGTGGGCCCCATTCTGGAGCTGCCGCTGTAAGGTTCTGCGCACAGAAGTGCTTGGAAAGGAAGGGAGGCTCTTGCTGACCTGCCATTTCCTTGAGTTTTTGCCCCCAAAGTGCTTATTATGACTTATTTCCCTAGCAACCTCAAGCCTGTTGATGTGGAAGCAGCCTGCGCCAGCAGAGCAATCCCCTAACACAAGCTCAGGAGGGTGGGTTTGGAGACAAAATCCGCACAGCAACAGACTGAACGTGCAGACTGAAACATCGGGGTGCAATCCCTGAACAACTGACAGCAAAAGCCCCTGGACCGAAACCCTGGGCACAACACCTCTCTCCAGCCAAACCAGTTTCAAGCCAGGGTAGCGGTGGGTTTTGGCGCTGCCGTACCTGCCGCCCTGTTGCTCCAGCCAGCGGCCGGCAGCCCGTTCGGGCACCTCCTCTGCCTCCCTTCTTGCTCTATGCGGAAAAGCTGAGCCACCAGCCCTGGGGAGGGAGGCTGTAGTTCAGAGAGGGGGGGGTCCCCAAAAAAGCATTTAATTTTAAGTAATAAAAAGGGGCCATTTAATTATTGCCTTCCTCTCCGGTGCCAAGGCAGGACTGGTTGCATCCTGGTGGATGTCTGACCCCAGAGATGCTCCTCCATGGGGTGACCTGGGGGAGTCACCCAGGGGTTCCTGGAGGGACCTGGGGGATCCCCCTCCTGATGTCTTTTTCCAAATAGAAGCCATTCAAGAGAGAGAAAGGAGGAGGGAAAAAAAAGAAGGCACTAACTAATTAAGTGAAGGTTTTGGGGGGTGTTTGGGGGAGGTAATAGCTGACAAATCCATCTCTGAGCTTGTTCGGCCCCCAAAGGGTGCAGCCAGGAAGGGGAGGGCGCTGCACCCCGTGGGTGGGAAGGGGCCGTGGGGTGGCTGTGCCAGGGCGAGAGGAAAGGCCATCCGTGGGTGCTGGAGTCGGGGCCAGGCTTCGGAGCTGCTTCCTCTCGAAAACTGTACACCTGCTCCTGCGCTGTCCTTTCATCCTGCCTTACCCGAGCCTTACTGGTTGAACTGGAGGATGGCTTGTGCTCCTGCCGCTGATCCAACAGAGGCATCTTTTCATGCCAAAATTGCTGATTATTGCTGGTTTTGCTAGTAATGTTCTACTTAATCTCTCACAGCCATCCTTTCTTTAAGAAGGAAAGAAGTGCAACTCATGAAGACTGCTGACAACCTATAGAAATTCAGCAATCAGTTTAAGGGCAAAAACAGCCCAGAGTGATGCTTTACATGCCAGTCCCAAGGGTGCCTGCCTGCATTAATCATGTTGAGCGAAGCTGCTAACACTGCAAAGGCTGCCGCGCTCTTCAGCCTGCCAGGCAAGACAGTGGGCTCAGAGAGGTGGAGGCATTCCCACAGGCATTTCTTGAAACTCAGCTAGGTCTGGCTGGGGAAGGAGGCGTTTGTTGGTGTGAGAGAAGAGGCCGTGACAGCGGGTGGGTGGGAGGGCAGCGTGGCCGACCTGTGTCGCAGCGGAGGCTGAGCTGGTGGGCCATGCTAGGTGCAAGAAGCTGGTCTGCCTGGGACCACTGGCCCTGTGCTCCTGATGCCTGGCACTTGAGCAAGGGAAGAGTTCTCCCCAGATCCTTAGACTTTGCCTGCTTGCTTCTTTTTTTTTTTAAAGCGAATGCTCACAATGTATTGAAACTGCCTGAAGCAACCGAAGTGCCTTTTGATCCAGCTATGAGTGCTTAGAAGTAGAAAAGAAGCACATGTCTTGCTTTTAAGGGTATGCACATCCACCCACCTGTTGGGAACAGTTCAAAAATACAACTGAGTTGGCTGCAGTCTGAAGCCAGAGCTATGAACAGAATAGCAAGCGAATTTGTACAAGCAATGTCTAAAGTAGCAGCTAATGGAGAAGTGGCTGACATGCATGTTCTGGCTCTTTAGTGCTTGTTCTGAGGAAATGGCCTGACACCCTCGGCACAGCAGAGCTGTTTAACTACCCTCACTGACAAGACTTGAAAGAGAAAAATTAGTTATAATTGCAATATTACTGCAGTAATGTTTGCCTCCTAATGGCCTTTCAGTGAAAAAAAAAAAAATGCAGTGAGGCATTTTTGTTGTAAGCGCTACTTACATGTAAAATGAATCCACTAACAGCCTCCCCCATAAAAACCAGAACATTAAATATCATGGTCTGGACAGTCCTGTCATACCTACAAGTGTCATACCGAATGAGATAGCACCGCTGACTGTATACATCAGACACATACATGAAAACTGTTTCAGCATATTAAATGTAGAAACATCATTGCCACTAAGGAGTCTATAAATATTGCGTTGGTATTATCAGCCCTCTGAGCTGTAATGTCAGGTGGAGGGAAGGAGTGAGACACACAGCTAAATGGGAAGGAATCTTGCTCAGGAAAGTGTGTAGCTGGGGGGGTTCCCCCAGTCTCAGAACAAAATGCGAGGTTACAGATTCTCCAGGAAAATACAATAAAATGCAAAGATCTTCTTGGAACAAAAATGTTCCATTTCCAAAATGTCAAAATGATGTTTTGACATTACCAAAAGCTGTAGTTTCAGTTAAATAGAATTTTACATTAGAAAGTGACATGCTTTTATGAAGAGTTTTGATTTTGACAAAGTGGGATTTTCCAGAATTGAAGCCATCTGATACATTCTAACCAGCTCTGACTACTGATATACTACAGCCAGGTGGGTTTCTATGTGGAGGAATTAAAATAATCTTTTGAAAAAAAGAGAGGTTAATTAAATTCAAAATTATGGGGGGAAAAAAAAAGATTGTTTGAGGACTCTCTGAAGGTGACATTACTAATACAGTAAGATTTTTACATATTTTGGGGATTGTTGTGGGGAAGAGATCCATTTATTAAAAGATATAAGAGTGAAAAATGACCTGTACAGGTTTGGTGTTGATGTGAAGTCACCTCTGCCTCAACCAGACAGCTGGCTGAACAGATTTCCATTCTCTACACCATGGGCACAAAGTGATGCGGGTGATTGTTACCTTCCAAGCATCGGCACGTTTAGGGTTCAGTATATTACATCACTGGATAGTATACAACTTTTCATTTAACACACTTATTCAGCTATTCCTACTAAAAGTGTTTCAGCATGCAGACAGGATTTGCTGAAAGCTGGTCAGTCCTGTAAAGATCCAATCCTGCAAACGTATGCAGACAACTTTTTTAATTTGGGGGAGTAGTCCCCGAGAGTTTAGTGAAAGTCTTGTGGGATATGGTTTCTCACGTTGTTAAGGATTTTCAGGATTAGGTCTTGAACTAGTATCTTTTTGTAGGAGTTGTAGTCTAGCAATGTGCACCAAGTTGAATTTTACTCCATGAGGTATTTTTGGTATTATTCTGTTCTTCATAAACAGGGTCAGACAGTATGACGTCTTGCATATTATCAGGACCCCATTTCTCAATTCAGTTGAGGCTAGCTTTAAAATAACCTGCATGACTTACAAACACATGCTACCACTCCTTGTCACACACTAAAGGTTTAAACTGTATGGATGTGTCCCTTTATCATCCTCCTTTGTGAAGGATGAAAATGAGGGCGCACCCATGCCACAAATTACCTCCTCAGCCTGAGACCTGTCCTCTCCCACCTGACGATGCGGAATATTAATGAGCACTTTTTGGATTTGTGTAAGAGGCAGAAGAGTATTATTTTTAATCCACTTGAGACGATAAAGCCTGGCACATCTGCATATGTGCTGAAAGCCGCAGTGCAATCAGGAACCAACCCTACAGCGTCCACCCTGGACCTGACCATCGTTGCAAAGTGCAGAGATGTGCCCTGCATTGATAGCTCCACCTGGGGAATGCTTCCGCCCAGCTCCCTCACTTTTTAAAAATGCAGACAAAACCCAAACCAGAAATTCTGCTTTTTCTTAGAGTGCCACAAACTGTACGCCAGACAGAAATGGCTCAGGGAAGGGAGGGAAGGGAGCCGACAGCTGAGCACGCCAGACACCGTGGGAGCCATCCGCCCCCTCTTCGGCATAACGGGAAACATCCTGTCAGAAACACTCTCTGCATTTGGGCTTTTCTTGAATTAATTATCCGTAAACGGTGACGGGCTTATCCTGCTGGGAGCCTGCGATTCCTTGTCGGTGTTCATAGATGTGCTGGATAGGAGAGTCGTGATGGTCAAAGCTCATCAGAAAGAAAGCACCATGGCATCAGAACTCCAGCCTCAAGTATATTAGGGCTGCTCCCTCTAGTGGGAAAAAGTACTTTAGCTGCAACCCCCCCCCCCTTTTTCCCCCCTATTTTCTTTTTTTTTTTTTTTAACTTTCTTTTTCTCCCCCCCCCCCTCCTTTTTTTAAACTGAAGAATTCAAGTTTTCCAGATAGTGCAAGACATGGGGCAGTTCCCATCAGACAACAGGTGACCGAACGCCGCGCTCTTCCGACCCTTGAGCAGCGGTGGTGGAGCTGGAGCCCACCCAGCTGATGCAGGTCAGCGGTTACTCCTCCGAGGTGGGCCCGTGGCAAGTGGGAGACTCTTGGTTAGTCTTCCAGCAGTCCTCAGCGTATGCCGTAGCTGTGTTTGGTTTTGATTTCCCACTTCTGATTACAAAAATAGGACTTACTATAATCATAATAATACTAATGATAAAAAATAATTATTGTAATTATATACTTTTTGGCAAATCATTAACGCAAAGCAGCCCAAAAGACCCCATTGGATTAAAAAAAGGTGACAATGCACAAATGTTAAAAAAGACAAAGTCTTTGTTAAAAAAGAAGGAAAACCAATCTGCAAATGAATGCATTTCTGTAAGGCAACATGTTACCTTTAGTTTTCTGTCCAGATTTAGGTCAGGTTCTGTTGTTGTTCAAGAAATTGTTAGAACTTGGCTTGCTTGAGCTTATCAATGTGGTAACACAGTTTCAGCGCAGGTCCCAGTTTCAGCCCCAGGTATTTCATGATCATGTCACTTTTCAGCAGCAACAAAGCATTGCCATCAATCTCCTGGTTTCAAAAGAAAGAAAGAGAATCAAAATGTGTCAACCCCCTTCCAGTGCTGCATCCTGACACATTAAACAAGGTGAATCCGAAATAGCATGTCTTTTAGCACAGAGGTAGCTGAAATGTCATGCATTTTGAAATCCCATTTAAAAAAATTGAAATCTGAGGTATGATAGAAGGAAACTTTAAAGGAGAGGTTAATCAAATAGTATGTTTTATACTTCAGGAACTATAAGATCTGTCTAGGTTTTCAATTATTTTGCAATTAAAACACGAGGATTATTGAAAAAAAATCAGGGTTGCTCTAAGCCAGTCATCCTTGAGAGAAAGGAGTGAGAGTAATGGAGAGAGAGAGAGGGATGTGGCTTCACAAACTGCTAATAGCACACCTCTGAATCTCAGTTCCATCTTTGTCCCTGGCTATCTGCATGTTTCACATATCTCCAGTACACATATTCAGTGAGAGAGAGAGATATATACATTTTTCTTTTTCTTAAATTGAAGATAGTAGTAACTTCCTTATTTCATTGCATTTATTAAGAAAATTTGTTCAAATTTAATTTAACCCTCACATAAGTGGAAGAAATTGCTGCCAAGTTCAGTTGTTTATCCCAGACCTATTGGCTTGAAAACCTTTTGAAATTACAAAGTGCTGTACTGAGCACAAGGTGGCTTGGGTGCACAGAGAAACAGACTCTTTTACTATGGACTGTAAAACACAGACTCTTTCAACTGTCCTTGCTTGGATCCTAAGCTTGTCTGGTGTTTCCTGACTGTATTAGCAGATGTGCTAAAAAAGACTACCCCTCCCCAAGGCCTCCACCACACTTACATACTTGGACCATCAGAGCTAAAACATAACTAGTGCTATGGGTGTGAGCATACCTATACACATATACACACACACACTAATGCTGTATATATTGTATTCTATGGTTTTGATGGTCAGATGTTTCTTCTGTGATCCATTACCTACTAATTAAGCAATACTATGGATTCTAATTTGCCCTGATCATTATTATTCCATTTAGTAGGTGATTTAGCTGATGAGCAGTTAAGGTCACTTTCTGATTAACTCAATTAATTAATGCTCTTCATTTTGCAACCCCCACTCTATCCATAATAGAAACTCTTTTCACCCTCCCCCTCTCCTTCCCATAATTTTAAGGAAGATAAGGGAAAGTAAGAATAAATATTACATGTAATTAAAATTTGCATAAGAAAGAAAAACAAACTCCTGGAACTGTGATGCCATAGGGTAAAAACACTGTCAAGGGTTTGGTGTGGAGGCAGCTGTTTCTAAATGTTGAGTTCAGCATTTTATTATTTCCTTTATTATTATTGTGTGGGGGTCAAAATTAAACTCCATGACAAGAGTATGCCAGAGGGAGCATTCATATCCAATTAAATATCCTGTATTTGCCATGTCCCTGTGCAGATGTTGGCTTAACTTCTCTACAGTACTACTATGTCAGCTCTTTTAAAAAATAATTTAAAAAAGGATTCTATAGCATGGTCCCCAAGTCTGCAAAAGTCCCACTAGAAGATCTTGAATCAGATCTGGAGCTGGTAAAATTCAGTGCCATCAGTGCAATTCGCTTGTTTCACATGAGTTGAGATCAGGCCCACTGCAAGTTAGAATATTTCAGGAGAACATTGCCGTGTTCCTGCAGGGGGATGTGAGCAGCAAATGTATGAGCTGCAAGGTCATGATATCGTGGTATAAACATACAGCTTCCACCTGCAAGAATGAGTATTACTCTGTTTGTGCTGGTTTCTTGCAGCACTTACTCTGAGCATACTGTTCAAAAAGCAGAGTAGCCCCTAAACAAGCCCTGTGCCATGGAAAAAAGAATTGCACCTGGTGGTGGCCATCCCCCAGGATGAGGCTTTTAATGAGAAAGATGAAAGTCCCCATCTTCATGGGTGTTTAAGCACATAATTCTGAATAAAATCAAAGACTTCAGGATCTATATCCTGCCTCAGATATATATATCCCTTCTTTTGTATTCTTCAGTCTTGTGAACAAGACACCAACCCTGGTAAAGCCACCACCTGCGACAGGAGTGCAGCAAGTGGCAGCTCAGTGGTCAGTGCTCAAACACTCGAGATGAAAGTCTGGAGAAAGATGCATGCTCACAAGTCTGGTGTCTAGTGCTGGCAGAGACAGATTGCTATTTGAATAAATTGGATTAATTATGTCAAAGGTTTTTGTCTCCTTCATACATGCATTTGCCAATCGCTGGCCATAATTAAACTGTCAGACCATAACGTTACTTCGATCCCTTCCAGCTTGAGTTTTCTACCTGCTAATTCCCTGTTTAAGTCATTCCCCTCCTCCATTTCCCTTCCCCCAGTCTTTCTACCAAGTCTTTCTTGCTGAGAGCACCGCAGTGCATGGGGCAGTGCTGCTACAAGATCCCTGCCGGGCTGACAGCTCCTTTGCGTGAGGCCAAAAGATCTACCATCAGCTACGGGCTCGGCTCTCCTTGGCGCACAGTCCTGCCGAGGGAGCAGGGAACAGCAGAGGGGAGGTAGTAGGCAGCTTCACGGTCTTTGGTGGACACTCTCAGGAGCTGCCTGTGACAGAGCTCCTTGGGTGTCTTGGCAAGAAGAAAAGCTTCTGCTTCTCGTATGCAGAGCAGAGGCAGAGCCGGGTCATCCTGCAACACCTACTGCAGCAGTGGAGGATAAGGGCTGCGGCTCCTTACTGCACGCTGGGAGAGCTGGCACCGGGGACCGTGGTCAACACCCAAATGGCTTAATATAGCAGTGGGAGAGCACACTGCCCACGTGCAGGATACCCCCCCCAGCCTTTTCTTCCTGGTGGTCCCACCACCCTCTCCCTCCCAGTGTCATAGCTCAGATGAGCTGATTGCCGATGCAACGATTTGAGGTGATGGCTGGGCCTTGTCAATGACAGTAAGTGCTTCTAAGTAAATTATGCACCTGCTTCATAGAAAGATTGAACATACAAGAAGATATGGCTAAGGTTAATGGACTAATCACTTGTCTCTCACCCCTGGGGTCTCCGTGCTAATCCAGATGAGATTTGAAGGCTGAAAAATTGCAGGGACATATATAACTCAAAGGCATAATTGAATTGAGTTGTGTTGTAATCTTACCCAGGTTCTCACACCTACAGCATATTTTACAAGGAAACCAATGATAAGTAGAGCCCATGGGTGCTGGGTGTTCAACAAAGGATGACAGGGACAGTCTTTAGTGGCAATTTAGCTTGGTCTCTTTGGTCACAGAGCAGCTGTAGTATCGTGGCATGCTCCAGTGCAGCTGGCCCATGACTGCCTGGAACATGTCACTGCCCTGTTGCTAGATAAAAGCACGTTGTGCCATCCTTTGCTACAAGCGGAAACTAGACAAAAATGGTGCTTTTGCACTGTCCATATTTACAAGATGAACTTTAAACATTTCTTTTCTTTGGGATGTACCTGTATGCCTCAGACCATGGCAATTCTCCCTCCCTTGCATGAAGAGTTTTCTCTTGATGCACAGCCCCTTCTGAGACTCTCAAAACCTTATGCTAAAGAAAGTTCCTTTAAATCTAAAGGTGGTTTGTTTATCTGCCTGGTTACCCACATTCGTTACCAGGTTATAAGGCAGATCTGACTTCTCTGCAGAAGGCAGGGAAAGTAGGCTGGCAGCTGTCCTGTAATTGCAGATTTGGTCCTAGCACCAGTGTGCCTGCTCTGTTCTCAACCCAGCAGCCTGTCTGCAGAAGGGCAGATGGCCTCAGTACCTGCCTAGAGTGAGCAGACACCAAGGCCTGTGTTCATCTTCATTTTCACCTGTTCCTCAGCCACCTCCTCTCCTCAGTATCTGGATGCAATGTGTAGCTGGAAGTCTATCAGTTGTCTCCCTCAGCTCTTGTCTGCAGCCCCACATTCCCACCCATCCCTGCTGGCACACGGGCAAGGAGCAGGACCTGGTGATCAAGCCCTCTTGCTTGCTTTGCAGCCTAAGGTGCTGTTCAGGAGTCAGGGCTGGGGAGCTCTTCTTGCTTAGACCTTGGTCCAGGCACGTACATCCAAAGATATGACCTCCAGCTGAACACAAGCAAGTCACTTTTAGGGTAAAATCCATTTTCACAGACAGTCTGAATTGATCAAGGAGAGATGGAGGAGGAGGAGGAGGCTGAAGATGCCATTAGATGCATTGGTGCCAACTCCATATACAGCAGCAGAACAAGAAACTCCAGATCAGATGTGTGTTTACAGTCTTCCCCTTTACTAATTAAGGATAATATAATTTCTACCACTGGAGATTGCCTAGCAAAAGCAACTATCATTTCTCCCGTGAGTCAGCAGGTCTGTTAAATTTGGTTATGTAGTTACATAAATCTGAAGGGAAAAAGATTAAAAGCTTGGCTGTTTTGGGTTTCTCCTGTTAAACATCTAGAGACACATAAAAAATGCTCTTCAGAGAAGAATCATAGGTATCCTGGGAAAAAATTGTTGTTGAGACGAGGCTTTTTTGTGCCAATCTGACAATGAAAAATGAGCACCAGATCCTCAGTGCTTTCTCTTAGGCTTGGCATAGAAACAATTTATGCTGGCATGGTTGGGAACAAATAGCGAGCATTTTCTAAAGACATTGTTAGGGTCTCCCCATTGAAGGATAAATAGAATAGAATAGGACAGAACAGAACAGACTAGACTATTTCAGTTGGAAGGGACCTACAATGCTCATCTAGTCCAACTGCCTGACCACTTCAGGGCTGACCAAAAGTTAAAGCATGTTATTAAGGGCATTATCCAAAAGCCTCTTAAACACTGTCAGGCTTGGGGCATCAACCACCTCTCCAGGAGCCTGTTCCAGTCTTTGACCACCTTCTCGAGTGGCAAGTGAACATTTCTTCAGCCCAAACCCCCCAGCAGTGCTGAACTCCTTGCAGGGCCCTGTGTTCAGCCTGGCTGAGCACGAACACTGCCTATAGCAGTCAAAGGCAGCTTGGGGAGGGGGGTGATGTGTACTGGCTATCTCTTGGGGCTGCCCATGCACTTGGCTTAAATTACTTAGAAGCAGTAAGGGCAGCCTTCTACATACGTGTTTTCTGAAGAGCTCCACGTGGGGACCTAAAGCGTGAGGGTCTGCATCCTTCACAAACCAAACCACGTCATCCACCGTCCAGGTCAAAGGATTCTTGCTTGATGGCCGAGCCGCGTCTTGTTGTTCTGGTGAAGGACTTGAGGCTATCGGTACAAAAAAGCCCACAACAGCGCATTACAATGGCATGCAGTGGTTTCCTTGGTTTGTGAGCGTGCAGGGGTACGGCAGCCTCACTGCGGCGTTGGACGCTGGATCTGTGTGTGCAAATATCAGCCTGAGATGGTGGGGTGGGGAGACAAGGGGACTTGGAGCAGTTTCCGATCTGACTGCTTATCGGGAGACATGATCCCAGCTGGTGAATTGCGTTAAAAAACATGAAACCCTCAGGTTCCTGCTGGGGAAGGAAAAATGTGCCAGCTGCCAGGCTCTTAATCCGAGCTGCCCCTGCTGTCTGATCTGCAAGCAGCGGGGATCTTGGCTCAAGAAGACACCACCCTCCCACCTGGAGAGAAAGCGCTTCAGCACTAAACAAAGGAGTTTTTGCCATTGAATGTGAAGGCTAGAGGATAAAATTAGGATTTAGCAAATAGGGTTTTTTTCTTTGCATTCAAATATTCAGACTTATCTTCGAGCTTAAAGGAAGGTTTCTAGTCCATATCCTCCTAATCTTAGGCTCTCACAAAGCTGATGGTCCCCACTGAATGCCTATTTGGAAAGCTACTAAAACATGCAAAGATGAACATTGCACATGTGACTTTTTAATGGTATAAGCCCTGGATGATTTAAGGTCACTTCGGCTTGCTGTAGCTTTAAATCAAGTGAATAAAGGCACATTGGAATGAAAGTGCATTTATGTTTTTATTCTTAGTCTCTGCAGAATTATAAATCTCAGCCTACACGTGAATATAATTTGTACCCCCACTAATGCTTTTTCACTATTACAAGAACTACATTATGCTAGGTTACAGGAAAGCTGTTTAAATTTGTTTATATCCACACCAAGCAAACTTTGCATTAGCAGGTGGCAGCACACAGATGTCTAAAATGTTACTTGCGCAGACCTGCTCATCTCTTTCTGTAAAGGCCCAGTTTTTAATGAGAGGTGCAAATGGCAAGCAAGCAGACACTACAGAAGACAAAAAAGAAAACAGAAGAGTGCTAGTAGAGGGAGACCACAGATCCTAAACTGGAACCTGGAGAAGCCCCAAGTAGCCAAGAGGGCAATCAGGCCTGCCGAGGAGAGAAGGGCTGAGCTCTCCAGAGAAATACTGAGCCTATAGAGACAGATGAAATGTATGAGAATCCCCATGCATGACTCAAAACACGATCCTAATTCGTGTGAGCAAATGTAGTGGGCTGGGTTTGTGGCTTATGTAGATTGTCATTCCATTGACTTCAATAGAGCTGTGCTGATTTATATTAGCTCAGGCTCTGCCCATATATGCCCAATAACGGCTTTATGTGCATATTGGTCATTTTTTTCTTGCCGCCATGCTCATCTTATTGTATAATGTAATGAGGGATATTTTGCAGTTACAAAGGATGAACTCCAGAAAGCAGCAGTGCTATGAATGTGCAAATCTGGTCGATGGGCTTCATAATGGGATGTGATGTAAATATCATGATAATTACACTCTCATTTGCTAAGTCACTGTTCTGGATATAAAGGACAAGGAATAGCCGCAGGTCCTCTTAATTAGACAGCGAGGATTGGTGTTCGTATGGACTCAGGCAACCCTGGGCTCCGCTCACAGAATAAATGCAATAGACAACGGTACAGACACCATCTGGAGCCTTTGGCGTAAAACGATGAAGACAAAGTGCAAAACGAGCAGGGTAATCTTGGCCAACCCCTGGATCATCAGTAACATCGAGTAACTTTGTCAGGAACAAGTGGCAGAACTGAGACTTGTCTTGGAGGCAGAGGGGCGAGTATTTCTCACCTACCTGATCTGCCGATGATCTGGATGCCAGTTGCTGTGTGGAGATATTGGGCACCTTGGCACCTCAAACCAAAGGTCAGGGAGAAACCCAGGCTTTTGCAAACCAGCCGGAAAATAGAGGGGGGAGAGAAAGGTTTGGTCATGCCCCAAGGATTGCAGAAGTTTCTATGCTACTGTCATAATGTGGTCCAGGGAGATGTGCCACTACTGAGGATCGCATTTTTTCCCTTAAGTTTGTATGAATGTAAGGAAAGCCCAGGGGGCTTAGCCTGGAATTCACAACGGGCACAGAGAGAGCAGCCCCCGGCCCAGTGACTCCTGCCTGCAACCCGCTGCTTCCAGAAATGCCAGGAAAGGGCAAAGGGGAACAGAGAGCCCCAAGAGCAGTCGGGAGCCTTCACAGGTATTGGAAATATTTGTAATGAAAGGAAGGGGGATGAGAACAAAAGGTTGAAATGACAGGGGAATTCTATTCATTCCTTCGCAATCTAGCAATCAATAGCATAAATCTGATTTTTTTAAAGACAAATATATAAATGACCTTTCTAAAGAGACACATGGCTAGAACTCTTCCAGGCCCTAGCAGGAGAAGATAACCCTTTCAAATCCCTACCTGAGGTATAATATAATAATATAAAAACAAGAATTATTTGTAGATACTAATTCTTCAAAGATTGTTTCCTCTTTATTTACCTACCTAGAGTCAAGTCCTGGATTCTTTGCTGCTTCTTCATGAATTAAGATGTGTTATTTTACTTGTGTGTAAGGGGCTACCTTTAAAAGTTGGTAAAACTGGGATACCACCAGCTTGCAGACAAGTATCTGGAACACAGTTTGTAGCTGGTGAGTCTGAAAACAATCTGTTTTTCCATATACCTTTAAAATGTATTTTGTTGTTTAATTTAGTCTGGCTTTTAAACATTGTAGTTCACACATTTAAGTGTAATCTCTCCGTTTACAAAAGAAAATAAATCATTTCATGTCTACACAAAGGCACGGGGTTTGTTTCAATAGCATCACTTTGCTGAAAGATTATATTAAGCACAAAAGTGTTTGATGGCAGCAGGGCAAGTACTATACATTTTTTCTTATCTGAAGGTATTCACACTTAACCTAAGAATTAGATAAATGAAGAAGTCTCATGTCTCCCGGGTATCCTATGCCATCCTGTCATCAGAATTAATCAAGATGATAATGAATACTCAGATTACAAAGAGATGGGAGTGCTCGCGACCAATAATTATTTTTAGAGATCGTAATCTAGGTCAAATCCAATTTCCTGTTTTTGACAGGTGGCAAAAATTTGTCAAATTAATGGAATGGGATATGGAAATTTAGGTAATCAGAGGGAAGCACTTCCCCCTCCTGCCTGAAGCGGTGTTGGGGAAGGAGAGTGAAGAGATTCATCTGCAGAGGAAGGTCTTAGGGCATCCCAGTCGAGACCATTGCCTGCGCAGAAACGGCTGGAGACACCGGGTCAGTGGCCAAAGCTCTGCGAAGCTGACAGAAAGATATGGCCTGACTTGGTCTGAGCTCTCACCCCACGCAGGCTATTCTCTGCTCCCCACCTCTGGCGTCAGGACCTGCCTGAGAAGGAGGATGGAGAGAGAGAAAGCCAACAGCCAAACGCTGCAGAGGCATGACAAAGAAATCCGATGCTAAAATGGAGTTAAACCTGTGAAAGAAGGAAAGATAAATAGCAGACTCCCTAAATATGTTCTTGGCAAACATACAGAGCCCAGAGGGAGTACGGTCATTGATAGATAAGAGTGGAAAGGGAGTGACAGATGAACTTTAATATTGCTGCAGGCCTAAATGATTTCTTTGCCTCAAGGGAAGGGGGTGGGAATGAAATTTTAAAAGGTTCTCTCTGACTGCACTGGAGCAGATAATAAGGAGCAGCAGATCTACTGAAACTAAGCAGAAGTAGCAGACCCGGAAAGGCGCAGAGAAATGGGAATTATTTTAAAAAACAAGCACCTCCCACTATAAGCAAGGACAGGAGGAATGCTTTGTAGAAGACACTTTTCTAAAAGTCTAGGGCACACCAAGCAGGAGAAGAGGAAAGGCAACAGAAGAGCAGGCATGTGGGAGAACACAATTACAGGATATTTATGGGCACGGGGGGGTTGACGAGCCACAGTCAGCAGAGAGTTCTGCAAAGAACATTGGGCTTAGCATGTCGATTTACCCTGGCAGGCGCCTGCAGGAGATACCGTGCACCACCTGGCTGGTGGCCTCAGCCCCGTGGCATGGCAGAGCAGAGTCCTTGTCCCACCAGTGCAGCGGCTGCTCCCGCTCCCGGCACGGCACACTCCGCATCGGGATGCAACACCTCTGCCCCCTGCAAGAGCAGCCCAGCCTCCAGCTGCATGAGATGTGGCCATGGGCTGGCATTAAATATTTATTTGGGCTTTTCTTGCTTTGTCTCTCTTTTGAAGGGAAAAAAAAAAAAAAAAAGGCAGCTCACTGAAAGCATTGAATCTGTAAATGTCCTCAAAAATTAACAGGCAGGCTGTGTTTGCGTGGTGGGACCCAGCACTGAACCCCACAGTGCCATCAGCAGCTCCTTTGCCACTGCCTTGGGGAGGTGCTGGATCTGGCCCCCACAAGGTGCTTGCAGCATTATTTTGGAAAAAGAGAAACTTCAAACCCTGTGCCCCCAAATATTTTCAGGAAATAAATGTATTAGAAAGCAGGATTGCCTCTTTAACAAAGGCCCTCAGGTGATAATAATTAGCGCTAATATTGGATAATAAAACCTACATAAAAATAACAAGCTACAGGGCAACGTTAAGGTTATTATGTTGTGGTTGAACACGCAATTCTTCATACTTGGAATAAAGGCTTTGTTTGTTATGTAAGCAGGCTTGGAAAGGTTTACGATGTCCTTGACTATTCCTTCACTGATTTAAGAGCTTCAATTTGGCAAATGATGACAGGAAAGCACATGTTTATCTGTTAGCAGCCCCAACTGGCTTTTTGAAATGAGATTTTTGGTTTTGTTTTGTTTTGGAATTTTTTAGCATAATCATGGAGAATTAGGCATCAAGCTTCCAATCGCATTAATGAGAGCTTTGAGGTTTAATCTCATCCATTCCGCTTGAAAGAGATGTTCTGCTATGCACTGAGATATGTTTTATGGTTATGGTTTTTTCCGTGATATTTGCCCACCATGATAAATAAAGCAAGCTATTTTTCAAAACTATCCATAAATAAAGAGGATTGGTTTGAGGTTTCAGAGAGAAATTCTTCCTCTTTTTAATGCGTCCTGCCCATCCCTGCCTTGTAAGTATGCAAACTGAGGAGGCTAAGAACAGAGACTGGCATGCACCACTTACTCATCTTTGCTCACTTATGAGTCAGCAGCATACAAATTATCCCTAGAAAGAGGGAAGATACACGCAGAAGGATCATTGTGAACGCACAGATTCCAAAGACCTTTGCAAGAGAGATCTTGCAGAGACAATAATCAAACTCTTCTGTGGCTGCACTAAGGCAATTGCAGAAAGGTATGTATTTTAAAAGTCTGGGATTGCCAGTAAAAGTGGAAGCAGCATGGTAGGTGAAAGTATGACAGCTATGAAGAAATACAGTCTCTAATTTTAAGGAGGAGCAGGCAATGCTCTGTAGGACTCTACGGTGGGAATTCCAGTGTCACAGAGCTGATGCCATTGCAAATGGAGTAGGAGATGAAATTAGGCTGTGACTGGAAACAGCACAGTTTCTTTAATGCTAGAAGTGATATCGTAATGCATCTGTGGGCACCTTGCCTTCATGGATGTCACTGTGTTGCTCATCACAGCCACTGAAAGCTGCCTGGTCATGTCCAAGAGCAAATGGCTCTCCTCTGCCTCAGACTCTGCCAACTCCTGCCATGAAGTGTGGGAGACTCTCTGCTGGAGTCTCCAGAAAGCAGCTGAGGGGATCAGAGGAAATGGGATGGATGGTGGTGGCACAAACATGCACAAGCTGTTTGTGCTGCCATACATTGGTAGAGCACAGGGGATTGCTATTGCCCTGTTAGAGACCTCGACAGCAAATCCGTCTCTGTACGGCTTTGCGTGTACCTCTATGACAGACCCTAATCTGCAATGGATGATACTGGGACTAATAAATTGTTAATAATTATAAATAAGCAAAATCAATGAATTCATAACCATTTTCATGATGTTCAGTGCATAACTGTCAGTTTTAGAGCACCCTTACTGTTGAGCTAGCCAAATGACCCAGAGGTCCCAGAGGAGCTAGTCTGTGCAAGTGTCAAATGCTTGTCCCATAAAAAATACTAAGCGGTTTTGGGATGAGTCCTATTACCCCAAAATATTATATGCAGCAGCTTAAAGTCACTTGTAATTGCTTCAGAGACACCCACATATCATGGGTGCCTGGTTCAAAAACAATCTGTTCCTTTTTGCTTCTCCAAGTGCTTTAATATGTTTTCAGCTAGAGAAATACAGGAACCTGCAAAGCCTACTGCATGGCCACTCTATGACTTTTCTGTTGGTTCAGTTCTGGAAAAACGATGTGCTCCCTTTTAGGCTTTCATTTTGTAAAGACTGCAGATTTTGTGGGAAGTCATGATAAGAGAGATGGAGCTGTTTCGTGAAGCTTAGCTTTCTGCTCAGGACCATGCTGAACTTTCACAAGACATTAGCTGAGACTGGGAAACCGTGACATTCGGAGTCAGAAACAAGAAGGGAAAGTAATGCAGCTGAGCAAGCTTAAGGAGCTCTGATTTTAAGCTTCAGTCCCTTGAACATAGTTTCAAATCCCTGATACCAAGGCTTTTCTCCACACAACACATTCTTAAGCACAGGAATTTTGTGGATGCTGAAAATATACAAAGTATTCAATAAGCCACTGAGTGATTCAGGGAAGAAAAATCTATGAAGGATTACTAAATATGAATCCACCACCTCTGGTTCAGGAGGTCCCTGAGCCACAAATTTCTGAAGGTGGGGAGGATAGTGGGGAAGCACAACCATCTCTTTACTTATGTCTTTTCTGGGGGTGTGCTGCTGTCTCATGCAGGAGACAGGATGCGCAGCTAGACAGACCTTTGCTCTGAACTGCTCTGACCCTTCCTATGTACTACAAAGAGATAACAACTGATGCCAAGCGGAATGATAAAGATTTTCAAAGCAAGCAAGTAACAACATTGTCAAATCTTGGCTCCTCACAGCTGCCAACTAAAAAGCTTGACGAAAAGGGTCCCAGTTCTGCTAGGAGGCTCTGGGGAAGCAGTGGGAGAGGGGAAAATGAATCCTGTGCACAGTAAGCCTCTTGTCCTGCCAGTACCTGATTATGCCGACCCGAGAGGCACTGAACAAGATCTGAAAGAAAAGGCTTTTCATTTCCTTTTCTTTGTAACTGAGGCACCCGGTTCTTAGTGATAACCTTTTACAAGTTGTTTGTGGTACTACATTTCTATACTATCCACTTTGCTTTGAGTAAAGTTGATTCTATACGCAAAGAAAAAATAATTATGAGAACTGACCGCTTATCATCTGTGGTCTGTATAATAGAGTAACACAGGGGTAAACCAGGAAAACAAGTGTGTGAAAATAATAGCAAGGTGAGTGATGATTTTGGGTAGATATTGAACATATAAGAAGGCAAACTTAGATAAACAAAGAAATACAAGGATAAATACTGGTAATATGTATTTTTGGAAGAAGAATAATGTTCTGAAATATTAAATAGTGAAAGTTCAGGAACAAGAAATAATACAGGTGTTGGGGAGGTGAGGGATGTGAAGAAATTATGCAAAGATCTGCAGCTACTGGAAAGAGGCTCTGGAGTGGCTACCAAGAAAGAATATGCAGAATCACTTGTAGTTTCCAGGGGAAATGCAAGGGCAGAAAGACAGTGTAATGAGCTAATGGTAGACAAAGGGGCTAGGGGAATCAGCAAGGCTTCTGCAAATATATCAAGATTAAAAAAAAAATAATACTAGAGTGACAGTAGATTCCATTAATAAATGAGGAAGGGAAAGAAATTAATGACTTAAAAATGGCCAAGACACTCAACTCCTTTGTTAGATCTATCTTCAAGATGAAAAATGCATAAATGAAGTTTGATTAATTAGTAAGGGGTGAAGACACTGTTGGAATCACTGCTGATAAAGACTTGTTAATGGAGAACTTGGAAAATGCAAACAAAGACAAAGTTAACGGAAGTTCAGGGAATTAGCTAACCTGTTTGATGAACCCAGGTCATTTCTAGAGAAAAAAAAATCATGGCTAATAGGGAATAAAGCTAATGGGCAGAGAGACTGATCCAGCAAACGTAAATCCTAGCAGGGTAACAGGACAAAAATACAAAGAGAGGAAAGAAGAAGGGTTATTGAATGCAGTGGTTCCCATGGTATCCCTTGAATTTGCAGATAAAATTCTTGTGACTTTGCTTCCTGAAAGATAAAAGAGCCTTGAGCAGTGAGCTGGATGATTTCTAAAAATATGTTTTGCTGGATAGTCTTTTTCAAGCAAAATCTGGCTTGGTTCATGATTAAAGGGGCAGGATGGGCCACGCAGCTAGGAAGTAAAACCTTTTGCTAAAATGCTTTGATGTAGGCACTAATGTTTGGGTTTGCTCTGCATCATATCTTGTACACAGCTGGTGTCACACAACTAACAGGTACCTGCCAGTAGGCAGTATCAGTCTTTGGGAGGAATGCCTTATATATTAATATTTATATCTGTAAGTCGATAATAACAGTTGTGATTGCCACACAATTATACATAATACGTATGCTTACATAATTAATAACAGCATTAGAAAACATTCACCTTTTTACTTAATGATGAACAAATTGATTTTGTGTTTACATAGGATATTAGTTCTACTTTGCGTAAGTGGTCTGGATGGATGTCAACCCAGATGCACCTCACTAATTTTCCTGCGAATCTGGGAGTGAGTTAAGACTCCAGCATGGCACGAGCATAGAACACACATTGCTAAATGGAAGATGTTATATTACCACTTCTGTTTGCTTCAAGATAGGTCCCATTCCTTGTTGGGCTGGAGGTCTGATGCCGCAGGCCAGTAGACGAGGACCCCCCTGAAGACATCTGGGCAGGACGATGGCTACAGGAGGAAGAGGACCCTCCAGCTGGACGTCCATCTGCAGGACTCTGCCGCATGGCGTACATGGAGCCCATGCAGCCGAAGGCAGAATCGGCAGGATCCACGCTGTACCGCTTCATGTTTGCAGGATCAGCCAGGTAGTCCTCAGGTATGACTGTTTCTGCTCAGGAAGCAAAGACATAAAAGAAACATCAGTAAAACAGAATCAATTTTAATTCATCTTGAAAAAACCCTATATAGTTTTGCCCAAATTCCCTTCTTTTGGCAAAAAGTTTAACTCCATTTCCAACTTACTGTACAGACAACTGGCTCCAGGAGGGATCCTTGCTGAGAATTAATAAATAATGAAGGGAAGCACAACCTCTCAGAAGTCAGTAGAGTCACAACTGGGAAACTATGGCTTGATGTGACTCATCTGAGTCAGCTTACAGCAATATTCTCCATAAAGTCCTGGGCCGCTGACTGATGGGTCCTATTTGGCTCATGGTGCTCCCCAAATACCACTTTCCTCATCATGTGTACTCTCCCCCTCCAGAGACATCTGAGCAGGGTGAAATTACCCCCGTGGTATTGCACATCTCCTTCCCTGCCTGAGCAGTACTCTCCTCCTGACGTGTTGTGTAGCCTTATTGAGTAACAGGAAGAATTCATGCTGTAATTTATGCTATAAGACCCAAACTCCATCGCTAATGGATGTTGAGGCTGTCTATAATAGAGTTTTCCTTTTAATTTACATTTTTACTCTTTTCCTTTGGAAAAAAAACCCCAACAAAACAAAACCTTGGCAGCTGTGTACAGTAGTTGATATTAAACAAACATGATTTAGTTTGACAACTCAAATATTCAAGAGTTGTGCTATGCCAGCATCCTGGCTCGTGTGTCAAGCCACAGCACAGATTTTTGTTACATGATTGCCTAACTTTTCATTTTCTTGCTGCTGTCTTTTAAAACTTTGTCCCATTCTGGGCCAAGCCTGGACTTGCCATAAGGCAAACATCAGATCTGAAGGACAGCTGTAAATGTGAAGTTTCCTTGCTTTTGGGTACTTGCCTTTGCAACTGCAAGTAACTTTCCTTTAGCAAGGCTTTTTTCCCCTTGGATAATTTGGATTCTTACAGCATGCATTCAGGTACCCTGCTGCCTTCTGCCAGGGATTTCTGAGCTTGATTCTCACACAAATACAGATAGGGTGTAATTCAACTGAATTCAACAGAGTTCAGCTAACGTAACACTAGCATAAGAGAAATGGGAATCAGACGCTTTGAACCTTTCTCCCTAACCCCCAACAGATGCCAAAATTGTATAGCAATTGAGCTAAATACCTTGCTTTTCAGACTCCTCCCAATAAACCAAAGAAAATCCAATCAAGCCTCCTCATTCAAAGGAATTTAATTACTGTGTAGAACACTTGCAATAAAAGCCTCGTACGCATAAAGAAGACAGCTCTTTCTGCAGCATCCTGCCTGCACTGCATGGAATAATTATGCCTCTTGTGAATCATTACCTCTTTATTCCAGGAAAAGAATGCTCTTTTAATATGATTACAATAGGAAGAAGACACAGCCTATCAAAACAACAAACAGCACATTAAAAGAGCCCTGATAAATAAATGGCATACAGCTTTTATTACTATGGATATAAATGACTCCAAAATTTGTGAGCAGACACCAGGGATTTTTTGACTCATGTCAGACTCTCTCAGTAGTCTGTGTGAAATAAGACATGTGTGGGTGAAATCTCTCAGTGGAAGGACACCTGTGAGTTGCATACAAGACTATGACAAGGAGCCAGACACCGTCAATTCTGTTCCTGACCCTGCCTGAGACTCTTTTCTTGATCTAGATCAATTTATTCCATGTCTCTGCTTTGGGCTCCAAAATGAGAGTAATGACACCTATTGCCACGGACCAAGCAGGAGCCTCCATTCATTAGTTTGAAACATGCCCCAGTGGAAGGTGCTCTGGGAATTTGAAAAGTCATATTCATGTCTTCATTGGACAGGGGAGAGCAGGGATCGTCTCAAGCAGCCAGGTTTCTAAGCAAGCCTTTTCAGAGCTCCTGATCTTCAAGTTGACATTAGCAGTCCGTAGATTACAAGAGCAACTCATCGGAATCACCTCCTGACCAAAAGAAGCTCATGATGAAATGCAGATCACAGTTAGATTAGGAAAAAGGAGACTGGGCATTCAAGTATGTGGTTACAGGTTTTAAATCATACAGTTTTAAAAGGTGCTGGTCAGCTTCTGTGCTCCCTGCTGAGTGCAGGTTGCTTTGTAAAACTGCACGAGCTGATGCACCTTGAGCAACCATGTCTCCGCGAGCCCATGCAACAGTCCGCCCACCCCCAGGAGAGACCCATATGTGGGAGGGAAGAGGCAGGCAGGCCCTGGGGGACTTCCAGTGCACAGAGAAATCCATTATGCCCCTGAGTCCCCCGTGACACTTCAGGGCAGGAGAAGACATCTGCGTTTCATGACGCCCCTCCCAGCAGCAGAGAAGGGGGTGAAGGTGATCGGGGACAGTCTGTATGGGTTCACCAAGGATCAGTCACACCTGACCAACCTGATTGCCTTCTATCATAAAGCAACTGGATTTGTGGGCAAAAGGAGAGCAGTGGAAGTTGTTTGCCTTGACTTTAGCAAGGCTTTCAACACCATCTCCCACAATATTCCTGCATCTAAGTTAGAACATTACAGGTGGGATGAGTGAGAGACTGGTTGGATGATCAGGCTTAGTGGTGGCAGTTAATGGGTTTTATGGAGGCCAGTAAAAAATGGGGTACTGCAGGGGTCTAACCTGGCATCCAGGTTTGGTCTCCACGATACCAGACAGGTATGGACAAACGGGTGAGTTCAGTGGAGGGCCATCAAGATGCCTGGGGCCTGGAGCACTTGCCCTGTGAGGAGAGGCTGGGGTAACAGGGCTCGTTCAGCCTGGGGGAGAGGGAGCTTGAAGATAGGAACCTAACAGCAGCCCTACAGAACCCATGGGGAGATCACCAAGAAGATGGAGCCAGGCTTTTCACAGTGGTGCATGGCACGAGAAAAAGAGACAACGGGAAAAATTGAAATGAAAACTTCAGACTGGATGTAAGGAGAAACCCTTTCCCCGTAACGACAGCGGGGCAGCACCTGAGGTTGCCCGGAGAGACTGTGCAGGCTCTGGCACTGGAGGTTTTCCAGACCCAACTGGACAAAGCCCCGAGCAACCTGGTCTGACCCCATAGCTGACTCACTCTGCTTTGGGCAAGGGGTTGGACCAGAGACCTCCCGGGGTCCCTTCCCACCTGAATTGTCCTCTGATCCTGTGACTGATGTCTTCACTCCCAGAAGCAGCCATAGAGGGTGGGGGAGGACCGTGTCAAGGGCTCATGTGAAGGGTCCATGGCCCGTTACAGTGGCACAGGAGGCAGCGGGAGGGACGGGCTCCACTGTCCAAAAACTACAAAAGACTGTGGAAGCTCTTTGTGTTCGTGTTTCTCCAGCTCCTTGTTAGTTTGTACCACAGAGAAGCTGCATGAGTTGGGGCTCCACCAATGATGTGTATGAAAATACTTGCGTTTTGTAAGCTCCCAGAAGACCTTGTAAAGTGTACAGCTTTCACAGATACTAATCCCACTTCGACCAATTAGGGAAAAACATGTTTTCTAAGACAATAGAAGAAAACATAACTCTATTGAGGTTTAAAATGCAACAGTTTCATAAATCTGTAGCTTAGCCCTCTGTATTCTGTCACACTTCTGTATTTTATTTTCTAGGTAGTCAGCAGAAGGGCACACACTAGTGAGAAATTAGTACACAAATATTTTAAAGCAGGAATTATGAGAAAGCTGCTTTGAGTGTTTGCTTTGAGCACAGTAGTCTCCATTACAATTGTTTACCACTCTGAGATGTTCTAGCCATTCTGGCATAGTTTTCCTTTCCATGAATTGTCTACAGGCAACTGGATTGAAAAGCCCAAGGCTGTTACATCCAGCACACCTTAAAATGCTGCAAAGGAGGAGAGAAAAAAACCCAACTGCTTTCCCAATTTAAAAATGCAAATTTCTTTAGCTATGTTTTTTTAAAGTAGCAGCCTGTACAGTTCCTAGCCAAATTCCTGGAGATGGGTCAGCTGAGAGTTAAAACAGCATGCGAACCTGCATTTCACATCCCAGCTCTGCTGCAGACCTCAGGAGTGACCTTGGTCAGGTTATCCATCATCTCTGGACTCCAGTTCTCCATTAGGATGAAGAAAAATACTTGTTTTGTCTCTCACCTCCGTAACATGTTAAGTCCTTTGCCTCAGCAGTATCTGTATGCCACTACAGCACACCACATGGATGTATACTGCATGTGTGAATGCAGAACACATACGGTGGACCTTTGGTAGCATCTGTGAATAGAGACACTCCAGAAAGACAAAAAAAATTATGCCTCCCATTGTGCATTAGGAAAGCAAATGAAAATCAATTTCAAGACAAACAGGAAATGAAGAAGAGTGTATACCCAGGAAAGATGACCCTTAGCTGATGTGTTCCTGAGCAGATCTAATCTCTCACTTTTTCTCCTTGATCTTAAAAAAAACAGACAAACTTAATCTGCTAAAATGTCTCCTATAGGTAAAAGCTCTTTCTGCACTCCAGAGACACTCTCCAGTCTGCCTTCTCTCCTCTCCTCCCAGGCCCAACATGTCTTGTGCTGCTTTCCTCACCTGCTGCTGCTCCCCCATCACTTCTGTTACATCCCTCTCTCCCCTTACCTGTCTCAGCCTCCCTTCCCTTATACCCCCCACCTGCTCCTCCTTCTGTTCTTCCCCATCATCTCTTCCTACTGCTTCTTCCATCATTCCCACCATCTCAGCCTTGCTCTAACACTGCTTTCCCACACCAGCAGCATCACCCTTTTCCCATTTTGCCAGCAATTTTCCTATCTCCCTTTCCTATTTTCTCTCCTCCCGCACCACTGACCTGCACAGCCATTTCTTCCCCTGGCTGTTACCCTTCCGTCCATTGCACACTTTCATTGATCCAGCTTTCCCTTTCTTGATAACCCCATGCCTTTTTCTGGGTTCGTCCCCACATTGCCGCTTGGACAGCAGAGCCCGGGGTCAGGGCAGTGAACTGGGAGCAGGGTCCCCGTTCCCAGTTAACAGGCCATGTCCTGCACAGCCGTGGAATGGCTGCATCCAGGTGAAGGTTGCACAGGGTGCCAATGGAAACCTGCACCCCCACCTCTGACAGTGATCCCCGAACCAGTGAGGTCCTCTTTTACTACTGATAGCTTCCCAGGACAACTGCCATTCCTTCTAGGTCAATACTTTTGTGTCATTTCATAACCTTTTACTCCACCACCTGCAATGCTTGATCATTTGTATTTGCTCTAATTAAATTCCCTGTTAACTTCTTTTCCTCACAGTCAATATAGATTTATTTCTTTCTCTCTCTCTCTCTTTCTTTCTTTCTTTTCTCTGCCCCCACTTTTCCTCTTTTGTGTCGTCTCCTATTCCTCATATCCTTTAGTGACGGACTTTGTCCTCTGACCCTTCCCTGTATCTTTTTAAGTGCTACCATATATTTTCTATAATGGTTTGACCAGATGTGAACTCCATATTTTAAGCGGCATGATATCATAGCTTCCTCAGACCTCTCCTCTCCCCCAGCCAGGGCCAGCCTTTTCTCATCTCCCAGTCATTTTGAAAAGAGCCAGCCACAGTGTCAAAATCCTATCGAGAGACTCTTTGTACAGTTTTATCTTCGCCCGTATTTTATAGTTCCTGAGCTTGGCTCCAGTTCCCAGCACAAGGATGGCATTTGCCCTGTCTGGGAGGCAGTGGGGGGGGACAGTTTTAAGCAGCTGTGGAGGTTAGAAACCCTGCATCTCAGCCTTCATGGAAGGAAAAATACAAGTGGGGAAACACAAAAAGCAAATGCAGAAATGCAGAAGGAAATACTTCAGGTGAGTTTAACCGTCAGTTCAATCTAGTGTAAGCCAGAGAGGGAGAGAGCAGAGAGATCTAAACAGTACTTAAGAGTGTGAAAGAAATGCCTTGGTTCTGAACTGCTACCTTCTGTTTTAACATCAGCTCTTAAAAGATTAAAAAATAACTTTTTCTGTGTCTGCCAAACAGCCTCACACATTTCTGTCCAGTCAGAAACAGACTGTGAACCTTATCTTCCTTGTAGCTTGAGTCTGCATGCATCTATCTAAAGATAAGAGCTTTCCATGATGGATTAAGACTTTCCAGCTCTGCCTGCTGTGATTTACTCTGGGATTACAGCACCAGCCCATTCCTTTTAGCTCCATCACCCGTCCAGACATGCAGCACAATGAAAATATGATGTCACCCCTTAGCAGGCGTTTCTACACCGTGTCAACACCACTCTCTGCTGCATGCATCCGCACCCTGCACCGCTGGGCAAGGACTGGACCTTTTCCGCACCAGCCCCTGGCTGCCACAGTTTGACTGGACAAGGAAAGCGTTACAGGGAGCGACATCTGGTTCGTGGCAGCGGAGCCGAGCTGCTCACTGCTCGCCAAGGTGGAGTGGCACGGAAACGTGTCCCCAGGGAGCCACAGCATCCCTGAGGCTGCTGCAGAGAGGCAGCGAGTGAGCAGGGAGCCCAGGGCATCCGCCGACAGCGGTTCAGGGCTGTCACACCTGCGTTTTTCAGTCTACGGGATAACTTTTGCATGGGTTATAGGAACACACAATTGCATCCACAGGGGAGAGAAAGAGGGGGTACCAGTCAGTCAGAACAGGAAAATGGAAATAAGCCTCATCCACTTACGAATGTAGATATTATAAACACTGAAACCATGGTCACACCGTGGAGATAAAACCTGCAGTGAATCCTCCAGGGTTTAGTCTGAGGCTTTACTGCACCATGTATCATCTCGCTGTGTCCTAGCTGCTGAAAAATATTTTGCGATAACTGAAATGCCGAATCCCCCAAGGAGAAACTGCCAGTCAGTTAACATGAGGAATCTAAATTTTTTAGAGAATTTTCCAAAATCCAATGTTGTGCTGATTACAAGGACTTGAGCATAGGCAATTTTTTTTCATTATTTAAACGATTTCCCTTGAGTATTTGCAGCCCAGACAACAGCCACATTGTGTTTAATGCAGTAGAACCAGGGAATGAAACCAGCTGGGAACAGATCAACATGGTTTTATTGTCCAAAGTGAGTAAAAAGGTAGAGTAAATTCACAAGGTAGCTACTGACAAATATATTAGATTTAATAATAAAAGGTGCTCGTGTGTATAAATAACCCATCGAGGATTTTTTTTTTTAAAGTGCTTGGGGATGATTGAGTAAATTTCCTGTGTTGCAATGGAGAGGTTTTAGTCCTATCTTACAGCGTAGGCAAATTGTTTAGGCTCTGCATACCCACAAGTGAAGGCAAAGGGATTTCAATGACATAGGGATCCGGCCTTTAGAAAAAGTCTTCCTTTGGTCTCTTCCTCCTAATTTCAGACCTGCTCCTCCATTCCCTTCCCTTTTGCCTTGCCTTTATGTTACACCAAAGTGTACATTATGAAAAGGAGATTTATCAGGGTTGTATAGTTTTGTGTCTTAGCACAGCAATAGTTCTGCACTGGCAGAGGCAGACAGGAGAGGCTGTGATCGATCTTTTCTGTCTCCAGCTTCCAGCAGTACCTAGAGGAGCTTTTCTATCCAGGTAGCTTATAATGTACTCCATATGCTTATAAATCAACATTGATAAAAGTTACAAAAAGCTGTATATAGAATACACTAGATGACAATGACTGTTATTTGAAAATTTCAAGGTGTTATACGCTGGGATTCTCTGCAGCTGAAGTACTTAGTGCATTTCTGTTCTGCTACCATCATGATGAATCTCCCTGAATTATACTGCTTAGTACTGGCTTAAAATATTTAACAGCAATTTTTTTTTTTGAAAAGCAAATAATTTGAGACACAAGAAGTGAGATGTCTAGAGCAAAGTGCAGTAACTGCAAAATAAGCTGTGTTTGCCCATTAATAACTAATAATCTCATCCAGAAATTAGGTAGAGCACATATAAAGCATGACCCTGTACATGTGTTCATATGTAGGTATAAGATCTTTTTTAAAGTCTTTGCCTCATTTCTCCCTGCCCAGTGCTGCAGCTCAGCTCGACTTTCTGATATTTCTTCTGGGGTTTCTTCTGCCATATAAATACAACATAGCTGGACCCTAAAGCCTTAGTTCCCCTTCACAAATCCTTTCTTTTCCTGCCTTCTCCATGGCTGCTTCTGACATCCCTGGCCAATCTCAGTCCCAGCAGATAGGAACTCTCCAATTCCCCTTCCTCGGGTCTTTTTATCCCTTCCTCTCACCATGATCCCACAGAGCCAGTTTCCATTCACCCCGGTGAGCTGCACTGTGCCATGCTGCCAGGACCCTAGGCTTGCCCTGGGACCCCATCCCAGGACTCACCCCCAGCCTCACCACGTTTTCCTTAATTTTCACTTCTCTGCTGAAGTCTAGCAAGCCACTGCCGCCTTTTTGTTTAAATCACTTCTGTAAACTTACCTGTTCCATGAAGAAACCCACCATAAAGTACCTGATTCCCCAAACCTCCATTTGCAGCTTATTTTCAGTGAGAGGTAGGGACCTATTTCTCTTGCCCGGCTGCTGGTGGTGCAACTGCTCACCTTGCACCCTTACCTTTTTCATTGCTGCCTGCGGCCGGCACCATCTCGGCACAAACGCCAAACCGCACTTCATCGCCAACAGTTTGCTTGCATTACTCTCTTAATTGCTTTAATCTCCTCCTCTGCACTCATTTTGCCAACAGATGAATGTTCTTCAGGCAGATGCTGTGTATTACTACTTTCCAAAAGGCACTTTGATGTACTCTGTATAATTACTGCAAACAAATAAATCCTAAGGAGCTGGGGAGCACTGTTGATTAAACAGGGGCCAAGACTTTTCAAGAAAAAAATGGATGTTTTATTTCCATGGAACTGGAAATGCCATTGTGTGGGGGTTTCCATTTATTTTGTAGTGAACTGGAAAAGGATAGAGAGAAACAGAAGGTAGATAAAGACCAATAAAGGAGGAAGAGCCTTTTAATCTTTTAAACTAAAAGGCTAAAAAAAGAGAGCAACGTGGAGGAGGAGAAAAACTGAGATGGAAAACTGAAGAACATCCAAGCAAAAATCAGTAACATCCCCTGAAAAAAAAATCTGAGTCTGCTTTGAAGCCTGTCAGATGGAAATAGCTTAAACACAAGACTCCCTTTTCCCCCCTTTCAGCTGATTCTGCTTCCTCCCATGGAGGTACAAGCCCAGGCCCTGCTGTAGGTGCCACGTACCAGGTAGTCCCAGAAGCAAGGGCCCTCTCCTCCGGATTCACAAAACACAAGCAAGTGTTCATCTCTCTTCCAAAACATTTCTTGCTTTGTCTTTTACTTAGTAAGTGCCGGCTTTGCTAACCCTCATAGACCCCTCCACTGCCATAGCCAGTCTTTCTATTACCCTGGCTGCAACAGCAACTCAGCAGCAAGGAGCTACACATCTAATTGCCCACGGCTTTCATGGGCTATCAGTGCCTACACTGACACATCGCATGTGGCTCCCAAGTGATGTTATGTGGCTCGAACTGGCACAAGGTAAGGATCCTGAGGATCATCTTTTCCCCCTCTCACATCTATGAAAAATCTGGTGGGTCATACTGGCTAACGCATGCGGCTCTCAGATGGGTGGTAGGTCTTTCATCATCAGTTCTGGCCTGTGGCCTGCTGATCTGACTGCTTGAAATATGGGTATATTGGATCACAGGTATTTGCATCAATATTTTAAAAGTTTAGGAATGGAAATTCCTGTTTCAACTTTAATTTAAGCTATTTAAAATCAAAGCCCGTACTCCTAACTTCAGACATCTCCTAAAAGAATCATATAAGTCTATGGAAAAGTCTTAACCAGATAAAACAAAGTTAAAGCTAAAACTGAAGCCAAAACAGAGTTACAATCACATGATTTACCTGAACGAGGCTCTAAAAGAGTGTCCATGCTTCTTCACGTGACTGCGCATGTAAAGCTTGAATTAAATGCTTATACCCAGGGGTATTTTTTTCTGTAGTGGATATGATCTCATCCATCATGCTTCATGCATTTACGCCCATCATTTCATCCACTTTCCTCATGCATACCCTTTGATATGGAAAAATAAAGCATCTCTTTTCCCTTTAAACTCCATTTCATAGCTTAGCTCTCTCTTCTAACCTCCATGGCTGCAGCCCAGGCAATCTCCAGAACTGCCAGTGGCTGTGCCGTGGCTCTGAGCATATCTTGGGCTGAAGGACAGAAGAGCCTTTGGGCTTCTACTCATCCACCGCTGCAAGCAGAGTGCCTACCCCCCCGAGGGGTAGCTTTCCAAAAGGGATGGATTTTCATGCACCCCCTCCAGACTGGAGGTAAAACAGCCCGGCAGAAGGTGGGAAGGAGGATTTCCCTTGGACTGAGTGCTGGAGGAATGTCTGCTTATAGCTTCATTGCTTAGCATCCACAAGGAGATACAATTTCATAAATTTAAAGGAACAGAAAGGGACTCTTTCTTCATTTGGGGGTCAGCAAACAGTAATCACACAGCTTAAAGGTCAGAAGGGTCAATTTAACCAATTCTGCCAATTCTATAGAGTTCAGGCAAATTATATCACAGGTGAATTTCATCTCTCCCATCCCTTATTTTTCTTCCTGCCAGGATTTGCCTCTTAGTGTACATTTCATTAGTTTCTTCTGGTCTAGGTTTAAAGCTTTTAATGCTAAAGCCTCTGCTACCACCCTCATGAAACCTCTTCAGAGGAGCATTGCCTCTTTTCTTTCACCCTCTTGGTTTTACTTCCTACCTCTTGTACCATCCTAAACTGTTCCTGTTCGTCCCCAGGTTTCTGAATGATGACATGCATTTCCAGCTAGAGTTGCCTCTCTGCTCTGCCACAGAGTTGCCACCCTGGACACCTCGTTTCAAGAAGCCAGTCCTGGGGATGGTGCTCCGGCTGCAGGCAGGACCTCGGTGGGGGGGGTCCTTGGTGGGATGCCCTCCCCTGGGGCTGGCTGGGTCCGGTCTGCAGAGGGAGGAGGGACCCGGTCTGCTGATGGATGCACAGACTCATGCACGCATGGAGGGAAGGAAGAAATGCCTGCAGCCATCCCACCCTTTCTCTCTTCTACTGCAGGCTCTGCCGTCAATTCAAATGCCCCAAAGACCAGACGAACTTTTTATATTAGACTTTGTTGTGGCTGGATGGCTTGTGCAGTTCCTCTGCTCCCTGTTTAAGAGTGACCTTAATATTTTATTTATTGTTTAAAGGATAATGTTCATGGTAGAGGAATATATGAGGCAATAAATGGCCTTTGCAGGTAATTAAATGCTGAAGAGAGCCGAAGCTATTGATAGCCATAAAAGCCATTTATTCTGTGTGCTCAGAAGTCAGGAGCACTGTTCCTCATCATAACATGCAACAAGACAAGATTAAACAAGCCACGGTACTAGAAAGGGGAAAGACAACATTTTTCTTGCCCTCTCAGGGCTTGAAATTTCTGAGCTGCTGTTTATCTGGTGCTTGGAACAGAAAATATTGATTGTAATAATACGTGGTTTTCTATCATGTTATTCCTTTTTTCCTAGCTGTTTTAGAAGGGCTTTGCACACAGTGGCAAGAATTATTTCCCTCCTTGGACAGATGCTCAAATAAAGGCACAGCAGGGAAGGGTGACTTGCCCACACAATCAATGGGAAAGTCTCTGACAATATCCAGCTCCCAGCCTAGTGTCCTGCCCACTAGTCACACTCTTACAGTGCATTGCTATAGCACTTCTCCTACCAGCTTTTCAAGTGCTTGTAGATAGGAAGAGCCCACCTTCCTATATATAGAGGCACTGATGTAGCATAGGGTATCTCTACCTCCTGCTGTGCTTCTGCTCCATATGGGGCCCTACATCCAGCCACTGCCATGAGAAGAGGTGCTGTTCTCCCGTGGACAGTGGTAGGGGACACCATATGGTATCTACGCATACAAATTTGACTCAGCCATGGGGAGAGGAGCAAGGCTGGGGACCTTATTCACAGACCTTTCTGTCTTCCCCCTTGAGGATTCCTTGCATAACGAAGGATTTGCTGCAGCTACATGCAGCCGTGCTCTGTATGGAGCACAGCAACTGTCTAACAGCATAAAATAACCAAAACCCAAGGTTCAAGACAGAAAGAGCAAGGAAAGGATTGACTGAAAGGGGAAAGAAGAAGATAAGTATCAAGCTTAATGCTTCCCACATAGGAGAAACTACTTCAATTTCTGTGCCCACTATCATGCTGGCAAGAAGTTTTATAGCAAATATGCTTTCCTCTGAAAGATAACAGTCTAACATTGCATAGGTGCATGTCAACAGTATGTAGGTGTTCCAGAAATGTCCCTTTCCCATGATCTCCAGTAACTCGGCATGGGAGGACTAATGAAAGCTGAACGCAGAGGGTGTGGATGGAGGCACTTCACAGGATCTTTGTTGGCTTCCCATCCATGTAGCCCCTGGCACACTTCACAGCATATTCTGCAGAGTTCACCCAGAGCTTGCCATCATTTTAGTTTAAACTGCACTACCACTCTCATGGAAAATTCTGGGGTGCAGGTCCAGAAGTGCTTTGAACCCAGGTGCTGCGGGGACAGGTAACATCTCAGGATTTGCTGTAATGCGGACCTGAAGCCAGGCACTTGCCGGATGAAGTCCTAGGAGTCATTCCACAGCTGCTCGCCACAAATTGCTCTCATGAGCCACAAAGTTCCCTCAAAGCCGAGAAAGAGCCATAGGGTATGTCCCCAGATGCGCAAAGACAAGGCAGTGAAGCCACTGACATTGGGAGAGGGCTGGAGAGGGACCCTTGCCCTGCGTGTGGGGCCACTGGGTGCTGGTGCGAGAGGTGTTGGCAGGGCAGGCAGAGTGTGGGGGCTCAGGTGCAGGGAGGGTAATGCACAGCCAAGAAAGCTCATTGCAGAGGCCCGTGCTGGGTACAGCCCAGTGAATGCATACTTCTTAGACATGTAAAACATTGTTGTAAGTGATATATGCATATATCAACAAATCCCACCTGGCCTATATGCAGCCATTAGCATCTGGCAGTTTGCTGTGAGCACAGGTGAATAATGGCTTAGGGGCATGTGCCTCAGGGCAAGGTTAAAACGTGACTCCTGTATGGTGTAAGTGGATTAATATGACTGGACACGATGCTGGCTTCTCCTCTCACTTCTGCCAGTGTAAATCAAGAGTAACTGCACCGAAGTCAATACATATATTAAATTCATTGGTACACAGGGGCTGAAAAGCACATGATTTTAAAAGAACGAACATCTCGATTACAAGCTGGAGAACAGAAACCATGAAAAATGTGGCTGCTTTGCATGGCTTCCTGCAGTGCTTTATTATGGCTCTGCTCCTTCCATGCGAGCTCTATCCCAACAGGTGCCCTCGCAGACCCGTCTGCGAGAAGAGTTCCTACTGTCCTCCTTATTACCGCCACTACAGGGAAAGCCCATCTCTGTTCTGTGTAGCAGAGGTCCCCCCTGTGCTGATCCTGCTGCAGAGACACGCTAGCTCCCGGGGAGATGGAAAGAGATTTAGGCAATGCAGCATTAAACATACAGTCAGTGGCTTAAGACCCACTGTGTAAAACTGGAGTTATTCCACTGGTGCCAACGGAGCTGTTGAATACAGCCTGACATGATGAACAGGAATATTATGTATCTGCCTGGCTCCGGCTGAGCGCAGCATGAAGGGTGCGAGGCTGTCATTCCAGTTCCTCTGCTACACAGCCAAGGACAGACAGCTCCTGAGCTGGGCACAAGTTGCCCTGCGGAAGAGGCACCTTTCCCCCTCTCCAAAATTCCCCATTTCAAGGGCTTTATGTGGCAGAGTTAATTTCTCCTTCCATGCCTTCGTGTGTTGCCCTGGGGCCAAGCAGTAATCTTGTAGGTGGGTTTTCCAAACAGCGACCTGGCTGCACTGAAACCAGTCCCTGGCTCTCCAGCCTGCATCCTGGGGCCCACAGCGATGCAGACAGCGGGTTAGCTGGTGAAGCTGCTGAGCTCCCCCCAGCCACCCCCAGGCCCATGGACAGGCTTCGGCAGAGCAATCCAGATTCACCAAATTTGGTACACCAGGTTGGTGGTCAGCAGAGTGCTGAAAGTGTCCTCAAATCCTGTCTCACCATATCTCTGTTAATCTTTGGTGGAAGGAGCCCCTCTTGGGGCTGCCAGCTCAGAGAGCCACTTGAGCACCCAGCTGCTCTGGAAACGGCATTGATCATCGCAGCCTCTCTCACTGCGGGACCAGGTGGCTCCTCCATCACCTCTCCCATGTCCCCACCTCAACAGGGAAGCACCCAAATCTCTGCAGGTCATGCTGACACACACTATGGCTCTCTGCCTAGCAGGCCAGTCGCTATCAGACCCTGGGGTGAGCAAGCTGGAGGCTGGCAGGGGGAGTTTTAACCCCATGTGTAACCACTGCCCGCAGCTATTTCACAGCTCGCATTCTCCAGTGTACCACAGTGCTGCTGGTGATGGAGATATAAAAGTCCCAAGAACTACTGCCTCTTCCTCCATCCCACTCCCAGGCAGAGGGGATGAGAGCCCAGGCCAGCACTAGCCCATGCTGCCTCCAGGGGGGCTATTCATTGCCCCCCAGCAGTGGGACAGCCAGGGAAGAGAAGACTTCCCTACATCCACATCTCCTGCCTGGTCTGGGGCAAAAATAGTATTTTGCCCCTTCCTCAGTGGCTGGCCAGAGCCAGTGGGAATGGTGTCAGGGACATCTGCATTGAAATTATGTGGGGAGGGAGATGCTCAGAGTGTAACAGCCACAGTAAAAACTCCAGTTGTGGAGCTGCCTTCCATCACATACAGCCTTGCCATGCAAATGTACATGCAAATTAAAATGCAAATGCAAACGCAAATGCCAGGCCTCCTGGGCCGCACTCATTCAGTGCTACAGAAATCCCTTGACCTCTCAGAAACATTCAAGTTGCTGCAAATGTCCTAGTCCAGAGGAAAAAAATTATTGCTTTTCAATCTGAGTTCTTGCCTTTCCTTCCCTATGTGTATAAGTGGCAGCTGGATTTCCTTGCACAAAAAAGCAATTTCTGCACTGTGTGCACAGCCCACTCCCAGCTTTGGTGTGTGAAGCACATATTTAGGGTCTTCCTGGCAAACAAGCAATTCATGGATCATAATTGTGGACACTAAAACACCTTTCTCTCAGCTGCCAGCAGGTATCTGCCATTAAACTGAATGCATGAGAGACAGTGTGCTCCCCAAACACCCACAGTGTTGTTAATAAAAGAGAGGAAAAAATAATTTAAGTCAGGAGGAAACCTGCAGGTGAAGCGGAGGTTCAGGGCCATAACTTTGCATATTTCTTTTTTTCTAAAGTAACTTTTGCCATGTCTGTAGTAGGGCCCCAGGGCAGCTTTCCAGCCACTGATTGCAGATGGGGGCTGCAGGTATGTCCCAGCTCCACAGGGGCTGCGCGGGCCCGGCACCCTGTCCCAGCACCCTGGGGTGTGGGCAAGAAGGAAGCCCAGGCGTGCCATCCACCTGGGAGCCTGGTGCTGCTCGGGGCAGGTGCCTCTCTGTCCCACCGCCATCCTTGGGTGCATCTGCCCCACGCCACAGCCCCTCCAGGCTTCGCCCCACATGGTCAAGCACTAAGGCAAGGACCTTGCTGGTGCCCACAGGCATTTTAAGCTAGGAGAAACACTCCCACAAGTAGCAAAGCAAACCCTTAGCAGTCACGACTTTCGTTTAGGTTTACACTCATGGGTGGAGGTGACTGATCAGGATCCAGGCTGAGTGCGCTACAGCTAATAACGTTACCTTAGATTTGTGCTAATGACACTGACCCAAAACTGCATTGCTGTGAGCAGCTCCGTCCCCTCGCCCAGTAAGAGCTCCCCTCGAGTGAAGGCAGACCATGCTGCTTCGCAGGTGATCCTTAAAATGAGTGGTGTGCAAGCGGGGAAGCGCACAAATAACAAAGTGCTGGGGCAGTGCCAGGTCAGGGCATATCCCTTATGGCGGTGATTGCCTGTTCATGCCACGGTGACACCGAAGTGTGGGCTGGGGTCCACGCACTCACCCAGCCTCCCACCTCTCACTGCAGCCAATGAGCCAAGACAGTGGACGAGCAGAGGGGTCTGGGGAGCAGGGACAGGCAACACTCTGCAGCAGGTCTGCGAGCGGAGGAGGCTTGGTAGTCAGTGGGGATCCTTCAGTGTCTAATACGGTGGTTGAGTTGGATGGAGAGAGAAATTTCCCCTCTACCTTCCCGCCTGCCTGAAACTTAAAGGAACTTAATCCCTTTGAGGCATCTACCCCAGGGCCAGGTATGCTTGAGAAGGCCAAAAGTTATGGCAGACAATTGACAGAAACAAGGACAATGGGATCATATGAGCCTTGTTTCCTTAGGAAAAGAGATAAAAGAAACAAAGACATATAAAATAATTGTTCTGGTTTCAGCTGGGATAGAGTTAATTTTCTTCCTAGCAGCTGGTATAGTGCTGTGTTTTGGGTTCAGTATGAGAAGAATGTTGATAACACACTGATGTTTTCAGTTGTTGCTAAGTAATGTTTATACTAAGTCAAGGATTTTTCAGCTTCTCATGCCCAGCCAGCAAGAAGGCTGGAGGGGCACAAGAAGTTGGGAGGGGACACAGCCAGGGCAGCTGACCCAAACTGGCCAAAGGGGTATTCCATACCGTGTGACACCGTGCCCAGTATATGAACTGGGGGGAGTTGACCTGGCGGGGGACCACTGCTCAGGAAATAACTGGGCATCGGTTGGCAAGTGGTGAGCAACTGCATTGTGCAGCCCTTGGTTTTCCACTTGTATATTCCAATCCTTTTATTATTATTGTCATTTTATTATTGTTATTATTATCCTTATTAGTTCCTTCCTTTCTGTTCTATTAAACTGTTCTTATCTCAACCCACGAGTTTTACTTTTTTTTCTGATTCTGTCTCCATTCCACTGGGGGGGAGGGGGGGAGCAAGTGAGCAGCTGCATGGTGCTTAGTTATTGGCTGGGGTTAAACCATGACAATAGTAAAAAAAATAATAATCCTTATCACTGCTGGGGCTCCTCAACACAGTGGTTCTCACCTGAAAGCCTCCTCTGTAGCCACTGGAAAAAATACTGCAAACCAGCCTGCTGCCTCCCTCTGGGACGGTCCCACAGAGACCCACAGTTCTCTAGCATATACAGTACAGGACCAAAAAAAGACAGTCATTTCTTCAGCCCTATTAAATCTGGAGCCCAAGCTGATCAAGCAGCCTACCTGCCTCCATCCGTCTGTTTTCATACACCTCTGGGCTTTCTGACACGGCGCTGTACTGCTGGAAAGGCTGGTTGCTGAAGAGATTGTCACACAAGAGGCTGCGACAGAGCTTCTTCAGGAAGCGCAGGACATACCCGATGCTGTTCACTACCAGCAGGCTCAGGAGATGCTGCTTCCCCTCAAAAGAAGCTGAAACTGGAAAGCAAGCGGGACCAAGTCAATACCTGGGGATGCATGATGGGAGGAAGAATGAGAGCAGGGGAAAAGCTTTCACACAAGTATTTGTATGTCTTAAAATATGTTACATAATTACCCCACCCTAAGTACAAAACAAACTGGAGGAGCTTAAGGAGCTGAGTTTCTGTGACCCCAATCACCTTCACCCTGAAGCGCTGGAAGATGCCAACTGTCATGGCAAGCAGCTCAAGGATTTCTAATATATGCATCCAACTGAAAACTGTATTGTATGATTGGAAGGAGGCAATTATGATAGCCTGGTCTAAGCAATGAGAAAGAAAGTGATCTGCCAATGATGGGCTATTAGGCTGACTTCAGCAATACCCAAGGTTTTAAAAGATAATGGGGACACAAGAATTAAAGGCATGGCTGTGAATGAATAAAAGGTACCAGGGTTGTACTGAACAGAGGGCTACCAGCTTCATCATGGATCTTTGTTTACTGATTTAGTTGCATTTATAGGCAAGGGAAGGTTGGCAGTTGAGGTTTATGCAGAATCCAGTAAAGTATGAGAAATCTTTTGTTAAACTGGAAATGATTGCATATAAAAGGTGGGTCAGGAGATGACAATAGGCTCTGCTGGCAGGAGCCCTCAAGCACTGGAGACGAACCAGCAGTGGTCCATGCTGACACAAAAAGATTTTGTTGATGCTGTAAGCTAGGAGGCATTATCAACGGAGAAGAGGACTGGGAGATTGCACAGAAAGGATTGGCTGATCTTGAGCTCTGCAATAATAAAAATGGGTGGAAAAAAATACTAGAAAGTACATGGCAATCCATAATTTTTTTGAGGAGGCTCAACATGACCTGATGGGAGGAGAAATGACAGGACAGGCTGACCAGATGCCCATGAGCCACCAAGGTGACACAGTGATGAAAAAGTCAGATATATTTCAAGGAGGTATTGAACAAAGCATTTCCAGGAGAGACAAGGGAGTGTCAATTCCACTATATAAAGTCCTGGTGAAACCTGAGCTGGAGCGATGGGCACCATTCTGGTCATCCAGGCTCAAAAAGGGTGAATTCACACTTGCAGAGGTGCACAGCCAGGCCACAGCGATGTTCAGGGAACGGAAAGTTTCCCTGGGGCACTACAGCCATCACCATCTCTTCTACGTGGGGCTGTGGAAAGACACTTGCATTTCTTTCACTAATCCAGCAACCTTCCTCACAATGCAGAGAGGACCTGAAAGTAACTGTGTATTTCGGCCTAGCACGATGAGGACTGCTCTCTAGAAATACATCTCGGGTGAGAGCAGAGCAATTAAAATTCCTGGACAAAGCTGTCAGGGAATATATTTAGCCAGGAATCAAAAAGGGCATAGGTCCCAGCCATGAGAGAGGTGGAGAGGTCACAACAAACCCAGCAGGATTAATTGTAGCAGGGCATATTCAGGTGTCAACAGATTTGCAGGGAGGACTACCTGATATGTCTGCCTGAACTCCACCACCTGGAAGGTTTTTTTCCAGTCCTACAGCCTCCAGTCACTACTAACAAGTATAAATTGCAATGTTAGGCTTATAATCTTTGGGATAAAGATAATCAAGCCAGCTTATAGCTGACCTGAGCTGCTGTAAGGGATCATGCTCCACAGCTGGTTAAGCATCTGTGAGCCAAGCCATGGGAAGACTGGAAAGCCCATGACAAAATCTGTCTGCACTGCTGCTAGGCTGGGAGTGAGCTGCAGTCGCAGAGCCACACCATGACAAGGAGGCCATTCACCCCTCATCGATGATTAGAAGACGCATGAAGTTGGGAGCAATGTTGACCAGGTGCTTTTAGCTCAGGTACCTGAAACCAAGCCAGCCCAGATAAACTGAGACGAAGGGGTTTGGCAAGCTTGGTGCACAACGTGACTCTCCTGCTTGTAATGAAAATCATATATGCAGCAGAGAACCAGGCAAAAATGAAGCTTTGCACTAAATTGCTTCAGTCTTGTGTTTCTGTGAACGAATCTGGATCATTCTTAGAGTGTTTCTGATGTCCCTTAGGGAAGGCACAGCTGTGATTAGAGAGAACTAGAGGAGAGGGAGGAAGCAGGATTTATATGCTGGACAGAGGGCCAGAGCCTGGGCTCCCACACAAGAGGGTCCCAATTGCACAGCTGAGCTGCTGTGGTCCCTGCAAAACTGATGGGACTTGCGGTCCTTGGCTTTGTGTTCGTGCCTGACTCATCCACGGCAGCTCATTGGAGAGTGTTGTTCCCATATTCCCATCATTGTTTCACTCCCACTGCATCCCCACATGCTAAAACCATGTTGTGACACAAAACTCTTGCTGCGATTAAAAGAAAAGTTCACGTTCAGGCTCAAAGCCAGGCCAGGGGATTCAGCATGGGACAAGGGAGACTCATCAGGACACAGCGAGAAGTGTCACTGCAGGAAGATGAGGCGCTCCGGGGAGGTTCCCTCTGATCTCTGATCCTCTCTGATATACTTGCGTAGTCCTGCTGTATGGGGAATTGCCGCCGGACTTCTGCAATTCCTCCAGCTGAGAGCAGATTTGGCTCATGAACTGCAGGCAGAGGACACACCAGCCGCTGAACTCTGTGCAAATTTTCCTTTAGAGCAACGCGTGGCGGCAACGTGTGGCACGAAGCGGCCTTGCAACGCCGCTCGTCCTTGTACGGCTGCACGAAACACTCAGCGCACCGGCCTGGCCTCAGCGCCGTTTCGAAGAGCGGTAAGCGCAGGGCTCTGGAGCTTCCCCTGTTCCTCCCCTAAATCACCACGGCAATACTCTTTACCAATATACTTTCATCCGGCACCAAGGCAATTCCTGCGGCAGCTCATTTTACAAAGGCGCAAGTGATGTTCAAAGCCGGTTGCCAGCCGGCTGATGTGAACAGCTAGGACAGCCAGACTGGGGATCGGGTTAAGATTTCAAGCACTTCCCTATGGGCCACAAACCCCTAACGAAAATGCTTTACCTGACACCATCTCGCCTCCGTAGCCCTGCTTGATGAGGGAGAAGACGGCCTTTTGCTGGAGCGCGCAGTCGATGCAGGCCTGAACAGCCTGCTGCAGGGCCACGGACGGTCTCTCGGGCCCAAAGTGCTCTGGGAGCTGCTGCACTTTTTTTCTGTCAAGGTACGGCCCCAGGTTCGCTTGTTTGTTGACATAAATGCAGACTGTAGACACAAAACCCCGACAAGGTTATTACAAAACGGCCCCGAGAGCACCCTCGCCAACGCTAGCTTTGCACGCTTCTATTTATTTCACAAGCCCTCCCCTTCACGGGCGAATTGCTGCCATTGGCGATGGCACAGCCAGGCTTCCTTGCGGTGATCACCCGTTGCCTAAGTGAAGTGAGCCGAGTTTAGGCCTTCCTCGGTGTCCCCGGTGAGGATAATCTACGTGCAACTAAAGCAGCTCGTCTGTGTGCCTGGGGTCTGCTCTCTCGCAGACTACCTTGTCCACGCAGCTGGTGACCAGAAAACATGCCCAGGGAGCGCAGGACAGTGACTAGCAGGGGTGACCTTACAGCAACGGGTAAAATCCAACCTGAGGGGTGTTTGGGGTTTGGTTTTTTTATCTATGTGTTCCTAGACTGGTTCCTAGACTGAGAAGCACTGCTCTGAGGTGAGTTTTGGGAGACTTTGGTTCCTTGCTGCTTCTGACCTTAACACAGCTGTAATTTCTGGAAGGTTTTGCTGCGCTGAGCTGCACAGTGCGACGGCAGAGACTCTGGGAGCTTCCTGACCCTCCATGTCCAAACTGCAAACTGCAGTTCCCTCTGCAAACTGCATCGCCTCGAGGGAAACCGTACATTGCATGCAGTGCTAACACCCCATTTGGGACCACAGCTAAATCCCCATTTGGTGCCACACAGGGGGTCTGCGAGGGATGCCCCAGCCTCTCCACAGCCAAGCCCCGCATGCCTCGTCTTATATGCCATTGCCTGCAAAGGCAGTTTTTCTACACACCATCAGGCCTGCTGGCAATAGCCAAAAAATCAGTGTTCTCCTCTCACTAGCATGAACTTATTTTAAGCTTGGCTGAGACTAACTGCATCTTGGAGGAAGCGGAGATAACACTGTGGTAACTAAGGGCGACTAAAACACAGCCTAAAGTCAAGCTAAAGTGAGACATATTATAATAGCTGGCTGAGTGTGCTCGAGCTGTCATCTCTCAGACAATATAACATTATCCTCTGACAGAAATCAGATATGTGACAAAAAAAACATCAAGCGGAGTGGAGGACATGATGACAGCTGTGTAAAGTTGGAAATAATTTACAGTTTGCATCACCATAATGAAAATCTAGTGCAACTGTCAGTGCACTCTGCTACCCCATCTCTCACTGAACAGCAGAAGGGGCTCAAGCAGTATATAACCTGGGTAAACAGGAGGATAATAGCAATCATACTTATCATTACATAGCACTTTACACCCTCCAAGTGCCAAACAAACAAAGGGATAACGCACCGAAAGACAGCAGCAGCGTGCATGAATTGCAGGGGGCTGTCAGGGTGCAGTTTTCCCTGTGTGCCACCATGCCAAACCTCACCAAATCTGCAGGATGTGGCTTCTGCTGTGACAAGCCACCGGTTTTGTCCGGAGCTCGGCTGCAGAAGGGACTCTGCAGCCTGCAGGCAGCGTGCCGGGTCCCTCGCTGGGGAGCGGGGGCCCCAATGGTCCTTTCAGTGCAGATAGAGAGGTAAAAGTTGGCTTGAGCCTGCCTCCTGCTCCTGCAAACCCTGCTCTGGTGGGAGCCTACACGCACCATTGGGAAGGTGCTGGGAGAAAAGGTGCTGGTACCACGGGGATGGGCAGATGAAGGTGCAGAGCACTGCATCCGCAGAGCCCAAAATGACCCACGGAGCCTCTGCCTCTGCGGCCACGCCGGTGATCTGGTGGGGCTGGTGGACTGTGCCTCCCTGTCCCCATCCAAAAGCGGCACTGGGCACACCTCTCAGGGCAGCGCTAAGAAACACCGCTCGGCTGATGTTTGCCAAGCGCTTTGCAGTCTTCGCATGTGAAGGGATAAATGAGAATAAAATATATTATTATTGTCATCGTCGCTACATTTAGTACCATTCTGTTACCAGAGCAGATGGAAAACTTCTCCTCTGTGCATCCCAGCTAAGAAATAATGGGATTTATGTGTTGTGTTTATATTCTAATGTTATCTAATCCATTTCGCTGCTGAAATCTCAGGGTAAATCAACTGTCTTGTTGATTTTCTTCTCACTTACACCAGTTTAAAAGCATTGACCCATGTTACTTCTGGTAATATAAGCAAAAAAAGGCATGAGGCTGTATTTTCCCTGCCTAGAGTCAGAAATGACCAGGTCTGCTGCTGTGATAAGGCATCAGGGTTTATGTGCTGGTAACCCTGCCTACAGTCAGACCATGGCTCCTCCATCCTTTTTCTCCTCACAGCTGTAACAGATATTTCATGTTCACACCGGGGTTTAGTCTGGTCATTGCAACACATTTGATGGCGTGAGTGTTGGGTATAAAATACCCACTACACACGGGTAGCATCCATGGGATGTTGATATTCACATTTCAAGAGGAGTGGAGCTGCCATCTCCACTAAACTTGACACATGGCAGTCAAAACATAGTCTTGCAGGACATCTTTGTTCTTTGTCACTGGTGGCCAGTCTATTCTGCAAACGCCCCATTTTCATGAGCTCCACCTGTTCTGGAAAGCACAGCATCTGGCTGTCAGCCCATGGTTCCTGCTCACCCCTTGGCCAAGGAGCACTTGAGGCTGGGTACCTGTGAGAGCCTGTGGGGTGGCCGAGTTGGGTATCGTAGCTGCATCCTGGGGGATTGAACTAATATCCGGCTCCGGTGTGCTTCTCGGTGGAGAGATTGCTAAGGGAGTCATCAGGACACGAGACTTCAGCTGCAAAAAATAACCAATTGGGTAATGAAAGTATACACAAAATATTCCAATTTTATTCCATGTATGTCACGCACCATGAACTCCCACTCATTAGCAATCTGCTATTGCATCACTTTCTCCAGGCCAGGAGCATCCGTTCTGCTCCCGGGAGGATACTGGAGCCTGAAGCCTGACTGATTTGCAGCAGACAGCAATGCCTTAAGTTACAGGATGCAAATATTATGCCACCCACTGGGTAGTTATTTACACCTGAGCAAATTGGGTCTAACATTCTAACAAATCAGTGCAATGGCATTTTACGACGCATTTCATGTGGGTGTAAACAATTCTCCGCAACTCAGAAACACGGGGTCTTTAACTACGTCATAATTTAGGGCCAGATTCTGCTCTTGGTTACAGGGGTGTAAATCTTGTGTAAATCCAATGGCACCAAGAGGCTACTTTGGGCAGACACCCATCTAAATAAGCTCAGACCATGGTCCGTAGTGTGTTATTACCAGGTAGTAAATACAAACTGCTGCACTGTTGCACCCAGTAATCTTTGTGACCTGCAACCCGGCTTGGAGAAGTGAAATGCGATGGGAATTTACAGTGCAATATCACTACGTCTTTGTGCTGCCGGTATCTGGTAACGTCTCACCCATCAAGTGACTATCAGGTCCTCATAATTATAAAGTGCTGATGTGATGGATGTGACCTGAAGGTACCATGCTTTCTTTTCCTTTAGCTACAAAGGGAAGCAGGGGGAAAGCAGAGAGCCAAGCACATAGCTGGCTGGTTTATATATTTACATATACTACACTGAGCTGTTCTTCTGGCAGGTGATTTTTTTTGTTGTTGTTTTTCAGTGGCCAAAGGTAAAAATGTTGTAAGTGACAAGTGTAAGAGTGAAAAGGAATTTTTAGCCCTCTTAAATTTGCAGACTATTGCTTCTCTCAGAGCTTACACCCAACCTGGAAATAACGTACAAAGTATATTTTAGTTGGAAATGAAGCCAGACCACTACCTACTAACCAAACCTTGAGCAAGTGGTGCTGGAGAGCAGAAGTCACTTTGGATAAAGATTCATGTTGTCCATGATTATGATTACAACTGTCTAAAATAATGGTCCCTGTTTCACTGTAACGGTGAAAACAGAAAGCTGGGGAAGGGAGAGGGAAGGCTGTTGGACTTAGTGCCATCCAAGTGAGTTTTCAATCATTAAATCTTTGGGAGTTTGGATCATTCCCCAGTTACTGGCTTATCCCAGCAAGGGCTTCACTAAGAGAGAGTGAAAGCAAGAGTCTTTCTTGCTTTCAGTAGCACTGTAGCCTGTGCTGGGATGGTACCCATCAAAACAAACAAAAAGGTCATATTTGTTGAGATGGTTTTAATTTTTGCCTGCCAGACCTCCACCAAGCCCTTTCTGAACTTGCTCCTTTACGCAACCTAGAGTTTTGCTCAGAGCAGCCTCTGTAGAAAGATGGGCACGATAAGCCAGGACAGAAATAAAAGCTGGCTCCTCATCCAGGCACCATCCCTAGCCGGGCACTGTTCGGTGTCTGGGGCAGAGGCTGCGTCCTACCTGTCTCAGCAGTGCCAGGCACCAACTCCACGTGGTGCCACCACCTGCCCTTCCCTGGGGCAAGCTAAATTCCTTTGGATTTAGCCTGAACAAGGGAGGAAATGTTCAATAAGTGAATCTAAGACAAACTATGTATTTGACCTCCTGCTGTTTGGCAGCCGTAGGGTACTAGGGACCCTGAGCTGGCCCCTGGCTAGTGCCAGTCCTCACCTGCCCATGTTGTCCTGGTTTTGTAGTGTTGTCCTGGTTTTGTAGGGTTGTCTTGCTTTCAGATTGCAATCAGGAAAGACCAGCAGCAAAGTGCTCTCAGTTTGTTTTCCAAGCAATTATAATAAATGTGAGGAAAACGGTGTTTCCAAAATCAAGGTCCCCATCCAGTTTGAGCTTTATCCCATAAGAGTAGGTGAGAAGCAGCATGATTTGTTATTTTCTGTACCAACATGTCGATGACTCTCTTTTCTATGGTGAAGTGGACTGGCACTGTGAAATTTGGGCAGCATCTATGCTAGGTTTCTGGGCTTGCTTTTAATCATGCATGTAAAATAAACGCATATATCCATACGTGTGCTTGTACATAGTATACACACAGATATAAAAGTATATACATTTATAGAGAGATGTACATATATAATTGTATATATATTTATGTTTACATATATATAAATATATATATATATGCTCCCACACATACACACATCTGTATAGATACTATTTTGGAGACAGCACACCAAATAACTTCTGTTTCATTTGCATATTGGCTCCTTAACATCCTTACTGGCTCACAGGCCTGTGGCCTCAAACACAGGCACACAAGTCCCCTCTCCAGCCCTTGACCCTAATGCACCATCTGAGTGTGCGCTCACCTGGTGGAGAGGGGGAGTGCCCAGTAGACCTCTTTCTCTGTCTGTTCCCTGGCTTTTGGAGGCCCAGGCAGGCTTATGTTCAAGAGCAAATAAACAGAGGGCAAGACTTGTGTAAACTCTCTAGCTTGGAAGGCCCTTCTTGGCATTTTGCTGTTTTAGTGAACAGTCTACTGCAAACTTAATTACAACAATATGTGCTCTACAGCCTCTGGATACAGATAAATGCCATTTTATTAGGGGTAGTGGAGAATATGCTTTCATTAGATCAGAATAAATCAATGCCTGATTACAAGAGACAGTACACTAGCAAACACAACTTAAATACCTCCTGGCCACTGAAATCCTGAGTAGTCCCTGAATTTCACTAAGTGTAAATCTCAAAGTATTTAATTTAAAGATGTCTTTTTTTGGACTGATTCTTCTCTATCAAAAAGCCGATCCAACCAACCAGCTGACTGACTGAGAGCTTGGCAGCTGAGAGAGCACATACGCATGAAAATGAAAAAAAGTAGTAAAGGAGAGAAAGAGAGAGAAAAGGAGACAGAGAAAATCTGTCAGAGCACTTTGGGAAATCCTCACGGTAAGGCATTCAAATCAGCTTTTGAATATCAAATGTCATAAGTTTTAATATGCACAGCATGAGATATAAAAGGCAATGGTTGCTTAAAACAAGATGTACAACCAACCTCCCCACTCTTATGGACCTTCTACCATGGAAAAGAGATCAGAGAAAGCTGATCAGGGATTTAGGGTAGGAAATAAGTGTGTCTGCTGCACCAAAGTCACGGTCCTTTAGATGCAGAGAGAGCATGGGCTTTTGTGCCATTGACGCCGGCTGCAGGTTTGTCTGAGTATGCAGTGGCTGCGGATAGGGAGGACACTGTGGAGTCCTGGAGTTTCTGTTAGAATCTATACATCCTTTTGGAGCAGTCAGGATTCATCTAGCTGGTATTTCTGTCATCCCACACCAAATAAAGGGAAGGAAGGAGAAGAGCATTTACCAGATAGCTTTTTTTTCTTCTGAACAAGTTCTCTGCCAGCTTGTATAATAAAATACACAGGGAAGAAACAAGATGAACCACAATGCAAATTTTCCCTGTGCTTTTCTTAAACCGCTTAGATCATAGGTCCTCATCTTTATGGCTCCTAGTTCCCCTGTACTGGTTGTCCCTTGTCCTGACAAAACATTTGCTAGAAAAGGCTGGGGTTCGCCCTGTCCCTGCGGGCCTTCCAGCCAGGATGGCAGAGGCACCTCCTGGCCACGAGAGCTTTTGCTGCTGGAGAGAAAACCACCTCCAGCCCCTGCGCACACAGATGTGCACCAAGGCAAGTGCCTGGGCCAGTGGTCCTGCCATGTGGGCTTCTGCTGGCTGGCCAGAAGTGTGCCCTTAAACCTGTGCCGAGGAAGCGCAGAGCATCCGTGTACATGTGTTGTGGTCCTTGGCTATACCACGTGCTCTCTGGGCATTCGGCTGCAGGCGAGGAGGCTCAGCACGAGGCAAGTCAGGGCTTAGCAAAGAAGTCGCTGGGGCAGAGAGGGGTCAGCACTGTGCTGGCAAAGGCAAAACACAGTCCAAGGTCTTTGCCACCTTTTCTTCTTGTGTCATGCAATACCTTTCTTCCGCACAGCAAATGATGCAGGGGAGTCTGCACGCAGCCTCCTACATCCCCTAAGTGTTTTGCAGTGAACGAGGCAGGTAACCTTAAGAGGAGCGTATGCAACCTTGAAATCCAAGGCTGTATCACAGGACAGGTGAATAATCAGGGCATTTTAAGGTTGTCTCTGCAATCTCGGTCCCAGCGTGTCCGAATCCTGACTGCTTATTTGTCATCATTAATAGTGACTTCTAGGGCAGCAGGGGAACCTATCCCTGTAATGGAAATTGTCACTCAACATGCCGTCCTGCACAGGGTGACTCTCGCAGCTCACCCTACCTGGCTGGAGTTTGCAAGGTCTCAGCCGACCGCTCACCCCAGCCTGGGGCCACCTCCCCAGGCAGGAGCTGCTGCGGTAGCACGGGGGGACGAACTGCCCTCGGGCTGCTCGGATGGGGCTATCGCTTTGTTACCATCTGGGAGGGACGTGGTGGTCTTTGCTGCAGCACTGCCCTGCGCATGTGTCGCTCTGATGTCCTCTAATACCACAAATCCCCCCACGATGCTAACAAAGCCTTCCCTCGTACAGGCTTTCTAGGCAGCTCTTCGGGACCTGCCCCTCATTTACAGCCAGAGAAATAAAACCCATCCATCTACTAACCTCCCCCCTCCAGCTGCCAGAATAGACTTTTTCCTAGAGATTTAGACAGTCAGAAAGAATATTGTATTTAGAGAAAATGCAGCATTTTATAGCAAATAGCTCCTCATCAAGTATGAAACAGGTTTTGGAAAAATACCTGATGAAATTTTAGAACCAAAGCTGTGAAAAAATAAACAGGATAGCAAGGAAAGGGACTTTGCTTGGTGGTGAAGCGTGATGAAATGTCATTTTAGGAAGACACAGATATTTGCTTTAATATCAATGAAAACAGGCAATGGGTCATCTGGTTATAAAGAGCATGTGATTAAAAATGTCTGTTATTCACATCTCGGTCAAAATAAATTTAAATCTAGGCTGTAAATTCCTAGTTTGCTAAAAATTCAGAAGTATTTTTCCATCTGTTCTGTAATAATTCAGCTATCTGGTTGCTATAAAGAATTTGGTTGTCTGCCATTTGGACAGGGAGTCATTTTTTAAAATGCATTTATGTCTCATGGTATCTGAAAGTTATACAATTAGCAAGCTAATTAAATCAAGCTAGAATTCCCCATCAAAAAATGTAATCTTTGACTCACACTGGGGAAGTGTTTTTGATGGAGAGGGGTTCACTTCAGCTGAGCGCACAGCGTACAAAGGCACCTCACAGAAAAAGTGGCTTCGGTGTACGAATCCTATAGCGCAAATAAACAGTGCCAGGCCAGATGCCACAGATACTACAGCTCATGAGTGTCAGTTCCAGAAACTTAAGCCATCGGTTATAAAAAGATGCCTTTTTACCCACTGCCACTCACCAAGAAATAACATAATCCCAGATTCGCTGCCAAAGGAGGGATGCCGTCACCTCCCTGCTAAGTCCCTGGGGAATGGGAATAGGCGCGTGTGGTACCCAGCTGGGGAAAAAGCTTTCCTTCAGAAGAAGTGGGGGCAACAGCAATCAAGTGCTCAGCCACTAGGTCCGAAGCGCAATGTTACTGCAGCATTTTAGGAAATTTAAGTCTCCCTTTTCGCTGCTTCTGCTTACAAACACATGGTGGTTGGTGAAAGGCTTTTTCGCAGGTGGATGGGTGCATTTGGGGTGGAACACACCATACTTCCCAGCATTTTTATTTTTTTTGTCAAATTACAAATCAAATGTCAATGCAGGAGTAAGAAATGGGGGTCAGCAAGAGAGGCAGGGGCAGAGAGGATGTGGTCTGCCGAAACTCTGCATACAAGGTCATTGTGGTATTTGGCAAATCACTTAATCATCTCAGGGACTCAATTTCACCACTTCTCCAAAATATTATTATCCCAGACTTGGGTGGTTTTGATCTAAAGACCCTACAAATGACCCAGCTTTACTGACAATAATTCAAATTATTACCTGTAATAAAGTAAAATGAATATAATAAATAATAAACTTGTAATGACAAGTACGTCAAGTAAAACAATTCAGATGTTTCTGTCTCAGAGTTTTAACCTAACACTGAAGTGAAAAATAATAAGTATTTCCATATCCCACATTTTACAAAACACTAGAGTATTTGCCTTAGTCTTAGCTTGGACATGCAGCTCTATTTTGGACTACCGCTATAAAATTCTGCGGTAATCCCAAGAGGGACACCTGACCATGCTGTCAGGCTGACTCTGCTTTGCTGCTGCTGGTACATCATTCATGTTACCAAAGGTAAGGCTTCTCCGCAGAAATGGGAAACTGCAGCTGGAACTGTTTCTTAGCCATGCAAAGTCTGTTTTCAGCACACACTGAAACACACTTCAAAATGTGCCCCCATGGCAGAGAGGGGCATGGATGAAGTAGGGAGGGCATGGAGAGATACGGGAGAAGGCAGAAGATGGAGAGAAAGCATTAAGGGCTGAGGTACTGATGTCTACTGCAGTAGGTGTTGCGCAGGGGGATGCAGAGGAGTAGGGGATTCTGGAAATGGGATGCGGAGGGGTGGTGAGGAAGGCTTGCCTGGAAAAGAGAGAGGAGGGAGGATGGAGGTTGGAGGATGGGAGGAAGAAGAAGGTCTGGCGGGAGGTGAAAAGGAGGGAGGGGCAACGATATGGGTTCCCTGCTCTAGATAAAGCCCAAACCCAAGGAGCAGAGACGTTTGGTCCCTGTGCTCGGAGCTCGGCCGACAGCGCTGTGCATGGGGTCTTGCTGCCTCCCGTGAACTGGGGGAGACCCAGGGAACACCTGGGGCTGAGACCTTCTCCAGGGAAGGCTGGGGCAAGCCCTGTGCATGCACCACTCGCTTTTCGGGTTTGACATCAGGAACTTAAGCAGCTATTATTTTCTAACAGTCAGCAATTTGCCCTCCTTGTGTAACAGACTGCACGTCTGTACCCGTTCCCGTTAAAAACAAGGAACAGGCACAGCAAATGTATACGGTGCCCCTAGCTGCCTGCAGACACAGATGGAGAGAACAGCGGAGCAATCTACCAACAAGAAGACCACTCACTACAATGTAGCTCATTTTCACTTCCCAGAATAAATTCCCCTCCCCTCAGCATCACAGTCCTGTTTTCGCCTGATCCGAGGCATAACAGTGGCCGTACTGCTGCTGAGACCCACCGGGGAGCGGGGTCGGGGGTGTACGGTGGGAGAGCCCCAGCCCACCGGCAGCATGGGAAGAGCTTAAGGCACTCAGGGTTTCTTTCTTTCGTCAGCCCTGCCTCCCCACCGGGGTCACATTGAGAGCTAGGCATGACTTTCTCCCAAAGTGAGCAGACAAATAATCAAAACCGCCTTTCCCTCAGTAAGTGAAATCTCATTACTTTCTAAAATGTCCCTTTTTTTTTTCCTTTGGAAATCAGCTTTATTTTCCCCTTTTATTCCCACTCCCCCGTATTCCTTTCCTTTTCCTTTCATTTTGTTTCCTTTCTAATCACTGGTAGTGAGAGAGGAGAAAAAAGTGACAAGCGAGAGAGGAGGAAAAAGTGACAAGCAAGAGAGAAGAAAAAAGTGGCAAATGAGAGAGAAACACTTCCCAGAAGGTGCACAGCCATCTCACACATTCTGGGAGACAAGTTATTTTCAAACACCACAAATTAAAATAACTGTAAACTTTAGAAAAATAGATTCCCTCTAATTTTCACCAGCTCAGGTAGAAGAGAAACCGGCTTCTCTTACTTTTTTTGCATTGCTCTATCCCACGCTTGCACAACTTTGCCTCTGTTCCTGCATTTCACCTGAAATTCTAGAAGAAAATGTATTAAAACCGGCAGGAGGTGGAGAAAGAGTGTGAAAATCATGTCTCTACCTTGTACCCGGGTTTTCTCCCTCTCTTCTTTGGGATCTTCACGACCGGCAAAGCACCGGCTGGTGCCGAGTAGAGGTTGTGAACAGGCATTTTGATGGGTGCCGGCTGGAGCGGGGGCCGCCCTCGCTTCCTCCCCGCCGCTCTGGGGGACTGCATCTCCCCGGGGACCCGGCTGGGGGACAGGCACGGCAGGTGGCTCATCTGCCCCGAGGCTGCTGGTCAACCAGATGGGAGAGAAAAAAAAGAAGAAGAAGAAAAAAAAAAAGAGCTTTTTATTTATTTTTCATTTTAGGTTTTTCATCCGAAGGCCGTTTTCTCACGCTGTCATTTTCCCTGTTATCACCGATCATAAAGCAGCAAGAAATACGCCGCAGATGTGCACTCCTGGATGGGATTCACCTGGACACAGCTGGCTCGTCTTCTCCAAAGTGGGACAAAACCCTTGTCACGCCTGTTTCTCTCCGCTGACTGTGAATACGGTACAGGGAGCTGGCTCAGGTGGCGAGGTCTCTATTGCAGCTGTGTAACAGGGGAACCCCACAACAGCCACCTTAACCCTACCTACTGCAGATAAGCACGATGAAAGCACGAGCTTGCACCCATCAGTCAGTGCCTGCTTTCAGAGGGGCTTTCGAGTAGATGACCTCCTGAGGTCCCTGCCGACCTAAATTTTTCCCGAATTCTGTGGTTCTGCAAATCCTCCCTCACCTCGGAATTGCTACCAATACCAAAATTGACTTCCCTCCCCTTCATGTGCAGCACTCCTGAGCGGGGAGGCTGAACTGGACCACGAGGCTGCCGGCACAAGGTAGCCACGTTAGAGGAGAATTGCCAAACGTTTACTCTCTACAATTTTATAACATCTGTTACCAGGCATGTTAGTAGTGGGTTTTTGGATGTACTCCATCAAATCAAAAGCTGTTATTTCACCACAACTCCATGCAGCTGATGAAGTTGAGCAGGGGTAATGGAGTGGAAGCTGGTCCATTTTCCTCTGTCCAGGTTTTAATAAAGAAAACAAATATACAACCATACACTAAGTACCAAGGGAATATACAGCATTCTTCACAGCTTCTGGCAAGGGTCACGTGCTAACAAAGGTCAATAAAAAAACAACAACTGCAGAAATACGTTTTCAAATGTTGATTTGTCCAGGCAACTGCTTTCCTGCGCGTGGGCAGAATACTAGTCCCAGTCCTGCCTGCATACATTGCTAGACATAAGGGTCTAAGCAATTCTCATGCTTTTATGATAAGCCTTGCGATGGCTGACGTTTTCAATTTCATGCTCCCTCAGGCCAGTGATAACAGAAGACTCCCTGCTCTCCATTTTTACAGGGCAGACTCATAGCCTTCTCAGCTACAGAGAAAAGCCTAAAGATGTGGTCCAAGAGATTCCTCTAAGCTCAAAAACCATAAAGCAATAAAGGTTTGTTTGCTTTTTACTACAAACAACTACAAATTTTTGCAAAATCTACAAACTATAAAATCTACACATTTCTCACTACACTTCAAATCTCACAATTTCAGAACCCAGTGTGATTGGACTAATCAGAACTGACGTTGCTGGGAATGAAATTGGGGTTGCTCACCCACATGGTAAAAGGTACCACTTGATAGGGGCCTCTGGTGACAAGTGTCTGCAGCTGGGGGCTTCTCTGCTTCAAAGGCAAATATGCTTTGCCTAGTTAAAACTTTGTAAGCATGACTGACTAACAAGCGACTCACTTCCCTGGTCTTATCCAGTCAGTAGTTTATGCAGTCTGCTGTAGGATAAGAAAAAGAGAGAGCTCCCAGCCCTACCCTCGAGTAAATGCATTTATTTGCAATGTATTAAAAACTGGGGGGTTTTTAATAACACTAGGGGTATCTGCTCAGTTCAGACAGATCCATTACATATGGCAGGACTTGTAGATTGACTATAAAATTTCCAGTCTTGAACATCAGCTGCCTAAAACTCTTATGCAAACACTGAATGTCTAACATCAGACCAGAGCAATCCTGCAGCGCCTGATTTACCAAATTGTCCAGGGCCGCTGTGGTTGCACTCTCCAGGCATGCTCAGCCAGCTCGGGAACCACCTGAAAGCCTGCTATGGGGCTCTGATTTTTACCAAATAGAAGTCTGCAGAGAGTATACTTTCAAGGTTAAAAGCATCCAGCTTGCCACAGCAGGACTCAAATGGAAAGGCTCTGTCTATCCTGAGCATCACTGCTTTCCTTCTGTCTTCAGCAGTGTGCATTTTCCTCCCCATCGTGCTTTCTGAGGGACACCCTTGGTGTCTCTTCCACCTCCCAAAACAAAATGTCCCCAGGCCGCTATGTTACAGGCTGGCTGCAGGCTGGGAATTCAGCGGGGAAGGGAAATGCAAGGATTACACTGGATTTGGCACAAAAACCCGCTATGAAAGCCCAGCGCTTCAGGCTTTGCATTTTGGTGTGCTTTAAAAAAAGCCTGGCAACACAAACTTTCACAGAGGATCTTGGCAGAGGCTGAGGAAGACAAGCCCAGCCCAGGTTTGCTCCTTGCCTGGGGAAGAGCAGTGGTTCCCATGGTGGGGACCACTGGTGGCCACGAGGCTGTGAGACAGAGGATATGGACCCGCACTGAACACCACACTGCATTGCCTTTATCATATTTTCCTTTGATGGTAAAGGTAGCTGGTGGCACCTCAGAAACTCTGAGACTTAACAGCTCCCAAAGCAAAAGAGCTGCTGACCTAGAACACTTATTTGGCTGAAATGTTGCTTTCTTTTGCAACTGGTGAAGTATTAAACATGCGGTGGTCAGGAAACACACTAAATATTAGCAATCACAATTTTTTTGTCCCGTCTCTCTGCTGTCGACACTTGTAACACTGCTTTGGCAAAACCTCTTAAAACCCCTTGCCACATGTGCTGACACACAAGACCCAACTGGACTGCGCACAAAATGATCTCAGTGTAATGTATTTGAATTGATACAGCAAAGACAAGAAGTCAACTGCAGTATACAAGCTGTTGTTATTGCACTTAATTACAAGCCCAACCGTGACTTGATTCTCCTTTCTTGTATGCTAAGGGAAATGGAGAGCGCCTTCGGTGGCATTTACAGTGCTACACTGCTGCAGACCCTGGAAGGCAAGTGTGCTCCCCAGCAGTGGGGGAAAACAGCAGACAAGCAAAAATTGCCTCTGTCTGATGGTGGGGGGTGACAGCACGACCTCCTCTTACAGCCAGGAGAAAGCTCTTGGGCAGGCTGGAAAAAACACACAGTCAAATTGCGGGTTGGCTGGAGAGGCCAGAGGGACACGAGGGCTTGTCTGACCGTCCCCAACAAAGTCAGGGTGTTACCTTGGAAGGACTTTCCTCGGGCAGCCACAGCTGGGACTTGACGCACAGCTCAGCACCTGGAAAGCTTGGTGGCTTCAAGGGAAGTTAAGAGAACTTTATGCAATTTAAGGGCAAATTCAAGGAAGCAAATTACAGGCTACTAACAAAGGCACCGCCTCAGTTCAGGAAATCACTGTAGTACAAATAGCCCAGGAGAGTATTTTGGGAGGGAAATCAGTATACGTTTGCCCTGTCCTTGTACTTTTCCTAAGGCACTAGCTTTGGGCAGCAAAGGATGGTTCAGCTTCAGTCTGACCTGGGTCTATCGCTTTCCTATTCTTAGTTTAAAAATAACAACAGGAAACTGTTTTACATTTATGGCTTCTCATCACTTAATGCAGGGCTAGACACAGGGTAACCTTTCCTTACTTGTCTCTCAGACGTTGTCATCCGGAAATTTAATTTCCAGCCCTGCCTTCCACATTGCCCCATCAGATCCCAGAGAGGAGGCAGCAGGGAAACACCTCTCCCCACCCCGATGCCTGGGCGAGCGCTGCAGGAGGGGTGAAATCCTGTCCCCTCCAGGCGGCAGAGGTTCTGCCGTGACTTCAGAGCATCCTGAGGAGCACCCTGTGCACAGCAGTCTGCCCCTATGGAAGGCCAGGGGTGGGGAGAAAAACATGCCCTAGACCAACACTGGTGACCTGTAGGATGTTTCTAACAGCCCGTGCTTTGCATCATGTGTTGGTGGATATGCTGTATGATTAGCAACACAGCTCACCGTGCTGGCAACTATAGCTGATAGCGGAGGGACCTGCAGTGCATTTCCTCCCAAGCTGAGTATTTTTGATGGACTGCAAAGATCCGTTCTTAATAAAAATAAATGCCTGCAATAAATGCAGCTTTTAACCTGCGCTCCAGTAACTGCAAGGGCTGAAGGTAAAAATACCACATTAAATTTTATATCGGTAATTCCGGAGGATGATCATTTAAACTTGGCTTACACCAGGTCTCATGCAAACCCATGCCTCGACTGGCACAGGGATCATGCATAGGGAAGGAACAAGCTAATCATGCCTTAAGCCGAAAGAAGGTGTGAAGGTGCAAAATTGCAGTCAAGCAGAAAATGTGCCCGTTTCACAGCAGCTGAAGGAGAATGCCCTTCACTCCCAGCACAGCCACTGGTCCCAGCCGCAAAAGGACTCCGACCCAGGACCTGCCAGCACTTGCAGCCCTGCCTCCAACTCTTGACTCCTGCAGAGCTTCGTGTCTCCCAGATCTACATACCCAACAGCCGTATGTGGAAAAGATATAAACTTCTTGTGATCTTGTCTGTCTTTCCTTCAGCTGTTGTTCGGGAAAGCACACTCTGTGGGGGAATATCATGTTATTAAATGGGAGGGAGGGGATACTTTTCAGCTGGTAACAGGACTATTTTCCCCTTCTTCTCTGTGCACAGCAGGGCAGCTCTTTGACTGACCGCTCGGAGTTGATGGCCTGCAGAGTAGGTGAGCAAAATGAGAAGCATTGCCTTTTCTGGCAGCAAAGTTTTATACCTGCGTGCTCCTCTTGGGTAGTATTCAGGCACATGAGGCGTTACACATCTCTTCATCATGAATACCAAAGCAGCACTGCATAGCACATGAAAGGTAAGTGTTTAGTGAAGCAGACAGTAGGAATTTTTGCTAATAAAAGCATTGAGCCAATATTCTCTGCATGTCTGGATGTGATTGCCTAATGACATTGCATGGAAAGCACTCATCTCACCATTGCTCAAAGAAAGGTCAGGATAATTTTCATCCATGGCATGAAGTTCTACAGCGATTTGCAGAGCTCTTCTCTTCTCTTGCCTATTGCCTTGGGGATTGAAGTGAGAAGAAACTCCTTCTCTGAGGGACTCTCTTGCCTGTTTTGACCCCAGGAAGAGAATTTTTACATAAAATCCTTGAGACTGCCCAGCCAACAGGATCTGAGTAGAAAGGCCCACTTTCCCAAACCAGTCATTAAAGAAACAAACAACGCAAATATCTGTGCTAGCTGTGGGAACTGAGAATGGGATTCACTTCGCCTAATTTAAAACCTCAGTTCATCCGTCACCTCAGTATAGGTGCCTCTGGTCATTTCAGATGTGATCTCTCTTACACCCTGTGTCACATCTGCCAAAAAGTCTTGGGCACCTCAGGTCATCTCAGGTGGCACTAGATGATTATTTTAGGCAACCAGACTTAGCTACAGGGAATAATTCAATAACAGATGAAGACACCTAAATGCCTACCTTCAGACCCTTATACAGAGGTGTTTCTGTGTGTGCTGGCTGTCTGACCTCCCATGGTATCAGTGGAGATGTAGCCAATACGGTTGAAGGTGTGCAGTCATTCAGCTGGCTGGATATAGACGTAGTTTGTGGTGGGCTCAGTGGCTCTAGGGTCCACTGACAAGGTGCAATTTGATGATCATGGGAGCTTTGTCACTTCCTTGTAGACAGCTGTATTTAGGTGTCTTAATCCAGAACTAATCCTATTTCTAAAAGTTGGGTTTGACTTGTCTATTTCATACCCAACGTTAGGGTGAGGTTAATCATGTCCTATGTATACGTTTCTTCTGTTTATAAAATGACCCCAGGAAAACAAGCTCATAACTAGATATCTACAATGCCCAGGTGAATCCCACCCTTGGTCACTCATGCCTACCCACAATAGCCAGTCCCGTCTTATCCTGTGTGCAGGATATTTCTGGTTAATAGTACATTGCATTGCAGAAGAAAGCATTGCCTTTTTTGGAAGTGGAAACTCAAGCTTCACAGGTGAGAAAGATTTGAGATTCTTGGGCTTGTGCCAGCCTCCCTGTGAGGTCCCGAGTGAGGAAATTCCTACCCTTTCAGTGTCTCACTTCTCCCATGTGTCCCACAGCATCCCCCTCCAGGAGGCAAGAAGACGACCAGACGTGCGAAGCTATTTGCCTGGGACAAGGCCAGCTGATGGCAGGGTCCAGGCTCCTCAAGTACCCACCATCCATATCCCAACCACTGCCACATGTCAATTCTCAAAGGAAAAGTGAGCAAAATATTTCAGTATCTCTCATTTGGACAAAATAATGTGATTCCCCTCTTAGCTCCTAGAGTAGTTGGATTTTGCCAGCTATCCCATGTTTTAAACATTTTCGCAAGCAGTTTAGAAAAGGCTGGAGAAAATACAAACACCTTTTCTTCTGCTTGGAGCCACTCCCAAGGAGACTGATTCTTAGGTATTCAAAAGTGGTATTAGTGAGTTTTCCCTACACGGAGCAATGCTACAGCAAAGCCTTTTAGTAGATACAAGGCGGAGTGAATGTAGTTTTGTTCTGGGCTGTAAAAACACAGATTTCTAAAGAGCTGTAATCTTCTGTTAGAGCTGGTAGCCATATATCATTATCTCCCTGCAGCACAGCAGAGATTTAACTCTCCTTGATAGAACTGAAAGTAGTAGCAGCATCCAAACCAACATATACTGGCATCCGTCACTGCGTAGACTCTGTCTACCTTGCCCTTGAGCCGTTGTGTCAGCCAGAGAGACTATGGGAGGTGGTAGCACCAGTGAGGGCGAGATGGGCAAGTTTTCCTTCAGTGCCATCCTTTTGTGCCTGAGACATGCATGGCAAAAGGGTGGTGCACTTCTTCAGTCTGCTTTCCTTCAGAGTAGGAGTTCATGTATTCACAAACTCGTGCTCTCCTTCACTCCTCATATGACTTTTGGACTTGTTGACTCATTTCAAACAGACCTGATGGGGCACAAGAGCAAGGGGTGCAAAGGTTTGCAGGCATAGTGGAAATGTGCAAAAAACAGAGATGTGAGACCCCAGTTGTCCTCCCGCAGTTTTGGCCACCTGTCTTATGAGACAGTGAGGGCAGAAGAAACAATATAAAAGCTTTGATGCTGGGAAATGCTCTTATCAGATCTGACACCCTCTCAGACACCAGAATCAGGCAGTTACAGGGCACAAATTTATAGAAAAACAAGTAAGCGTCCTTCTCTCCTCTGCTCAGGAAACTACCTGTGGCTGTTCTTTTTAACTGCTCCGTGTTTGAGTTTGTCCCCTGCTTCATGGGTACTGAAGGAGGGGCAGCAGCCAGTCTGGACATGGCTGGCACACTGCTGCTCAACTATTCACATCTCAGGAAACACCACATTTCTCTTTGCAGCTGGTTTCAGCCCTTTTTACCTGCAGGTCTCCAGCTGCAAAATGTGCTGAAGGTTACACTGCAATAGCAATTGCATGGCACTTTATTAAATAATTTGCCAGAGGATCCAAATCAAACTACGTTCAAACAAGAAAACATCTTTTTACTCTCGCAAACATGTCCTAGTGCAACAGAAATGCAGCAAGGTTTCTGCCACGGGTGCTTTGCTGGCTGCTCCAGGCTTGCAAGTGGCAGAGCCCCTTCAGAAGGAGTCCTGCAGCAGGCTTGCTCTTCAGCTGCTGCGAGCAGGTCCTGCAGAGCCGGGATTGGTATTTTCAGTTGCTGCGTTGGGGTGGGAAAGGACCAGGCATCTCACAAGCAGTGTCCGATGCTGTACCCTGCCCTATTCTCCATCTCACTGTCTGGGTGCCTTAATGAAGGGGCAGGCAGTTGGTAGGAAATGCTTCAAAATCCAGACAAAAAGTATTAATGGTGTCTGCTCCTTCCCTTATTACTAAGAGCAAAAGGAAAAATGGTTCCCAGTGTCATCTTGCAGCCTGTTGTTTTTTTTTTTCTTAAGTTAAATTCAGCAGCAGTGACAGTGCTGTCCTTGAGGAGGTGTTCTTTTGAAGGATAGCACCCTGGTGACAGCAGGTAGAGCAGTAGCTGCGTGCCCCCTCTCACTCAGGTTTGCTTAATGAGCCAGAAGAACTTGAAAACCCTTGCGAGAATGGGACCCCCAGGAGCAGCTGAGGCCAGCCTCGCCTCCTGATCTTACCTTTCTTCATTTGGCCTGACGTTTTTGTTGCAGACGAGTAGCCTGTGGCAGGGAATTGAGGAAATGAAACTTTACGGAGAGCAAGCGAGCGCAGGCAGAGCACCAAAGGGAAGATGTGAAAAATGGATGCAATGAGGCCATGTGAGCGGCAAGGGTCACTCTGCTGAGGTGGTCAAGCCAAATGAGCACAAAAAAGGCGATTCCTTCCTTCTTTTTCTGTGGAGCTAGTAGCATCACTTCTGATATTGCAGAGAAACAAGAAGGAAACCAGTGCCTGGACTCAGTCTCCCACCTCAAGAAGCTGCAGGAGGGTGGAGTTCCTCTAGCAGGTCTTTGCCTCAGGCTGTGGTTTAGCATTTGCGAGACAACGTCCCTGCAAAACAACCGGAGTCCCTCTCCTCACTACCCCGAGGCGTCCTGCCTCAGCATCTGGGTATGGAGAGGTGCATTTTGGTTTGCTAAAAAGAGCGTCTTAAAATCCCCTCTCCTGAAACCCCGAGGTTGGTAAAATGTAGTGGACTGCTGGTGGAGCAGTCCAGGAGCTGTGCAAAATTCCCTCTGAAAGCTCGGAGAGGCAGGATGGAGAGCTGAGGCCGAGGGCTGAGTATTATAAGTTTGGTATTTTTCATACAAGTAGTTACTCTTGCAGACTTGCAATGTCAGATTTACTGTTTGCCAAGCCTTCCTGTCAGCCTACCTCCACTTCATCTCCTCAGCTTCCCCACCTCATCTGAGAGTCCTCCCCTCGGCGCTGACAGGCTCCAAAATTTCCGAAGGAGGTAGGTCCTCTCCCCCATTGCCTCCACAAGCCGTTACGCTCCAGCTCAGGAGGCTCATGGGATGCTGCATCCCACACCAGCATCCCTCTGGGTGTAGGGAGGTGTAATGGAGGGGCTGCTACCTTTCCAGGCTGCAGTCAGCTGAAGATTACGTCCCACGGACCCTCCACCTGCTTCCCCACTGCCCTGCCTCTGGCCATCTGCACTCCAGGACCGAGTGACTTTTCCAGTGAGCGGGAGGACTGTAACGCAGAGCACATCGCTCTTTTCTCCCTGAACTACCAGAAGTGATTTCCAACACCAAGATCCTCCAGCCTCAGTTTCTCCAGCTCAAACCCCAAATGCTGGAGACGCAAAGATGCCCAGGATGTTTGTTATTAATTAATCAGATGACACTGGAACAAATCTTGCCTTAAATAAGTGAATGTTTGCAGCCCTGATAGGTCTTCAGCCCGTAAAACTGAGACTGTGATTCTGAACCAGCAATTAAATTTAAATTGGGCTTTGTGTTGTAGCAGGTTCTGTTTCACATATTCAGCCAAGCAATTGCTAGTTGAGACACCCTTGTTTCTGATCAGACACTTTGCCACTGTAATTTACAGGTTGCTTTCCAGAAGTCCCCTCCTGCCACTAGCTTTGTTACCAGGGAACTTGAGCGGTTAACAAGCTAACCCTCCTTGAACTACAGGCACACAAAGCAATATCTTATTTATCTACAACCTTCAGACCAGCAAAGAAAGCACCAACTTCTCTTTTGAATGCAGTTACTTTCTTTTTCATCTTCTGCATCTCACGCAAAAGCCAGATGCTTTCATCACCCATAAGCCACAGATCCTTTCTGCTCTCTGTTAAATTTTCAGGGGCAAAGATTTGGAACAAATGAATGTGAAATGAGCAACATTTATATGACGGCCATTTCAGTTCTCCAGCTGAGTCTGTAATTGGCTGATACTCATATTTTTTCCCTCTCGCTTGTCTGGCAGTACCCTGGCCTCTTCTCTTACAACTGCTCGCCTTTTTTCCTCCCGCCACCAAATTTTCTATAGTTTTTACATTTATGGGGCATCTTAAACTAGTGTCTGCCTTATATGGATAAGCCTTACAAAGCTGCTAGCTCACTTCAAAGAAGGATGCCCCATCCCTGGAAACATTCAAGGTCAGGTTGGACTGGGCTCTGAGCAAAGTGGTCTAGTTGAAGTTGTCCCTACTCATTGCAGGGGATTTGGACTAGATGACCTTTAAAGGTCCCTTCCAAACCAAACTATTCTATGATTCTAAGGATCCAAATATCTAGATAATTTCCCTGAACTGCTTCCAGTGTTTTCTTGAACCAGCTATGCATTGCCCTTCCTGCAGGAAAAAAAGTTTGACATTTATATGTAGCAGGAAGAAGGAGCAGGTACCTAACTCAGAGAAGGTCAATGTATTCAAGTCAGATGGTGGGAGATGGGCAGGGAGAGAGGCAATGACCCCACACTTCTCATTTTTCTAGATCCTATGTGCCCTCTCACCACACAGAATCCCTCTGGGTTGCATTTGGGACAGGACGAGTTGAGGAGGGATTTTGTACACATTTCTATGAAGGTGATAGAGGAGAGCAAATAGAAATAGCAGAGAGAAAGTCTCATCAATGTGATACAAGCAAGCAGATGTGCAAGGATTTGGGATGCTTATCCCACTTGCCTGGTGCACACTGCAGTGAGAGCTGGCTTGGAATTTTTAGAAAACACAATGTACAAGAATTCTTCTTTTTTAGGTGAACATTTTGCAGTAAAGAGCAAGGTGCAACAAAACTTTTGCTGGAAAGCAGTAAAAGAGGCAGACTCACCCCAGCCAAACTAACCCACTGCCTGGGCACTCCCCAGCACATGGCAGAATGAAACTCCAGTCCCTATCACGCTCAGGACCAAGCACGATTCTCTCTAACTACAGCTATACTACTAAATAAAAGAGGAACAGGAGTAATGCCTATCTCCAGGGCTCGGGGACACAGTATAACTTGCATCCACATGGCTAAGCTTGGCCCTTGAGCTGCAGATTTGCCCTGGAAGAGTTGGCTTGAGCAGCCAGGATGAGAGCCGGGGAGGATGCTAATATGAAGCAGAGCAGAGAAGGTTGAGAGTTCTCCCTCTTTTCTATTTGTAAAAGGGGGTACTCCCTTATGATGAGATGGCCCCTCGATGGCAGACTGTTGCCCAGTGTGAGGCCCTAGCCTCTCACTGTCTGCTGTCATGGCTTTCCCATGTTGTGTGTGTTCATCACAGGGCAACTCCATGTCACCTTTATGCACTGGATATGAGGGCACTGGCTCAGTGACTTTCACCGACACACATTGAAATGGCTGTGATTTAAACACAGCACAGGGTGAGAAAGAACTTTCCACCCCCAAAACACTGGCAGGATAGCAATCTGCTTCCCCCAGCCCCAGCCTTTCCCCAGCGCCTGCCACACTGGGGCCAACCTGGGCTGCACAACCTGGGCTGATCCCTGAAACCATCCGGAATTAGCAGAAAGAGTCACTAGCACAAAAACTGGAGTCAAGTTGAAAAACTCCCTGTCTTCCCCAGATCCAGTGGACCTCCAGCAGTTTAATAAGAAACACAAGTGAACTTTATAGTGGAAAAGATAAAATTGGCATGATAAGCAGCTTGAGATGGTCTGGATGTTTTTTGCTGGCATTTATTGCCTCCTGTGCTACTCTAGGCGTTTCATTATGGCTTACATACTATCATCCTCAATTACTTTGCCAAGTAAATACATTTTTAAGACAGTGACAGCCCCTGTCCTGGGTATAGCCGCCATCATTCCCTACCTTTCTTGAGCCCACAATATGTAATAAAACTTCTGTGCCTCCTTCCTTGCCAAATTCTGTCTACTGCATGAAATCAACAGGGCTAATGTACCCATTTTGGGAAAAGGGGTGGGACACCCCCCTTTCCCATTAAAATGTGCTCTCCAGGCAGACTGAGCACTGAAGAAGCAGTCCACCGCTTCTCCTATCCCACACCAATTATATCCCAGCAGTGTGCTGGGGACCCCGGGGGGGGTCAGCAGCCTCGTCTGGTCCCCCTGCTCCCATGTCACCCCATGCTCTGCCTCCCTTTCTGTCACCAGTAATAGCCAGCCACTGGCTCCGTGATGGTTTCTCTCCAACACCAACACACTTGACTGGATCGTGCATACCAGCTGATACGCCTACCACAGATATCTGTCCCAGGAAATAAATTAACCCCCTAAATCTGAAGAAGTGATATTACAAAAGTCAATAGGGAAATATCTTTTCTTAGACAGAGGGCAGGAATTTCACACATTTCTTACATAAAGTTATCCTTATTCCTTAGGGACCTGCTGCACTTTTATATTACATTTTGAGAAATAATACTTATAAAAGATTCATCCTTTTCTGGCATAAACTGGAGTAGCTCTTATGTTTCTGTTTTTAGAGACTTCAGGGACCACAGCTTCTGAAGATGCTCAAAGCTTTCACTTCCACGCATGGGACAAATATTTATATTCAAACCACATTTTAACATTGTAATTGGACAGCATAAATAAAAGGACATTCATTTAATCATTAAGTTCAGGAACAAGAAAAGCATGTGCATCACTTGCTAGAGTCTGCTGTGTTACCCAGGACTGCTTAGGAACTAGACAGTCACCCCAGTGCTACAACTTCCCACTCCAGAAGAAAAACTCTGGTGCCTAAGTGACCACTGGGCAGGCTGGCAGAGGTTGGTGGTGGTGTTTCAGGCCATCGGCTGTGATTTCGCCCTGGCACACCCCTCTTTGGGAAGGCGAGCTTTGGCCTCTCACAGGCTTTCTGTCTGCCTGGATGCTGGATCTGCATTTGGGGGAGGCTGCAGGTGGCTCTCAAAATGCAAACGGATACATCTGGAATAAAAACATGCTGGGAAACTGCAAAATATCCCAGACCTAAGACTGAACCGTGAGAACATCATGTGGCAAGTTAGCAAGGTGTGACTCACCGTGACTGGGGAGCAAAGCTTTGCTAACTGGGGCTGGTTACTAAAGCATGCAGCACCCAAGAGTAAAGTTTGCCCCTGTATGATTATATCTGTAATTCATTTTCTAAATAAACATATAACCTTCATTTTTCAGAGCTGTTTTGATCCATTTCCCTCTCCAACAAACCACCATTTCCTGTTTTCTAGATGATTTTTACACTGTATTTGGCAACAACCCTGTTTTCATCACCTAGAAACTCAATACTCAGAACAAAACCGCTCCAGCTGGCTTGTGTATCATCGTCTGCATACCTTGGGCAATAGAGTTTGCAAAATTGTACTGATTATATGCCTGCTTTCACTGTTCTTTAAAAAAACACACCCCAGATGAAAGGTCCCATTGAACGAATTTTCAGTTGGTTTGTATTTGCAAGTGCCTGTCAGTAGAAGGCACACTTCCAAACCAGCTCAGAGGGCAACTAACAGAAAGCTTTCAGGCATGTTATAGAAACTAATCACAGAGCTTGGCCCCCGTGTAATTCTGACACTAATTGGTAAGAGCAACACAGAGCACTAGCAGAAGGCATATACACTCTTGCACTCCAGCTTAAGCCTCCAAAACAGCACTCTGTGGGACCAGAGAAAATCTCGTATTGCGACTCACACCCTGCACATGGTGATTCTTTTCCCCACAATGCATTGAATTGTTTACCAGTTCTCGAGATGTCATTATTTTCATATTTTCTATGTCTGTATCACAAAACTGGCAAAAGATTTCTAGCAGAGAACGGCAATGTCTTCCATTCCTGGCTACATTTCTTCAAACTAATTGGGACAACAATTCGACTAGCAAAGACAACTCATCACAGCTCTAGAGAAATACCTGGGGCTGCCAAGGAAGAAATGTCTCCGTGCACAGACCGAGGGACACAGCAGCCCGAGCCTGAACAACAGCCACCCACTGCGGCATATTCAGATTTAGCACAGAGGTTTTCACACTCGGTGGCAGCGGGGGCTCTGGGAGCGACTCAGGGTCTGAGGACTGTCCCAGTAGGTGAATCACTAGAGAAGCAACACACAGGCACGACGGGTGGCACCTGCTTTCCCCCGGGAAGGGAGACCTCCATCACCGGCCGAGCGCCGTGGGCGCTCGGGGAGAAGCGCTCAGGCTGCCTGTGCGAGCCCTGGTCGGAGGGTGGTCTGCTCTGCTCCCCCATCCCACAAATCTCCCTGACCCAGAAGCCTTCATAAGCACCTCCAGGTCCTGGGCACCTCTGTCCCCTGCAGAATCATTTCAAAATTGTCCAATAAAATGTTTTGGCTTTTAAGCCCTTTCTTCTGCCGGTGAGAAAGCACAAGTGATTATGAGACAGATAAAATATCTGCAGGTCACAGTTCACTTTGCCTGCCCCTGCACAGGGGATGAGGACATTGGACGGAGGTAAGTCATCCTTTTTTTGGTTTGTGTGTGTGACCACATCACTCAGGGACACATTATAAGCTCTTTGGGGCAGTACAGTGTTTGAGACGATTAGTATGTATCTCTTCATGAAATCTCTGTGAAATTGCAAAGGAAAGAAAACGGCAGATTGAAATGCTCCTTGTATCTCTCTTGGAAATCCAAGGCAGTCTCTAAATGCCAGTGGGTCGGGTGTGTTTTAGAAAGCCACAGCAGAACAGGCAAAGTGCCCCACTGCAGACTCCTCCCTCTGCACCTTAAAGCCCAGATTTACTCTCTTGCGTTGGAATTCATGTGGTATCCAACACCATCAATGTCATGATTATGTCCCAAACTCCTTGTCTGAAGCCATTTTCTCCACTCAGAATTTATCCTGTTTTTCCCCCCAATCTTTCTTAGGTCCTTCGTCATCTCTGAGAACAGATGATTTTAACATACTTCATTCAGAGAGATCTTTCAGCTTGCAAAGAGCCTGTGAGGGGCTGTGGCACGGTGCCATCCACAGCACATGACGAATGGAGCCTCCTGAATACCTGGAGAGATTTCAGACTTTGTTTCATTTTCCTTCCGCTTTCCTCTGATTTTGTGTTCCCTTATGGGGCACACTCTCCTGGCCTTCCCAGCACATCATTTCTCTCCAGATGCTTTAACACCCCTACATTGACCAGCCTGAGCTGCCCTCTCTAGCAATCACCAGGCAGCAGGACCACAGTGTCAAGCTTTTCACTGTCCCAAAATTAGCATAAGAAACTGGCACATTGACTGTGACTGTAGGCAAATGTGACCTTTTCAGAGGCTGACTTTATTTATTTATTCTGTTGCCATTTATTTCTCTGTTCCCCCCCCCAAATCATTAAAAAAAGTAATGCACTGTCTCACAGACTTACTAACAATAATCATTAAAACATCTCTGACTAGCAACACTTCTTAATCAAACAGTAATTAAGGCTGCAGTCGCAGCCTGGGACGCAGGCTGAGCACACAGCAAGACAATCGTTTCCAGTTCCAGTTCCTCTGCATTTTCCTTTAGCTGTTGAAGTGCCAGACACGAGTCCCCCCATGGTTATACGCGTACCCACGTACTAGCAATGGTAAAAACAACTCGGGGGCAAGCACGGCCCTATTCACCTTTAGACCTATACATCACATGTTTCTATAATCTCACATGATGTTTGGGAAAACCAGCTTATGTGATGTCCTAAAGCACACAGGTAGGCACACACTGCAATTTTTGCCTGCTCCGGCGAGCTCCCCTGCTTTGGCCCTGGGGACCACCGCCCTCGGCGCAATCTCCCGCAGAGCTCGCCGTCAGCTGCACTCGCCGAGCCGTGCCCCGAGTCCCCGCGGGCACGCGAGGGGGGCTGGAGCCTCACGTCCGTCCCCTCCTGGATCTCTGTCTGCTCTGAAGCTTTCACCCAGGCAGGATGATGGGCTCCTGTGTGCTCATCGCACCCTCCCCTGTGTCCCTGTGCATGAGATCTCTGTATCTGCAGAGCTAAATATTAATGAGTTTGGGAGAACTCCCCAGCTTCCAAATTAATCAGAATAAATCACCCACCAGAAGCCTCAATCAGTCATGCTCTCCCTGTTCTGCAGAGGAGGATGTTCCTGCGTGGATCCCTCCAGACCGCACACCCTGATCACCCTTCGTTTTCTCCTCAGCATGGGGCAGCCTCCTGCCTACCTTGGTAAATAAATACCTGCATCATAGAATCGTAGAATCATAGAATCATCTAGGTTCAAAAAGACCTTTAAGATCATCGAGTCCAACTGTTAACCCAACACTGCCAAGTCCAACACTAAAACATCAGCCCTTCCCTGGACAGATCCTCTTGCTCCACGCGTTCTAAGCCGACAGAGAGACAAAAGCCCTGGCACGAGGTTAATGGTAGCTCACCTGAGCAGATCTTTCTTTTTGGCAATGACAAGTAGTTGAGTTTCTTTGCCAGCTCAGCTCTGGTCCCTGTTGTCAACAGAGACTGCTACTGCTAAGTGTGCAAAAATAATGGGTAAGGATAAAAGACCAATCATAATTTTTGCAATATTGTCTCCCAGTTTAATAACATCATTTAATTAGAAATCATAGGTAGCAACCATGGCAGGTAAATTTAATATAAGTTCTGAAACACCTGAGATTGCAGGAATTTTACCATATCTAATATTCTTGTTAATAAAAATGTCTCTGAAGTTGAAGGTTTCTCCCAGGAGTCTCCCCTCACACCACACAGCTCAAAACCAACCATCCCAGAGGACCAGCACAGGCCACTGGCACATTTTTGTGCCTGCTGCAGGGTGCCCTGACGTGCGTGAGCTCCTGAGTGCTCGTGTAGCAAACACACAAACCTGTGGCCATCCACGGAGGGGGCGAGACGAGACTACCCACTCAGCTGAGCTGCATAGAGCAAACAGTCCGGTGCCTAATCACCTTGTGGCAGCAAACCTGCATTTTGGCTGGTGTAGGTTTTCTCAGCTGGATCTGGGCTGAGGGATGATATTGCTGCCCAGCCCTGAGTCCAGGGCGAGGGGTGCTGGGTACCCCAGCAGGCTGGCGAGGACATGAGTCTGCCTAATGTAATGCCGGGTAATGAGCCCATCCCCAGCGCCAGAATGGGATCTGGAGCGATAGCTGTGGCTGCGTGGGAAGGAGGCTGAAATAGTAACATTGTGATCAGTCCCATTAGCCTAATTACTTGATTTTTGTTTTCAGAACAAATTTGTCTTCACCTAGTCAGCTGTGAAAAACAAAAGCTACGTTTTCTGGTTTTTCTTTAGCATCGCCCCAAAAGCCCACGTTCTGAGAGGGAAGGATATTTGCACAGGCTTAACTTTGGTAATGCAACTACAGCGATCCCATGAGGAACAAAACATGTTAATGTGTGTCAAATAAACACAATCAAGGGAAGAGCAACAAGTGATAAATATCCCTGGACTATCGGAGCTGCGAGGTGCCTCCCGAGCAGCGGGGCAGCAGTGCCACCTGCACCCGCACAAGGGTCAAGATGCCCGCGGAGCTCATCCTCTTACCACAAGGTTTTTGCTGTTCACCTGCCTGGCTTCTGTCTCCTCTGGACGACAGCAAAAATAGTGCTCAGCACTGCACGGGGCTTTGCAGCTGAGCAGGAAGGCCAGCAAGGAGGACAGCATGGGCAGAAAGCTGGGAGCATCTTTTGCAGCAAACTGGTCTCCTGCAGCTGAGCCGGCCGAGGCGACAGCAACTGCAGCTGAGGTTTGGCCGCCCAGTCCCAGTCCCAGTCCCAGTCCCAGTGCCAGTCCCAGTGCCAGTCCCAGTCCCAGCCCCAGTCCCAGTCCCAGACCTCACCATCAAGCCAAGAGCTGGGTTTCCCATCCCAGCCCCAGGGCAATACATGCATCTGTGCAAATGGAGCAGAAGTCCCCAGGAGACGAGCTGGACCCAGGGAGCTGTAGAAAGGGCAAGTTCGGATTAAAACACACCGCTGAGAAACAGTGCGGCTCCACCTCACCAGGACTTGCGGATTTTCAGTTTCAGCGCCGTGGGCTCCCTCTAACATTCATTGTGAAACTCAGTCAAAGCCACCACGCTTCACTTTGGTGGTGCTGGGAAGCCGTAGAGAATCCCCGGCACCCAGCCCAAAATCAGGCACGCAACTGCAAATAAATAAAGCAAATAGCTGCTCTGCTCTGCTCAGCTCAGCCACCCTGGGCAGCAGGCAGGGCTGAGTGACAGGTTGGTCACAAAAAGACTCTCACCCCAAGGCAGGCTGAGGGCACTTGGCTTCACCCTTCGCCACGGACCCTTCCCGCCCTGGTAGTGCAAAGTGGTTTGAGCTGAGCTGGGGGCCAGTGCAGCAGGACTTACACCCACCGCTGCCTTTTGCCCAGATGGGAGAGGCAAAAAATAGACATGCAGAGGGAGAGCAAAGCTGGTTTCTCCCCGGAGCACACCTTGCCCAGGTCTGCAGCCTCCACAGTGAGGCAGGGCCAGTCCAGCAGCCCCCGGGGGCTCCGGACAGCCAGCAGCAAAGCTCCCAGGGATGCAGGGCTGTCCTGGTTTCGGACGGGATAGAAAAAGGGAGAGGTAATACGCCACGTGCACGGGTAGAGCCCAGCCACGCTGCTCGCTGACCTGCACAAACGTGGCCTCCCGGGCGAGAGAGTAAATGGCAGGAGAGCCAAGCCCAACAAAACCTGAAAGATCACTGCAACCCCTCCTGAAAGGTAGTGGCAGCAGGGCACGCAGCAGGGCCTTCGGGTGGGAAACGAGGAACGCCTTACCCAGCTGCACCGGCGGCTTACAAGGGACACAGAAACCCGGCTTCTCCCGGCTCTTGCATCCCATCCAGCAGAGCTGCTCCCGCTTCCACTTGGGACACTGGTTCAGCCAGGACTGGAACCTCCGAAACTTTTCTCCCTCGTGACCGCTGAAGCCTAAGGGACTGCAGCCACCTCCGAGTGTGTGCCAGCTCAGACGTGACACAAGACACAAGCACCCTCCCTTCCCGCATGTTAAGGAAAACTGATTGAGTATCAGCACCAGAGCGGTGGTTTAGATTGCTAGGCTTCCTTTTGAATGACTAAACAGCCATGAGTAATATGTATTTACATACATTATGGTCTATTCCCCCATTGGAAGGCGATTTGTGTAGATAACTTCCACTAATGTTAAAGGGAGTCATTCACATAAATCCTTGGCACATTAATGGCCGACTAGCCTCCTCTGTGTAGTATTTCGTGTTGCTGCATTTAGCGAGCGCAATATAAACGTGGCTGACTTAATATGCAAATAAATTCAAGTATTTACTGAGCCATAAGAGACAGTTACTAGGCACATCTCTCATTCATCGTTTATAGGGAAATAGATGGAGGCTGCCAGATGAAATCAGGAGATAAATGCTATAAATATTTTTTTAAGGCAACAGGGGAAAGGGCACTGAGTCCTCACATATACATAATTAATGATCATAAACAGTTTCTTGCAACATCTTCTATTTATTTTTTACTCTGTGTGTGTTTACTACACATCCGCACTGAAGCCCTATTTGTTGCATTGCTTTTCCCTGCTGGTGGCACTGGAGTCCCTCCGGTTCCCTGGGGACCGAGCAGGGCCCTGCACCGTCCCCTCTCACTCATCGCCTCCTCGGCAGCTGCCCAAGCTGCAGGAAGGGAACATGCTTGGCTTGAAAAGATGGACTACCCACCGCAACTCTCTCTTTTCCTTTGCACCAAAATGCGAGCCCTTCCTCTAGCGGCACCTTGCGCAGAAAAGGGGAGGGAGACTTTTTGCGCCATTTCTTCTCATGGATGCTCTCTTGAGAAGCTTCACTTGACATTTGCAAGACAAGAGCCCTCACCAGATCTGTGCTTTTCCGAGGCAGAGGAAAGACGTCTTCTATGGTAAACAGATCTTAAAAAATGCATCAGATACACTATTGCTGAAATCCTCCTTCAGTTCCCTGTGTAAGATTTTAAAACTACCCTGCCAAATGGACATGTTCTCCGCAAGGCATTTCTTCCTAGTGGTAATAAATTAACACACACTGATTCACTTGTTTACTCTTTCAGATGGAAAACAAGGAAAAATCCTCTATCTCTATTGTCCCATTCAATAGGATGGTTCCTATACACATACATGCTCATGGATATATGCAGATACATATATTGAAAGCCCTTATCTACCATTAAAGCCCACAGCACTCTGCTGGGCTGCATCCCTGTTGAATGCTGCAAGGCTTTTCCATAGGAGTCACCAACAAGCCCCTGAGGTCTTTCCACCATCCACGTGCCTGCTCTGGGCTGGTGTGTCTGTCCAAGCTTGAGGGCTCAGCGGTGAGGACGTGCAGAGCCAAGAGGGAGCGACCAGCACCACCACCGTGCCCACCCGGCTGCCCGGCAGGACAGCCCAGAACGGCCAGGCGCAGCAGCAGCTCAGCCCCAAACAAAAATGATAGCAGAGGAAAAAAATACCAAGCAATCTCTGTCCTTAATGGGGAATCCCCTCTTCTAACCTTGCCCTTTGGGTTTGTCCTTAGCTAAGACCCCGGAGCTCCCCTTTCCCCTGTTCAGTGACTACCTCTCCTTTCAAAATCTCTTCTGTCCCAGTACTGCCTCTGGCCAGGTTAGAAGCCCCCTCCCAAATCTTTGCTCTCCCCCGAGGCACGTTTCTCTCCCCATAGTGCCCGCAGGTGCAGATGGCTGCAAACCTCTGATGTGTACTTCAGAAATCGTTTTACACACTGACTCTATAGAACGGAGCCTCCACCCAAACCTGCTTGTGCCTGTCCCGGCAGTGCTGTGCCCCTCCGCTGCCTCCCCGGGAGAGCCCCCACCGCCCCTTGCAGGGTGCAGTGCCCGTCTCACAGCTCAGGTGTGCCCGCTCTGCCCCAAATCTGGGCCGTGCTGTGGGACCAGGGAGCAGCAGGAGACTCTTGGGGAGCAGGAGGGCACCTGAAAGACTGACTTGGTGGCAAGGGGACAGGAGGGGGCAACGGGACACCCAGCAAACAGGACCAGGGGTGGTCCCTCGCTCCCACTTTTCCTCTCTCCTGCCTTGATGGACTTGCAGTGTTTGAGTGACACGTTCCCTCTGACCGTGAGTTTCTAGAGTGCCTAAACGTTAGCTGGAGCCTCTCGGGATGGCAATGACCATGGTTCACAATAAATCTGACTGTGTCACAAGACAAGGTCCTCGGTTAAAAACTTACCTGTCTGTGGAGTCCTCCCTGGCAGGTGGGCAGGAAGAAATCACAGGGGCCAATGCTGCTTAGAGGCTTTCAGGTCACCGAGGACTTCTCCTGCGTTATGGGGACGTGGCAGCTTCCTCCTGCTAGTGGGAAGGGGCTAACGCACACTGCCACCGAGCTCAGCTCACAGACATCTCAGCTCAGGCAGCACCTTCCTCGGGGAGCTGTTTTGGGAGGACTTTCCTTGTAGGAAATGCTCATTGCAGCCCGCAGGTAGCCCTGTGGGCTCTGGGGAAACTGGTTCTCGGGAGTCTGCCCTGCAAGGCTTGGGGTGTGGGGCTAGCGTGTCCTCACCCGCCATTAAATCTAAATCAGTTTTGAAAGCAAAAGCGCTCACAATTAGCTTCTGTATTGAAATCTCAGGTGCATGACACCTGCAGGAAGATGGGGTGAAAGAAGAAAGCATCTCATTCCTTCCCTGCACCTCCCACCAAGTAAAACATGCCGCATTTTGTGGTGCCTCCTTCACACCGTTGACACACAAGTGGAAGCATGGAGAGATGGAGGCAAGCATCGGGAAAAGGTATTCACACAACAGAGAGGTAGGGCAGCTCTCAGAGTCTGGCCCCTCAGCGAAAGGCACGTGCACACATGCTGTTCACGTCCGAGGAGCACGTCAAAGAGATATATAGCTATTTTTTACAAATTACTCATACCGCTTGAGATCACAAAGGATGTTGTGAGGAATCGCCTATCGCTGCACGTGCTGCGGGATTAACCCTTCGCAGCTCCCTCGGGGAAAGCAAGGCTTGCACAGGTCCTAGCAGAGCTCCAGCAGCCGAACTGCTGCTGCTCCCCAGCACCACGTACCGAGGTGAGAGCCGGAGTATGGAGCCAGGCACCGCTCGGGGTGCAGCACCAGTTCCAGATGTGGAGAAGAACATGTCTTTACTGGCATGCATTTGGGGTAGAGCTGCAGGCGGCCTTAGCCAGCTGCCCATCTCCTGAGCTGGGACCCGGGAGCTGCGGCGTGACGGCAAGGAGGTGCGTGGTGCCCTCACGCCGGGCAAGGGCTAATGGAGGAGCGAGACCTGGGGCTTTTCCCTGCCCTGCGCCAAGTGCAGCCTCCTTCCCTCCTGCCCCCCGCCGCGTGGGCACCCCGGGTCCGCGTGTGCCACGATGCAGGTGGGAGGAGACCCTCTGCGAGGAGTACGGTAACCAAAGCAGGGAGAGCAGTTTAGGGAGCAGCCCTGAATGCTCAGTTCCAGTCGCACCTGTCGCAAATCAAGAAAATGCCAGAGAATGCTCCTGGGAGTCCCACGTATAAAAATATTTGAAGCAACAAGAGCAACAGCTGGCCCCTGCGAAAGCTTTTGTCGGTCTGACATTTCGAATGCCGAGCATGCCGGCGTCGGCGCACGTGCCAGGTAAGAGGAGCAGGAAACCAGAAGCGTGTTCCTGGCCCCGCTGCCGACCAGGGACGGAAAGAAAACCCCATCCTTTGCATCCCACACCCAAACTGAACACAGCAACAAACTCAAACAGGCGGAGAGCAAAAGGCTGGCATTTATAGCACCATTTCTCCTGCACGATGAGAATCACCTTTAAAGATGGGGTCAGGATAAACTGCAGGGCAACAGCAAACTGTTCGGTTCAAGAGGAATTATTCATCCTTCAGCAGAACATAATTACACATCCAGACTCTCTCTGGGCAATTCTTTATTCGGGCCAAATTTACACTAGTTCCTAAAGGGAGCAGTCAATCTCAATGAATGACTTACAGTTTCATCATCTTTATAAGGCTTTATTAAAAAAAGAATATCAGAAGTTTAGATCTTTAATTAATAAATTTTAACCCCACTTTCACTGCACATCACCCTTTCTTTTGTCAATTCCTTCATGCTCATCAATAGGAAAACTTGGTGCAATGATGCTAGCTTAGATTATAAATTATTTTCAGTTTTATTAGTCAATAGCAAATTTACCCAGTACCTTTAATGCACCCATATATCATGATTCTGTTTGGCAGAGCAGTGTGTAATCCCCTGACACATGATTTTGAATGAGGGTTTTTTTTAATATACAGCAAAATAAAGAGAAAATTTTGCTTCCTTTGCACAGGAAACCAGTTCCTCATGAGGCAACTTGTTACAACAGAATTAATACACATAATTCATTTTTCCCTTTAAGGTGAACCTGGAATATTTTTCTTTGCATAAATAAACCAATTATTGTTCATTCTCACTGCAGGGAGCCTGGTGGTGACCATCACCTGTTAAATACTGTAGCTGCTCTTAATGGTCAGCTGGAGAACTGAGCTGGGGGCGTTTTGTGTAAATAAAGCTGACTCCTCCTTTGCACCATTTTAAAGCTGTAGGGAGAGAAGTAGGGCAGGATTTTAGGGAATTGGGGTATTTTTCCCTCATCATTATGTTTTCTTTTAAAAAACACCACAATGCCATTGAGTATACTTTATGAAAGTGATCTAAAAATCCCCTGAAGATAACAGGGCTTTGCTGACTTCAGTGTTATCGAATATAAACATTTTGCTTCATTCAATTTTTAACAGAAATCACTGCTGCCTTACTCTCACCAACTATTTCCTGAAGGTCTTCCTTACCCAAACAGTGCTTTTATGCCTCGTATTTATTTGCCAGGCTTGCATGGGTTCCCCGCCGTTTGCTGGAGGAGAGCGTGCCTCCGTCTCTAGTTTAAAGTACCCCCAGATGTTTTCAAACTAATGCTAGAAATGTTGGCTAGCCTTAGTGATGTGAGTTCAATCTGCAGCAGGAAAGGAGCCCCTGGGTGCCTCTGGTCAGAGCCCAGCGAGAACTGGTGATGCTGGGGAATTGGCTAAATCGTCCTCTTTTCTGCTGTGGGGTTCGGGTCAGTTTCCACCAGAGCTGGGCTCTGGGGGAGCCTGCGAGGGTGCCGACAGGTCCCAGCGTGGCCAGGGATGAGGAGGATGGACACGTCCCCGCCGAGGGCAGCCCACGTCCCAGCAGCGAGCCCCTTGCTCGCCTGCCCCATCCCAGCGGGGCCGGGTGAGGGAGCAGGCAGGAGCCCAGCTGGCAGGGCTTGCCTGTCTCCTGTTCCCAGGCTGTGAACGGCAAACTGTCCCACAGCCCGGTTCCTCACTTCCTACAGGTGCCTACAACCTGTGCCCTCTCTTGCTTTTTTCCTTTTTTTTATGTTACCTTAAATTTGAGGGAGGGAAGGCATCAGGGAGACATCTGTCTAAGATCACATCTCAGCCTCCAGAAGCTTGGAGAGTCACCCACGTACCACGATGGAGTGGTCTATGGTGTTTCCCTGTTAAACTTTTTTTTTGTTTAAATATTTATTTAAAAAAAAAAAAAAATTTGTGTCAAGCACAGAGCTAAGGGAATGGCTGAGGGAAAAGCATCCTACTGCAGTTTCTTCTTTCTAGGTACCATAGCCACCATCAAGCACCTGCACAGTCATGTGTCCCCAGCAGGTGAGAAACCTCAGGTGCTGATTGCCCAAGAAAGAAAATTGCCTCTGTCTACCCACTCTTTTCCACAAAACGTAGGAAAGTACTCATTAAACATTTTCAATAAAAAAAAAAAAGAGAAATATCAGAGTGACTGTGCTACATCAATACAGCACTTAGCAATGTATACCCTCTGTAGAGTTTCTGATCTAATTCAGCACATGTACTTTTCTGCTGGTGATTTTTTTTCCTGTCCCTCTTCCACACTCCATCATTACAAAGCTCCTGTCCCTGCCAGCCTTTCTAATCTGAAGAACACGTGCATTGGCTAAATAACTTTTATGATGGGGCAGAGGGGCTCTGCCTTATCAGCGTGACATCTGAATTGAAATTAAAAGTCACCTGCAGCCGGAGAGGACTGGGAGGCACCTCCTCTAAATAAGAACACAAAACCTGAACTTGCAAATCTCTAAGCCATATCCTCAGTTGGTGTCAGATGGGGCTGGAGCCAAGGCAGTTATGCTGATTTACACTACCGGCTGATTGAGCCCGGTGTGCTTAGCTGGACCGGGGACTGGCAGCACAGTGTGGTGGAGGATGCTGTAAGTGCTCCTCTAGCACAAAGACACTATTTAGACTCCAGCGTTGCTCCCACAAATAACATCCCCACGCTTTCCAGGTATTTGCTACTTAACCCCCCTTTACGTGTTTTAGATTTCCCATTATGCCTTTACTCAATTTCAAAAGCCCTTGGTCTATCCTTGAGCAAAGTGTCTTCAGAAGCCTCTTGAAAGAAACACAGGATTAAACAGAAATCCCCCTCCAAGCAGAGAATTCAAACAACTTTCCTTCTGCAGCTCACCAGATTAACTTTACACTCCTGCCACAAGCCTCGCATGCACCAAACCCAAAAGGAACTTCTTTCCGCCAGACCGCTGCCGTTAGATGAACCCGAGGCAAAGAAACCAACGCTCCCAGCTGTTCGCCAGCTATGGAAAGGGAAACGGCACCCACATCTCAAAGGCTGAGTTACTCACTGAACCACGCCGGGCTTCACCCTCCGGCAGCGTGCGGTGGGCTGCGGGCTGGGGCGGCGGCGGAGGCTCGGGGGGCTAGGGAGGGACCGGCAGGGCTAGCCGGGCGCACGCATGCATTTCATCCCCGTGCTCTGTCCTCTCTCAAAGTTACCTTTAAAACACCTGAAAAGACAAACGTAAATAACTCCGCTAAAGTATGCTCCTCGGCGTCTCTCGTAAGCTAGATGCCTGTTAGTCTCGAAGGAAAAACCCAGCATATGAACAGTATCGCTCCCTTTGGTTTTCAGTTAAAGATAAAAATTCAACTTAGCATCTGGTTTGAAGATACGAGGAGATTATAATTAAACTCATTGCTCTATGAACTATACTCAACTCCCAAATCTGCGATACAAATACTCTCTGCTACCTATATCGTAAAATGAGTTGCTTTTACAATGGAAGAGGCATTTACCTGGCAGCAAAAAAAACCCCTGCTTAGATTCAGGTTTGGAAAAGCCCAAAGCCGCTCTGCATGCAGAGTGCTCTGTAGTCAGAAGACTTCATCAACTAGTGCACACACACACACACACACACAGTCCCGCTCTGCGCAGCGCAAGCCGGCGGCACACGCGGACCTGCTGCCCCTCTCCTCACACGGACTGCTCCCAGGGCTCGGGAAGGGTGTGCTTTGGTGAAGAAAGTCTCCAACTGAGGAGCTGCAAAGTTACCGTACAGACAAGCAGAGCAAGAACTGCTCCAACACGGCTCAACGACAAACATCAGGCAGAGAAGAAGAAGCATGCTTTCCCCTTACCTATTGCTTAGGTTAAAACACTGAGCAGTGTCTTTAGAGAGCCCAGGCATTGGGACCCAAAGGGCAGAGGACTTTCAGCACAGTCACACAGACCCCGGCAAAAGCCATCTTCTCCCTGCCTCTTAGCACAGTGTAAGTCTCCAGCAGCTCAGCTCTCCAGCTGCAAACATCTCATTAGACTAATGCATTCAGCACAGGCAGAAAACTCGATTTACCATAGCTACAGCAATGAATTTCCATTACGATGACAGCTTCAACCACATCATGTCCGGAAAAGCAGCCAACCACTGCCTTTTAAAGAACACACACATTTTACACGCAGAAAACGAGGCCTGCGCGCCGGGTTTCCTTTCTCTTCGCAGCTACACCGAGAAAAAAAAAAAAAAAATTGCCGTTTCTTTTTATTTCAGAAACTCCGCAAGCTGAAAGGTAAAGACATTTGGACTCTTCCCCCCCCCCCGTTCCCCCCCGAATAGCAGTATCTTTGGCAATACCGTGCATTGGGCTGCGATGAGCAGAAGGGGTGTTTGCAACATTTCTGGTTTCCCTACCCCTCCTCTGTTGCCATGGAAACCGGACTGTAGCATCAGCCCTTTGTCCCGCTCCTGCAGCAGCCTGGCCCGATGCTGAGCTTACGTGATGCCACGGGTGGGAAGGACCAGTCGCTTCGTTTTGGATAATTTACCTGGAAATCGGGGGGAACAGCGCTCGGGATCTTTTGGACGGCGGTGCTAAGTGTGTGCGTACAGCGTTGCTCACACGCACCTGTACACAAACACACAGAGTCGGGTGTGTGGATAATTTTACAGGTATGGCCAGGCAATGAGATCCATAATGTAGAAATATCAGTTATCGCAGCCATGCCAGGGCATTTGGGCATCATGTGGGAGCGGCTTTTCGCTGCATTTCCAGTCACTCATCACAGAAGGCACCAGGTCTTCCCTTATTTAGCCCAGCACTAGCAGCTCTTACCACCAAAAAAAAATGATCTGTAATACATATAATAAATAACAATCATAATAATCCTGCCATGCTCCATTGACTGTGCTAGATCAAATTATCCCAGCAAAGGGGTTTGTCGCAGTTGTTTGCGAGCGTTGCACAGCTCCCTGCTGCCCACTTCACATGCTTACATATATTGTTACCCAGTATTTATCGCAAGCCAAAATGTGCTCCTCACCTCTCTTTCTTTCCAGTCCTACGATCGCCTCATCAGACAGGCTTGCGGCCGCGGTCACTGGTTCTGCTGGTTTCATGGTCCCTGCACACTAGTTTCGTGCTAGCCCGGCTTTACGGATTTTAGGGGAATTACTTTTGACTTGTCACCACTGAGGATGAGATGAGCATTAAGCCTGTTATATTCCCCAAGGAAGAAGAGGAAAAGCAAGAAACCCCAGATCCTCGACCATTCATACCAATAAGAGCTGGGGCTTTGCTGGTGCCCTTCCCTGGCAGTGGGGCGGAGGGCAAGCAACTGCCCACCAGTGACTGCGAGCGAGGTGAGGTGCTTCAGCTCACACCACCGGTCCCTTGCAAGCACAATAAGGTCAGGAGGATGGCTGGGGTGTTTATTTCTTTCTTACAATCATGGCTAGAGAAAAACTTTGTACATTTAAAGAAAAAAAAAAAATTGAAGTTCGGTAGATTCAGGAGAAACAAGGTGGCATTTTTTCTTTTTTTTTGCTTGCATTGCTATAAACTTGACAGACATTGTAGGTGTGAAAAAACATATTGTCAGCACAGAATTGAAACAACTGTTTTCTGTCTTCCACTACTGGTGTATGAAACCCACGGTACTCGCAGACACGCTGGGTAAGGAAGTACACAAGCACTCCGCAGCCCAGCTTTCATCCTGGCAAAGAACTGTAATTCCCCCTTTTTCCCCTCTTCTCTCTTTTTTTTTGACAAAAACAAGGTTGGTGGGCCAGCACGCGTGGATTCCCATACCAGAGTAAAATGGAGGGAACTGGAGCACCATGCAAATTTCTGTTTTAAGTTCCCTAATAGGATAAATGGGGAAAAGTATTCATGATTAAGAAAAATCATGACAGAATCTTTCAAAAAGCCTCTCTTCTCTTCAAAGCTGTTTAAAATTTTGAGCATGAGTCTTAGCCATCCCTGTCGTTTCACATTGCCTCAGCAGATGCATTGCTGCTGTGGCTTGTGACACCCGGTGCTGTTGGTTGTGTCACACCACGTTACCGATGTCATATAGCACGAGCGGGCAGGCACAACAGCACAGCACGGAGGCATCAGCTGCGGCCTCTCGCAAAAAATATGATATTAATACAATGCAACACAAGAGCAAAGTGTTGGGGAGGGGATTGGAAATTTTTCTTTTCCGTCGCTGCTGTTGTTAATGCCATGCGTAATTCTGCTGGCCTCAGACCAGTCAGATCCCCGCTGCTTTGGGGGCAAGTTCTGCTCGGTTAAGGATTGTTCTTTGGACTATGCTCTTTGCAGGGCTTATTTGACAGCCTTGAATTTAAAGTTTAATTTAAAGAGTCTTGAATTTTGGTTTAAAACATACAGCTGGTCTGGGGGGCAGCTTAACTTATGGCCAAAAGCAAGGGAGGATGAGATAGCATTGGGGGAATGGATCAAAGCATTTACATCTGCTATGAAGTCAAACGCAAGGCTCGTTTCCAGATCTTGGGCTCTACAAGAGAGGGGCAAGGGGCAAAGGGAGATGAGCCAGAGGTGGAGCCGAGGGGAAAGTTTTGCCCAGGACAGTTGAGGAGAAGGGTCTGTCCGTGTGCTTGTGGCACGCTCGCGCAAGCCTCGGGGGCTACGTGAGCGGCCACGGTCGCCCGTTGGTGGCTTCAACCCCAGGCTGGCCCAAGGCTTGCCCATGCCACTCTCCCGCATGCAGAGAGACGTGCCTGATCGTGGGGTGGGGGGCGGGAGATGGAGGAGGTAGGGGGGCCTTAATGGAATCAGAGAATCAGAGAATCATTTAGGTTGGAAAAGACCTTTAAGATCATCGAGTCCAACCATCAACCCAACACCACCATGCCCACTAAACCACATCCTGAAGTGCCACATCTACGTGTTTTTTTAATTGCTGCCCAAGTAAATCTGCCCACCAAATAGAAACATAGCTGAGCAATGTAATCACTCACTTCATTTCCAAATGGAAATGAAAAAGGTGATAAAGTGGAGAGAAAAAAAGAAAGGGTGTGTTTACCTGAGGCCTTGGGTGTCAGCTAGCCCCAAAACCGCTAAAACACTTTTCTCTGTAGGCATAGGATTTGGAAATGAAGACAATACTGCAGAGAAATATTAAGGATCTCTGCATAGAGAGGCAGGCAATAGCAGAGCAAGGAGCATAACTGGTCTCCTGTTGCTGTTTCCTCGACTATTTGAGCCATGGGCCACCATCAATCTCCAAAATTATTCTTTTTAAATACAAATCTTTCTCATTGTGTCCTCCATCCCCCACTGTGCTCTTTTCATCAGTGTCCTGATATTTGTCTTTCACCTATTTCGTACAGATTATTTTTCAGCTCTTCCCCCTGCTGCCTGTCCTCACAGCCTCCTCTGAGCAGGAACAGACCCCAGATGCAGGAGTGAAGCTTTTGGGGCAGGCAGTGGCACAGCAAGGGGCATGAGTCAGGGCTTTAATGACCAGCTGGGAGGCAGCCCAATGCCCAGGGTTTGGACATGGGTTTTTCAGAGCTGGATTAGCCCCTAGCTCACCTGGTCCCCTGGGTGCAAGGGCTTTGCTTGCCTGCCTCCAGACTAGCTGGGTATTTTTCTGTGCCATGTACATAAATTTTACCCTTGGCCACCTGAAGTCACATCTGAAATACCAGCAGCCACACCACACATGCCTTCTCTTTCGCTAGCAACATTGGTTGGGGTCAGAGGCGCCCATCGCCATCCACGTGGCTATGGGGAACAGGTAGGGCAACAGCACTGATCCCCAGGGTAATCTCTGTCACCCCCTGTAGATGCCCTGAAACACCCTCAAAGAGGAACTGACCCACCAGCTCTTGCTGAACTGCCCAGGCCATTTTTGAAGGACAAACCTGGCCACAGCCTGGGCATTCCTGGAGAGGGATGAGCATCCTGGAGGTTGCCACCCACCCAGGAGCGTGCCGGATCCTGACCTCGCACCATCGTCCCTCCCCAGCCGCTTGGTTCCCCAGCACATCCAGCCCTGCAGCCCCGCGCCAGGCAGGATGGCACACAGCGCTCTGCCACTCTCCATCCACCACCAACATTAATAAACTCCCACAGATTGTCATTTTATTTCAAGCATTACCCTATAATTTAAATAATTCGATTCTTTAAACAATTACATTCAATTACCTTCAGATTTCCATGAAATCAGAAAGCATTCAGGGCAAGTAAGAAAGGAAAATAAATATCCTGAAACAGCTTAAGTGTGTGCGCTTACACCTACCTGCTATTTGGGCAGAAGATGAGCGGGGTGGGGAGGGTTTGGAGCACTTCTTTCTGCCACCAGCAAACGCCTGGCTGCGGGGGTGACACTCACCCCCTCAGTCACTGCTGCACAAAAGGCAGCAGCGTTTTTTTGGGGGCAGCTGCCTGCCCAGGTTTTGCCCTGTATGCAATTTTTTCCCCTGCATCTTTCTTTATTAGGTGTTTCAGTTTAACAAGATTTTAACCTATAAATCTTTCCGGATGCTGAATCAATCTCATGACACCCGCCCCGACCCTCTTCAACCCCCCCCACGCTTGCGTAGATACAGTTGGTTAAGTTATGATGGGGTCCAGTTTAAGGGAATGAATTTAAACAATTACCTTAATTACAAGAGCAGTATCATCTTTCAAGAAAGCGGGTCTCCGGGGAGGACAGCTGCTGAGAAGTCATTTAGACGCGTGAACCTTTGCAAACAGCGGTGAGAGGGGCTGTGACTCCAACCCTGGCTCCTTCCCACTTGCCCAGCGGAGCAGGCGAGGTGGGACGGCAGCGCTTGAGCAAGCAAAAAAATCCCACACCACCCACCAGTCACCCCCTGCCCAGCCCAACCCTGGAGGTTGCCTTTGGTTTAGGCACATTGCTGAATTTGAGTAAAGCCGCAGAGACCGACTGATGTGCGCCAGCAATTTGCTCAGGAGGCCGAGCTGAAAATTAATCCCATGCCCGAGGCGAAGGGAAACTCCCAAATAAAAGCCTGGCAGCAGCCTGGATGGGCAAAGGTTGGCAGGGTAGGGTTTCCATCCTGCCCAGACCCTCACCCAGGCCAGCCCGTGCCCACCGGCCACCCCACAGCCCCCTTTGCCCCCGGGAGAGGCTCGGGACGGGCTCTGCCTCCCCCCGTCCCCCGGCGCAGCAGCCCCTGCAAGGTCACCCAGCCACCTCCCCGCCCCGACTCACTGCTCGCTCGAGGACATGATTATTTCCCAAATCACTAAACATCAGGAGCAGCTTTGTAATTTGCTTGGTTCTTTATTACATTTATTGATTTTAAAATATTTTAACGGCTCATTTATTGCTGTGTTAAAGAGCTCAGAAAGGCAATAAAGCCACGCAGCATCCTTAGTGATAAAAGAAATAATCCTTTGAGTTGCAGAAATCATGCCTTCTCCCTTCCCTTCTGAGCGTCTTTCAAGCAAAAAACCAAGAGCGGCTGCACCCAAAAGGCCGCGTGCCTGAGCAAAATCCCCCGCACCCAAAGCGGGCAGGTAGAATAAGGTGTAATAAGCCGTAGGCAAAACTCTGGAGCACCAGAGCAACCTGCTGCAGCTAAGAAACAAAGAAACCTTATTCATCTCCCTAGGTTAAGGTGCTTGACACACATGGTCATTTTTTAGATGTTTGTTTATACGGCTGAGGTGACTCACCGTGGATCGTGTCTGTCTGTCCAGTGTCACCAGTGATGCACCTCCAGGTCCAGCGCAAGAAGGTCGCCTCAATGCCGGCTGGGGTGTAACACACTAGCTTGCTTATCTGCAAATATTTTCTAATGAGACTCCCTTGAGACCCAACGCACAGCAATTTACCGGGGCAGAGCCGAAGCGGCCGGGCTGCCGGGCTCCTGCCCCAGCTCCATGCAGCATCCGCATCCCTCGGAGAGGCGGCTCCGGGGCTGGCATAGGGAAAAGCTGTGGGGCGCAGGGGAAGGACCCCCGCTCTCCCCCCTGGCCCCACTTCCAGCCTCGTGCGTGTCACCCTGTGGGGTGACAGCCTCGCCGTTCAGCACCTGGAGGCTTCGCCCGGCAAACCCTCCTGTGACGGGGGAGAAGCAGCAGCAGGACGGCCCCGCGGGGACGCCGTGCCAGCCTTGGGGCTCTGCGTCGGCAAACGTTGACGTACGGCTGACAGAGCTCCCGCTGGCTCCCGAATCGGCGTCTCTGGAGGCTTTTCCCAGGGGAACAGACACACTGCAGTGGCATGGCATGGCACGGCACGGCCCAGTGTCTTCGTTCAGCACTAACTCAGCCGATGCTGAGCAGAGCGGCTTGCTCCAGGAATGCTGAAATGGATGGCAATTACCACATCTCGTTCCATGGAAAGATGAAGGGTCAGGATTAGTTTTTTGCCTGACTTTCTGCTGCTAATTACATGAGAAGTGCCTGTCAAGGATAAGGCATTGAAAGGCTGAATTAGAAACTCTTAGCTGAGTACGCACCAGACCTCTTATTTGCGAGGCAACACACTGAAACATTAGCTTTTTCTTGTAAAAACTGCAATAATACATAGGCAGAGGGTTTTCATGCAGCCAGGATATTTTTCCTCCTTGCAGATAGTGCAACTGCCACCAGGCATAACCAGCATCATGCTCCCCTCAGGCCAGCCGGGGCAGACCCAGGGGTGACCTTACAGCGGACACAGCCCATTTCTCTCCCATGCCCGGAGCACAGGGCATGGCATGAAAGGTACTTGCCCTCACAGAGATGCTCGTGGGACAGAGCAGGGAGCTTGGGTGCGATTTGGGTGTGTGTTTTACAGCAGCTCGTACCTTGCAGAGTCCCAGAGGCTGGCACACTGTTTTTACAGGGAGAAATTCAATCATCCTTTTACCATCATGGAAAGCAAAATGGTTTGAACAGTGTTTAGGGTACCTTTCCTAAAAGGGTATCCTTCCTAAATGGGGATTTTCCTGATCTGGGGAAATTTCCAGGAGTTAATTCACCAGCAGCTTAGCTCTAAGTTTTGGCTTTTTCTAGTGAGGGATTGTGAGCTGGCAAGTGTTATCATCTGACAGATAAATGGAATCTATTTTAACAAATGTAATATCATAGTACAATAATGAACTCAATTAATACCTCAAGGAAATGATAACAGAAACAGTGATCTAAACATTTCCTATTTTGAGCGTCTTTCTTGTATAACTTGGCTCAAATAGCATAATTTTCTGCGGTAGAGATAACTGGGTCTGGGCAGTCATAAAAAAAAACCAAACCAAAACCCCAGATGAGGGTGTTTGTTCCTTGGATTACTCTGCTGGTTTTACAGTCGTTTCCATCTCAGGGCACTTAACCAATTAAATACCTACAGCCCAACAGCACCCGGCAGCTCCCCGCTCAGCAGTGGGAGACTTTGGCCAGCAAACCCCGTTCCTGTGCGGGGTACCACTGGATTTCGTTAATCGGCCCCCATTCCGCACGCGGGCAGCGCAGGTGCCTGCGCTCTGCTTCCCTGCATGCCCGGCCCTGCCTTACGGACACAAAGCCTGAGCTGCTGGGCTTGCTGCGTGGATGCAATTAAAAGAGGAGCAATGGCGAGCTGTTGTTCGGCAAAGGGGGATATCAAAAGGGGCTCTTCTCCCCCCCAGCAGCTCCCACGGTGCATGCCATGCCCTTGTGCTGGTCCTTCCCCCTTGGACCAGGGCAGGATCGCACCCTCCCCGGCTTCCCCCTCTCCTCCCTTGAGCTTGGAAAACTGCTCTGGCACTAGGAAAGCAGATATTATTCCCGCCCCGAAAAACACAGCACTCCCGAGAGCACGTTAGCACAGAAATCCCGGAGGAAATCAAGCTGAAGGTGCTAGGTAGGAGTGGTGATAACGGCTGACGCGTGTCACACCTGAGAAAGACGAAGGCCAAGCGAGCCATCCCTAGCCGAGGGTTCAGTCCCCCAAATTCCATCTTCCTCCTCGCGCCGCTCGTCCCCGGGCTGAACGCTCGCTCGCACACCGGAGCCGGGGAAGGGGACGTGCGGGGGTACCATCGCCTGACGCCCGCCAGGGCAGCGCTGCATCTCGCTGGCTGGGACCGGCTCAGCTGCCACCGTCCAACAAAACTCATCAGCGAGAAAGCCGTTAACAGCAGTTCCATACAAGAAAATGTTACACAAATGCCCAAGTCCAGTAGACTTGATTTTTCTCCGTAGCTAAAAGAGCAGTAAAGTTATATGTCTCTATATAAGATTTGTTTGCATACTCCTTTTCCTTAATTCAATAGAAAAAATAAAATCAGTCGCTATCCAAATTCACTGTAATTATCTTTTTTCTCTTGGCAAGTGCTGTTTTAGTCAATACGCATGCATAGTCATACTATAGCATAGCTATTTTTTAAATTACATATGCCAGCGTAGTTTATAGATTTTAATTAGCCGGGGAGTTGGATAGCCATCAGCAGTCGGGAGCTGTATGTTGTTTGCATACAAACTCAGTCGAGAAACTCCCCCACACAGCATCTGCTTGTACGACGGGGACGGGGCAGACCCTCTCCAGCAGCCAAACCCCGGTACGGTTTAGAGCCTGCTGAACGGTAATCGCCATCCAGGGGCTCAAACACCACCGCTCCTCACTTGGAGAAAGGGGGCTGGGTGGAAGAGGGTGCTGAGTGTGGATTTAGGAACCGAAACGCAGCCCTCCACTTCCCAAACACCTGGCGGATGGGTAGGTGGGACAGGCGTCCTTCCTCTGTCAGTATGTCAAAACGCCCCGTCCAACGCTGGCTGTAAAGGCCAGTTTCTGCCCAGGGCAAGCCATGCACATCCCCAGGCTGGAGCCAGTGCAGAGACCCCCTCTCCATAAACACCTCGGAGGTCGGTGATGGCTGCGAGAGACGCAGGGAGCCCCAGCACGCTACCAACGGGTGCGATACCCGTGAGCAGAGCCGGGGAGCAGGGCTGTCCTGCCGCCGGAGTGAAATGCAGCTGCGCAGCCAACCCAGGCGGCTGTGGCACCTACGCACACATTTGCCTTGCTAACAAACAGACACCAGCTGCATCTCTTGGCCATACACCATTTTTCTTTAAAAAAAAAAACCAACAAAAAAAACAACCTAGCAGAGATCCAAAATATATCAAAGTTTCATCATTCATTTAGCTTCTGAGGATGATCTATATGTGGATTTTATTTGACTTGTGGTGGGGGAAGTACTTTAGTACAGTATAGCCCCAAAGCACCCCAAAGTCATGTGAAATCCAGAATAATCCCAGGACAGGCTCTGTTGTCTTTCAACCACACATAACTCTGCAGAGACTTGTCAGATCCCGTCGCAGGCAAGCAATTAGTTGACGTAGCAAAGGAGGTTTAAACTTTACAAGTGGCCTCTGCTGTATGCCAGAGATGGGACAAATTTTCTTTCCACCTCTGGAATAGCTGCCAACAGAAAAAGAAAAAAAAAAAAAAAAAAGCCAGAACCAAAACATACTTCCCAGTTGTTATCTGAGCTACTGATTAATTGCTCACATGCTAAACTTTAGAAATCATATTGTGGTTATAATACAACTAATCTAATTTTAGTGGTGATATTTTTTAAATGAAAGGCTTGATTTTAGGGTTTTTCTTATATTTTCCCTCCTCTGCTATTTTGACACTTCTATCATTTTTGAAGTTGGCATGATGTGCATACCAAAAAGCCTTGCCTGTGTCTAACAAGCTGAATTATTTTATTATTGCCTAGCCTACAACCTCGTGTCTACAGAGACCTGGATTACAAAGGCTGGTGTCAGCCTCTGCGTTGGTGCCGTTGTAATATTTAACACTGAGCACTTGCCTAAAGATTCAAAGCAGCGTGGTGATTAATTGCCGTCATTCCTGCGAGTCTCCCTGGCTCACATTTGACCGGGAGGGCCACGCTTCCCTTTTAAGAGGCGCTGGGGTTTGAACAATATTGCTCTATTTTTTGTTTTAATTGGCTTTTAGCGGCGAGCGCGGAAGATGCGGTGCTGGGTAGGGCTGGCCGGGCAGCGAGCGCTGACCCGCGGCTGCTGCCCGGCACTGACGCCCCGGTGACATCTGGCAGGCACCGCTGAAGGCATCTCCATCAATGCTCTTCTGGAGGAAGAGGTTAGAGGCACAGCGGGCAGGGATAGCTTTGGCGTTGATGTTGCAAGGAGGCAGGGGACCGGACAAACCAAGTTGCTTTCATCCCGATTATTTCTCTTTTAAGCCTTCTGCTTCTGTTGAGCTCATCACGAGGATGGGCTCCCTGGCTGTGCCACCCATCCCTCTCTTGCCTTTAACGCTTGGCTTGTCTCGTCGCTTCCACAGTGCTCAGTGCAGAAGCCCGTCTGTTGCGGTGTGGCTGGCAGGGCCAGCTCTGGTGTCACCGCCGGGGGAACAACGTCATCGCGGGAGGAGCAGCAGCACCCAGCCATCCCCCACCAACACCCTCTTTCCAAAAGGGACAAGCCTTCAGGTGGTGGGGGCCATCGTCCTGACTTCCACGGCTACCAGGTAAAAAACACCAACAGGAGAGGAGCTTCTTCACTCATCCAAAACAGCCTGACCCCCCACATTGGGACCCAGGGGCAGAGGGTCTCTGGGGGGGCAGGCTGGGGGACAAGCAGGTGACATGGGCCACTCGTACCCCACTGTGAGGTCTGGCCCCAGTTGCCCTACCTGATCGCCCAAGCTTGCTGAGAGATGGGTCAGACATTTTTAAGGCAGTTTTTGCCCAGAAATGAAGAGTGTGTGTATAGAAGTCTCCGTATTTCAAATCAGCAGTAACGTTTAGCATACATACTATATATTAAATGTGAATTTGAATGTAAAATATAATGGGGCAGCTTTTCATCATCTGAATGAACTATTCATCCTCAATTGCAATGAAGGAGAAAAAAAAAAAAGGGATCAAATACACCCAACAAATCTACATCAGGAGGGAACCATAAAAAGATACAGCCAAGATAAAACCTTATGTGAGGAAGTTAACTGCAAAGAGTAAATCCTCATAACCTTAGGAAGTTGCTGTACACAGCAGTCCCTTCTGCCACGTGATGTATAGGAGAAGCTAACGACGTAAATGTGGTTGCTCAAATTGCCTTCTGATGGGAAGCTGCTACCCATGCCTTGTACGTGGGACCAAAAAAGCAACACGCTGTCCTGCATCTGAATTGATTTGGAGGGATCTGCAAAGCTGGGCAATGTGGGCAGACCAACAGCTGGGTGCAAAATGAAGCAAGAACTATCACATTTTGTCTCTTCATTTCAAGCAACTGAAGTGATTGTCACCTGGGCCTCCAAATCTTGCCACCCTGTCACGGACAGTGTCTATTTTACAGCCATTATAACCTAATCTCAGCTAATGTGATTTACACATAGTAATTAATGGAGCTTCAGCTGTAAGGAAATTGGTCATTCAATTTGAGTTTAATTTACTGCATGCGCATACATTAGAAAGCACAAATTCCATAGTTGTGATCTGGGCACAAAGAAGGGGTTGTGTGCCCGGAAGGAAAAAATAAAACACCTAATAAACAATACACTGCTGGCCTTCCACACCTCCCACTCCTGAAGCATCTCCTCGATGGGAGGATGGCACACGAATAAATCAGGGAATCCCGGTATGGATGCTCGGATGTACAAAGGCAAAGTCCCTGCTGTCACTGCATTTCCCAGCTGCAGGAAACATCAGCCTGGCGTATTGGTGAGCATGGCCTCATTCTGATCCCTGCACACATTTGGGGTGTGCATCCATCGGAGAGAGCAGGGTGGGGTGACGGGGTGTAACGGTACAGGGTGTAATGGTACAGGGTATAAAGGCTACAAAAGACGCTGTATCTGTGGCACACACGTGAACAACTTCACTGATGGAAAACCATGCCTAAAAGCCAGGACAACCTTTCACAGCAAGGGCAGCATTTCATTTTCAGCCACCTGAAGTTAAAGGTGGCCTCCTACCAGCCTGGCCTTCAGAGCGGCTAATAACCATGCCCAAGCAAAGCCAAAAGCAACGCCTGGGCCATCCCCACTGGCCTGAGTGGGACCAGGGATGCCCCGGTGGCATCGAGGCTCTCCTGCCTCGGGGACTGCCCTGCAGGAGACACCCACGAGATGTCCAGCTTTTCTAGGGGTTCCCCCCAGAATGCCTCCAGCTTTGTGCCATGAAGCATCTAGCTATGTTGCTTGCATAAAAAGGAAAGCACTCACACCTTATTTTAAAGTAAAGGTCAATGAATTAAAAACAATTGCTCAAGGTGGTTCATGCAGTCTCCTTTGTGCCATTAAATTCCACACGTGCAATGTAACTGTAACGTCTTCCCTGTTTAATTATTAGAGCATATATGTAGAAGGCTTATATACGGTGAAAGGTTGAAAATGCTTCCTGATTCAGCACATATTTGAATTTAAATTCCAGGTAGAGTGTGTGCAATTTGGCTTTAAAATACTATCATTAGCTTTACAATCTATCGGGCTAATTAGATTTAGTCACAGGTTTCATTGCCAGTAACAGTTCTGTTATTTAACTGAGCAATAAATATAAACAATTTTGGCAGAAAATTATTTCTACCAACTACACAGTGTCCGTGTGGTCTCAAATTGCATCTTAAAACAAAACATTGACATGAAAGAAATGAACTGCAAGCCATCAACATCACCTAGTGTATACTGTGTACAAATCTGGTGTCCCATCTAGAGTTCGATACTGAACACGAGTCACCCGAAGTTCTCTCTTCTATTTGTTCCCCAACTTGCTAAGGCCCCAACACAGCACAGCCAACAAAGCACCTGCTTACCTTACGGAACAGAAATGACTTTAAGCACACGCTCAACCTCTAATCCAGCACTGGGACGCTCTGCCAAGTCTTCCACAAACCCTAGGAAAAGAGAGTTGCCCTGCGCAGATTTTGAAGACGATACTGCCAGGGGCATTTTTAAATGTGTTTCTGCAGAGAGTGTAAAACTCGAGCAACCACAGTGCACTGTGGATGCCCACAAGGCACCCCAGGTACCCCACATCTTTGCTCTTTGAGGTACGGGCATCCTCATGGTAGAACCAGCTAACATATCTCACACCGCAGAGTTTAAAATACAGCTGAACTGCAGACACCTTCACGATGTCCACCTTGCACAAATACTTTTCCAAAAACGAACGCAAAGGCAACATTTAAGGCTCGAAATGGACTCATTAACACACCAATTCCTGAGACAAAAGGAAGCTCTGCCTTTCTTTCTCTGCCAGTTGTTTGGTTTTGGTTTTTTTAATAATTAAATAGCAATAAAAATTTAAATATTTCCAATCTTAAAATGGGTTTCCTTCAGCAGTTTTTAAATCAAGAGCTGGCAAGGAGTTTGGGGGGGAAAAAACCCCAGATAAACAGTTATAAAAATAGGGGAACACATATGTTAACAGTAGAGTTTCTTTAAAAGAAAAAAAAAAAAGATAAAAGCAACCTCCATCTGTGCCTTCCCCGTCCAGGAAGGGGGAAACCAAAACCAAACGTACAGCTCAAAATACGCTAGGTATCCCCTGGAAGAATCCCAGGGTTTCCTGAGGAAATCCATGCCCCTGCCTCCCTCTGCCGGAGTGCGGCCTGGAACTGCACCCAGTCATTGGAAAAAACACCTTCTCTTCCCTTATAGCTTGAGGGCTTTCCCGCTCGCAAGACATTTGCAATTTAGAGAGGGTTTATCAGCTTTTTGCACAATTGCAACTTTCTAGTCACCCAGCGTCAGACTAGAAAAAAGTGAAATTTCCTTTAATATTAATCAATCACTGTAAACACGGGGGGGGGGGGGGGGGGGGGAAGACGGTTTAATCATTTTACATAAAGAAAAACCCATTTTTATAACTTGTTCCTTTTACCAGCACATATCTACTTCAAATTTATCCCATATTTCAACAAGCAGTGTTTATCAGCACTAAATCTAATTCACGATGCTTCCCTCTACTAATTGCAAGGTCCAGCACCCCATATCCATACAGAAGCTGGGTTCTGAAGGAGCAGGGCCAGTTGCGCTGCATCACCCTCCTCCCTGTTCTAGCCAAGTCCCATTTTTTCCCCTTGGAAGTAGCTTCTGCAAGCCCTGAAGGTATTTGCAGCATCACTGCTTGGGTGGACGGTCCAGCTGTGCTCATGCCTGCTCTGACCTAGAACAAGAAGCTGCAAAAAGAAGCATTGACAGCAGAAGGGCAGAAATAAATCTGTTCACACTGAAACAATATTATATGTTTCCAACTTATGCTTGGACCACTATTGCAGAGGGAGTGCAGCAGCAAAGCAGATTTTACTTCTAGAACTTTTTTACTCCTTAGTTACTAGTCCAGCGTTTCAGAAGAGTTAGGTCTAAAATTGGCTGAACTCATTCTGAAGCCCTATCAAAAAGCAAGGCGTATACAGAAGCATAAGTGCAAAATGCTGCTTCTTCCTGTAAAGTTTTACCCATCCTGGTAACTCTTATTCAAGCGAGAGTTAGTCAGTCTTTGAATGACAATTCAAATTGTTATTTAAAAATGGTTATTAAATGGACACACCACACGATAGACCAACCAACAATTCAAAAGTGTAGTAACGCTCCTAAGAGTTGTACATCAGCAGTTGGTGTTTTTAACTGTGTGAAGCTCTTAAATACCTCCTCAGCCCCATTTTTGCACCTGTCTTGGAAGGTGTTGTAAAATGATGCACAACTATATAGCTGATACTTTGAGGAAAGAAAGTGTCAACCTGCCTTCTTCACGTTATGAAGATTTCCAATACCACTGCAATTTTTTTCCTCACATTTTCTATTAAGTTACCTTGACTATACAGGAGACTCACATTTGAAGAAGTATTAGATTTAGCCTTTGTTAGCTCAATAGAATTATCCTTGGTTTGCAGAATTTCAGTGTAATCCTATCTGTCAGCTTTGATCTTTAAAAAAAACCACTTCAGTGTTCAGACCAGGGACATGATTCTTTTTTTCTTTTTTTTTTTTTTTTAAATCACTTCAATGCATTCAGATCTTGCAAGTGTATACCTTGACTTTTAATAGTAAAATTTAGGGATCAGTATTCAGAGCACTCCCCCCACCCCCATGTTCTTATCAATTTTATCTCCCAACTATAATCACTTCCCAACTTTTAACAACCACAGAAGTTCACCATGAATAAGTTTAGCATTCATTTTACCTGCTTGATAATGAGAAGTCTGGTGACTCTTCCTCAAGCATTTCTCTCATCAGCGCAGTATTTGGCTTGAAAGCCTATGGAATGCAACTAGTGGTTTTTTATTGTTATTACTCTACTGTACTTTGCAAATAAAAACTGGAGTTAAAAGCCATTTAAACCTAGTCTTCATTCTTTAGTTTGAACACCTGACACTGCTTATGCTTTACAAGAGTTTTTCTTGCACGATATGCACTTCAGAAGTACTTTGAAAGATACCATAATCTCATTTAGAACATTTTCAAATTTTATTTGCAACTATTGCAATTACAAAGAATATAACAATGTGAATTTGCATTTAGAGTGACAACCCTTTCTAATAAACAAGGTCACAAGTTAGTGTGCACCTATTCTGGCTTTGGGCAATTTTCATAGGATGGAAATTTTCCTGCATGACAATTTGTCACATTTTACAGCATTGCATTTTCATAGTTCAATACACAGGAACAGATATACATCTGCTCCTAGTTGCAGAACACTCATATGTATTTCTGAAATACAGAAATACAGCTTTGAATTAATCACCTTCATTTGTTTTATTGAGAGGAAGAAAAGGAAGAATCCATCCATGGCTTTTGTCAAGTCATACAATACACTAACAGCCCTGATTCTCTCCTCCCTGCATTTACTCTCTAATTAGACTTGGTTTTTTTTAAAACAGGAGTAGGGATAGAATCACTGTCTTGTTTACAGCCCTGCAAGTAGACTGAGGTAAAAAAACTCAGACAAAGAGATGCACACTATTACAAATGCAAACAGCCATCAAATTGTCCAGTTTATTCATGGGAATTCAAAATTGATACAAAACATGCCCTCTTTGCATGTTGTGTTTTACCCTTAAAATGTTTCCGACAGTGTCAGGTAGATTCAGAGTTAAGAATATACTTCGGCTTTCAGTATGAACCTTTTAGAAAGGCATGACAAAAAAGCCACCACCTTACATAATACATGGTCCCAAAATTGCTTTCAGACATTTTGTTTATCAAAAGACTCAGATCTTCTGCTGATCTGATGAAATAAAGGCTTAAAAATGTTTTAAGCCATTAATAAGTATCCTATGGCAGAGTCAAGAAAGTTTATGATTTCCATTATAATCTTGGGCATAAAAAGGCAACAGTCCTAAAAAAGCAGCCCTCCAGAATATATGGAATGTGGCAATGGGTATGATGCCAATTTATGATGATCAAGTTAAGTAAAACAGATTTTTAAAGCTATGAATGACGTGAGCAGTATCACAGCAAAATATTTAATGAATACCACAGAACCAATCAAGTTTGAAAGTTGAGCAGATGTTGTTTCAATCAACAGAGATTTGTAATGTCAAATATACCAAAACGTTTTCTAAAATAAATCCCTAATGCAGAAAAATTGATTTAAAGTTTGCTCCTAGCTAATAGTACCTTTTACTTAAATTGGACCCTAAACTGATCAGACAATACATAGCCCACACTTTCGGACATTTATAATAAAAAAGCTTTTATTTTCAGTTGAAACAAATGCACCATCCTGCACTTGAAGGCTATAATGAGCCATAAGCATATTCCAAGGTGTATCAATGGCAACAGATTTGTTTCACCTCCACTGAGAAGTTACATATGCACTCTTAATTGGTAAAGAAAAATTAAACTCAGCCTTCTCAAAGCTTCTGTACTGTGTTTCTTGGTTATTGTACAGTTCCACAGTCAGACCAAGAGTTTGCAGTGTGTGCAGATATTGTAGTCAATCAATAGTATTGTTTAATCATCATCTTCCTCCTCTTCTTCTTCCTCCTCAAAACTGTCTTCAAAGCCCTCGCTGTCTTCCTGGTCCTCATCACCTTCTATTGCTGTATCCCATTGTGGATGATTTTCTGGCACTGGTTTTGCTTCATGAACTTCCAGCTGTAAGTGGATAAATAAAAAGAAAGAAAAGACAGGAAAAAAGCGTTACAGATAATACACACCACTTTGGGAAATCAAACAAAAACAACCCCTAAAACAAATTACACACACACAAAATTGACAGTTTAAAAAAAAAAACCACAAAAACCCAAAACAAAACCAACAACTGCTTCCAGAAATACGGCATGCCACATTTTTCTTATTAACTGGATGTATCTAGGACTAAGGGCAGGGAAACAGCATTGCAGACCTCAAAGTATAAAGCCAGAGCCAACCATACTGCAGAAATTGAATAAACATGAGAAACCGTGTATTAAAATATGCAGGCACTGGAAAGCATCACAAACTTCAGTCCCATTTAATCCAGCATAAAATTGCCAATACTGGCATCAGACAGAAACCACTTATTAAGTCCCTCCTTGCCACTGTTTTAAAATTAGGACAGCTTGACTTCTTAAAGATACCAGGACTTTGGGGGTTTTACTAGCCATATGAAGTAGTTTTCAATATAATACAAATATACAACACAATTAAACATCACCTTCAATGGTTTAATCTGGTCCAGTCCCATATATGAATCAGATCTTAAATAAACTGTGTACTGATAGTTTCCAGGTTTGCCTGGTGCTGGGAACTTCAGCTCTACCTACAAAACAGAAATCACGCCGTAAGTTCTTACTGCTTTCAAGTGACACGTTAGAACAAGTACCTGAGTACTCTAATGAGCAATAAATACTGCTACAGAATAATACTTTTTTCTTAAAAAGTTTTAGTTTCTTACAAGTGGCACTTCTATGAAAATCTCTACATAATGAAATACCTGCAGAAAAGAGACAAAATGCCCAAGCACAATACCTTCCACGAAAGTTGAATACTCGAGTCATTTTTTTTCTGAATTAGACCAAGTAACTCTACATTAAGCACAATTTCACCCTGTTGTATGCTTTCTAAATCTCAAAAACCCGAACAGGTTAAAATATTTAGTCTGCTGAAAGTATTAGTTTAACTCTACTGTTATTTGAAATTGAACATAAAATTTACTTTGAAAGAACAAAATACATCAAATCTCCATTTTTCAAAAAAGCAAAGAACACAGGCAAAGGTTAGTGTCTCCGAAAGGTTCATGAGCCAAGGCTAATTAATTTATCTTAGCCTCTGCTATACAGAAGAAGGACACTTGATATTTCTCACACATTTGAATAACTTTTTTTAAGAATGATCATTGTGTACGAATACTGTTTTTCATCAGCTTTTGATATCAGGGAAAAAAAAACATATTCTGCAAAGAAACTTGAAAGTCTTCTTAAATTATTTCTTCTTTCTCCATTATCAATTTTCACAGTTAAAAGACTCCACTTTTATCAGGAGAGTAAAATTTGTCTTCCATCTTAAGAGATAAGTATGAAAAAATTAAAATCTAAATGTATTTGCATACCATAAGACACTTCAGTATAGTTTTGTAATACCCCAAAAGAAAATTCTTCAAATACTTTACCTCCTCTTTATCTTTTAGTGTACAAACGTGATATGGCATACATATTAGCATCTGCTCCTTCCGATCTGCAATATATAGCCACCACCATTCTTGTTTTTCCTTCCATAAAAAAAAAAAAATACACAACACCAAAAAAACAGGATTATTGAAGTCATATAAAATGATGCCCCTACACTTTATAATAAGTAATTATGATTCACTGGTCCTTATAATACAGATAGAAAGGAGATGGTTTGGTTTTGGTGGGGGTTTTTAAACCCTTGGATGTGTATGAATAAAGTACGTATTACATACTGCACACTGAAAGCAAACAGGTTATCACAAGTAACTGTTGGTCTCCAAAGGCTTCATTCCATATGTTCAGGCTAAGCTACCATGTGAGACATTGAACCATTCTGAAGAATTGTGTCCACTGAGGATTAACAAGCAACTTCATGCAATATAATACTAGTTTAGGTCCTTCAACAGAAATCCAGCCTGGATAAAAATGTCAGCATATAAAGCAAGGCACACCAAAAGACAGATAAAGTACTCTTCACAGAAAACAATCTTTTTCAGTAAAGTATGTTTTGCCCCACTTCTCTCCCCCTCCAAAAAGTGGGAATCTCCTGAAAGTTGGAATTTGGACACATCGAGATTTCACTTCAAGGAAGTATGAACCACAGGCAATATTGGTATTTGTAAAGGATACCCAACAACTGCTGCCTGTCACACACAGCTTTCAAAATAGCTTCAGCTCTCAAAGGTCTTGCCACTGCAGGCACTAAAGCAGAGTTTCTAAACTCAGTGAAATTAAATGAGTGCAGTTCTTCATAAAAGACAGCAACACCGTACAAAAATAATAGTTTATCCCTTTAGTCCTTTACAACTATTACAAGTGATTTTCTTTATGAAAAACCGTCCCATGTGATTACAAGGCATAAGTTATTTAATCTGTAAGTTTCAACAATAAATATATTGTCAATCTGCTTGACAGCTGTAGCAAAGAAGAATCTTATGCAGTCAAAGTGTTTATTTCCTAGCCAAGGGGCCTCTAGGAATAGAAGGATAAACAGTATAAACAGTACAGATGAACAAGAACTACAGATGCTAGATCCATTACAGAAATGGCTACTCGCCATTTTGGGTCTATAAGGACTCTGACCATTGAAAAAAGGATCTGCATTCGTATCAATGCATTATTTTTGATATTACCAAAACACTGTGCTGACTTGCTACATATTATGTGTGCTTCCATCACTCTCAATGGCAAGGAGTATTTTTTTTTAGAACAAAGATCAAAACTGTCAACTGGATTTTCACAAAAACTGGTAAAAATAGCAGCCAAGGGGGGAAAGAAATACCAGAACAAACAACATTCATTGATCTAATGCTCAAAGGAATCTATACAGTAAACTCTTTGAAAGTAAAGCTCCTGACCCCAAAGTACCACTGCTTTTTTATAGAAAGGACAACTGTGCAGGAGTGTCATTTTCCTCTCTCTTATTGGGTGGAATTTAAAGTTTATGCCTGTGAGAATCTGGCAAGCTAACAGGCAAGCGGGCAAAATGCCCTTTAACAGATGGGTGCAAGGTTTGGCATGCCAGGGAACCAGTATGTTCATGAAATTGGAACACCAGCGCCAGTTTCTACCTAAAAATGTCAAAACTACAATCTGTGCAGTTTCTGGATCCATGGATGCAGGAGCACAAGATAATTATTTAGGAACCTGCATAGATTAAAGATGTATCTCTGGCAGAGTAATTGACTGCCCAAAAACTTAGATGAAGTGTTAAGGCTACCTCCTGAGAACAAGTATATTAGGCTCAGCTACATCAAACATCCGTAAGTTCTGGAAATACAGATTCACACAACTACAGCATTTCAACCTTGGCATCTCAGAACTGGCCATGACCACAATACACATAATACTCTATATCACAAATGTAAAAACACCCAGAAAGTATGATGGAGTTTGTTCTTCAGACATTGCAAATCAGCTCTATCTGAACATGCCCCAACTGCAGCTACAGCACTAAGTACAGCTGCATTCAACTTCGGGGAAATCATTGACAAGAGGTTGGAAAATTTACAGCTGCAGTACCATGAGACAGTACATGTGTATCTTTCAAGTTCAAGCATTCAGTTCAGCCCTAGATTATTCTTTTAGCACAGTATTTAGGTTTTATCATAAAACCCATCACCAGCTTGGTTACACACAGCTGAAGTTTAAGCAGGTTTGTACAGAGTAAGTATAAGCGAAGTCTCCAAAGGAACTCTCAGTGCAGCAAAAAAGAAATACAAATAGTTAGTGCCCCTGTGGCACTGGGCATAGCACATACTCACTGTTTGAGCTTAGACTGATGACCAAAGCCAGCTGCCTTCGCAGCAAGGAGGTACTAAGACTCTGCTGCATATTTGACATGATCTAAGGCAGCCAGAAGAGCAGAACGCCAGTACACCTTTTTCTGTTATGCTGGTGTACTGCTGGAAGCTGTACTGAGAGATGGGAGGGTACCTAACAGTATCAGGAAAATACAGCACTAAGATCAGCCATTACAAAACTAGATGTTGTGAGGCCACACAACTCTCAGCTAAGGCCTCCAGGAAAACAATTTATTTGGTTTATTTGTATATCTTGTCTGGCCCCTTAGCAACACATCTTGCTTCCCACACTTTACTTTCTAATGATGGCAGAACTAGGTAAAAACAGCAGGAACAGTATGATTGCAAGCATGGGGACAACGGAGTATGTTTTGCACGTGCAACAAGCTGTCAGGGTACAGACATAAAGAGCCTTGGGGACTGAAAAGAGGGAGCAAATATACACCGTCTTCCTTTTTTCTCATGTTTTCCTGTTCTTCCCCATCTCAGTTATCTCCTTTAAACCACAAGAGGAAGCATAAGCCTTGCATCTCATCTCCCTGTTACTAGAGATAGCAAGACGAGAGAAGATATCCTAGATTAGCTGCCTAGTTAGACAGCAGGGAAGCAAAGGAAACCCTCTGAACCACTGGCCTGGAAGGGAAGTGTAGCCAAATACTCCTTCCTCCTGGTCCCAGTCTGGTCACCTCCCAAAGACCTAACTTATTTGCTCAGAACACAAAACCTGCACTTTGAAAAAATCCCATCTTTTTCACGGTTTCATTGCTGCCACCGGTTTTCAGACACCGAGTGGTCAGCTGTTTGTGTAAGTAACAGCTGATATATCAGAACATACTTTCAACACCAAAGGCTGCTGTAGAGACACCTCAGCCTATCTACTACACTGAGTCACCACTCTCAAATACATCTCTGATACCAATCCACATCTGATCTTGTATTTTTGAGCTCTGTAGGAAAAAGACTGTTCCACAACGGGCTTCCGCCACTTCCAGACTACACTGTGGTAGAAAGAGACAGCTTTACCAACCCTCTCCATCTTCCACAGCCACACACTGTGTTGCCACCACACTGTTGCACTGAGACTTGAAGTCAAGCAGCAAGCCAAAACAATCTGCTGATCCAAATGACCCCTAAACTCTCCTGTCATTACTGTTAACACAGGAGCGGGGGGATCAGGACATCCCCCACTCACAGGTGCTTGCAGTTAGATAAAGAGCAAGTTAATACTCTATATTAGAGCCACTGCTGTGCTTTCACATTCCATAGCACACACACCAAAAAAAAAAAAAAAAAAAGGACTATAGATTAGATCCCTATATATCTGAAAAGTTTCATTCTGAATCTATCTATATGTAGCAGATCATCATAAAAAGAAAACTTTAGCATTATTGCCATCACAAAGGGACCTTAAATCCTATGCAAGTTTGCAAGTCTCTGGGAACTGGATAGAAAGAATAATACATTAAAAGTTTTTAGGAAAGTATCTGAAGGAGTTTAAGAGGATTTTATAAATTTAGACTTTTTAAAATTAAGATTAGCAATTTTTTCAAGTATTAGACTTTTTTAAAAGCCCAGTATTTACAGTAAAAATACAAAAAGAGCAATTTGTATTATATTAATTCTCATGTTTTGCAACTGTAATGTTTTTTATTACCTCAGGAAAAAAAAGACTGTAAACGGGATGTGTTATCTTTGACTTCGTTTCAAGAAGGGCTCGCTCCTTTCTCTGTATACTTTGCTGTAGTTCTTGCCACTCCTGTCAAAGACAAGTTTAAAGAGTTACTGTGCACTAGCCACCTTTTGCGTTAAAAAAAAGAAAGAAATTTTAGCCCATGGAAATGATACATATGACAAGTTCTTGTGCTACACAATACATTATAAAAGGGAAAGGCACGTAGAGATTAAGTTATAAAGTATGACTGAAAGAAAGAAAAAAATCAAGCAACAGTAAAACTAAAGAAACCATTCATATAAATATTAAACAAAAAAAAACCAAAACACAGATCTGTGGGGCTTGCACACATTCTTCAAAACTCACTTCTACAGCACTGCCTATGAACACTCACTACCTGAGCTGTAAGAGTCCTGATTACAAGCCTGATGATTCTTTTCCCTTCAGAAGCTTATTCTCACCCTGTACAGGACTTCCAGCTGTCATGCTCAAGTCTTCCACTGTAAGACCTGTGGTGCAGAAATCATCTACCACCACAATGCCTCATTCTCAATTACAATTACAGTTTCAAATGACTGACTAAATTATTAACAGTTACTAGAGTTTAGTAAGCACATGTACAAGTTCACTCAACTACTGCATGCTTATAGTATGCATTATGCAGTATGCAACAGTCCCTGCATGTAAAGAACAAAGTTCAAAGGAGAGACTATCTCACAAAATCTGCAGCAGCTAGTAATCAAATTAAGCTGAAAGAAACATTACAATCTTACCCTGAAGTTAAGCTATTTTTCTCATGTCATTTTTAAGTTTTCTGTCTATGCTGCAAAGACCCTTCACTGCTCTCTCAAACAGACTTGCAATGACAAAGCTCTTACGCCAGAATAAAGTCTAAAAACCTCTAGAGAACTGATATTACTCCTTCATCCTAGTGTTGCCTAGCCTGAGGGGATGCCAGAGGATTAAAATGCATTTTCTCTCAACCCCAGAGGCAACATTACCCTTCAAGAAAAAGTAAGGCTTACAGCTTCATCATCTTTGTTTTGCTTCTCATCTTGTTCTCTGTCAGAGTCTCTGTCACTTCCATCATCTTTTTCACTTTGAGAGTCCCTGTTTGTTTCTTCTTCTTCAGATTCACTTCCTTTATCCGAGATCTCCTCCTCTTCTTCCTTTGCAACTACTTCCTAACGGGAAAGAAAAACCAAAAAGCACATTCACAGCACCTGTCTTAGGGTCATAGCCCTTATTTCCTATTTTGATCTACACCCTTCTTGTGTCACAGAGTATGTCTACAGTGAAGATTAATCCTTTTCACCTCATGTGCTAAGAGAAGCAGGGAAGCAATTTTCCTTCTCCATATGGCATCCACAACATGAATAGGAGAAAACAGTATTTGATTCTGAGGTCACATTTCAAAAAGTCATAAAAAATTTAGAGAGAATATAAGAAAGTACCTACAATACAGCTCATGAGGTAGAGAAAACACCATGCAGTGGGAGCATAAAGGTATTAAAGCTACTTAATTTACCAGAAGAAAGTCTCATTTCAGTTATTAACTTTAAAGGAAAAGTAGAAGGTACAGAACAATTCACCTCGCAGAAGGCAGCATTACAAGAACAAATAAGAAGGGACTATGAAGCCAGACTTCTAAAGTAGTTGGGCACAACTTTCAGCACTGTGGTGGTTCCCTGATTATTTTACCAGCAATTTTTAAATGCAAAGAAGAAAAATGCAATTTTAGGAAATATGCTTTACAAAAGCATAGAATGAAATGTAATAGATGGATACAAAAAAACATCAGATTAGGAGTGATAAGCTGAACAAAACACTAAAATATTAATGAATCTATGAGCTACCCCATTAGCTTGTTTTTGCTTCTGCTGTTTCGGTGGCTGCAATGAAGGTGGCACAGGTTTCTTTTTCAATGGCTTCTTTTTCTTTGATTTTGAAGCTTTCTTGGTTCCTTTATTCTTTTGCTGCCATCCTTTGCTCTTAACTTTGTTGACATCTCCTTGCTGTAGGAAAGCAGTGTTTAAAATATTTATTCTGTTCATTAAATTTCAGGCATTCACTGTACTTTAAGCATTTTAAGCTTAGCTTAAAAGTTAGAAAGCATAGCTCAAGAGACACTTCAGTAGTCATTTCTGGAAAAAAAAATGCTTGTGAAGCACACAATTAGCAACTCAAGAGCTGAAAGAAAGTTCTCTTTAGCTACCAAGAGGAACATTCATTCTTCACTTACCCCATCTTCTGTTGGTTGTTCTTCTGCTGCACATATAGACTGTTCCTTTTCAAACACTTCCTGGTTAGAGAAAGATGTGAAAACTATTAAAGCCTCTCTGTACTAAAAGAGCAAATTATTATTTTATACTTGAACATAAACTAAATCATCTTAATCAAGTCTGAAGGCTTTACCCATTATGGCAAATTCTTTTATCAGTGACAAACACAACACAAAATTAACAGATCAAAATTAAACACTATTTCAAACATTTGGTCTAGGATTTTTCCATCACTAGCATTATAAAAAAATTTAGTAACAACATGTCATCTTATTCCAAAGAATCTACTTGTTTTATAAAGCATAGAAATTCTGTATCACAAAAGCAAGCAGCAGTGAACTGCAAACTCTGCTCCAGTTGCCAGAGTATTAAAAACTTCAACAGCTGCACTGCTACTCAGGGACACAGGACAACAAATCAAACCAGAAATATGAAGCGTTAAGACAAAACACAATGTTGGTATTATGTAGACTAGAACATCTCTATGCAAATGGAATTTTTTCATGCATTTCTTTCTTCAAAACATACTATATGCCATTAAAAAAAAAAAATCATTCATAAGGAGCTGTCTTATATAAAGATGGCAAATATGAGATACCAGCACAAAAAAAGCATCATATAAAAGGCTAGCTCTAGTTTTTAGGTCATGTATCTTGATGCCAGACTGCCTAGTGGAGTTCATGTAGAAAACATCTTAAATGAGTTTTCTATATGCTGTCAGACATTTTAATTAATTTCTAAGTACAGTCCAGTATGCTAACAATTCCCAGTCTCCTTCATGTTTAAGACCCAGCATAGCGATATGGTGCTGTTACTTTCTACCTACTGCATCCTCAGTTATCACTGAGATGATGCATTCTTAAATTCCATAGCATGAACACATGGTACTTATATATACAGACTGCTTTCTGCTGAACTGGTTTCAATGGCTAGTCTGATCCTCAACTGTAATACTCATGCTTGTATGCCTTAGCTTAGAGGTACAACTCAGATTTTGTTTTCTTAGACAACTATCTGAATAGTACAGACACAAAAATTGACACTGTAGACTTTGTTAGGCAAAAGTTTGTTTCATTTCCCTGCATTAAGTTTTTTGTTCAAAGAAAGTCATTACTGCATCTTAAGCTAAAAAAAAAAAAACCCCACAAGTAAGAAGTTTAACTACTAGGGTGTAGTATTATTTTGGTTATCCCACATTGCCACCCATTCGGCAGTCCACTTTCTTCATGCGGCACTGGTGTACCTCCTTTATATTAAGTTACGTATATTCTGCTGGACTGAGTTTCTTTCATGAAAGTGTGTAAAACACCCAAAAGATTTGTAACATAATAAGCCCGCATAAAGTGAAATCAAACACTGTCCTAAGGACTTGAGTGAACACTTTATTCTAGTTCAAGAACTAAGTTTCTGAATGTCTCTTTTCCTGTTATTTACAAACCTCAGGGCAGTATCATTTGCCATATTCTTTTACTGTTCCCTAGACAACTGCAATGGGTCAGACTGAACTTTGGTTTGATTCCAGGAAAACATTCTCATTCAGAAACAAAAACATAAGGGAGGATTAAGAGCACAAGTTCTCTAATTTCAAATCTTAATTTTACAGTTATATTTACAAAATACTGTTAGCTTGCAAAGAAGAAATGCCTGTTTATTAGCATATGCTTGCAGTTACCCTGAAAGAACAAGTATTCTTAATACTTACCGCCATGGTCTGTCTTGTTAGTGTGACCAGAACAGTGACAAGAGAACCTACTGTAATATTGTTGCTGTCTTCATCATCCAAAACTAGTGTAAAAAGAAAAGCAACACATCTATTAAACTTCTTTAAAGCTTTTTTTTCCATTAAATGTGGTTTCTGTTGTGTCTAAATGCAAGCAAATTCCAGAATTTTTAACAAAAAATAATTTCAAAATATTATTTAATAGGTCTCTTACAATCTCAAATATACTATCAGGATGAGGGCTGGTAATTCAGCAAACTATAAAACAGCAGCATTGAGTTTGAAATTTTAATTGCATGAAAGTTAGAAAATTCAAAGTTATAGCTGCTATGGGAACCATAACTCTGTAATATTGTGCATTATAAATTAAAGCATAAAACTTCAGAAACATGAAATACCACACATGACCAAAGGGACCCTGTTATATTTGTTCTGGGAATCATAACTTTGATTTTCCTGACTTTCATATGATTAACAACTCAATTTCAATGCCACATTAACAATCATGCATTTAATTCTTTTTTTAAGTAGAAGGCAAAGGAAAATAAAAGAACAGCAATGATTATTTTAACTAAAACATCAAACATAAAACCCACAGGAAAGCCAATGAGGAGTTTATATCTCTCATCTATGAACTGGAGAAGTCCCAGGTTGGGGAGGAATAGAGCTATATCCCAGTGTAGAAATTTTATTTACATTCTGCCCCCCACGCCCCCCCCCGAAAGCAGTTTTACTATTCACTAGTTTTACAGATACGTTTTTTTATAATGGCAATACTGAGCTAAACAGAAAAGCATATGGATTGTTTAATTCTCCATACCACAGCTGAGTACAGTTGCGTGACAAATAAAGACTATAGGCAGAAAAGCGTTGCTTGCCAAAATATGGGAAGGTACTCCCAAGACTGAACTTTAAGCAGATTAACAGGACTGTATACAATCCTGTGCTACAATAAGACAAAATCTTTGTTTGTTTTTTAAAAACACACATAAACAACATTTAGAAATACCAAGATTAACAGACATTTTCTTCCTTAACAGGTATTTCCATTGACATTTGCTTCTCACAGAGGACTATGTATAAGCCAAATTACAACTTAGGCTACCCGAACAAAACATACCACATTTTGAATTTGATCATTGTAACCACAGTGACAATATGAATTAGAAACAAGTATTAGAACAACCTTCCAAATATCTCATATTTACTAGCACTGATCTTCTACAAAGGAAAGGAGACCGCAGAACCAATTCACTTTCCACTGAAAGGCTGCCTAACAGGAACTGCCTAATCTTCAGAGAGGAAGAGCATAACACATTCAGTGAAACAGTGCACACAGAAGGTAGCTAAGCATAGCATGGACAAATTCTGCTAGATATAAAAACTATACAAGGATTATGACAAAGGAACCCATGAATCTTTAGTCCTCAGGGTGTCCAACTCAAAATCTCACAAAGGACTCTCCATGCTGGAATAAGCTGAGCATGAATTCTGGAATAAGCACAACTTTTAAAGTTACCTAATAAAAGTGGTATTTCAACCAGAATTCCACATTGCTCATGAAATATTAAATCAACAGATGAAATATCAGATAAGCTCCTGTAGGAGAATGTACTGCTGGCTTGGGAATCTGTGAAATGTTTCAATTTACTTTATCTCCTCAGACTGTAAATCTCACATAGAAGAGCCCACCACTCAAAAAAGTATGTCATTTCCAGGCCACATAAATAACAATGAGCTGTGTTTCAGCATCCTCCAAAAGCTTACTGCCAACAGACTATCAAAATGCCAGAAGAGCGACATATACAGAACAAAAGGACCTCCCACTCACCCTGTGGTTTTATATCCATAGTGACATACGGAAAGCTGCCAAGGACAGCCATAACTTCATCATATTTCTTATCTTCTAGGAAGTGCAGTAAATTGCGACGATCAGAACCTTTCAAACTCACCAAATCCTGAATACTTTTGATTTTATACTAAATTTATTTAAAAAAAAAAAAAAGGAAAAAGAAAAAAGGAAGTCACATAGTAGCAGAGAACACAGTCCACAAATAAACTCTTGATAATACATCACTTGGGTATCTATTATTAACAAGGGGTCACACCATTTGATTTGTTCTTATTAAAAAAAACCACCCATACTTTAGGAAACTAACAAGCATATGTTTTAAGAAATGATAAAACAGAGATTGCATTCATACAGACTAAATAGCACTGCTTTGAACATTGGTGTGTTCCTTAGTACGTCACCCCTTAGAAACTGGTAAATGTCTTATAAAACTATTATTTCAGCTAGCTTTTTCAGAAAGCTGAGCCAAGAAATCTTACTAATCAGGTTCTTTGAGTACTTTAGTGCTTTGAGATTTATATTAGCAGGAATAACTAAGTACAAGTTACTTTTTTTCTTCCCATATTGAACTGACTACGACTGCATACAAAGAGCTTTATGAGGCTTCCTCCTTCATACATAAAGGATCACAAAAACAGAAATACTTTCCACAGTAATTGATAATTTTTTCCTTTTATGAACTCCTCTGTGCTACCTTCCCAGTATATTTTCTATCAAACTAGATTAAGAATGATGTAAAGCCAAACAAACAAGCAAAAAAAAGTTCCAGTAGGATATTCCAGCCACATTCTGGAAAAATATTAAATACAAGATAGTACTCTAATAAGAAAGAAACACTGTTTCTCCTATTTGTGAGGTCAAGGTAGACTGATCTTTTACACTCTTTTACTCTTATCAGATCTCTGATCTTAATTCCTACCTCCTGAGATGGACTTTAAAGAAACAAAAAGCACACAGATCATCTAGGAACTATTGTATTGAATTCCTGAAAAATAAATATATTTTTAGTCTATTAGTTAATTCATAACCTTGCTTCCTTATAGGCAAATTGGTAAAAGAAGTAACAGAAAGTGTTTTAAGAAGTTACGAAGTATCATTTGTAGTTTTATACCTTTTTATGATTGGAGACTCGCCTAAGATTGTCCTCTTCGATGTGAGGCAGCTGCAAAAGGGGAGACTTGAACTGTTGAAGTCCCTGGACAGTCATCTGGGAAAGCTTCATGCAATTTTCCAAAGATCCCAAAGATGGAGCACGGAACTCCCTTTCTTGAGGAGAATGAAACAGACAACATCACTTTTAATTTTTTTTTCTTCTTACACTTTTAAAGTGTGTACTTGTACTACAGACCACAGAAAACCTTGTTTTCAGTCTACCAAGCAAAAAAAGAGGCATCTTAAAATGTTCAGCATAATTAACCAGGCAGCCTTTTTACTCCCACTGCAGTCAACATAGCTCAGCAGACATTTTCTGTCCTCTATTTAGGCTGTCACAGCTGAACACTAAGAAAGGGAAAGAATTCCATCTAACATTGTCTCAGAGAAAAACAGCGTAATGTATCTATGCAATTATTATAGACAAAAACTCCATCATTTAAGGTTAAAAAAAAGCAGCATCAAAAGCAATGTTAAAAATTTGTATATTTTATATATGTCTGTGTATAACATGTTTAGCTCTACTTTTTAACCGTATCGTTAAATATAGTTTATCATTAAACACTAATCTTTTATGACACAATACATTACTTATAAGATTTTCATCTTGAGAGATGAACATAAAGGTAGCAGCCTAATGCTTGCAAGAAAAAAAAATGTAGGTATAACTGAAGCTAAGCAGTTAGAAGGCAGTAAGAATAGCTGTAAAATACCAAAGGCCTGGCTTTTGTAAGTAAACCTGAAGGTTAAAAGGCGTGTCTGAGCAAACACCTATTTGACTTTTCTTTTAGAAATTACCTACAATTCCCTTCATATTTTAAAGTACAAAAAGGTTTACCCTCTACATAATTAAAATTATTATAAGATAGACAAGCAGAAAGTCTTAACCAGAACAAAGCAAAAGAAAAAAAAAAGCAGTCATTTAATACTCTTCATCGTCTCCAAAGAAATGAAAAAAGCAAAGCAAACAGGTTTCCACATACTGCTACTTAACTTTGTTAGACAACCATCCATTCCTGAACAAGGCTTCTCAAAACCCTGTTTAGAAAACTCATTTCAGAATTCCCCTGCAGCTCAAAAGCTGCTGAAAGTCCAGAATTGGCAGTGTTTGGGTCACTTTATGGATACTTTACCGTGAAACAGAAAAATAAATTAGATCCTCTTCAGAGAGCCAAGAGGAATTTAAGCTACTTAAATCTTTTTCTGAACTCATATGTGGCATATGAAAGAACTGAAGACAATTTTAAAGATGTGTTACAGAAGGCACCTGTAATTTACAATGCCTGTCATTTTATTTAAGAATCAGTGTATGTATTTTCCTATACTTCAAAACCTTTTCTGAGAAACAATCAATCTTTGATTACCTTCACTGTTACAGGTATATTCTGCATATAAACATATAAAAATAAGTATGAATACAAGTATCTGTTTGTGTACATACAGAAATACACTCATATATGTATACAAATATGTGTATTTGGTACGGACATATTTGGCTGGTATTGGGATATTTGGGACACTACAACAGGGGCATAGAGGCATCTTTCAATAGATCGATTAGACAGATGGTCAGAAGGAATATGCCCACTCTGCTAGGGCTGTGTGATCGAGCTTACCACACTATCAAGGCAACTGGAGATGCAGATAAAAGCACATTTACTTACACCTGGGTGAGAAGGCAGACAGGCTGTAACATGCACCTGACCAAAAGGGTACCAAAGCCAAACCTGCTGAATGTTTAAGTGCCAATGGCATGTATTTTGATAAAAAGCAAGTTTAAGTTAATTTTAAAACATTTTACAGAGCAAATATGAAAAAGTAATAAATCTGACCAAAAAAAAACCCCACCACCCAGATTTGGTGTCTTCAGTATGTTTTCTCCTTCCTTTACACCACTACCTTGCCGCAAATTTATAAGCGGCTACTAGGGTATGATAAACACACATGAAAGATCACTCCATCACCTCTGCTCCACCTGCCCCTCTCCCTTCAAATGGCCTGTCTCTTCATTAATTACACCAAGCTATAAATACAATCAGCTAGCAAATCAAATGACATGGCAGGATTCTTTTTTAACCCAGTACATTAGTAAATACTGTGAAGATTATACACAATGCAAAGAGAAAAATAACACATGAATGGAACTATCCAGCTAGACATACTGATAAGTAACAAAGATGTAACTTTTACCTTTCAAAAAAAAAAAAATCATAGACTCATAGAATGGTTTGGGTTGGAAGGGACCTTTAAAGATCATCTAGTCCCAACCCCCCTGCCATGGGCAGGGACACCTTCCACTAGACCAGGTTGCTCAAAGCCCCATCCAGCCTGGCCTTGAACACTGCCAGGGATGGGGCATCCACAACCTCTGGGCAACCTGTTCGAGTGCCTCACCACCCGCACAGGGAAGAACTTCTTCCTTACATCCCATCTAAATCTATCCTCTCTCAGTGTAAAGCCATCACCCCTTGTCCTATCACTACGTGCCCTTGTAAAAAGTCCCTCTCTACCCTTCCTGTAGCCCCCCTTTAGGTACTGGAAAGCTGCTATAAGGTCTCCCTGGAGCCTTCTCTTCTCCAGGCTGAACAACCCCAACTCTCTCAGCCTGTCTTCATAGGAGAGGTGCTCCAGCCCTCTGATAGTAAATAGTAATGGAAAGACTAATCTCCCAAATAAATAGCATAAAATTTACTTTCCATCTTACCCATCTTCCACCTCCCCCGTAATTTTTTTGGCTGCTGCTAAGGAAAGTCACAGGACTTTTTTAAATTAAAAAAAAAAAAAACAACCCCACACTGCAAACCAAGTTAATAAAAGGATCCTAAATATTCTCTGACAAACTGGTTTTTGCAGGGAATTCACCTAGAGCTTTGAGACCACAGAGCACTAGTCAGAGTAGAAATTCTTCTCTTTCTTAAAGCATTGACTCATCACCCATATGACATCAGAAGAATATTTTAACAAAGTTGGAGAATTATTACTTTGGTTTCCTGAAAATAACACAGGACTTTATATTCCTTGAAAGTGGATTTGAGGAAAGACAGTATAGCTTTTAACGACACCCAACTGCCCCCACCATAAAATGAATGTCATTACTGCATGTATTTTGACAGCTTCTGCTTGTCAAAAGTGCACAAGACAAGATGACCTTTAATCTAATGTCATAAGGTCATCCAAAACATATGACATTAAAGTAGTCAATCACAAATTTAATTGGAAATCATAGTTGCTTGTGAAGGAATGGTATACACCTGGGTCAAACCACAACCTCTACATTACACTGCAGCTTCCAACCTGAATTAAGAAATGCACTCTGACTGGACAGCTGAACTGATGCCTAACCTTTCTGCAGACAGTTGTAAGAGCACATTCCATGTTTTTGGCAGCAAACACCTTGCTTGGCAGGGCAGCTATCTACTTATGACACTGAAGGATGATCTCAAAGAAGCCACCAAGACAATTTAGACTTGCTGATTATCAACTACCAGTTAATCATCACAAAACACTGGATGCAAGCAAGGAATGCCACACAGCAAAGTGTATTTTCAGGGAGCTGCATGTAAAAAGAAATTCTCAAAGTCTATGCGGAAATCAGGCAAGAGAGTAAAAGAAATTTTATCCAAAGGTAGCTCACAATTGCCACATTTTCCACCAGGCCAGAAAAAGCTTAGCAGTAACTAAAAACTGACTGGACTGAAATGAAAACAGTATCAGTTTTGCTTTTATGAAAGCAAATTAAAACAAACAGCAACAAATCCAAACTCATTTGCAAAGAATGATAGCTCTGTCAAAAATTAAGAAGTAAACACGATTAAACAATTTTTATGCCAAACCTACACTGATTCTTTCATGACAGATTGTTTCTAATGGGGTATGATAAAGGCAGTGTCTGTGGCTTTTATGGCAATGCATAAGCAGCCTGAGATACCACTTTTTGCTATCTGGGGAAGCAGGATGCTTGTCCCTGTGAAGGGCTCAGACAGCAGAACTTCATACATCTCATTCTGTGATGTGTTGTCCTCAGTCTTTCTTGCATCTCCTTCAAGAACAGCTGATACTGGACCAGTAGTTGAATGCTATATGGACACTTTTAAAATTAACTAGGAAAACAAAGTGCCAAGATTCTGAAGATTCATCCAAGGTGCTTTTCCTCAAAAGACTTGATTACAAAGTATGCATAAATGGTTATGGATATTTTTAAAAATAAAACAACAACAACAACAATAATAATTCAGGATATTTGAAAGACATAAATGAATGCAGCGCAAAAATGAGACTCCTCATCCCACCACCAATTTAGGTTTCACAAAATAAAATTGGTGCCCAAAATATTTCTTTAGATAGTATTAACGCATGCCATCATCTATGTATTTTCACAGATCAGGACTGCTGAACATATATGGCTGATTATAGCATGTGATAATTTTATGTACCATGTCAAGGCTGATTTAAGTGAAAATTAGAACTAAACCCAGAAACATCTGTAGTTAAGTTTTAAGCTACTTAAAATTATGTTAAGATGATAAATACACAAATCTAAACAAAACAGTCTCTCAAAAATTTCAATATCTAACTTTAATTTTACTCATATCTTAAAAAAAAAAAAATAATGACACCTTTTCAATTTCCAGTTGTTTCCCAACAATAGTCAGCAGGGGGGCAAAATTCTCTCTACATGTATGGTCATCAGAAGTAGGGCCAACATTTTAAATTTGCTAAGTGATAAGTAGCAAAAATGGTGATTTTCCTTTCAATGAAAAATCAAAATTCTGAAATGGTTTACTTTCAAGTCCTCAAATTCATTATTCTTAGCCTGATGGGCAATTGTTCAGTACCACTTACCCTTTAATGCTTTGTGCTGAGAGCATTGGCATGGAAGTCAGAGGAAATATTTAGTAGAAATACTGTCATTGTAAAAATTTGGAAACAATTTTGAGAAAACCTGCTAAAGGTATACCAAACAAATCCTCAACTATATCTATGATACACTTCTACTTTGAGTTTTTCCAAATCTATGAAACTAACTTCTAACATACAGAATGACAACTATAATTTCTGATCCACTTTCATAGACTCATTGAGGTTGGCAGGCACCATGAAAATTTCTAGAAATTATTAGTTGGTGAGGTTGTATAGGTTTGGGGTTTTTAGTAACCATCACTGCATTTCACATGCAAATATAAAATCAGTTTACACTACTGTCTTCCAAAATATTGTTTTGATTTTTTTATTTTACTTTAAGGTAAAAGCTAATTTTTCTGGCATTTCAAAGCAGTTTATTAAATACATTGCATCTATAAGTAATCATTTTACTGACAAATTAAAAAGGTGTCTCCATATACATACAGAGCTAGAGAAGAATACAGCTACCTGGAGGTCATTCAAGTTCTGAAGTATATCACATAAAAGCTGAAATAAGATAAGTAACAGAGTACAAGAGCAGCTATAGGTGGTTTTCATTTTTCAAAGACTTCTAGTTCTGTTGCATTAAAAAAAAGCTTCTGGCTGTATTATTTTGGTTTCATTTTGCACAAGTGAAAACAAGTATTTGCTAGTTGACTAATGTATATGTAGGCCATCTTTAAAAGACATCTTCTAGAGGCCTGAAGCATTTTTATAAAAATACCTATCCAGATTTAAAAAAAAAAAATACATACCTATATTTGGCATACGCAAGGGTTTATAAATAAGTAAAAAGATGTCTTCGCTCAAGCGCTTTTCATAATTAACTATAATATGTGGACTTGGTCCTGCTGATCTAGCAAAACTTAGAAACACCACCAAAACAAAACCAAAGAAACAAAAAAAACTCCAACACTTCCAAGATAGCTACACTAAGCTTTTTATAAAATAAATTGCTAAACTATTAAACTAGTAAGGTTTCACAGCATTAGTTTCCTCATCTTAAATCTGCACTGGAGATATCCTTGCAATTTAGTTAGTGCTAGCCTGCAGAATATTCACAAAAACATATCCAATATCTATCCACAGCTGAGCTCTTAGCATGATATTCGTTAATAAATACAATCTAATGTTAGGTGAAGATTACTTCTAAAATGAAAAATATGGCTACTGCTTCCTTCCAGGTTTCAAGTTTTCTCTCCAGCAGCCTCACAGACTAGTAAAGATTGGGTTTAAAAGAGAAACAGAAATATATTTAATCAATACTTGTTTCTAAAATAGGACACATAAGCCAGCATGCAGCAGCCTTATCTGCTCACGTCCCCTCTCTTGTACTTTATTTTGTTATGGAGTACAATTTCCAGCACCACTTGCAATAGTGCTGGGAAAGATCTTCCCCCAAACCATTCTTGTTAGGAGGCTATCAATGCTTGTTAAAGGAGTTTTGGTCTAGTAAAGATGAACCAATGAGTATTATTTGATTGCAAGCAAAATGGTCCCCCATTTGGCATTAAAAAAAATGCCTTGCCTCTGTTTGTTGCAATAACAGAATGAGATCCAAGTCTTTGTTTCTTTATACTGCAAGCAACCATCTTGGCATAATTGTCTTTTTAAAGTAAAAAATAAAAAAAGCTTCAGTATTACATTTCAATTAAATTGTAATTTCTATGGCAATTATGGCAAAGCACCTGCCACTGTAAGTTCAGGGAAAAAAACCCAACAACCTACATAGCAGGCTCAACAGCATTGGAACCAGAAATGGAGAAGTGAGCCACACACAAACAAAGAAATGATGGCAAAGAAATGAGCCAAAACACAAGTGACACTCAGAAGAGAAAGAACTGCAAAAGTGCAAACTAAAAGATGGGTGAACACAAGGTTCAACACTAAGTGTTTTGATACCAAAAATGGACCAGATCTTTAAGAAAAGGTTTTCCATTGCATTTAAGGCGAAACTTTTAATTGCAAAAATTACAAGGTGAGCACAGATACTTAAGATTTCAGAGTAGGGCTTGGTGACAACAGCAACATTTCAATCTTCAAAATGGAGAGCTCTCTCAGAGTGGAAAGAGCAAAAGCTCATTTAGGCATTTCTAAATATCACAGATTAAGTTTCCCACAAAAAACAAAGACTTTATGAAATACTGCAATGAAGAATCATTTACTAGTTTAATTATACAGTTTCTTTTCTTACCTTCCCGGCTTCGAGCCATTATTATTAGTTGGCAGATCACATTAATCATTTCTTGAAGTAACGCAGGACTCTTTTTCAGGATAAATTGCTGATCTGCAAGACATAACTGGCTGCAATTATGTTGCACTTCCATTAGGAAAAAAGGGGACAGTTTACATGAACTGGACATATAATCGTGCTGTATTCATTTCTATTCATTCTTGTATTACTGAAAACACCACTTTATTCACATTGACACATCCATCTGTAGCATCCCCTCACAAAACAGGAAAGAGCAAGTGCTAAGAGGAAAAACAAATTTTGTATACCAGACAAGCAGCTTCCACACCAAAAGAATAAGTACTTATTAGATCCATCTAAAAAAAAGCAAGAAGATGGCACAGATAATTTACCAGTCTTATTAAAATAGCATTAATTCTTCAGGTAATCACAGGTTAAAAAAAAGGGGATTTTTAATTTTAAGTGAAAAAGCAATTTTGGGAAAAACATTATTTGTAAAGTAATAACTACTTTGGAATACAAATCTGTGAAGTTCTAAGTACAAACAGTAACTAAGTGGCAAGGAAGAGGAGATATTTTTAGTGGCTATTTAAAACTGATCATTTTTCTTTTGAAAGGAACTGGAATATTTGAACCAAAGCATCTTCATTGTTTGTTTGGTTTGGGGTTTGTTTTTTTTAATTTGCATGAAAATATAGAACATCAAGTTGGCTAGTGGGCCTAAGAAACCATGAGTCTCATGGCTGAAACTTAAGAACTGCATTTAGAAACATTTCAGTTTGTATATTTACAAGTATGAAAAATTGCAAAACAAAACTGAAGCTCATATGTAACTGCTATTTTAAAGTTCTAATCTTGTCATCCTTGCTTTACATAGTAGAAGGAAAAAACTCAAAAAATAACTACGAACAGAAATGGTAGAGACCAGTATTATGTTTATCTTGGATTTCTTTACTCTGTAAAGCAAATACACTTCACATGTTTAACTTTTTATTCTATTACAAAGAAGAAAAAAAACTGATCAAAGTCATATTTGCAGCCAAAAAGCATTAAAAACTAGGATATTAGTATTACAGAGCTATCAAGAAAATGAGAAAATGCAAAGTAAATGTTTTAGTCACTGAAGTTCAAAAACTAAGTATGCTGCATAGAGATTATTGAGCAGCGATCCATGCAACTTTTTAATGGACAAAAGGTATGTTTATGAGCACTGTAGCATGCAGTGTGCTGCTGTTTCCAACAATATCCAATTAGGGGAGAAGCCATTACCTTCTTCAAGGACCTCAGGAACTTTCATCCTGGCAAGATGAGTCAACAGCAGAACTCTGGCTTTCAGGCTGTAGGGGCAGGTGAGCGGAGGCTCATTCTTCTTTAAATTTATGCCACCAATTTCTCTGATTAGCTAAAATAAAAGTTAAATACAAATAGCTATTTTGGTGCTAAAGAGGAACAGATACAGGAGGAGAACAGTTTACAAGGAAAAACAGTTACATTCACAAAAGCAAGCCTTCAAGTAACTTTTCCCTGGAAAGTTCTGTAGAGATGAACATTAGCCATTTTTATTCATAACACAGCTCCAAAAAGTCTAAAAGTATCTTTAAATGCTTTGTTTCAATGTGGGGGTGAGGGGGGAAGTAAAGATTTGCACACAAGAAACTTGCCTTGAATAGCGTTGAGTAAATTTGTATTGATAGATGAAGGTTTTTAAAATCTGGTTTTACTGCCAAGGTTTACTAGATTCAACCATACTTCTAAGGTATTTATATTAAACTCAATATGTACTAGCAACAGCATCATCTTGAGACCTTTCACCCATTTAAGACCTAGCCAACTTCCTCAGAAACAGTCTCAAGTACCACAGGAAGGAGGGTTGTAAGCCTGAACTCCCTGGTAGGCTGAAAAGCAAGTATTTTAACTTATTTATAAAAAGCTCTAACTTGAAAAAAAGTGTGGTATTCTTTATTCAGAATGACCTATCTTTATCCTGACTAGACCAAGATGCACAGTTCAAACACGTCTCTCTCACCTGATTTTGTTGAAGACCCTGGAGGGAGAGGCTGCAAAGCTGAGTAACAAGCTCATAGCTTATAAGAATCAATACATGGCCCAGAAGCTTCACTTTTAGGTCAACAAGTCACTGAGGAGAGACTGAGGTTCCAAAATCTCCAGCCACAAAGGGAAGTTAGAATATCAACAGTCAGGTTACACTGACCTTTGACCAGTCTTTCCCTACACTTGAAAAAAGAATCTTCTAACAAGTTCCTTATAAGCACACCCTGGTATAACACCAGTCCAGGAAGAGTAAAACTTTGATAAGAAAACTTTATAAAAAGCATTGATACTGGGTTTATGATAAAACAATGACAAAAATGGGAGCAATGATCATGGCCCCAAAAGCAAGATATGCTAACAAAAATTATTAGCAATACCCTTCTGTACTGATGCTTCTGAGACTTGTACTGCCACATACTCAGAAAAAAGGAACACAGATGACACTGATTACTGGACCTTTAGACATGGAACAAAATCCAATAGTATAAATGCAAGGTCATGCACTTGGATACTATGGCTTGAAGACAGGAGCTTGTAAGTTGGAAAACAGAGGTATATTAGACAAGAGAAATCCAGAAAACTTAGCCATCCCACATTAGTTGTATTAAACCACCATATGAAACAGTTCTGGAAAACCGTATGCTTAAGGTTATTCCCTGCAGAAATACAAGAATAGCAGTGCCACCGACTAAGGCACTGCTAAGACTTAACATGAAATACTGTGGACAATTCTGAGCAGAAAAAGTAAAAAATAATGTAAAATCTTGAAATACATCAACTGGGAACAGTACCCCATTCAGCACGTAGCAGGATGAGGGAAACAAACAGCCTTTTGAGAAAGATGGGACTAAAAGACAGCAGGTTTTCTAGTTTAGCAAAATAAAGACAAAAAGAGAACAAATGGGTTAGTGCTTCTGTCTATAAATCCATTAAGAATATACACAGGAAGAATCGTTTAGACTCAAGAATAATGATGACGAAAAACAGGGCTATTAATTGGTCACAAAAAAGACTCCTAACCACTAGAACAGCAAGTTCTGGAACAGCTTCTCAGTAGGATATGGTTACAGGAGGCTTGAGTGCCTTTTAAATAAAGAATGATAAAATGTAAAGGGCTTGCAACAGCACAGGCCAAGAACTGATGATCAAGGTGATCTTTTCCAGCGATGTGCTCCCACTGCTGAAAAACCTCACCTAACCACAATTCCAGCTCCTCCTCTTAAAGTCCACAAGATTACAAAGAATTTGTAAAAGAGAAAAAGACAATTAAGTAAAGAGGTATCTCAGTCTATTTTCTTTATGTTTAGGACATGACACTGTTTACGACTTGAAAATTCAACTGTGTGCATGCAAAGGTTAAATCTGTGAGACTACCCCCCCCTCATTTTGCAAACTCAAAATATTTTCATTGGAGCATTTTGTATACTGTGCTTTAAACTTAAGACCAAAGTGTTAGTTTCTAACAAATAAGACTTCCTAAAACTCTGCTAGCAATAATTATTTGCCACAGCATGCATTATGGCATCTCTGTTGGGAAGACTGAGTGGAAATGAAAATAAAAGGCAACCAGAGAGGAACAGACATTCATGGAAGAATCTTTATAATATTTAAAGACATTATTAATTCAGACATCAGAGAATAATTTTATTTCAGTATTAACATATTTAACCAGGTCTATGTTAATGATTTAAAAGAACTTTATCAAATGGCAATCACCTCCTTATATCAATACTCAAAATTTGTAAGGACTGACACTCTAATTCCCTATTTAGTTTAGCCCTCCCCAAAAACCCAACCCAGCAGTCTAGATACTAAACTGATTCCATTTAAGCTAAGCATTATCACCAATTAACGTTACTTTTCTTTAAAAAAATTAAATCAAGCCTAGCTTATAATTCCTATTTCTGAAGGGATACAGTTGCATCTCAACAAAATTAATACCTTCAGAACTTGAATTCTGTCAGCGGGTCACCTAGAAGTGCCATCATCCTCTTCCCTTGAAAGGGTCAGTTATTTATAAAACATCGTTTGACATAACTAACCTGTGGTATCTGAATGTTGTCTGCTGGTCTGCTTGTAGCATCTTTATTGTACTGAGGATCAAATTCAGATGCCCCTGCTAAAACCATGATAAGCCCTGCAAAGATAATTGGAGGCAGACAGAGAAAATGTCAGCAACATCCTGTGCCACTAAGTGATTTCTTCAGAACCCTCAGCCATAAAACTTATTCCTACTCTTCCCCCAACAGCCGTGAATATCCATGTTCTCTATTTAGTGTACCAGTTACTACCGCCACAGGGCAAAGGAGGCAAGAACCAATGCTTGCCACAAGACAAAAGAGATCGCTCAAGGCTCCATTTTTCATGGCATCAAGTCCAGCATTTGACTCTAAATGACTTCACAGAAACGTAGTTGGGCTTCTTTAGGACTGGCAGATGTCACTGCACAGCAGTTTGATTACTTCTGCGTGCTCACAGAACCATTCCTCTCAGCAATTCATGTGCCTGCGGCGGCACCACAATGTGTGTACTGGAGGGTGAGGCAGGAAGGATAAAATTTCAACTCAATTTTCTGTTCAGTCAGCATTGACAATTCACCAAAAAAAAATTTCTTTTAATTATTAGAAAACCAGTTCAAGAAATACGCCTGCAAACAAACCCCGTGAAGATGACAGACTGTTCTTTTCCTACTGTAATTAGCAGAATCCATACTACCTCAAAATGTTCTATTGTGTAAGATGAAAGACGTACACAATGGGGTATTTTAGCCCCATTACGAACTTTCTGCTCACGAACATATCAGACCCCTCAGCCATAGACAATAAGAGAAAGCTCACCCCATCATTTGCTCCAGTTAAAATAACTTTTTCAATAATAGTTACTCAAGCTTCATTCTTAAATTTTCAGCAAGTTCTCTTCTGAGCAAGTTATTTTTGCCTACTTGCAGTGCTCAGTGAATTCCACCTACTAACAATTAGTCACGTTCCCTGAGCATCAATTTTCATTTCCATTCTCGATTATCTCTTTATTTCCTGAGCAGAGCATATCGAAGAGCTTCCAACAACTATAAATACTTTCCTATTATTTAAGATCCACAATTGTGGATCGTCAAGAAATGAGGTTTTATAAACTCATTTGTCTTGAAACCTAAAAAAAATATCTAACACAAGGCAAGTCATGCAGATTTGTCTCACCATTTCCCTAGCCTGGTTTGATTACATCTGCCAAGGCTTAAGCCTTGAGTTTCAGCACTGGTACCTCACACCACTGTAGAATTCACAACCAAGCAAAAGCCTTACCTGATCACTGTGTGGTTTGTCTAAGCCATCTCAGCTGCGCCTCATTTTTCATTCTGACAGCACAACAGACCTCAGTGGAAAAACCTGACCTGCCTCTGAGCCCAGGACTCCCTGAAAGCTTTAAGTCCTTAAATAAGGCCACTTAAACTTCGGGTTAACTCTTTAACCAATCCGTAGGAGAGACAAGGCAAGACTCAAAGCTATGGTTCTGGTCAAGGTTCAACATGAAATAATCTACTGTTGACAAGAAGTCTGGAGAAAGAAGAGAATGGGTCTGCAGTGATCCCCCTAAGCTTCTAAAGAAGTCACACCTACTCTCCCATTCCTCCTTTCTCAACTAGCTGTCTGGAGGGGGGAAAAAAAGCTTAAGAGTATGACAAGGTAGAGAGCATAAACTAGTCTGAATTAATCCTACACACATAAATCCATGTATGCTGTGACTAGAAAGCAAACATATTTCCATATTCTTATCTCCTAGACCTCTTGGATTATCTGCAAAGCATTTCTGTTCAGTAGGAAAAGGATATATCAAGAGCAGATGCTTCCAGCAATCTTCCAGCAAATCTAAAGCTGAACAGCAGTGCAACTCATAGGAGTAAGCAAATGTATTTATGAATCCTTTTTAGAGGGTTTGGGGGAGGGGGGGGCAGTTTATTCTGCTTTTCAATAGTAAGATCCAATCTAGAACTAACTAGTACCATGCTAATTCTTCAGGCCCATGCCAGCCTCCAAACTGAAAGATCCAATTCTGCACCAACATAATGTATCTACAGATTTTCCCAGAAAAAGGTTTTTTTATTCCTTTAAAAGTGAGCAGACAAGAAAAAGAAGTATATCAAAAACTATAAATGAATAACAAAGTAACATGAAATTGATAGGGAACAAAATCTTTAAACAGAAATTTAGCTATAACATAACAAGTAAGAATAGAGAACCAGAAATGCTCTTTCATTCTTTGGTGATATAAAAATTTTATGAGAGCCCCTAGAAAATTCCCAAAGCCTATTTTGTTACACTAACAGAAGAAAACACACAGACAGAGGCTGTGCTCCTAGTGGCCGCACAGTAACTCAGGACTACAGGCAGGTCAACATGTTTATCCCAACATACAATACCCTTTTTTTTCTTTTTTTTTTTTTTTTAAATGTATAGATAGACAGGCATAAATACAGTTCTATATAACTCCCTCTCCCAAATACTTAAGTCTTCTTAAAGAGTACTCTTCACTTGCAACAAAATGAAGTTTTTAAAAACACTCTAAAAGAACTAGAAATGTTATTTTAACCTAACAAAGGCTTATAAAGCAGAAGCATTTTAACATCAGCAGATCAACACTTCCAGATGAACACATCAGCATTTTAAGATGCCTTTTACTTACGTTTCATGTCCATGTTCCGTGTTTTATAGACAAAATACGTATATATTTGAGTTGTCCGAATGAGAATCTGATCTCCACTATATCGTATTGATCGGTACCACCAGGAACCCTGAGACATTTAACAAGAACAAAGTGACATCAGATACAATGAAGCATCAAAACAGCTGTGCTGGATCACCTCATGTCTGTTCACAACCAGGTAACTCAGCCCAACTGATTTTACCTACGTTAAGGTCAACTGAATTTCAGAAAGGAGAGAGTAACAAAATATTTGCTGACAAATTTTAAGAGCACACCAATATATTCATCTGAGAGAATCTGGTGCTATAAGTTTTTAGATGATCTCTAATCTAGAGAATTTCCCCCAGCATATGCACATGCACACACACACATATACACTGCTTTATTTATTTTTGGTGTTGTTTTAGTGAATCCACTAAACAGTAAATCCACTGGATTTACCACTTTCTATATACATGATAACTCCTTACTGTGCAACACAGCATTCAAATCAAATTCACTTTACGCAGATCGAGGCCAAACCAAGAACAAAATAAGAGATTTCTTTCATTATAAGAAAATTTGCAAAAAATACTAAGTCACCTAATCAGAAAATGCTTTTCAGAAGGGGAATCTGGAGGTGGCCCAGTGCCCTTGCTGCAAGTTTTCAGAATTAAGCCATACACCTTCAGGCTGACAGAAAAGGTTTTCCAATCCTTCAGAAATACTCCAGTAACTCCCTCATTAGCATTACACCAGTGACTTCAAATTATGGAGCACACTGTACCGTGATTGTACTCTATAATATATTTTAAGAAAAATGGTGTGCTGGGTTATAAACTGCAGTCTGTTCATTAAACTCCTCCTTGTAAGCAAAGCTCTCTAACATGAGGAAAAACATCCAAGATACACCTCAATCTATTGTAAAGTTTATCACAAGTGAAACGTAACAAGCAGTAAAGTAGTAAGTGATGTTTACTACTACGAATTTAATAGGCAATAGTGTAAATTCCCCTACTACAGCAAGAACTTGCCAATTTACTTAATTATTTAGGAAATGCTCTAGGACTTGCTCCCCACAAACTTTTTGTTTTAAAGAAATTAGATTTGATTCTTCCATGAATAGATGAACCCTGACACAAAATAGTACACAACTTTTTGTAAAGTTTTTCTGCAGAAAAATTTAGATTAGAATCCCATAGCTATCAAATTTTTGTCTAAGTACAGGTACTGGAAGAAAAACATAACTATAGCCAGTCCAAATGTACATGAAAGAGGCTGCCCTAACTGCTTTTGCAGATACAGCTAGTCTCTCTTGCCTCATGTACAGAACATTATTTAGGTCAGTGGAGGTCTACGAAGAACTACATATCAGTATTTTCCTTTTTTGTTGATCTGGATCCAAAGGGTGGAACTAGCCTTTATTTTAGATGCCTACCTGAGATATAGGATGACTACACTGTAGTTAACTTCAGCTTCTTTATTGATTCATAAAAGAGAAACAGGCCCATTAAAGGCATGAATCATCTTGTATGTCTACTTTAGAATGAAATGATAAAATAACTTGCTCCATAAAAATGACTATTCCTCTTCACTGACTATAAAAGAAATTTACAGTGACAAGTCTGAATGCAGAAGTCTACATCTGGCATAGGGGCAAGAACAGGCATATTTTTTTCTCTGCTCAGGACATTTCTTCATAACAACAGAAAGGATGTTTACTTTCACTTGAGCTACAATAAACCTGGTATAAATCAAATCACTAAAAGTACACATATACAAAAAAAACCCCATCAACAGACACCAACTGAAACCTAAAAGGAAAGACAGGAAAAATATGTAGACATTGTACCCTGGATTTTAGACTTCTTAGTCAATAACTTGTTGAAATCACCACATCTCGTTTTCTACACTAAATCTTCAATTATGCAGAAAGACACTCAAAGAGAAGGGATAATGCCTGGCTGAGCCTCTGCCCACAGAGATGCAAGCAGTTGCCAAGACCCCAGGACACCTTCTCAAATGAAAATCTTCTTCCCAAGAGCATGAAGGTTTCCGGGTGTCAATTTTCTGAGTCTGTCTTTACGCCATACCCTAACAGTGCACTCACTGGATAAGGGACATTGTTCAAAAGCAATACTGTAAGGCAAACCCGAGCCTTGAAATACCACTCACCTAGCAACTGATTTCTCACACAAAGAAATCTCGAGGGCAGACATCTCATGGTGTACAGAAGGTCAATAAAAATTGAAGTTACAAAAACAAAGGCAACCAGTAGAAACCAAGTCAACAACCTGTTCCACATGCAGTAATCATTCTAGTACCACCAGTTACAGCCATCTCAGTCTTGGCTGTACAGTAACACCACTGAATATACTCAAGTTCATCACATCATATTAATTTTCATGTGATGAATGACAGAAGGTACAAGACAAATTACACAAATCAGTCTAGCTCTTCCGATACCTAATATTTTCCCTACAGCCCTCTCGCTATCATGGCACCGCATTTTTTTGGAAACTCTACAGCAGCTTCACTTTTTCCATAATAAAAGAAAATACCCACATTAAAAAAAAAGCTCACTTGCTTGCTCTCTCTATGAAAGGCAAGGACAAGCAACTCTACTTATGTCTAAGACAGCTTTGTTTACAGCTTGGTTACAGAGGGTAGAATATTAATTAGATAATACTTACCACAACAACGGGAAGAATAACCATAAATGCTAATCCGTATACAAGCAAAACCTAGAGAAAAATTATGAAACATACAGCATTAGACACTTCAGCTAAATACCACTCTTGCTTATCTTTATTCTAAAATACAGCCAAGTAGTATTACCACAAGCCTACTACAAATTAATGTAATCTTATTGCATAATACCCATCATTATTTCTGAAGTAATATAATCAGTTGGGTAGGGTTTAAATAAGGAGTATCAGTTTAGTGTAAATAATCTTTTAAATCATCCATGCATTGTCTCAGGTGAATTTCTTTAATAATTAAAGAGTTCGCAGCTAAAACTGATAGAGCGGACAGAGATGATTACCGCATTAGAAGAAATCAAGCGGGTAAGCCAAATACCTTGTAGCAACAAATGCAACAGAAAGAACATTCAGACACTGTATGATTATAGCATAGCTAGCAAACCAAATGGAACTACAGAAATCCAGCAAACAAACAGTTCTATATGTGTTTCCTTGCAACAGCAAACACACACTTTGTAGCAGAGGTGACCACAGTACAACCGCATTATCACTGCAATGAGATCCTTCCAAGCACATTAATACTTTACTCTCAAAGGTTAGATTTAAGCTACTCTAACACTTTTGACTCCTGAAATTTGCTTCAAAGATGTGTATTTGGACCAAAGTATTATTAACTACGTGTTTTTACTAAAATGCGCAGTATTAAGCACAAACATTAAGGTGAACACTTGCAAGTTCACCTTGAAATCTTGAGCTAAGTAAGTTGACTCACCAAAATTGAATTTTTCTGATCCACAATCCAAGCTGGCAAAGCTATACCAAAGCTTGTAGCTGTAGGATGAAAGAAAAGAAATTCACTATAAAATATTAAGGAATGGTTTTAAAGTCACATTAAATCTAACAAACAAAACAAAAAACCCTACAAAACCACCAACCCACAAAAAAAAGAAATCCTCATTTTTATCTCTTCAATAAGCAAAATTCTAACAAATCTAGAAAAATCAAAAAACGAATTAGAAATACACTCAAGTATGCAATAAAATAACAACTTAAATGCAACTTCTGAAATACCAAAGATTTTAGCTTACCATATTGCAGTGAAATAGATATGCAAAATTTATTAATATAGTAAAAAAAAAAAAAAAGAAAGATTTCACAGATGGAAAGATTTATGAGCTTTGCCTTGCAGAGTTTTCAGCAGTTTAAATACATATAGTTCAGTAAATACATGAACTGCAAGAAAATTGTTAGAGCAAATGAATTCTATGGGAAAAGTTTTATTAGTCTGTAACTTCAGGAAAGTGTTCTAAGCTGTAAATTGTAAAAATAAAACCCTCTACCAGTTCAAATTTCTGTGTGATTGGTAAGAAAGAGAAAGGAACACTTTGCAATTCAAAAGGAGTTAGGCTGCAGAAAACAGAAGACGTGATTCTCTAATAGTAACATCTACAGTACACAGATCTGAATACAGAATAGCATAACATAGCTTGTCTTCAGACACTTTAGAGGTAATAAACTGAGCTTCGCAAATGCTACCTTTCCCAACACTAAAAGTCCTAGGAAACCAAGAAAAAAATGAAAAAAGAAAAAAGACTTTACAAATTTCTAGGGCCTGCTTCAAAAAACCAAAATGAAAAAACATGCTTTCCTCAGCACTAGCAGGTATCAATGAGTACTGCCTTAAGTAAGGACAGACTAGGATCCCCCGTGTACTTAGATACTACTCCGATACTGTCTCTAACAAATTGTGACAGCCATCAATTCAGACAACTAGTTGTTACGCTCAAGCCTAACGTGACTTCTATGTAGTTAAGCTGGAAACTACTATTTGTTGAGACTCAAATTAAACATCTGACCAAGTTGACCACACCTCAAGCTTAGGACTTTAACAGAGTAACACCAAGTGAATTTACCACATTAAGTTATACGAAACGCCCTGCTCTGGAGAAGAGTCTGAAGACACTTTCCTATCTGTTAATGGTTACAGATTTTTAGAAGAACCTACTAAAAATATAACATGTCTTTTACTGGTGATATCAACTTCAGTTTCCCACAATATTTTTGACCTTTAGGATTGCAGCTTCAAACTGTTCCAGAACAGAAGTAGTTCAGTACAAAGCTCTTTCTCTTCTTGTCCAAGAGACTCCTTGCCCCCATCCATGCTTGCTGAGCTGAAGCATTAGCAAATAACCAAGCAGAAATGGTCTAAAACTGCCTTACATTATTAAAAGCATATCTTTTTACTCTCCAGGACCCTCCACCTGCTTTTAAACACTCTTCAAGTGATTTTGCACATTCAGGATCTTATTTTTAGTAAAGGAGCAAGTCACACCGAAGATAAAATCTTGTTTGCCTGCCTCTAACCTGCATGCTGCTTCAGTTGCATAGAGAGGAATATTGCTTGCTGTTCCTTTGTGCTGGGCACAGAGGGTGGGATGTACCCCATCTAACTTGGTCAGACATGTCTAACAACAGATGTGCTTCATCTCATCCCAGAACATACCTTTATAAGGGACTGTCTCCATTCTTTGACTACACAGAACTAAAAAAATAGAATACATAGCTTGGATACAGATTTTTACACTACAGGTGTATAAATGAAGGGAAAATGAATTTCACTAAATTAGAAAGCTCCTCACACTTCAATGTGGAACAAGGTTACAGAATAGAGGATGGGAGAGAGAAAATTTCAGGCTTCTTCCCACTCTTCTGACAAAGCAATGATGAGAGACCTAGAAGCAAAGCAGAGAACTCCAATACCACCGTAGTCTGAGTTAGGGTTTCAGAAGAGCAGGAGGGTTCACACTCACAGTACAAGCTGCTGCCCTACCAAAGAATCATTTCATTTTGCCCTTCGGGAATCCAGTTCCTTAAGTTTGTGAAAGTGATCTCTGAGCCAACTGCACAAGGATCTTTATGCCTTTAAATCCTCAGCTTTTGGCTGAGTTTTCTTGTGAAGCTTCGGGTCCGTTCGAGGACACTCACATACTGCCCAACTTGAAATCCCGTACCCTGGCAACACTAAGTTAGTAGCTTGTGGGTGCAAAAAACAGTTTAGCACCAGGAAAGGTCGTACGAAAGCTATATGTGCATACACCAGACTAAAATTTATGGTACCATTTTGCTGATAATGTCACAGCATTTCTGAAACAAGATCTTACTTGCATTTTGCAGCAAGAGGGACAGAGTCCTCCTGCTTGCCTGGCTAGGAAACCAAGAGAAGCTAGGAGCTGAAAGACATTTGCTATGCTATAGAAACAGAGTGGTTAAAGAAACCGAACCACCACCTTAGTCCATCAGAAATGCTATTATCAGACTATGATTTAGTTGGCAAGGGAGAGGGAAGACTGTTTCTTTGAAACACTGGTTCAGGGGCTGGAGTTTTTTTCCATTTTAAAATTCATTTCCCATGTTGGATGGATATAATTCAGAAAAAGGATTTCCACCACAGAGTTCCCTCATGTCAACTTGTAACTTCAAAATTAAGTTAAATTCCATTTATTACTTCCAGGCTGGCCTTAACTCATTCCATGGAGATAAGTAGTAAAACTTAGTCCTGCAAACTGCAGGGCATCAACAAGCAGAGATCTATGGATGCCTGTCCTAACAGATGGCAGGTTTCATTTTTGCTTATAATGAGTATCAGAAGCAGCTAGAAATATACAATATTCTTCCTCACAACTAGTTCACTTAAACAACAATCACAAATATATTTTACAATCAACTCACGCACCTGCAAATAGGAGGAGAAAAAAAAACCTATTAACTTTCAGTCTTAAAAATTGTTTTAGTTCGGATCGTCTACTGTAAAACTTTACTACACCATCATCAGGTTTATTTTCATGTAGCTACCAGCCCAGGAACAATCTACCACATAGGGATAATCATCAGGACTCCTCAAGATGAAGGTGGCATAGAGCTACACTCAGACAGTACCACTTCCAGCAAATGGAAGGCAGATGTGTATACGGTATTTATTTAAATACATACGTATCCTCATGTACTTCCCTTCAAAGTGTGTTTATTGCATTATGGCTAGCTGTTAATTTTTCAATATACATTTATAGTATCTGATCATAAATACTAAGAAGTGTTTAAAATCAACAAGTTTCTGATGAGTATTATTTTACTGTTCACTTATACCTCCTTTTAATATTGGCAAGTCTCTCTAGATACTTACTGAAGCTGACCAATTAAAAAAATTAGGGGAAAAAAGAGAAGGATATAAGAAGTTTGAGAAATGTGAAAGCAAACTCTTCCCTGCCTTTCCCTCCCACCACCACCCCAGAGCCAGTTTCACAAGCAAAGAATTGACCGGATGCATTGCTTCAAGTCATAGGAAAAAGTTTTTCTAAATATATAAAGATCTGAGTGCTTCTCAAATGATCAGATATTACACAGTTCAACGTACAGAGGTTACAGACTTCTGTCATTCGTAATTGTTACCTTGTGGTCCATCTGGATTACCAAATTCTTCCCAATTTTTTCGTGATTCTTCATCAGTTAACCTAGTTTCAAGAAGAGATATTAAGTTAATACAGAAATAAAGAAATTTCTCTAAATCATTAGCATACAGATACATTGAAATGTGGCATTTATACTATCCTTCAGAGATGGTTTGGCAACCTAAACAGCTTCTGCTATTGTTTGTATGAAATCTGGTATGAAACAGTACTGCTGTACTCCTTCATGATACACAGGCAAATTCTTTTAGCACTCTGACAGAAAAAGAAATCAGACACAGAAGGTGCATCTTCATACAGGAGATGGAACAATCACATCTCCCTTTTCATGAGAGTGACTGTGTACCCATCAGCAAGGAGCACTTTTCAATGCCAGGTTACAGTTGAGCAAATATCTTTTTTTGCAAGGAAGGTGAATACGCAAGATGAGTTAATACAGCAGAAGTTGTCCATATGGGCTTTTAATTCTCCTATTCTAGACTTTTAGCCTTTGATGGCATGTGTTTGGTTGGTTGTTTTTTTCCTGGAACTCACTAGTTTCATATTTAAAAAGAGAGAAATAAATTAAGATACCACCTCCTAAATCTTACAGTTTCTATGCCTGTTCTGTAATGACAGTTTCTTGGCAATAATATACCACCTCAAACAGAATCCCTGTTACTAGAAGGAAGAATACTGCTTTAGGAAACAGAACACCAGGCATTCACTATACGGAAGATTTTGTCTCACGGAAGAAACCGTGAACGAGTCAGACATCTCCTGATCATTTCCAAGTCTCACATTTGTTAACAAGCAGACTTACTGAATGGGTAGATTTTATATCCTTTCAAGACAGCATGGCTAAGGAACTTCACTGTAATTTACTTCAAGATATGCCTCTGCCACAGCCCTTGCACTAGCATTTGAAGTATCAAACTGTATAACCAAGCATTTGAGTGCTAGCTTGCAAAGCAAACAAGTGAGATGTTTCAGGAGTTCAGAAAGCAATACCAGAATATCCTATTGAAGAGGCTTTCATAGTGATGCAGATGTGTTTAAGCAGAAAGTATGATTTCAAAACTGCTCAAGCAAGCATGGTGTTGGTTCTCTTTCTCACCTCACCCCAAACAGGATTCTCGGTCAGTAACGTCAACCACATAAATAACGGACTTAAAAGCAGAAATCACCAACTTGCTAGGCTCTCTGATGATGTGACTGACCCAATAAACCCCTACAATGGAAGAAGGCTCAGAGGGGATGGGCAAGGGTGATGTGCCATGAGGCTCAGACCACAGCGACTCACCACAGCTGCTGCAAAGAAGCTGACTGTCTCAACACAAAGGGGACTGGAGGGCAGCCTTTGTTTTAGATAAACACCTATCAACAGTTACACAATATACTAAAAACACAATACAAATGTATTGCTCCACTAAATCAGAAATCACATGTAACATCAACTGCCTTCAGATAAGTAAATTTGATGATAAACATTACATGCTCCACATGTGGACTATCGAAAAGAACCTGGTCAGAGACTATTGCACTCTGACAGATGATCATTTAGAGTAGAAAAGAATATAAAGCTGTATTAACATTCCACTTATGAACAGCATTACAAAACCCAAACCCGCATCTTGATTATGGAAAAATTCAATAAAAAGGGATTTTCTTTATAGTGCATTCCAATATTAGACATCATCTCTCAGATTAAAAAAAAAAGCTATAAAGCACAGGTAAGGCCAAAAGATACTCTGGAGGAAAAGAGGATTCGAGGATTCAGCTTTTAAGAACTACACAGGTAATATGAAACAGTCACCGAGTGAAAAATCAGGACTGCAAGGCAAGCACAAATGATAAGGGATGCCAGGGAACTAAGAGCAAACTGAGTCAGAACCAGAACAAAACTTCTTTGTCGCTAGATGGGAACAGAGTTAAAATACTGTATCTTACTCTTTGGCTTTATAACCAGGTGAAATGAACCATATATTCATTTTTTAAGCAATGCTTCAGAATTGCTGTGAGAGGGTTGGTTGGTTAAAAACTGCAACACCCATTTTGTTCTTTGTCACCTTTAGGATTTAGTATGTATCATACTGGAAGCACTTCTCCTAGCTGACATGGAAGTTTAATACAAAGACCTAACACCTTACAGTATTCTGACAGTTGCTAAACAATTAAATTATCCTTCCCAACTTGTACAGAATGAAGATGCACTGAACCAAGACATGTTTTGACTTCCGTTACATATCCGAACAAGTTTGTCCTGGCTGCTTAGGTCATCCCTGCTATTACCTTAAAGGTTTCCCTCCCCACAATATCAAGCTCCCATTTTTTATAGGCAAGAAAGAAACTTACGCTGCATAGGCCTTAGCAATCCTCATGAACATAACTTCATCTCCTCCTTTATCTGGATGGTATTTTAGCGACAGTGCACGGTACTGTTTCTTAATTTCTGATATACTTGCTCCCTTAAAAAGGAAAGTTTTGAGTTTATTAATAAATACCTTAAATCAAATCCATTCTTCTGTATCTAAATTCTAAAGCACATTGTGCAATATTTCTCTGAACCATTCACTGAACTCAAGAATTACATTCTAATATATGATCATGAAACTACATATGTATTTCATGGAAACATGATTATATTATTTTTCTAACAACATTTTTATAACCATTACATTTTTAAATCAAGTTAGAAGTCACAGTCTAACAAAAAGACATTCAGATGACTGGGTTTTGGTTTTTTCTGGATTACTTTGTTCATCCATCCATAGAAAAAAAAAAAGTAAGGCATTCTTATCCGTTTGACAAATCTTTTCCTAAACTTATTCATGAATATGAGGAATTCTCACTTGCAATATTCTTCTATTTAAGCAAGAGTTCATAGATCAAGTATGATGGTTCACTTGCAGCTTGTAGGCACAAATAAATCCGTCAGTCACCAGGAACAGTGGATTGCCCTGCCGCTTAAGAATGCCTTTGACTAGAATCATACTACCCATAAATTATTTCAAACTCCCTGAACAAAGGGAATACATTACCTATACCTGAGAAAGAGATTGATTTTTATTCTACTACAGCACATTGTTAACACAATCTCTCATGCATTAACTTTCAGGTTGGACTGTGAACTTCATCACTCAAGAAAACCCACAAAATTTTATAGTAAGTGCAGATAAAGTTTTTCTAGTAAGCTATCTGCTAAGTTTCACAGAACCATTACCATAGGACTTTTCAACATTCTGTGGTAGAGAGGCCTAGCATGCTGACCTTAACTGCAAAATAAACACACAAGAAGTTATTTAAAGATGATGGTACTGTTACAATAAATTTAAACCAGAAATTAAACTACCCTGAGGCTTCATTTGCTGTTACTTTATCTCTCTTCATACAATGTTGTCTATCATTTTCCAACACTATTTTTCAACAGCATGCCTGCCTCATTTAATGTACACGATGAATTTACTGCATTATAAATTAGACTTCAAGTAAAAACAGCCATTTCAAGACCAGATGAAGAATGTCAGATGAGTAGCAGAAATTGGAAGGGGGGGGGAGGAAATCAGGTTGCTGGAGAAGAAGAGATAGGTTTTCATGGTTCATATGAATGCTGCTCATTAAAAAAATCCTATTTTTTTCTCTCTCTGCCATAGACAGTGCATGTGGTCCCTGATAAGCTGATGACAAACCTTCTATCATTAATTGCTTACTCCTCATTTTCAAAAGCTAGGCTACAGAGGTTAGGCCTGACTTACAGAAATGCTTAGTAGCCTAGGACAGTGTGCTTGGAACACAGTGCTTCCCTTTATTAACTACTCATAAAAAAAATTAAGGCCCCAATTGTCTTATTTAAAGAATCCAAAATTATAATTAGTTTTGAGCTTCATTTTTATGCCTTGGATCCCACCTGTAAGGATACTTATTCAATAAATCAATAATTATCTGAGTGCCTTATGTATTAACAAATTTAAGTGATGTCCTCCAAAGCAAGCTATTCTATGTTCAAAACAAAGTGCTAATATTATAAAATAAGGAGCATGTACATTATTTGGACTTCCTCCATGCTGCGGTTCTCCTCTGAAGAAAAAAGCCTCTAGTTATAAGCTGATATTCTAACATAAGATAAAAAAGTAATCTTGGCCACAGTGTGAATGCAAAGAAGCAAATTAATTGAATTGTTGTGTACCAAAAGTTTCAAGTGCTTGCATCTACAACCTTTTTTTTTTTTTTAAGTTTTAGGGGGGGGTTTAACAGCAACAACAGTTCCATTATCTAACACTTCAACATCTGTATCACTTCAACATCAGCACGGCTGGCAAGGTTCCACTTGAATGGTCGCAGAAGAAAGCTGTTAATTTCATGTAGTCTGAACTAGAAGTTTTTCAAGGGGATTTAAAAGACATTGTCTGATAGCACAGAAATACATAAACACACTCTGGAACCTTGGACTCGATCTTTGAGCCATACTTCACAGCCATCTCTTCATCCCCCTTGTAACATCTCTGGCTTTTGTTCAGCTTGTCCTTATGACATTACGCTCCATCCCTCTACCAGTTCTTGGAGCATTCCAGTATTGGTTTCTTTGCCTGGATAAGTTGCATGTGTCTCGAGCTCATGTACAAGTTTTCATTAATAAACATTAGGTTACGATTCACTACATACATACCTTTTTTCCCCTCAGGGCCGTTACTTGTAGAAATTTGCCAAAGATGACTAAAGAAAATCCTCTGATGACCTAATCCCTAGCCTGATTTGTTTAACCAAAGTTAACCCAGATATATGAACATTTAAACCACACAGTTCCAACAGATACCATTCAACAGGAAAAATTTATCTTGTTCCTGTGCGTCAGTGAGAGAATGCAAGTCAGCAATCAGTCATTCAGAGGAACTGAGCAGAGCTTTAATTTAAATAACTTGCCTCTACACATGACAGGTAGGTCTTGTTCTACCTGTCTAGCTAGAAACAGGCTAGAGTCTATTTATCTGCTATAATGGCTTTCTTAGCATAGAAAAGCAGTACCAGTGATGTCTACCCTTATGCTGACAAGCCACATCATTAATGGCAAGAGATGTATTTGTCAACGTTCGTATACATATTCAGCTCTCCCTCACTAACAATATACATAAAGTTTAATCAAAACAGGTACATTCAAAGTTCTTTCATATTCTTGTCCTGAACTGTAACCACTGTGTACTTCCTTAGACTGGAGAGTAAAACATACCACAGACTTCAGAACTGAAAAGATGACTCTACCATTAAGGAGCTTTGTATCAGGAAATAACATAAACAGAGTATTTGCTCAAGGTATTGTGGGTAAGATGAAGAAAAGAGTTTGACAAGACTAAATAAGAGTTTAAGAGATGTATGTTTGTCTCCTCGGGATATATAACTTTTTATATCCGTTTTGAATTAGACCTTCAATACAAATAAAGCACTGCATCTGTTTTCTAGATAAACACTACATCTTCTCCCCCTCCCCCCACCCCAGTTTAATAAACCAATTGGCTGGTATCACTATTTAGAATTTGTTGTTTGCATTCGGTGATGCAATTGATATTCAAGGTGACCTTTACTACATCAAAATGTGCCTCAGCAACACCCTTTAGTGAAACCTTTCATTTACAAGGGAAATATTGCTGTACAGCAACTGTAAATCAAATGAATCCACACTCTCGTTTATACAGTTTATTCAGCAGCATCCCTAAATATGGCTATTGAGAAGATTTTCAGAGGGTATACAAAGCAGAATGTCTGTTTTGCTGTACCAAGCAAGGAAAGCAATATCAGAGTAAGATTCAACCCCACCTCACTATATTAAAAAGTCATTATAATTTTGAAGGATTTAAATACAAAAGTTATAATTAGTACAGATATAGGCAAAGAATATCTAACAACTGACTTTACAATATGCAGCAGCAACTTTCAGATGCCAAAAAATAACAAGACCACTAGATACATTCACTAAAGTTAACTTATTTTAAAAAAAAAAAAAAAAAAAATCTTAAATTTGACATCTGGACATAAAATATACAGTTATAGTAGTACAGACTACTGAAAGATGATATTACTTACAGGATCCAAATGTAAAACCTCATAAGGGTTGTATTCTTGATACTCTCGGTCCGTTTTGGAAACTTTGTATGCAAGAAACAAAAATAATGCCCAGCCAGCAAGGAGGACTATTTTCCTGTTTGGAAGAAAGAATTTTTTAAATGTACAAATCCACTAGCTCTAGCATGATTCTACAAATAACATAAGAAGCCATTTGATATCAGTCTTCAAGAAACAATATTAAAATGGTAAGAAACATTAAAGCCATTTTAAAGCAGGTATTTCATTTATAACACCACCTTTGACACAGATGAGACAGCTGCTCTGACTTCTAATTAATTTCTTTTCTTCTTTTTTTTCTTTTTTAAACAAAGGCAAGCCACTATCAACAAAGACTCTTTCCATTCCTTAACTGTCTGTCCTCAGCAGGTATACAATAGTATTTCCTATTTTTAAAGGATGACTAAAACCTGAAGCTAGAAAATGTCAATGTTAAAAAAACAAAAAGCTGAAACAGATGCATAACAGACAGCAAAATATTTTGAGGGTGGGAGTAATAAACAAAGAACTGAAGGATATAAGACCATCAACTTCGAACATACAGATTATTACTGTTGTATATTTGAATATATATGTTTACATATTAAATATTTAAATCAAAAGACATCACCAGCACCACTAATTTCAGTGAGGGATTATTATTTTTTTGCAACAAATAAATGCATTGTTTACTTATTCATTAGTGCTGAGGTTCAGTGGTTTCACTTAGCAGATATTTTATAAAGGACAAACAGCATCCATCTTGATTTCAAGCCCTACTAGATAATAATGATTAACTATTAATTATTCAAATACAGCAGATTGCAAATGTCTCTTCTGTGACACAAAAGCCATTACTATATAACTAATTCCAGCTGCTTTGATTAAAAAAAATATTTTTTTTTAAATAAAAATGTAGGAATTGCTTTAATGGAAAGTCATGCAAATGAAACGTACGTACTTCACTGTAGGAATTATGTTTTGTTGTGGTTTTAACAGTCGCAAACGATACCACAAGCATCTTCCATATACATTTCTTATATTCTTTAATCGAATTTGCTCTATAAAAACAAAGAGAAATATTGTGATTAACCAACCTGACAAAAAGCAGAATGACAAACATGCTCACTTCATCTTGGAGTAGGTAGTACAAGGTCAGTTGGAGGAATTACAAAAGGTCCAGCAATATTGGAAGAAAGAATGTTTTTATCCATTTAAGTGATACTACACATCCATAAACTTAAATTGGTCAGATTATTCTCCGCTACAATCGAGTCTATGTTCCATGTGCCACATAGCAACCATCACTTGTGAATCCAGCCTTTGCCTGGCTAATGTGCACCTGTAAACTTTACTACTGCCATTTTATACTCAACTCCAACAAGCCTCTCGTTTCAATGTCAGCTACTGTGTGCAGGAAAAAACAAATAAACAAAACCCCCAGAAAACCTAACCCACTTGCAAAATGGTATTTGTATACAACTAAAGAGTACAGCTAGAGCAACAGCTACTTCCTCAATTCAAAATAGGACGCATTTTCCTCCTCTTTGAGACATCTGCTTTTTGTAAGTTGCCTTCATTTAGGTTTTTCCTGTTGAAGGGGAAAAGGAAGTAAGAGTAAGACAATACTTATTTGTAAGCCACATAGCTCAGTTATATGGGCCCTGGGCAAGGAATTACATGCATTAACGACAAACTAGTCAAGAAGATTGCCTCCCATGTCCTTTCAGGACAGGACTGGGGCTAGAAGGAAGTTGTATTTATACTGTCAGCATCACCATGACAACACATGGAAGCTGTCTCTGTTAGAGAGTTTTACTTGTATTTCAGAGTTACTCAAGACCAACTTAAGTCTTGGTCAAAGTCACCTTTTATGCTAAGAAAAGTATGGTGGAAAGCAAATAGCCTGCACAGAATTTCTGTAAGCATTGAAATTGTATGTTATAAACTGACTCCAATCCTGTTTATCTTTTAAATAACTTGTCTATCCATAGACTATGCAGTCTACCTACAATACCTCTGAAGTGAGGAGGTCACTGTAATTACCCTACCTGCATAAGACCACTTTGGCCCTTTTCAGACTAAAGGAGAAGGAATTAAGAGAAAAAAATTCATCCTGCCTCAATACATTTAGATATTGCTGCTGAAAAAAGTGACTACATTTGCCAATTTAAAAGAAATTTGTGAATTATCTAAATGCAGGAATTATATTAACAACTTTGATCCAATGCACATGTCAATCACATCCTAAAAAGTGTTAAATCTCAACTTTGAACTTTTAACAAGGTGATGCCCTCATCTTAACTACAACAGCAGTTATGATACAAGGAAACATTTTTCTTCAGCAGATTTCTAAAAGGTGATTGTGGAATACAGTGACAACCTCTGCTTAGTTATTCTGAAGATACTGGGAGGTGGGATATGGTGCTCAGTGATCTACTCGAATTTCTAAGCAAGCACCCAATTCAGAGGAAACTAGAACTTCAATTTGCAGTCACCAATCTATCCGAGGCCAGAGAAACATGACCATAAATGCCAATATTGTGCACCACGAGTTCAGATTTAACCCAGATCAGATGTGACCACAGGATGGCATTTTAAACTCTGGTTGATTTGGCAGAAATGGACAGTGGTAACACAGATGACAACTGGCCACGCACAAACTAGTAAAGCAGACAAATTTTAAAGGTTGCAGAGAGAAGGTACCAGAACCAGAAAAAGTGTATCGGCTTATTCTGAACTGCTTAATTCTATTAAGTATATCTTCCCCAAAACTCAGTATGACATTAAACAGCTTGATAGGATTCCTTGAGAAGATTAGATTAGAAGTCCCATCACCCCCAAAGAGGGAGAGATGGAGATAAGGGAGGAGAATTCAATCCCTTGCATCTGATCTAACTCTTGCATGACTTCAAAATAAGCTTCCAAATGTCTCACAATTTTGTGCAACCGATAAACCACACAAGTATTTGCGGTTCTCCTGATCTGCAAAGATTATTCACATACATAAAACAGGTACTAGACATGAAACTTTCTAAACAAAAAGGATATGACTAAGATTTCATTAAGCATCTGCCCACATAGTTTCACTTGTGTAAGGCTTTAGAAAGCACCATAAATGAAAAATTCAAAAGACAATGAAAACAGAGTTAAAATGCAACACTGATTCCCTACTGGTAGAATGCAAATTAATTTGGCATTTTCTCTTTACCATTTTTTTCTTTTCTTTTAAGACAAATGTTGTGGGAGATCTCTATTGGTTCAGAACCAGATCCACCACAAATAGAAGTGAGCTAATTGTTACCTAAAATCAAACTATAATTTTTAATGCAAAACTAAGAGACATTACCAGCACACATAACTGGCATTTCAAAAAAGCTGATGGCATTAAAAGACTAGACAGACAATTAAGTTATGAGGACTAAAAAGCTCTGCTACAGAAATAGGGAAGAAAATGTTCTGGGGGATTTTAAACAGCCACTGGATAACTATGAGCTGTAGCATGATGCTTTTATGAAAACGTCACTGATGGATGATACTTGAACAAATCAGGCATCACAAGCCTCATAGAAGACACATGTGCTTATGTTAAGCATAAATCGCTCATTTCAAATAGTCAATAAACTCAGTTGTGCAGTGCTGAAGCAAGATGAAGCCAACTGTTCGGTTCAACCACACTGACCCTGATCAGCTACCTGATCCAATCTGTATCACAGCTCCACAGACATTTCTGCAGCACAAACAAGGGGCAGCGCTGTTTTGGTAACTGCCTTAACTGACTACACTGCTTGCAGAAATACCTAAAACTAACATGAAAACGGATTACCAGTGCTCTTGGAGAAACAGAAGGTGACTAAGAGAACTTTGTTTACTTAATCCTGTAAAACTAAGCCTAACAGGATATGACTCCTTTTAGTGTTTTTACTAGGCTGTTTTTAACAAGCTGCTGTGCCTTGTCTTTAAAAATCTGTGCCACCCTGTGACACAGTGCCCCAGTTCTCAAACCTGTCTACTGCCCAGCCCCGCAAGCACTAGATGACCCTCTCATTTCCCCCTTCTGCATCCTGCCTGCAAGAACACCCAATATCCTTCACCTTATCATGCCAAAAAGCTTCCAAAAGGCCCTTAGAGGAAGGCACCATGGAGAAAAGAAAAATAGTTGTGCAAAGTAAAGTAAAGAATTGCCATAAAGCCAAATAAAAACTGACCACAGGGGAAATTGATAATAGAAACTAAAGGTGGTTTATAATAACCAGAGAACTGAGGTTTCGGAACAGCCTTCCACTAACAGCTGCAGAAGTCACATTTTGTGAACAGTCTGACAATAGCACCAAGAAAAGAAAGAAAAAAAAAAAAAAAAAACCAAGGCAAGTGGTGTGAGCAAGAATTAAGCCCTTTGGATAGGCAAAGAGCACACACCTAAGTCAGTTAAGGAGTCCCTGGCAATGATGTCCTGGAACAGCTATGCTGCACAGGGGGACCTCTTCAGACAAATACCAAATTAAGACATGATGCTAAGCAGCCATTGCATTTTTTACACATGCATCTGAACAACTCTGGATCAAATCTAATTACAGTTGATTAAAACATATCAATGGAAAAGCACCTCATTAATTTCTTTCCAATCTTGGGATGGCAATGGTCTCATTTGATTAACAACCCCAAAACGAAACAGGGCACTAAAAAAGGTGAATGATTGTTTATAGTTATCTGTCCAGAACATAAAGAGAGAGTCAAATCCTTCCCAAATTGAGGCTAAAGTCCAGACTATTCAAATTATTCAGAGCTATCCTGAGGCACTTCCTCTGTCACATTTCATCATTAACACATATTAACTTGTGGAATTCAAAAACAGGCAGCTACTTGGGAGAAAGGAGGAGTACAGACAGCATCACTAACAGCTTAGGCAGAAAGCCACTGGCAAAACATCACCCTGAGTAAGTAAGCTATATTCCTGCTGTATCCAGGAAAAACAGGCTTCCTGTTTATTTACTGACAACATATGCGATTGCATCAAAGAAAATACTTATCTTGTTAGGAAGAAATTGGTGTGGGTGTGGGGGGAAGGTTATCAAGAGCTGGAATACCAGATAATTACTGTGCTTAACAAAAGCAGCAGTGTATTCCTAATGAGCAGGCTGTGGATAAATCAGGTCCTTTTTTGCTTTGCCTTCATCTCCCAAGGAGCTTCTTTTCACACAAGCGGATTTGCTGTGCCACAGAACTGGCACACTGTCCCTGCAATATCCTGCAGACCCCAAGCACACAAGAGTAAATACATTACATGCTGCTCAGGGTAAAGCTTTGCAGTGAAATAGGAATTGTACCTTCTTTGAATTTTAGATCTGGAATCCTTGCTCTGTCAGGGAAAGAGGTGCAGAGTCTGAAAAGCAGGTAAGAGTTCTGTTTCTTCTCACTCCAGATCATGGCTCTCCGTTAAAGTGTAAGAGAACTTCAGACACCATCCTTTGATACGGGATTACAGGGAGATAAGTGGCTGGGGAAAATGCTTTTCCTCTAGTCAAAATGACTTCTCATTCAATGGGTAAAACCCTTAACAATAGCGAATCTCTCCTATGGTTTTCAAAATGGGTATTAAACAGCCTTGAAAAGCAAAGGCGTTACGCATCCACAGGCTTTTGAATTAATCTTGCTAACAATAATCCATGCATCAAGGTATCGTTAAAGCACCCCTCTCAGATGAGGGTGCAGACTGCCAGTTCATTTCTGTAAATAATCTGAGGAAGAATCCTAAGCTTCCTCCATTCTCCCCCAAATTGTTCTGGATGCATCCAAAGTTCCTGAGATTTACAAGCACTTTTTCATCAATACAACTCTTACTTTCACAGGGTTCTCACAAGTGCCTATTATATCTTAACAAATGTACGTGAATATCCAGCCAAAACTACATCTTACACACTCTTCAAGTTCTCAAGAAATAAAACAATTGCTGGTACAAAAGGAAACCTGAGTGCCATGTCTTTCTATTATTCAGAAAGAGCTAGTCAGGTCCTCCAGTGATACTAGTAGGTATTTTAATCCAACATTGTCTAAAGCTTTTAGACAAATGAAAACAAAATCAAAACCCTAGCACAGCTAGGCTATTAATAACTAAATTGGAAAAAAGTTCATTTGTACACTAATCTGCTTATTACTTTTGGATGAAAATAAAGTAATTAGCAAGTATTTTAGAATTTTACTTCCTTAAAGGTAGCTGTCCATTTGGCTACATACCTTAACTAGAGAATGACTAAAGGATCACTGACTGATCTGTAAGTTTGAGCTACAGTCAACTTTATGTTGAATCCAAAGAGGTATGTAACATCTGAATGACAAGCTCAAAGCAATTATTAGAAAAGGAGAAAAAAAACCCTTGATCTTTATTTCTTTTATTTGGTGACTGAAGGTTTTCCTCCTTTGTATTCCAGGTGACAGTACAGGTATCGGTACAGAATACTTAAGTAAACAATTGACTCCTCTTTGTCAGAACTTACATATGCCTCTTCAATATCCAGGTCTTTAGAGATAGCGATTTTAGGATGAGTAAGCGAGAGGTGTCTGCTTTTTCTGGGTGGGTAACCCAGACCACACAGTTCTTGGGTATCACAGAACAGCTGAACATTTGAGGTTGGAAGAGACCTCTGGAGATCATCTAATCCAACCCTGCTGCTCAGAGGTGGGTCAACAAAGCAGGTTGCTCAGGGCTCTGGCTGTAAGCCTTTGAATATCTTCAAGGACAGAGACCCCACAGTCTCTCCGAGCAACCTGTTCTAGTGTTTGATCACTCTCATAGGGCAAAAAAAATTTTCTCATGTCTGTCTCAACATCTGTTCATTCACCCATCACACAATGGGTGAGGAACGCAGGGCACACAAACACAGAAGGAAGCTGATCACAGGTTAGATTCGCTGTTTCCATAGATTGCATACAACCTGTGGCCTACAACTCAGCCATGTCTGACTTAAGTTTGGTTTTGATGTTCACCCATACTCATATGTTACTCACCCGCACACACACTGCCTTTCTGCACTTCTCTCCCGCCCCTTCATCATAAGAATGCAAAGCCTTTGGCTTCTCATACAAATATTGTCTTCAAAAACTAAGGTCTTTATAAAATGCAGCAACTGCGTATTGTTTTACTACTCTCCGATCACCACCTTGGCAGTACTAGTGATGACTAGCAAAGCAGGCATGCTTCTATCAGCACATGAGGAACACAAAGGATGCTGACAACATGGGCACTGCCAGGCAGCTCAGGAACACAAGCACTTCTGTTGCCAGAAGAATTTGTGACACACATGCTGGCATGACTTCACAAAACATGTTAAAAACAATACCACAGAAAGAACGAACCACTTCTGTGGGCAATGAGAAGGGCACCAGATAACTGGGCTACACTAAGACATCAAAAGCAAGATCTGGGATTCAAGTCATTTTGCAGTGAATACCATAAAGCAATACAAATACAACAGCACTGCATGAGTTTTGTTTCATTTTTAGAAACCCGTGTAGGGTAACCTAACCTAGCAGTTACTTCAGAAATTACTTCTGCCCTATTCCTTTCTGACAATGAAGCAGAAGTGGTCTTCACTGTTCTACTACTGATAGTGCTTCAGAAGTCTTATGTATTTGTTTCTGAAAAACAGAAGGATCCATTTTATCCTTAGGAATGCTTGACAAATGATCCCTACCTAGACCTTAACCTTTTTGTTTCAGGTTCTAGAAGCTCCAACAAGTGTTCCAAAAGAAAACCTAAGGGAGATTCTTTTTCTTTTTTTATATCCTCCTGATGAAAAAGACAAGATTACACATTTATTGGACACAGGTAACTCTGGAAGAGAGGGAAGGGAAAGAGGTACACCTGGAATTATGTAGAAGAAGAAAGTTTTAATCACCAGAATCTTGTTTCAGCTGCAACAAACACAGGTCAGTTTTAGGAAAAAACACCACAATATAAGACTATTGGCATCAGTATTCGTATCTAAAGATTATAAAAGTTTAAAAAGATCATACACTAAATTTTTAGGACAACCAAAAACTAACAAAAAAAACCTAATTTCCAGAATAAATGGAAGCCAGTGGTTTTCCATCATTCTACCTCAAACAGTAGGAAAGAACAGAGCTACATCCTAGCCTCCTGCATCCTTTCTGCCTTCAAACTACTAAGAAAAGCAAAGGCAGCAAGTCTAAAATACAGCTCCAGTGGACTCTGTCAGAAAAAGAAATATGAGGAGGTGCATATGAAACATTCTGCCCACCAGACGCAGACAATTCACCCAAAGGAGAATGCTGCTTGGTTTCAAAAGAAAAGGACTTCTTTCAGCAATGAACACAGAGTTCTGCAGCCTAGGAAATGCCAAGATCACTTTAAAGACAGACTTTCACAAAACTTATTTGCAGCATGTTATCCTCTCTCTACCCCTGCCTTTGAAACTTGAATGCATCAAGAGATGCAAGTAACACATATAGGATGCAAGTCTTGAGTAAAGGTTATGACTCAAGCATACCGTGGCTCTAAGCATTAAACCTGTTCTGTTAAAACTGAGGGTAACAGGCTCAGCTGAAACACTGCTCTTGAGAGTTTCTGATTTTGCTCCTTTTTATTCAATTCCACAGTTTTAATCCTGTAAACTGTGCACTAAATAGGTTCCTGTTGCCTTTCAACAGCTATGTATATGAATACATATATGCAATGTATACACATACATATGCAAAAGGTAAAGTCTTGGACTTTTTCGTACTTCAACAATCACAGAAATTAAACAATCACATGGACAATTTATTTACTGAGGACTTGAACTGGGGCGCTCTGAAAATTTACTTTTTTAAGCACAGAATCATTTCTCAGATAACAGGTGATAAATACAAGTATGAAAATGCTACCCTACTGCCTTACTAGGCCATTTTTGCTTAACTCTATTGACATTTTCCTTGGTAATTATTGTAAAATAGACTCCACATGGATATAGTATGGTATCCGGGAATAATTTAAATATCACAGGATTAGGAAAAAACCCTACACTTACTTTCAAAAGAAACCACTGACAAACATTGATAACAATATTTTAAAGCAGTAACCCATCTTCCCCAGCAACTAAGAGGCAGGATTCAAACTCATAGTAACTCACAAAGTCAGCAACTCCTCTGAAGTACTAAATAATTTCAAACCTTATTATAATAGGATTGACTTCTAGTGTAAAACCCCAAATTATGAGGCATGAAGCAAATTAAATTGATTTAAAAGCATTCTAAAATACAGTTGCTTAAATCCAAAAGCCTTCAAATGACCACTAGCGTTTCAGTTAAGATTACTTTTTTTTTTTTAAACTGGAAAGCACATTTCAGCACATTTTGAACTGACCATATCAGTGAAGAATTAAATTATCTGAACAGATGCTTTCTAATTTTAATGTCTATTATTATAAGAATTGTCCTTATTACCCCAAGTTTATCTATAAAGAGGTCATGTCTAAGTTAGCCTCTTCACTAAAATGTTTATAGCTGAATAATCTGACCCTAGTTATTTTCAAAGAGATTTTTTTTCTGTCTAGTAAATATTCATAGAAATAATCAAAAAAGTGTCATGTGCTTTGAGTAACATATTGTTGTTAACTATTAAAACTGCAAGCAGTTCATAAACTGCAGGAAGTCCTGTGAAAGACCTTCATAAGGCTTCTGCTTTTCCAGAGCATGTTTTGCAGCAACTAGATCAAGCGTAAAAGGGACAAGAAGTAACCCAACTTTTCATTCACACACTGTTCCACACATTTGCTGACCAAAAGATAACATTTGTTACTAAAGAGTTTAATAAATAGTAACATAAGATGATTCAACATCTTGAAAGTTAACTTCTTTTCAGAGTTTACTTACTTGGACTTTCCGTTTAGTCAGCCTTGCTGGTCTCAGGGCACAGTTCCACATTGCATTACTCCTAATCAAGCCATTTCCAAACCTTCTCCTTCCTATTAGTATACAGTCTCATTTGTGCTGACAAAACTGCCAGTGGGACTAACTATAGTAACTTTTAAGCTACATCACCTAAATTATCAGATTTACAGTAGAGCTAGACCTACAGGTGCATCAGCAAAACTTTAACGCAATCTGAGAGGAATCGGAAAACTGGCCATTTTAATATGGAACGACAGCCACATGAGTCAAGGTTAATAATCTTAGATTAAATCAACAATGCTGGGCTCCAAGACTTACACATCCTTAATTATTAGCTTTATTTTATCAGTTTGGTGGGGTGAGGAAACCAGAACACATTCAATCCAAAACAAATGTAGGCAAAAGTCACTTAGCATACCACCAATCACTAAAAATGCCTGTATTCAGCATTGTTCTGATGCACACCTTGAAGAAACTACAATAAAGGACACAGAATTAGCAGACACGGGGATAAGTACCATACATCCATTTATCATCAGTGGGGCTTTTATAAAGGGAAGATGAGCTTTACAAACTTGTGTCCTCTGAAGGAAGTAAACATATGGAAGAGGAGATCCTACTGATATAGTCTGTGGTTTCCAAAAGGCTTTTGAAAGGTTCCTATTAGAAGCCTTTCAGGACAACCATCTATCGCAAAAATATGTGACTAGAAGATGGAGTGAACAGCCAATTCTCACAGCAGAAGAAAATTGCCAGCAGTTCTACAGGAGTCTATGTTGAAACTATGATACTCGTATTTCACTAATAAGTAACCTGGGTAAAGGGGTGAGCAGTAAAATAGAGCTTCTGGATGATATTAACTTATTTGGGTAACAAGGGCAAGGGTATCCTGAAGAATTGTAAAGATCAAGCAAGTAGCCTACAGCACGACACATGGAATTCACAGTATGAAAATGTGAAGAGCAATGGGGACTATTCTAATTTTATATATGTAAGGGCTGACCGTTACCTCTCAGGAATGTAATCTTGATGTTGTGAGAAACTGTTCTATGAAAACCTCAGCTGAATGCTTAGTAGTTATAAAAAGCAAAGCAAATGTTTAAAGCATTCCTGCAAGGGAAGGAAAAGAACATTATTCTACCACATAAGCTTAAGGTATGTACAACCTTGAGTATGATGCACAGTCCTAGTCCCCACCTCTCAAAGAAGGGCAACTAGAAAACATTCAATTAAGATGAGCAAGGGCCATCGAACATATGAGAAGATTTATGCTCAAAATATAAGCTACAAATCTTTCAGCTGGGAGAGAGAAAAGTGTAAGGAGAGGTAACAGAAGGCTGTAAAAAACATAAGCGACAGCCAGAATTGAATATATGCTGCCCCTTCCCATAGAGCAAATAAGGATTGTCAAATAAAATCAGAAGCAGATGCAAAACAAAGGTGATTATTTGCAGCGTGGGCAGTAGAGCTGGTGAACTCCTTGCCATAGGATGGTACAGACGCTATACTAAAAGTCACTGAACTGAAAACCACTGGAAACTGGGAGAATATGCAAAGGAAGCACCATTTATGCTTGCCATGTTATACCCTCATTGAGGCATATGCTTTTGTAATATCATGTAAAGAAGACTTCTGACCTGACACAGTATACGCACTCTCTTGTTTCTCAAAAAAAAAAAAATTGCTATTTGAAACTTTATTGGTAAGACTTTGCAGAAGTCACAATGCTAGCAAATATCCTAGTTTTAAATAGCGCAACCAGCCAACCAAGATAAAGGCATCTTTTGAATCTAAAATGCATCACCTCCAGCAGATATATATTTAGAACGTTTGCAAGTAATTTTCTGTACAAGGGAAATATTAAGTGAAAAATCTCAAAACACCTCTCCCATCTTCTCAGCTGTACCCTTATTTAAAAACTGGTGCAGAGATTAATCTTTTTGCTCAGGAAAGAAATGAAGTACCTATTTTGGGTTTCACCCTACTCTTGATACGGTCCAACCAGAATGACCTCCGTCACCATGAAATGCAGGCACATCTGTGTCAGGTCCTGGCTAACAACTGAGGGAAAGGACTACAAATCCCTCAGTGGGAAAAGGAAGCACCTCAGGGTGAAAGGACGCAGCAGCAGCCCCAGTCTAGACTTGTTCAAATTGCTGCAGATCTGCACCCTTCTTCACAGGCATGAATTTGAAGAACAAAAACAAACAAAAAAAGTCACCCCCCAAAAAACCCACCCCCAAATCCTCACTTTGGAATCGCCATTGATCCCATTCCTCATCATTTACCTTGTTCCTCTCAAATTCCTGCTCCTCCTGCAAGAATGGTTTAGCTGCCTATGAAACCATAACTGAACCATCACACTACCCTTGAATATATCAGGTTAAACAGTGCTAACTTGAATCCTCTAATACACAGCCTGTACATCCTGGTAGTTCAGTGTCATCTACATCAGTAGTCAAGATATCCTTGCAGCAAGTAGAAAATGAACAAGAAGGTATATAATAAAACTTTTACAACACTGTTTTCATAAGCTTCCATAACAAAAGTTGAATTAAAAAAAAATAGAAACAGCTTTATTTTCATGTACATGTAATGAGAGATAAAGTTCTTTAATAGCTTGATCTTGATCTTGCAATAAAAAGCTTTTCAGAATTAAGTGTTCTGGACAGTCTTGAAGCTACTCAACTAATCTCTAATACAGGATTATTAATTTTATTTTACTGCTAGGAGGCTACAATGCTTATAATAAGATTACAATACTTCAAAAAAATTCCATGAAAAGACATGCCTTTTTGCCAAATAACAGAGCAGTTTAGATAACTCTGTCCAAATGCTTTGTTTTGAGAAGTATTTTTAGAGATAATTGCTAGGCATTACTAATGACATCTCATGATGTTTGCCCTTTCTTCAAATGTTTCTGCAAAAACCCATACTGCTTCCAAACAGCAATATAGTAAAAAATTAAAATAGTATGAAGTATCATCATTATATTCTATCCTCCCTTTTTATAGTCACCTAATAAGCTGTATTTTTCTGAACTTGAAATTAAGTTAACCATAGTACACTCAATCTCTCAATACCTCAAAAAATTTCAATTTATATGTAATAACAGTTCTTAAACACATAACTGAGTTTCACTGACTCTCCTCCCACTTCCTGACACAATGCTCAAAGGTTGTATTAACAGGAGAGGATAAGCACACACACATATGGGCATAAAATGCTTATATTCACGATACCAAGTTTTCACACCCATGCTCATCCACCACATTAGCATTAGCAATGAGTATGGCATCCTGTGTTTTCATCCTGTCCTTTACCAGCATCCTGTACCTCTATCTTGTACTATGAAATACCAAAACGCTGTGAAATACTTTTGAGGTAAGTTTAGTAAGATTTCAATGAGCTGTGAGCAAGGACAGGGGTCACAGTTAACCCACTCCAACCAATCTTGTCTCACCAGAGGATTACAAGCAGCACAGAATAATTTTACCCCAGAGTGGGAGCAGCAGTATTAGGCGCACTTCCTCTCCCGCAGCTGCTGTAAGGTGCAAGTGCTCATTACTCCATTACAGATAAAACAGAAGAAATGCTGCCTGCATTCTCTACATTGGCTTGAGTCATAGCCAAATTGCAGACTCACTGTTTGTCCTTAAAGACCCAAATAAACTTTATAGCCTCAGTTCCTCTACTTCCATCTTAAAGCAGGGGATTAATATGGATCTCTGAGGACAGCCTCAAGATCTACAGATGAAAAATGCACCAAAAAATTACAAAGAAACCTTCCTATTTACACTACTACATAGAGATATCCAGTATAATGAGCAGATATACAGAGAAGTATGGCTTCTAATACAGTAAACCTTTACAGAATAACTTTTTCAGTATTTCTATTGAGGTTTTGAACACGGGTGCCAAGTATTACCTATCTACAGTAGTATACAAAAAACCCTACTGCTTCAAAATAGCAATATAGTAAAAAATTAACAAAATAGTATTAAGTATCACCATTATATTCTATTCTCCCTTTTAATGGTCACCTAGTAAGCTATATTTTTTTAAGTATTTCTGTACTTTGCCCAGCCTCAACACAAAAAGTTTGGAACAGAACGGGAGATCTCAAACTACCTATGCTACTTCCTAGAGGCATGGCATCTTCAAAGATTAGCAGGGAATAGCATCCTTTAACCAGATTTGTTTAAGTTTTTCTTTGTATTAGCCTAGTGTTTTTCAAGAAAACTTTAGCTACATCTCAGAAACAGAAACATTTGGGAGGGAAGGGTGCAGGGGAAAAAGGCTGGTGAGCAACAGGACAACATATAGCTGGGGGGGATGGAGACCAACCAACCAAAAAGAAAAAACCACCACCACACTTTATATGGATTTCTATCACAATGAAAGTAAACTGAACAGCTTTTATCCATTTCATATCAGTATTTTTTTCCTAGACACAAAAATGCAGCAGCTCATTTTTTTCCATTCCTACAGTAGGGTTTTTTCTGTTCTTACACTTCAAGAAGGAAGATCCATGTTCCAAGCAGAATAGCTCCTACAGCTTCTTTTCTCTCAGAGATGAGACTACAAGAGAAAGCATTCATTAACGTTATCCCTGCATTCACAGCTATTATTCTTTGGGGGTTTTGAACTGTTTTCAACATCTTGTTCTGTTCGAGTTACTGCAAAAGACACAGGATAGAGACTTCTATTCTTTCCAGCAGCTTTGTAACACACTATGAATACCCAGTGCCCTAAAACAGGATAATTTATTTAACGTAGACCTAAATCAACTCAAAAATTGGATGAAATGACAAGCTTTCACAGATACATGTACTTAACTATGAAGCACATCACAATCTATGAGCACCTGTTTCAGCACAGCTTTATAATTCTGTGTCTCAATTCAGCAGCACAGGTATAAGTAAAAAAGTACACAAAGTTCAGCAAATACATCAGCATTGTACAATAACTGGTGCATTATCCATTCACCTCTTGCTCTCCATTTCCTTTCTAGATGCTGGTTTAATCCACACAAGCCTACAGTGAAACTGGTTCAAAGCAAGTCCAACAACACAAAGATATTTGATGGGCATTTATCCATCCCTAACTGCTGAGAAAAAACATTTTTTTTTTCAACTCTTACTATTAACTTTTTGAAAAACAACTCAAAAATTCTCATTTCAGAAAATACTTTTTAGTTAAGAAATGAATGTGCACCAGAGCTACTTTTTAACAACTGTATTTTTTCTTCCAAATCAAGAACAATCCTTGCAATAGTTTTCCTCACAGTAATTATGTTAAAGTTATACCAATATTTAGCCAAAATGCAAGTAATCCACAAAAAGTATGAACTGGTTGGGGTTTTTTTAATAATACAACACATATACACACATATATGTTTTAGAGATACAAGTCAAGGATAAACAACATGGCAGTTTCACCATCATCACCACCAAAAGAATCAGTCTTCTCCCTCTCCAAGTGCAGACACATCCTGCACCATCCCTGACATCCACAAAGTGAATCCTGCCCAGAAACTAATACACATTCAAAGTAACACAAAAAAATGCGCCAAAAATTAGTTTTAGCTCAAATTAATTCATTCCAGTCCCTCACACTGCTCAGGTGCTCCCTTTGGCATAAGGGAGGGGAAGAAATACAAGACTTGCTCTGTTAGAGCACTGCTACCTTGAAGCAGTTATGAAACTGCAGCCCAAGACATAAAGCTGAACAATTAACCTTTTACAAGAGCCTTATTAGCTCTACAATGAACACCAAGGAGATAAAGTCTTTGGGACAAATCTGTTTTACAAAGTCAATTACCTGCTTGTTTGGTTTATCAAAGCTGAGGTAATGAAATTATAGGACAGTTCACAGGGCAGCTTCCACGCCACAGCAAAACCCTCCCAAATATAAGTATTGATCTCTACTGCAGGCTGCAGCAACACTTCATACGGACTCTCTCAGAATGCCTGGAGAAAGCAGGTTTAGACACACAGGAAATAAAAGCAGCTCAAATTTTACTCAGGACTTGTCTCTCTCAAGTTAAATCATGCTGTTCTTCAAGACAGTAGTATTGAAAAGGCCTTTCAAAAGTTTATTTTAAAAAGAACTAAGAGCAAAATCCTAATGGCTTGCCAAAAAACTACCCTGCTAAAAATCTGACATTAGGCAGTACATTTTGAATATTCTCGAAGTAGTAAAGCAGTACAGATAATTCTTACTTTCCAATCTTCACTATGGCAAAACCAAACACTATTTTTTTTTTATTATTATTTACTCTAAGGGCATTTACTACAAAACCATAGCACAGAACAAATCCTAAAATGTTACGGACCATCAGCGATTCCCAGATTTTTGGTGCTAAACCTCACTTGAAGAGAGCCATTAATGTTTTGCACTCTCTATCCTCTCCTTCCACTGGCGCTCCCTACTGTATCAAGTACCAACAATCTATGGCATTGTATTTGTACAAGGAAGCAGGAGGCACTGAAGGCTCAACCTCCACGCTATAAGCACTTCACTCTTGCTTCAGACTAGCCCTAGTCCACTCTCACAAAACAACGTGTGGCTGAAGCACATCTTCCGACCTAGTTTTCAGTAGAAAAGGAATCTGCTCTGTGTCTTTCGGGTACTCTGGTTCGCATTGCGAATGGGTCTTGAAGTGAGGAGGACAGGCATGTGATTTGCTTCAAAAGTTCAATCCAATCCAGCCTTCTCACTCCTGGCAGGCTGAAACAGCTAGCCAGTCCACCTGGACCTCACCAACTCTGCCCAGGGCCACAAAGGCATCTCTGCGCTGGACTTTCTAGCACAGGTAGGACAAAACACAATTTCGGAACAAATATGTTAGTTGGTCCTACGTGGAGAGAGCAAAGGTCTTGGCCGAGCTTATTCAGTTTGGCACCGTCCTGTTCCTCACTGGTTGGAAAACCTGCTCTAAATTAGTATCAAAATAAACATCTCTTATCAAAGTCTAGATACTCCTGCTCATTACAGGATCAGAAGCTAACAGTGCTGGAAAATTTCTCTTCTGAAGACATAGGTCTTCTCTCAGCTTCTGAAATTATACATGTGTTTTGGGTTGTTCTGTTGTTTTTGGTGAACTATTCTAAAAGCAAGAAGTCATAGCTAAACAATTGATACTTTGCATCATCACAAGGTTTTAATTAATTCCTGAAATCCGGTTCAAAAGCTGGAACAGGTATGGCTGAACACATAGGAAGCTGTATGAAGAGTATTCAGAGAATTTTGCTGGCAATGAGTGGCAAAAGAGCCATACACTTAAACTGGAACAAGACAATGAAGCACGGGAGCACTCCAGTAGTCCTGAATGTGATCTGCACAACACCTCAACTCTTTGTTCAAAAAGAGCCTGCAGAACAGAACACAACCAGAAGACTGTAGGCACACTATTGAACCATATGCTAAAAATTGGTCTATACTCACATTTTAAAATCCATTAAGACAATTATGAGGCTGAAATCATTCTTTCATTTCCATTCATTGCCATGACTGGTGCTTTTCACTTAGTTGAGTCATTTTTGTACCAACAGCATAATAAAGTCTACTTTGTGTTTTGGAAAGTATGGTTTGATACAGCTTTGTAAGAATCCAGCACTAATTGCAGAACGATATGCAGCAGGCCCTCCACACACTCGACAATGCTGACTAGAAGGAAAGAAATGAGCAACATTTAATGGCAGGCCTATTTGGAAACTGGGTACAACCCATATAGCATATTCCAACGTTAGGTTTTCATTTTCTGCCATTCTGTAAGGATACCTGAATATCAAATATAAGGTTAGTAAAGCATTTCCAAGTTTGACAGCATTTCTATGGCTTTTTCTGTTTCTGTTAGCCCCTTGAAACTAAAGTTAATGGCACCAAGTGTCACTGCTGGCCATACCATTCTGCACAGCATCTCAACTAAGTCACAACATTTTTCCCCAAGAAGCAGCTGCTAAGAACTATGGAGGAAGTAAAACATTATTCAAGAGAAGGAGCTATTTTCTTCCCCCCCACCTCCCACCCTTCACCAGAACAAAAATAAAACAAAAATCTTGAGTTTTGGAGAAGAGTTACAGAAGTAAAGTAATCTCCTCTCTTTGATCCCCTGCTCCTTAAAAACAACCCAAAGATTACAAAATGTCCTCAACAACAGTAACGCCTTCCTCTTGCAACAGTCAGGACTCAGAAAGACAAGGCAGAGAAACCTTTCTTTGCAACAGAAAGAACTAACTCCTCAGCCGTAAACAGGTAGTATCTGGAGGGCAGAGATCAATCCTCCAAAGAGGTTCCCTAGCCAGTGCCCTATCAGAAGCCACAGGCATGTCTGTCAGCAACCAAGATTGTAAACAGCTATGTTTTAGCACCAAACCAGCATTTTTCATCATTCAGTATTTCTTTTACATATAAAACTAAGTTAAACAGAACCACACAAGCCATTTAAAATGGCATACAAAGACACAAAATAACCACCATACACTGAATGTAAAAAGATGCAGTGAATGAAAGGGATTCTTCTCAGATTGCAAAGCACAAGTGTTCTTGAAAGGTCAGTAGTTTCAGTGACAGGAATCAGCATCAAGCGTCCCTGTTCTACTGAGCATGTAATATCCTACCTCTAAACACTACCTCTACAGCCTTTTTCATCTCAAAACTGCAGTTTAAAATGTGTTCCTGTGCAGCCTATATATCAACATGCCTTCTCCTTCCAAGAATAGAGGGATGCAGGAAAAGCAAATAGGGAAGCGGCTGTGGAAATGAAATTCAGAAGTATTCAGAGAAACTTTCTAACATTGCTTGGGGCCACAAGACATCATCCCGAAGGGCGGAACAGAAATCTAGCACTTTGGACATTTAACCATGACTTGTAATGGGAAAAATTAAAGCCCCATTTTCACACTCACTGTGACCTTACAGCATGTAAAAGCAGAGCCTGGTAACTTTTCCTCTTTGGCCTCAACTCAACAGTTCATTCTTTTCCCACGATGAAAATTTAGGTCATCCTCCCCGAGACGCCCCGAGAACACACACGCACAAAAAAAAGTCCAAAACACAAAAACCCCAAACAAAGCGTTAGACCCCAGCACAGCGATGACTCTGCAGGAGCAGAGGCGCGGAGCAGAGCGCGCTTTCGGGGAGGCGGGCTCGGACCCTCCCGTTTGCCGCCTGCCCCCGGGTACCGCTAAATGGCTGACAGCGACTGAAACGCGAGCCCGACGCTCTCCCCCCCACCCCGCCAGGACCGGCAGCCCCCGGGGTCGCGTTTCGCCGTGCTCCCCACAAGGCCGGCCGAGGCGCCCCGGGCGGAGCGGAGCGGCGCCGCTGAGGGCCCGGCCCGGCGGGAGGCCCGGCCCGGCCCGGCTCGGCTCTGCCGCGGCTGCGGGGGGCGGAGGGGGACGTAGGGGGAGGGGACGCCCGTAGCGGCGGGCGGAGGCGCGGGCCGGGCCCCGGGGCAGGGCCGCCGACTCACCGGCGTGCTGGTCCCGCGGCCACAGGTAGTAGGTGGCGGGGATGACGATGAGCCCCACGAAGCTGGTGAGGAAGTAGAAGAACGTGTTGCCGCTGTCGTCGTACTGGAACTGCTGCCCCGCCATGGCCGCTCAGCGCCGACCGCCTACACACACACACACACACGCGCCCGCCCCGCCGCCACCGCCGGCGGCCCGGTCTCGCCGTCCCGGCTCGCGCGGGGCCGAGCCAGCCGCTGGCGGGATCCCGCGAGAACGGGCGTCTCGCCCCCGCCCCCTCCCGGGCACCGCCGCGGAAGGAGACGTGTCACTCGGCAGCCACCATAGCCGCCGCTCCGGCGTCACGGGCGGCGCACGCGCCCGCCCGCCCGCCCGCCCACGGCACACCCCCTCGCCCGGCCGCTGATTGGCTTGACGAAAGCCCCGCCCCTCGCCTTCCGCCGCGCTGCGAGAGCCGCCTGAGCAGAGCCGGGGCGGGGATGGGGGGGTAGGGGGGCGGTCCCCTCCGGTTTCCTCACGTCTCCGTCGTGTCCCCCTCCCTGTCGCCGACCCGAGGGGCGTCGTGACTCTGCCCGCCTCCCGCGGGCGGGTGGCTGAAAGCGATGGCCTGCAGGGAGCGAGGTGCTGAGCCCCGCCTTGCCCCCCGGGCCGCCGCTTCTTCCCCACAAGATGGCGCCCCTGCCCCGGTGTAGCGCCCCGGCCGCCTCCCGGTGTTCCCTGCCCTCGTCCCCGGGAGAAAGAGGTGTCCCCGGGAATTGCTAGGGCCTTGAGGCCGGGGAGGGGCGCGACTGGCGTTTTGCGGCGTGCGGAGGAGTTTGTGGGAGCAGTGCTGGTCTTACCGCAAGTGCGGTTGGAGCTGGGCGGCCGTGCGGGAGCGGCTGTGGTTTGCGCTGGGCGTGGGGCCGTTGAGGTCGGTGAGGGGAACGGGAGCGAGCGGGGAGGGCTGCAGGAGTAGGGCTAGGGAAGAGAGGAAGGCCATGAGAGAAGGCGGGAAGCAGCATTCAGGGCGTAAATACGGGACCAGAAGGCACGGTGTTCTTAAGATGTGTGAGAACTTGGATAAGGAAAGTAGTTCAGTCACACAAAGTCCTCCAGATTTGGAGGGTGGACCCTGAGCAGCCATGTGAGGGCAAACATTAAAAAGTATCTAATTCTGAATTTAGTTGCAGGAATGATCATGCTCCACAAGAGGATGTGAACCTAAAGGTGTGAAATCAAAAGGCAGATACTGCGTTGACATTCATCGCACCATTAATGGCAAGTTACCTCTTCAAAGTAGAAAAGGTAGCAACCTTTTGCCCATTTATGCCCATTCGTGAGAATATGCCTGTCTCTACAGCTTCACAGTCCAGCGTACAGCCACTCATAAAAGTGATCTCATAAATATCTCACAGTTCCAGTACTTGTAAATTCAGACTATGGGAAAACATGACACAGAGGTGGTGATGGCATCACATGCAAGGGAAGCATTAGGCCTACCTTAGCGGGAAAGAAGTGCTGTCCCAACATTAAAGAAGACTAATGTCGGAAGTGGAGAGAAAGGTAATAATGCCACAACCAATGAGTGGCACCAGATGTCCTGCTGTCATGGTACAGTAATCCCTAGATGGAAGAAATAGCTTTAATTTTTCTGGGAAATGATTTTGTGTTAATTAAAATGGTTTTTTTAAAAAAAGGTTTTATTTTTTTCATTGATACTCTTTGCAATTGTTCCCAGTTAGATCCTTGTAGGGTTCATAGGCAAAGTTTAAGGTATTTCCTTCTATGTCTTTTGCTATGTACACTGCCTTTCAGTATGATACACCCTCTGCAGTGATGACAACTCTTGCAGTAGCTGTTTGGGAAGATAGCTGAATGCATGAAACTCCCCTCCCTCTGTGGGTTTCTAGTCCTTCATGTTTCACAGTGAGGCAGTGAAAAGCTTCTGTACAGTAAAAAACATGGGAGGACAGGTAGAAACCTGTACATGTACTTAACCCAGTTTTGTAAGCAGAGAAAATGCTCTTTCTGCAACTGTATTCAGTTGTTGAGTATGTTACTTCTGTCAGATAAAGGGGCAGAGCTCTCAAAGACGATTAAGTTCCTACAGGCTTTGTGAAAGCAACCTGTTAGATGAGGAAGGCTTGTGGGTGCACCGGCTTGTGGGTACACCAGCTTGAAGGACCAGCAGTGGGTGAGCTCAGATCTTACTAGACACTGTAAAATCCACACAGTGTGGGTGACAGTGTGGGTAAGTGCCCTGTAGAAAATCTCTGGTTGATGCCTTCAGCCGATCACAGGAGCCAGATCAGGAGGAAAGCAGGTATCACTCGTGTTGCAGATGATGAGACTGCTTCTTAATGCCACTGTTTTGGAGCTCAGCTGTGGATTTTTTATCAGTTGCTGGCAACATCGCCCCTTTGCCCTGTTGGCCTGTGAGGGGGTTGCCTGTGGCATTAACTGAGCTAATGAGGGAATACTAGGGGGCTGCTCTCGGCCTCATCCAGTCTCTGCTTTCCCGCTGCCACCCTGTTGCAGCTGTTAGCCAGGAGCCACTGGAAAGGAGGGCCTGAGAAAAATAATTCCTGCTGTCTGGCTCTGGTAGTGCCGTGCTCCTGGGCCAGGAGGTGGGGTGCACAATAATTAAATAGCAGTGAGCAGAGGCCATTCTAGCGTAGACCCCAACAGTTTGTTCGAGTGTCTTTCCTCATGTACACAACTTCCCCATAAATAGTGATGGTGAGCCCTTGCTTCCCAGGGAAAAAGAAGAAGCAATGTTGCGTTTTCCACTCATGGCCTGTCTGGAAGGTCACCTGGGCAAAAACAGCCCCACCTGCTTGGATTTCAGGGGCAGCTGGATCCACTGGAGGTGAAGACAGCATTATGGGAACTCCCCAGTAGATAGCTATTTCTAAACTAGAGGAATTTGATCTCCCCAAAATGCTTCCAAAATACTTCCAGCATCCATTGTGTCAGCTCAGAAAAGCACTCTTTTTTCACAACACAGCACTGTCATGCTACTAGCAGTTGTAGTGGGCCCTTCCACGTGGGCAGGATCTGCACAAATGGGTTACTGCGGCCGTGGGAGCAGCACCCAGCATCTCACAGCACACTTGCTTGGTCCGTCTGGCTTCCCTTCAGCACCCTGCACCAGGTTCAAATTGCTCGGTGTTAGACGCATGGTCGTTCGCGCAGTGGTTTCACAGTCACCAGCATCTCTTGCACATCCACTGGTGGTGTTTCCGATCTCATGGGAGGTTGTCAGCTGCTGGCTATCTCTACCAAGCATGCGCCTCAGGCTTTTATTGAGGGAATGTTAGTAAAAGGCAGCCTGCTGAGTTCAGTCCTACCTGTACTAACCGCGCAAGCCGGAGACCAAGATTACTGGCAGGAGAGAGTGCTTTGACAAGATCCCATAATCTCTGTGGAAGAAAAGAAACAACAGACCTGGTGAGGTACCAAAGATTACAGTCAGACTGGTTTAGTGGGTAGGAATGGTGAAATTTAACATTTCAGCTGTAACAGATACGTAGTTTCCAAATAGCACATAAGATTTTATGATTGTGAAATGGAAATTACAATCTAGCAGATACGCCTACAGTTGTGGGGACTTGTGTCCCAGATGTCATGACCTTTCTGATCTTCTGTGACATGGTGGACTGCCTTCTGGCAGCTGATGGAGTCTGGAGAGCAGGAATTTCCAGAGGCCATCTGGCCAGCAGTGGCATTACGGAAATTACGCACGCCAGCCACCATGATGGGATTTGACTCTAGGATTCCGCTGAATCAGTAAGCTGAAAAGAGATTCTTCTATAAAGTCCTTTTTATTAATAGCGCTACATCTTGAGCTAGGTGCCTCCAAAGAGGGACCCCAAACAAAGAAATCGCTGGGCAATTATATGCTTACAATCTAAGTTGCCCACCCCTCATGCAAACCTGTTGGTTTGGACCAACAGTATGGCTTCATTTTTTGTTGCCTCTGTCAGAGGTTTGGTTTGTTCCCCTAATCCTGGTATCCACAGTCGGCAAAACCCAACTGCACCTAAAATCCTTCGTAGCTGTTTTTTGTAACTGGCTGAGGAATTTCAATTATAGCTTTTACTCTTCCTGGATCTATTACTCACGGTCCTTCCTTTAAAATGAATCCCAGATATTTTACTTCTTTTGACATAGCTAGAGCTTGGATGGTGATGCACGCTGTCCCTTGGTTGCTAAGGCAGTATGTGAATGTATAGTATCTTTTAAACACTCATTACAATTTCTACTAGCTATTAGTAAATCATCTACATACTGCACTAAAACTGATAGGCCAGGTAACTCAATATCCTTTAAATCTTCTTTTAATATCCGAGAAAATACAACGGGAGACCCAGTAAACCCCTGCGGAAGGCGAGTCCACGTCAACTGTTGTCCCTTCCAGGTGAAAGCAAACACGGGTTGGCTTTCTTCAGCGATGAGAACCCTGAAGAACGCCGCGTCCAGATCAATCGCAGTGAAACACGTAGACCCCGTGCGCTATTTGCAAGAGCGCAGCAGAGGGATCCTGCACCGCGGGACCATAACGCACGGGTTCATTGCTCTCGAATCCTGAACAAGTCGGCACCCGGGATCCCCATCGTTGCCCGGGCTGGTTTTTTTTCTCGCCGGTGCTACGTGGGGATTCTCACACCGCCCAGGTTCCCGGGCGAGGTCCTGCCGCGCCCGGGTTGCCGTCCCCGCGCTGCCTGCCGCGGCTGGCCGGCAGGGGGCGCGCCCGCCCCGCCCGCTGCGCTACCGCCTGCGCCGGGTCCAGCCCTTCGACGTCATGTTGCTACGTCAGTCCTCGCGTCAGTGCCCCATTTAGCCCACCCCTACCCCCCACCCCACGTCCGCGGGCGGCGGTTCTGGCGTGTTTGGTGTCTCTAGGTCGGGGTCCTGGGCTGCGGGTGCTGCGCGTACCCCGCGGGGATCGAACCGGCGGCGCTGGGTGAGGGGTGCAGTTGTACAGGCGGGGTTGGAGGGGGTCTCTTCCCCATAAACAAGCTGGGGACTCCTCTGCTGTTACAAATCTCCCCCCCACCCCTCTATGTCCTATTACTAGTAGTAATGGTTTACTTAAAACATGTTCTCCTTTTCCGGTTACCCCTGTGAATTAATACCTCGTCCTGTGACACAGATCCCTTCGGTACAAAATTAAAAGTGATAGCGTTGCTCCTGTGTCGACTAAAAATCCAACCTACCTTCCTTCTATTTTCCCAATTATATGTCCCTTACGATTCAGCTGAGCTTCCCACGTCCCATAGACTTCGAATTTCCACAGAATCTTCTGGGTCCCCTGCCTCCAGCCATCCCAGATTACTTCTTGACTCCTGTCTTACACCTCCCATGTCCAGTTCCCTTCGAGACCCCCCCTCAGATGAAGCAGGCATTCTCCTTGCCAGTGACCAAGCTTCCCAGAGTAATGACACTTCTCTTCCCAGTTATTTCCAAGTCTTCTCATTCGTCTTTCAAATCTCTTGGTCTGACCCACCTCTTGCCCTGTTTTGCTCTCTTCAAGTCCGCTCCCTTGCCCTCTTAGCTGTAAACTCTGTGCCACTAAAAGACTAGCTTCTTGTTGTTTTTCCTGTTTCTTTTCCTTTGCAAGTTCTCCTGTATGTTTTTCCTCCTGTCCATCAAACATAAACACTGCCACACTTAGGATCTTTTGTAAGGTCTCCCCTTGCCACCCAGGCATATGCTTTTTAAAACATTTCTGTATATCTGGGGCAGCTTCATCAAAAAATACACTTGCTGCTAGCTCATTGTTAAAGTTCTGTGCGGTCATTCCTCCACATGTTAATAAAACTCGTGTGATCGTGGCCAGCAGTCACTAGGGTGTTCATCTAGCCTCTGCCTACATTCCTGTACTTTCGTCCTGTTCACTCCCAATTCTCCACGAGCTCTAATAGCTTCCACTCAATTCTGAATTGCTGTCTGACAGTTGACTCTGTCTCCTGCATTATTATAATCCCAATCCGGATCATTTGCCAGCCAAGGGTTCCTATTTCCCCCAGCCTGTCGTGTCAATTCTGCATCCTTTTCAATTATTTTATCCCTTTCATCAGATCAAAATAAATCCTTCAATAATATTTGAGTATCCCCTCATGATGGATTATATCCAGCACAAATGTTTGAAAATAATTTGGCACACCAATCCACATCTTTCCTCAGTCTAGGCATTTTACTCCCCCACACAGCTAAATCTCCCGGATTCCAGTGTTGATTAGTAAATATGCAATACTGGAGGAGGAGCGTTAGCTCCTCCCACTACAGGCTGCATCACAGCTGGATTTGGAAGAATATTAGCAGAAGAAGTAGCTGGAAGGGTGGCGGAAGCAGTAGCAAAAGATGGGTTAGAATAAAGAGGAGAGGGGGGTGCATAGGCTGGAGCAGATTCCACAAGCATATCTGTTGGATCACTTACAACTGCTACAGCTAGAGTCATAACCCGGGTTCTCTGTGAACTTTTCTGACCATCTGCTTTATGGCAGTCATGTGCCCAATTGTCCCATACATACCAAAAATCCATTTGATAAGGTTTTTCATCTTCCAGAATATGTTGTATTAAAGTTAATTGCTTTTGGTCAAAGGATCCTTCACAGGGCCTCACACACCACCACCACCAACACCCCCCGTCTAGTCATCGCCAGCCATTCCTCCTGGCACAATGCTATTGCTCATTTTTTTTATAGACTTGCAATGCCATCTGTTTTCCTCCAATTTTCTAGTACCTCAGCCAAGGGCGTCCCCTTCTCTATGCCAGGTATGTTCCCAATATGTGTATGCCAAATTCATGTACCTTACACTGATCAGGCCACGCTTACCTCCCCTAGTGTGCTTCCAAGCTGGGACTTGAACCCACTCAAACCCGGAAAATCCAGAATTTAGTAGTGGAATTTTAACACTCACCAGTCAGCATCTCTGATGCCCAAAGTTCCCAGGTGAACTCACCCGACGCCAGCAGCTGGACATTTGGAGACAAGAGGGTCCAACGTCCAATGGTGGTTGCCTAGAGTCCCATCTGGGTCACCAAACTGTTATGGAAATTATGCACGCCAGCCATCATGGCAGGATTTGACTCTAGATTTCTGCTGAGTCAGTAAGCTGAAAAGAGATTCTTCTATAAAGTCCTTTTTATTAATAGCACTACAGCTTGAGCTAGGTGCCTCCAAAGAGGGACCCCAAACAAAGAAATCGCTGGGCAATTATACGCTTACGATCTAAGTTCCACACCCCTCACACCACGGTTTGGACCAATAGTAATATTAAGGCCTGGGGTCTTCTTGCTTTTTATTGGTTTGATCCGTTTGCTGTTTCGTTACCAAGCACTTGCTAAGTGGTCATCTTGTTATACAATATACAGTGGTTCTATATCCTGTTTCACCTCCTCTTAGGCTGGTTTTGGCGGGTTCTGTAGTTAGCTGTTTGGCATGTTGTAATACGGTTGTTACAGTTCATATACCACAATCTATGGGCTTCATCTACTCTAGCTATTAATGTTTAAGCTGCTAGTGCCAAGCTTTGACTAACTTTTTCTACAACTGCGGCAATCCAACACAGCGCTGGGAAGTTCTCCAGCTCACACCATTGCCAAACAGGTCTGATAAGAAGGTGATGGATTTCCAATGATTTGCCAGTTTTATAGGCATATTAGTTTCCAGCAAAATGCAACGTGACATTATACAAGTCTAGCATATCTGGGTCATTAAGCCAACAAAGGAAGAAGGCTCTTAGTGTGTGTAGGTGAGAAAGAGAGAAGCTAACACGTTTGCATGGCATATTTCATTGAAATGAGCATTGCTAACAAAATAGCTCTTTGTAAGAGCTTCAGAAGCACCTGTAGTCGTGCAAAAGCTACAGGCATGAGAAAGGCAGCAGGATCTGCACAGCGTATATAGCTGGGACCCACCTCAGGCTGCCCAGTAGTGTTGGGTGGCCAGGCAGATCCCTGCCTTTGTTCTGCTCCTGGTCCACTCTGCGGGCAGTGTCACACAGGAGCCTGCGTGTGACCAACCTGACGAGCCACGAACCAAAAAAAAGACTCTCATGAAGAGAAACACACTAGGGGAGGGAAGGTGCCTGCAGCTGGGCAGGTGAGTGCCTGCACCCACTTCCCTGGAAACACCACTGCCCTGCTCACCGGCACTTTTTATTGCTGCTATTTTATATATTTCTGGCAGAGAAGCCAGATTCAAATTGATGGCTCAGGATCCACCCTAGGACCACAGCGGACCTGTCTTCTTTGGATTTGCCTGTTGGTTTTGATGGGAATAAAACTAGCAGTTGCCCAGAACCGTAGAGGAGTTGAGCTGTACAACGCATCTAACATGACCATACAAGAAAGGTCCCATGTTTTAACCACTTCTTGGGGTGTCCACAAGAGTGTAACTCCCTCTGGTTGGGATTACCACATTCTTGCGTCCCCCAATGTCTGATTTGCTTCCAAACAGGGGTGAGAAAAGATAATGTATCATTCTCCTTGGCATGCTGCCTAACATTTTGCTGCAATTTCTACAAAAAGTTCCATGGATGCCCTCCTGACTAGGCACAAGGATTGGGCCAGACTGATAGCAATGGGATGGGGGAGGCAGGGGAGAAGCGCTGAAGGGCAGTGGTGTGGAAATCTGTAGGATGGGGAAATGGAGCTTTCCTGGGCAGTGCGCTGAGTACTGCCGAACTTTATGTGGTGGGTAGTTACGGATGACAGGAGATTGGGGGGTTTTCCTGCTGAGAGGTGACAAGTTCAGGAAAAAGGTACTAGAGCAAGTTGCTGGCAGCTTGTATCTCAGCTGTGTAGAGGCTAATGGCAGCCCAAAACCCCACGATGGTCCTGAACAAAGTGCAGTGCCAGAAGAGTCAGGAGAGTGGGAAGATAAGAGCTTACGCACCTCATAAGCTCATCTGTGATGTTTGGGCTGTGATTCCCTGGAATCTTACCCTTAGCAGAATATCCAACAATTCCGTTACATCAGGAATAAATTTGATTGGCATTTTGACCTACTTTCTTCTTTCCTGTTGGGTGCAAGGGAGTAATTGTGGGGTGCAGTACTGAAGCTGAGCAGTGCTGTAGGGGTTGAGGGTTTCCACTGACCTTGGTCCAAAATGCTGACCTTTCTCCTCTTTCTTCTTTCTCTTTTCTCCTCTTTCTCTCTTCCTCTCTTTCTTACTCTCTTTCTTTTCTTTCTCTCTCCTTTACTCTACCTTTCCCCCAGCCTCACACAGGGAGCAGCCATGAGGGTTTTGCCCTTGAGGAGGTGCAGGCTTTGCTGCAGGCTTCACAGGCATCAGAACAGGGCACTAATGTTGGGAACACTAACAATGAATGCTGGAGAGTGGCTGCTGCTTCTCTGGAAATTAGTAAGTGTTGCGGTTAAATCCAGCAACTGGGACTCAGGGGTATTATGAGGATAGGCACAACAAAGATGCAGTAAGTGGATTATCTGAAAAGTCCGTCCTGTCCCCCCCCCCCCCTTTCCTTCAAGTTTCCCATTTTTGTTTAACTATTTTATCCCATATTTTTAAACATGGCCTAAAAATGCTTCAATAGCACTGCCTTTAGAAATGGAAAATAATTTGTAAATTATGCTTGCTACTTGCCATTCAGAGCTCTTCAAACAATATCTGTTTTGATAGTTGACCTTGCAAATTGGGGAAGACAGAAGTAAGTCACAAAGATTCCTGCGGGTTAAACTATTTTCCAAGCTGATTATGAAGCTTAGAGCTCAAATGGTCTTTGCACAGAAACTCACAAAATACCTTTTCTTTTTAAAGGGTTATCACCACCTAATTCATTTTACCTCTGATTTCGCATTAGAGGTATTGTTTACTCCTCTGCTGCTCAGAAAATGCTCAGGAAGTGTGATATTATAGTCCACCCCACAAGCCTGCTCCAAGGTACAGCAGCTTAGCACAGCATAACACTACCATCTGTTCACCATGGCTGGGCTTTGTTAATGAATATTGTTTGAATGTTTAAGAAGGGCTTTCCCTGACATTTTATTTATTTCTCAGTAATCTCAATCATGCTGCCAGTGATCAGGTGAAATTCCCATTGACACCATCACCTGGCTGCTACTGATGCAAGATTTGCCCAAGAAATAGTTGCAAAACCATGAATGCAATGTTAGGCACAGGGGTTTGTGCTGGCTTCCAAAGTGTTTTTATCAGCTTCCATTAACATTTGATAATTAACTACAGTTCCCCAGTTTACTTTGTCCTCTGCTTCTTTTTCAGGAACAAGAGCGTCTTGGTTTAGATTAAAGTCTCAGAAGGCAAAGGATAAAAATTGTTTTTCATTAAGATTAAAAAGCACATATCAAAGAGAAGTCATGGCAAAAATAAAAGGGATTTTAAAAACAGTACCTACTGGCTGAACTGATCTACACCTCATATTTGTGGCCAAAGCAGATGCTTGTTGGTATATACCCTTGATATAGAGAGTGGAGCTAGAGGAGGCACAGGGAAAAGCAACTGAAATGATCCAGGAGATCACCTTACGGTCATCTTACAGGGAGCAAGGAGGCAGGCTGGGACTCTGCAGAGGAGACGGCCGAGAAAGGACATGTTGGAGGTTTACAAAGCTCTGGTAACACGGCCAAGCGGAAGAGCTGCTCGCAAGTATTGCAACAGCAGCATGGGGGAAACCGGAGGAAACTAGTCGGAGATTGTTTAAAGCAGACATTCTTTATACAGACAGTAGTGAACTTCTGTCGCTGGCAGCTGCACAAGGCTGGGGGAGTTAGATGGTATCAGCAGGTTGATAAAAGAGTTAGATGGACAATAGATCCGTGGATCGGTACTAAAAGGACAAGGCCAGGACATAGATCCCTGAGCATCCCTAGTACAGCAACACCAGATACAGCAGAGAGAGGGGGCAATGGGCTATAGGAGGTGGCGAGGCTCACATGCTCTCACTGGATGCCTCTCCTATTGCCTCTGCCCAGTGAAAGCAGCAAGACACGTGCTTATATTCATGCAAACCCACTGACTTCTGCCCCCTCCCCCTGGTAGAGGAATTTCTTTGCTTCAGAAACCTACCTTACTTTCATCAACAGCCTCCTTGTCTGCAGTGTAATCAACAACCTCTTGAGGACACGTTGACTTTTCCGCTTCTGCGTCAGAACTGTCCAGCCCATGGTGATTTCCACTTGGTCCCGACCGTCCCAGCTGCAACGGGAATTGCCTGCAGGATCAACCTGGTCACACAGCTCCATGGCATGTACTTCAATGTCGCCCGTGGGAAGTCTGTAATAAATAAAGAGGGGGTTGAAGCCTCTTTAGTAAGCCATGGAGCCAGGGAGTGCTCTGAAACTGTCCTGGTGCATCACAGCAGCAGCCCAGCCTGTGACACTCCCAGTATGGAGCAGCCCCAGCAGTGAGATTTGCTGGTGAGGAGCTGGGACAGTTCATGACAGAACTTATAGCTGCGCACCTCCGGGCACGCCAAGTGCCTGCCTGAATGGTGTGCCCAGGGCATCAGGAGTAAGATGGCCTTTAGTGCCGCACTCTGATCTTCTGCTCAGTGATCATCTGAAATCACGATCATGGGAGATTCAGGCACGGAGGGCAGGGAGTACAGGCTAATGTTTGAATCGGAGGGATTTAGCCTAATCTAGGAGGGATGGGGACATGCACATCTTTTCTAGGGACAGGGCTAGGCCCCCACTCCAGGAAGTCCCGACCACCTAGTGGCTCACACGAGGCCAGCAAATACCCAAAAGCTTCAGCCCAGCTAAACACAACTCTCACAGCTGCAACGGGGATGGCATGTCCAGACAATGGGCAGCTTTGCTGCTCAGTGGAGGTGTATTTTAAAGTTTGGGGTTTTTTACCTTGATGTCTGCCAATCTGTATGAAGTAAAGATCTGTAAGAACACCATTATGTGTTTTCATATTTATTTTTCCTTCACTGATTTCCAGTTTGCCTTTTTTTTTTTTTAACTCTTTAACTATCAGGCTGACAAACCCAAAGCTGTATTGTATTCTCCATCTTATGTCAGGCACGAGGTGATAAAGATCTGTAAACAAAATGCAGAGGCTGTGCAAGCATAATGAAGGGAATAATGTAATTCTTTGGGGCTTTTATTATCGTTTCTCATGAAAGCATTGTACCTCATGACATAAATCTGCAACCACAACCTTTTCAAACATGGGCTACTACAGAGAGTTATTACTTAGGTGAGGTGAGAATGCAAGATTGATTTGTACAATGTCATGATACCATGATGACATTGATTCCATTACCAGTATTTATTTTCTAAGCTTTTCTATATACAGGTCATTTACCTCTTTAAACTATCATAGCAAATGGAAGGGCTGTGTTCAGTGCCACATATGCAGCTGTACTTGGGCTCCCCCTTCTCCCCAGCAAAGCATATACCCCCTGCCCGATTTCCACCAAGCGTTTCACTTTATTCTTTCAGATGTATAATGCTCTGCATTTTGCTACAATTAGATAATTTTCTGAATTAGTAAGGCAAAAGGAAAATGTACCATCATATGTTTTTGTGTGCTCCTAAAACCTACTTAAAATAGATTGAGCAGATTTTTAAAGACCAATGCAAGGACCTTTAGCGCTCTTCTCCAACTCTGTCGAAGGATTAACAGAGACCGCCACTAGCTGAGACTTCATATGGTGTTATATTGATGTTTTTCACAGCTGAGCTACATATTTCCAAACACCAGGGTTTCTAATGCAAATGCTACAGCCTTTCACTGCAGCAACTTAGAGGAGCAATGCTATGATTTTAATAAAGCTGTCAGATTAAGTGACTGCATGGTTACACCATGATATTAATACACGTTCTTAACTGTCAATTAGTTAACTGGCTAATAAAAAGAGCCTAGCTTATAGGATTTTACTAATGAATATAATGCTTTGTTTCTGGGCAAAACATATGCTTTGGATATATAATTAGAAAAAGCCCCCCTCTCTCTCCCCCATCGAGAGAGCATGTGCAGCTGAATAAAGGAGCTCATTATACCTGCGAGGGGTCAAAGTCTGTGGATCTGTAGCTTATGGTATTATGACAGATTACAAAATCACTCTATTATGTTAGTCAATCTGTTTCCAAGCACAAACTAGCAGGGAGCAGGGCACTAGAACCGCCCGAGCAGGGTGCCCGTTGGCTTTCCCTGGCGGTCTTATGATGGGTCAGCTGGCGGTGACACCACTTCTGACAGCTCACATGTCAGACCTTCCCCGCCTGACTTCTGCCTTTGTTATCGCAGAGCCTCTTCACCGGCAATCAATCCCTGCTTCAGGTTGCAAAGAGCTCCCAGTAAGAGCTGAAACAAATTTGAAATCCGTGGGTAGCCATCACTTGTGCTAATGAAAGGGAAAAGCAGAGCACTTATGCTCCAGCTGACCTCTCTCAGGCTCTCGCCTTAAAAAAGAAAATTAAAAAGTTTTTAAGTAGAGAGGGGAGCAGCTAAACAGCAACAGCTGGGAGGGAAAGCATTGGGTTCAGCTTTAGCGCATGTGTCGGTTTAAAAGGAAAAAAGTAATTCATATGCGGGATAAAGAGATTTCAGACATGATAGAGATCCTAAGAAATATTTGACTTGCCTAATCTTTCAGGGAAATTATTCTGCCGGAAAGTCTTATTCAGTCAACTCAGCATAAAACTCCTTGGTACCAAGGGGAAAGAAAATCCTCTTTTATTCAAGAAACACAGCAGTAGTCAGCACTGTGGGCACGTACATTTCTGACGGACTGCACCTTTCCGAGATCCTACCGAAGATGGGTGGTTCCACCACTGCCTTGGGCTGATTATTTCGCCCTCGCACCAGTCTGGCAGCTGCACCAGGGCCAGGAGGGCCCCAGCGCTGCCAGCGTGGCACAGAAAGACTGGGGGGTAAACCAGAACCGGCAGGCTGGCTTAGGTAGCCCCCGAGCACTGGAACTAAAAAAGCCACCTTTGTGCCCCGTTGTCAATTAATTGTGGTGCCCAGGAAGATGCAAAGTCTGACCAAAGCTTTTCCTGCAGCTGGGACTCGTACAGGCTCCGTCATGTGGGCTTTTGTCATGCCTAACAAATGGCGAGGTCAAGCTGCAGCCTTTCTGAGGGGTAATTTCTAGGTAATTTCTTTCCTCTTCTCAGCTGCTCTTATCACAAAACTTGTGGGCACTCACTTCTCTTTGCATCTTCTCCCCCGAATCCAGTGTGATTAAGATTTGCCAAGGGATTCAAAAGCTACGAGGGCATAATCTGCATTCACACCCCGTAAGCACCCAAGCTTGCTTTTCCCAGGAAGCCAAGTTCAGAAATGTGCTTGCTCTGCTATTCACTGAGGGCATTTTTTGTTGAAATACCATGTTGAGAACACACTTTTAACCATCCCATGTTTACAACAGGCACTGAGTATCTCACAGCAGCAGTAGCTTCTCTCATGGTTAAAAGGGGACCTGGGTTAGGGCTGGCCCCAAAATGGAGGAGCACCATGCCATGCAGGTACCCCAATGCTCACCCTGGATTGGGGTCAGCAAGCATTTAAGGAGACATTTGGCTCTCCTTGAAGCAGACACGGGGCTCCCAGCTCCTGCAGAGTGGACTGCCCAAACCTCCAGGGACCACAGCAGGAGCTTTGACACCAAACCTACACAATGTCACTCCTGGAGTCACCTGTGTTTGGAGCCAGGTGCCACCAGAAATACAGCGCGGGACAGCCGCAGCATCACGAGAAGGAGCTACAGCCCCTGGAGGACACAGGGTGGCCAAGAAGAGATCTTTGTAGGATGATGTTGGACACCATCCTGCCCCAGCAAGGAGCTGGGCACAGGGTCTGACACCCAGCAGTCCCTTCTCAGCACCTTCCTGGAGCTGCCAGGCTCACTTTCAGAGGTGCCCCTGCAAAACAAGGTAACGGAGAAGTTCAGCGTAGGCTCACCTTGGGGCAGGTGCCTCTAGATGGCCCTGCTTGAGCGGGGGGGTTGGACAAGATGAGCTCCAGAGGTCCTTCCCACCCTTAACCGTTCTGTGGCTCTGTGATACTGCGAGGACGACCGGCGTATATTTGATGTATATAACAATACTGAGCTGTGGAAACATTTCATAGCTTGCACGAAGTAAGGGCTGTGACTCTGGAATCAAACCACTGTTGAAGTGATGATGGATGAATCTCCAAATCCACCCTGCGGGCTCACACAGCGGCAGCGAGTGGAGGGCTGCTCGTGGACATGGCTGAAATGCTGCAAGGAAGCACTTGAGGGAAGAACCAAGGACTTGCGTGAAAAGCGGGCAGAAGCCGCCGCTTGCAGGACACAGCGAGGAGTTTCTTCCATCCTGCAGACTCCGGGAGCTGTGCCGGCTGTCCTGCCCTGGGCACACATCTGTGAAGAGGTGGACCATGTCCCATGGTGCTGGGACACCCAACCCTGGGTGACCCACGCACCGCTCTGAGCTCCTGCTTCCCCTCCACGTGCCTGCCTCTTTCAGCAGCAATTTCCTCGGTGTTGCAGCTCCGTGGGCTCCCTGGCGGCTCCTGTTCAGCGAGCCCCCAGGCTGGTGGCACACGGCCACGGTAAGTGGCTGTGGTTGTTCTGGGACCCGTAAAACTACCAACACTAACCTCTCCCACCGGCTTCTCCTGGCTGCACCCCAGAGCTTCCTTGGCTTGCTTGGTGCTTACCAAGCATTCGTGCTGGTGCTGGTCCTGGTAATAAACTTCACTGCAACTGCAAAGCACCCCCGTAATCTTAATGTTGCCATTTTCAATACCCCTCCAAATTAGCCGGAAAATCTCTGAAGTAAAATACAGGGTGAAAAAATAAAGTAGGAAACCTCTTCCTTTCTCTTTGGACCATCAGCTCAGATGAAGAGAGGGAGAATTTCCCATAATCGAGCTTTGCTGTTGTTACAAGCCCTGAAGGAAACTTCTCCTTTACCAGGGAGCAGCCTTCCCTGGCAAACACCAGGAAGTCAAAAATTGGAGTATTAGGAGCAAAGTGAGGCTTTAAATAAAAATTCCCAGGTTTTTAGAGAAGATAGTCTGTCAGCCTCTTAGAGATAATATCTGCTGTATTTCAGGAGCTAGCTTTTCTTCTCAAATACAGTCACAGGTTTTCAAACACATTTATCGCATTTCTTTGCAGAACCAGGACAATGTACTGCATTACTGGTCATACAAACATCTTGTTAATCCCCAGAGGCTGAATCCAGGCATGGCGAAAGTCAGTTCATGTCCCTGGAGATCAGCAGAGCGACATTAGCTTACACTGGGCAACACTTTGGCCCATACGCTCCAATGTATTTGGCTAGCAGCCGAGGAGTTCATGACTTTTATATGTTTCAACAAAAGGCGTTGAAAAGAGCTTTTGATATGGTTATTTGGCGACAGAGATCAAACGTTTCCCCTTTGCATTAATCCTTTTCATGTTTTCAGTATATAAACTAATTTAAAAAAAAAAACCTCATCCTGCAGGTGTTCAGGCACATGGTTTGAGAAATAGTTATTCGGGGCGTACGTGCTACAGGGGCAACTGTAGAAGAGAAATGGCGAAGGTTTAGGAAATCAAAGAGAATGTGAACCAAAACTTATGAGCCCTACCCATCATGCCAGAACTATCAGGCACAGTGGAGATGGGCTCCCACAGGGCAGCTCTTCCGTTCTTTAGTCAGCATTGCCCTTATGTAGCTGTCACCCCAAAGCTCATCCCTGTGAAGCTGCAGGTGCCCAGGGCATTGTGTTTCAACGACACAAGAAATCGTGTGCGAGCCGTGCCAGGCTGCTCGGCCGGCTGGGACTCTGCCTGCCCGCTCCCGGGCTCGGGCAGCCCTCGGTTTGCCGGTGGGTGCAGGGAGCTGGTGGCTTTCCTCCTCCCGGAGCATCCCTCCTGGTGTGTGGGACAAGGGCAGAAAGGTTCTTGGGTGGGTCCCTCCGAAACTGGTGGTCGCAGGAGGGTTTGCCCGAGGGTCGGGAGAGGCTGAATTCATTTACCCGCTGCTCGGCACTTGTTTTCTGACCTCTGTGGCCCCTTTGTGAGCCCCGGACGGGGCTTGTTTGTTATGAGCACCGCTATTGTACGTGTGCTAGGCTTTACTGCTATTCTGGAAAGCTGCCCCCAAAATGAGATTTACTTCTAAGAAATAACAAAACCCAGGCAGGCAGTCATACTCTCTTCATCTTTCCTGGTTCTTTTATTTCTTTTTTAAATGACCTCTAAAATATTTTCCCATTAAAGCAAGGTCTATTTTTAAGCTACCAATGTCATTTAATTAGTCATTTTTCACGAGAGGCACATCCGACTGGAATTTATGCTCTTTTATCCCCTTTTAGCAGCATATATTTTTTTTTCTGCCAGTGAGTAAGATGGGGTCTCTTAGTCTTAGATCTGACACTCGCTACAGTTTTTTCCCTTTTCCCTCGTCTTCCCCCTCAGATCCTGGAAATGAGTATATCAGGCTGTGCACCCCCATTTCACAGATCATCTGACTCACAGAACTGGAGCTAAGAAGTAATGTGCTCTGAAATCAAGAAGATGTACTAGGGAGAAAAAGAAATACATAAATATATTTTAAAATCTACTTAATTTGTCACTTACATACCTGTTCATGTTCTCTTATTGCTTATTGTCCCCTTGAATTGAGTTTCCAGCATTAAAAAAAAAAAAGAGTTTCATAGTGTCAGACCAGTAAGGTAACATACAGCTTAACTTCTGTCCTGATCACATAAAGGATTGTGCTGTTCCTTTACTCAGCACTCACGACTGGGACAACATACATTTTGGGGAAAAAATGTGCAGATCTTGAACTGAAATATTCATAAATACAAACCACAGAAACCATAGCAGAGAAGAAAATGTGGTTTTGCCCAGCCTAATTACCTTCGAGATTTTGCAGCTGATTCAGAGTAGTTAGTTCAAAGGCTGAGCACATGGGTCACATCCTGGCATCCTCATGCAGAACGGCCGTGGGTCCAAATCCCCGTGATGTGCCCATTTTACTTACAGACTTCCAGACATGCCGGCACCAACGACCTTGAGAAGGTGAGAGATCAGGCAGAGGCAGAGCACATCTGTACGTGCTTTGCTTTTTTCTTGAGGTTACCTACCCATATGCAAGACCGCTGGCTGCTGTATGGCGAGGTGTGCGCTGCGGGGCGGTCACCCTGCCTGGGGATAAACCCCGAGTCCGAGGGAGAAGCCTGGTCCCCCTCCCAGAGCTGTAGTCCCTCTGCATTGCAGAAAGCGAAAAACTTGCGGTTTTACCTCTTACTACGAGGGCTGCTTTCACTTGAACTAAAGCAAGTGAACATCTGCAGGCATAAGCAGCAGAGAGCTGTCCCTGTTACCAGTCACTGGGGGTCAGCTGTAGTACACAATCTGCCGAGGAAAGCGAGAGAGGAGCTGTTATAAAGGAACTGGGCATGGGAAGCCCCTTCACCTCTTCCATTTTTGGAGGGGTTCCTCGCTATCCAGCCGTTGTGTGAAATGGCCACGCACCCCCCAGGCAAGGCTGGCACACACGGGACGCTGGGTCAAGGCAGCCGCTGCCTCGCGGCTCCCTGAGGATGCTGACATCGTGCACGCTGCTGGCACTGCTTCTTGGTACTCTCCAACCCTCTGCTCAAAGACATAAAGCCAACGATTCCTGTTGTCATTAGTGCCCCGGATGTCTATTTACGTACCAGAACCTCGTTATGCTACCTGCTGCACAACCCACGACAAACGCCCGGTGCCCGTGACCCCCCTCGACGGCCGGGCAGCGGTGCTAGCAGCCCCAACAGCCCCGACGAGGCTGCGGGTCCCTGACAGGGAAAGGACCCTACGGCCCACTGACCTGCAAAAGGAGGCCAGGTGCTTCTGCAGAGAAAATGAAACCTGTCAGTACTGCTTCAACCTCTAAACCGACACCAGGCGGGAGAGAAGAGGCTCCCTGCGCTCTGCTCGGGAAGAGCCGCGTTGAAGTTTGCTTACTAGCTTCGTGGGCAGCTTTTCTTGCAGCCCTGTGCCACAAAGGTGTGTGGGAACAGCCCCTGCTCACTAAGGGCTCTGGTACCCTGCTGCGCTCTGCAAAGCTCGAGGATGAACCTGTTACTGGGAAGAAAATCTCAGTGCTCAGGTGTAAAGCTCTTTTTGAAGCATTTGGGTACCAGTGAGGGATAAGCAACACTTCCTAATAAAAAGCCACAATCTGCTTGTGCTGCAAAATATCAAGCGTTAAAGTGATTCTGCTGCAAGATCGTCTTTGCTCAGCACTTTGGGAGATAGTTTACGTAAACTTGCTTTCATCTCCAATAGTCCCTTTTGCCCTCTCAGGCTATGGACTTCTCTTTGCTTTCTGACCATAGTGATCGTGAATCTCTGCTGTGCCTCGCAGTCAGCTGAATAACACTTCCCCGAGGAAGGCTGCCGTAGTCATTTGCATTATCATGAGAACCCAGCTCCCATCTGGTGAAACCACAGGATGCTGCACCCACCCTGCTTGAATCAGGATTGTGAATATTAAAGATAGAGCAGCAACCACAGGGTTGAAACAGAAACCATTGGGTACAGAAACCATTTCTGAGACAGCAAATGTTACTCCGTCACATTGCAGTAGTATGGAGCCAGAAGAACCAGCAAACATCATAGACTTTAGAGCTGAGAGACATGACACCAGGGCCTGGGAGAACAGGAGAACACCTGAAAGGTGTTGACTGAGGATTTAAAGCCAGAAGAAACAGTCAGAGAAGCCAAGGATGGTCTGGTGCAGAGCACCAGTCAGGGATGTCAGGACGCTTACCCTTGCATTGACCCCAACAGTCTGTGATTGAGTTGGAGCTGTGGTTTTCAACCTCAGGGGTGCCACACATTGCACTGAAGGGCTCCGTGAGAGGTGACCACGAAAAGCAAATTCACCTACCCTGGACAGCAAACCTTGAATAAAGCAAGTTCAAAGCCCCACTAGTGGAAAAACAGGAGACTATCAATTGAAATAAGGCTGACAAACATGAACTAAAGACCATCTGAATGCTGAACTTGAACAAGTATTTTCAAAGATACCTTACAGCTGAAAAAGAAGGATTATTCAGAAATAGTAAGTCTCATAGGAGCCCAAGTCCTGCTTTCAAAGTAGCTTGGCTATTGGGATGCTACGTGGCACTGCAGGTCAGCGGGTTTGACCACGCTTCTGAAGGCTGGATTTGAACTCCCAAGTCACTAATGGGGAAAATGGTTATCGTTTTTCCCCTCAGAGGTCCAACCTGTTCCCCTGTGCATACCATAGATGCGGGGACAGCTGTGACAGGAAAAGATGCTTTAAAGCTGCAAGTGTAAAACCAGGCTGCTGGGCTTTGTCAGGGTCTGTCAGCCAGATTCCCACAACTGCCCAGTGCACAAAGACGCAGCAGCACTGGTGATGGCAGGCTGGGGCCGGAGGCTCCAGTCTCCCACATTACCATGAATAAAAATCCAAAAGGCAGAAAGCCCTGAGCTTCCTGGAGAAACTGAGCTCTGGTAGGTCCTGTAGCCTTTCAAGCAGCGAGAGACCCATTTTATTTAGGCAGCTTACAGTTGCTTTGCTGAACTGAAGGGCGTTGTTATATTTGCCACATTTTTCTTTCCTTCCCCAGCAGTGCTGTTACCAGTAGAGAACAGACACCGTTTCTGGTGGGTGGTGAACCTCCTGCCAGTGGCCTTTGCTGGTGAGGTGCTGCTGTGGGACTTCACCAGGGAACCTGGGCACACACTGGGCTGCAGCTGGCTAAGTATCAAAAATAAACAGGCGAGGTTGCCTTGGCCATGCCAGCCAGCCAGTCAACAGGCAAGGTAAAAGCCAAGAAAATTGTTCCAGGAAAAAGAAAAGAAAAGCTTAATCTTAGTAAAAATATAGTCCCTGAGCACTGGCAGGGTCAGGGTCAGATTGGGTTACCCGTTGTATAAGCCCCTGTTATACAAGCCAAGACAGGGCAGAGGCTTTCCCAGGACTATTCAATCCTGCTTTCTCTTGCTCAGTTTCACTGTTGTGCTCTCATTCCTTCCTTCCTGCTGTCCCTTCTCCTGATCCTTGCTTGGACATCAAACAGTCCGTCCAAGGGCTTCCATCACCACGATTTACTAGATCACACAAGACACTTGGTCTTTAAATAAAATATGAGTGTGGAAGCTTATGAGTGGACCTAAAGTAACTCACGTGAGTGGCTGCAATAAAGGCAGCTCCTTATATACTGCTTATCTGTGTAACAGCCAAAAAAGCCTATTATGCACTAGGGAGGCAGCCTGCTGTAATGCAGAGCAGTCAGACCCCAGGGGCTAGATGCAAGCATCACTTAGACCTGTGCAGTCTGGAAAACAACAGCAAACGGTGCTGAGGGGGCTCCTGATCACTGAGAAAAAACACACCGCATGCTTGTTTCATACAAATAACGTGACTGTTACTATTCATCCCCTGACCAACTTTAAACCAGCTGTTGAGGACATTATTTTCCCCTTGAAGCATGCATGCTCCTCCCTGGGCACTCCATCCCGTTCACCTTGAGATTCTGTTTTTCCATGAAGAAGTGCCCTATCAGTGGCAAATTAGTATCTTTGCCAATGCTCACCAGCCCTCTCTGCACCCCAGCACTCACCCTTCAGGCAGATGTTTTGGAAGCATTTCAGGCTATTTTTTTTTTTCAAGGGAGCAATGCAAAGTAAGGCTACTCCTCCTAACAGACTTCCAGAGTGCATTTCCTCCTCTGGAAATAGCTGACTTCAATCCCTCAACCCTCCCTTTGCCAGATCACTGTCAATTCTCTGATGACCTGGAGAAAAGCAGCATTCACCAGAAGAAACACACACTTTCCAGATTCAGAACCACAACCTCCATTTGAAAACCTACTCCAGCACAGTGCAAACATACTATTTTTGACATTTTTTCTCATTTCTGCATGTTTGAGTAATTGCTCTCAACTCGGCACACTTCTGCAATACTTTGAAGCTCATTTCTCTGGTTTTAATATTCTAAGTTTGACTCCAAGACCCTAAAAAGCTGCTGAAATATATATTGGCAACTCATCATAGTCTTCTAAAGAAAAAGAAATATAACATTGTACTTCAAACAGAAAATTCATTTCAATTTTTAGAACTATGGACATAAGGATGCCTTAACAAATACAACTTGCTTCTTAATCAACAAGAAAGGAAAGTAATTATCTAAAGCAGTCTTTTCATGACAGAGGGGAAAAAAAAACAAAACAGTAACCAAAACCCACTGACTTTAGAGGCTCCCAGTTGAGCCTTGCCCCTGTAGTAGGAAAAGAACATACAGTTTTACCTGGAAATGGGAGAGCGTAAACTTTTCAGACCTGGCCAGTATTATACAATAGAACAGACTTTCTATTATACATTATAGAATACCAGACAGGTATAAAATACCTGTATCACTCATATTTCCCTGCCCCCTTCTAGAGACTCCTTTGAAAATCTTCAGTCTTTACCACATCTATCTTAGGACTTTTCCTTGCAAAATCAAGATGCCGGCTCCTTGCAGTCTGGTTTTTCTGCAGCACAGTAAATTGCTACTGTTTCAAATGCTTGAAAAAAAAATTTTGAATGAAGTCCAAAGGAATATTCTGATTGCCCGTGGCTGTTCTGTCTTAACCTAGATCAGTTTGACATAAGCCATTTACTTCATGGTTAACCCGGAAAAATCCTGCAGGGAATATAAATTCATGCATTAATCCTGCTCACCAGTTTGGTTCCACTTAGGTTTGGATGAAGAAGGTGCCGTGTTGCAACCCCGACTCAAATCTACTGCTTCAAATGCTTTAATAAAACACCACTCCGGAGCCCTTTGTGATCCTCACGCAAACTCTTTATTGCAGAGGAGAGAAAGAGACACCACTGTAAGTGCTGAGCATTACAATGAAACATAAAGCAGCATTAAAGTTGCTCTGTGCTTAATGCTGCAGTTTAAGCAGCTAATCTTGTTTCGGTTGAATGGCATGTTCATTACAGCAAATAAATCAGTAACGTGTAGGATTATTGAAGAGGAAAGACATACTAAACCAGTTTAGGGCATCATATTGATTTTATTTTTTTTTTTTAGTGTCTGATTTAGCTTGGCATTTTTCAACAGTCAGTTCTAATAAATGCTTGTATAGCACAGATTAAGCAGGTGGGAATGCTGCCCAGAAAGAATATTATGAATAACTTAAGGCACTGGTTTAATTGCAGCAATCCATGATACTTACTGTGCTGGCACCAGAGGGGAATTTTCAGTATTAAAACTTCAACCGAGCTATTAGTGAGTATCTCTCTTTTATTAAATATTTGAAAGTGCTTTCCAATATTTTTCACCTCAGATGGGAGTAGGGGAAGATTGCAGTGTTCATTTAACTATTTAACTTATTACCACCACAACTCATTATTTTTAAAAATAATTAGCAGCTTACTTGATGCAACTTTGCATTTCTGACACTGCAAAATATTGCAACAGCATCCCTGCTCTCCTGCCACCCAGTCAGCCCTATTCTGCCCAGTCCTGTTTGCAAGGAAGATGCACAGAAGCAAAAAAGCCAAAATCCAGCTCAGGCTTTATGCAGCAGGCTCTTTTCAAAGCTATACTATAGCATATTCCTATATTCCTTCCCCACAGTGCCAGTTCCCTGGCACCAGCCTTGCCACAGCTCAGGGAAATGAGCAGGAACAACTTGATCCAACTTTGGAGATGGTCCTGCTTCAGCAGGGACTTGGACTAGGTGACTTCCAGGGGTCTCGAAGTTGGACTGACAGGAGGAGAAGAAACACAGTTAAGGCTTAAGTGAAAGAGCAAAGTGCTCCCCACTGCCAAACGGCCTCCCCTCAGCCTCAGCAATTTGTCTATGTCCATGCAGAGTGGAGGTGCCCTGTAAAACACCAATGACATTTGGGGTAACCAAGCTCCCGTCCCGCACACCATACACCAACACATCAAAGATTTAGCAGGAAACAGGGGTGGGGAAGCTGTTTTACCTGGAGGAAAAATGCAGCTTTTTCTTCTCTGTATAAAGCTGAAAGTAACAAAATCTCCCTGCAAAACAACAATCTCCCACTTCCTTCACCTCTAATCAGTGCCAGGTAGGAAGGTCCATCTTAGCCCACTGCACCTCCAGAGAAGTGCATGTGCTCACAGGTACTCCCACACGCTCACGTTAGCCAGCACAAATCAGAAGTGCCCCAGGCACCTCCTCTGGCCCTGAAGCAGATGCTGGGAAAAAACAGTTTGGACCAGCACCATCCATCTTTCAAGCAGAGCAGATGCAGTGTGCCACAGCCAAAGACACTGGTCTGACAGCTCCCTGAGCCGACACTCAGTCCCAGGTACAGACCATGCCAGAAACCCTTCTGATGGCCAGCAGAGGTGCTGGTATCTCTGTATTAAACACCTGCACTTGGAAAAGGTTATCACACAGCTGACTCCGGTCATCAATCACATCACCTCCTGTTTTCTTCCTTCACATGTTATTTTTGCCTTAGATTAGGGTCTCCAAGATAGCAACCGCATTTCAATTCTTGGCACAACTCAAGGCTACTAGTTGCACATAAATCATCCTAGCTGACTCCAGCAAGTAGCAACAGACACTGATCACAGTACTGGGAGAAGGAACACTTCAGAGAAATCGCAGAATTTATTAGCTCTGCTCTTCCAATGTGTAACTTTTTACACTGGCAAAAATACAGAAGGTGCATCCTGCACAAACTTAACAAAGATCAGGCTAAAAATGCTTGCACCAGTCCCAGAAGGAAAATTCACAATAAAATATGAACAAAAATTAGTAAGTTACACATACATTCTGATTAGGAGTGCAGTGACTTTGCTAATCACACAGCTTATCATTCCAGAGAAACTCTATATTACAGGGCATGCAAACTAACGTATAAATTAGCAGAAATGCAAGAACATTTGATGGTACTTGATTAACTGGACAGCAAGCACCAGAAACAAAACATTAGGAAACTGAAGCCATTTTGTGATTGTAGCAGGCATTTAATAAAGATGGAAAAAAGCAGCCATTACACAAAATAAAACTCTTTTTTGTTTGTGTTAAAGTCTCCTCTTTAGTGCTAAAAAGGAGTCCTCACTCAGCTTGAAGTAGAACAGGAGCTTTGTAAAAAGCCTTCGAACCAGGTTTACTTCACCATCCACAGCATCACACAAATCAGGTGCCCTCCCAGAAGGCGGCAGTTGCTTTTAAGTAACTCAGAAGCAAGGCCCTGTTGCCATCCCACTACTGGCTCCCATTCCCAACCTGTGCAGGCAGCCCACCAGCATGTCCCGTCACAGACCAGTGGGAGCCCTGGGCTCAGCTGCTCCATCTCCCTGCTACCAGACCCCAACCTCACCTCCACCAAGGAGCCAGAGCCTCCCCTCTCCAGCTCAGCTGCAATCAAGGCCCCATTTGTACCCTCTTTTCTCAGAGTCTTTCAACCATCTGTGAACTTTAGCAGCCTCTCCCCCTAAAACACTGTTCTGAGTGTGCTTAGACCCCCATTTCCACCCTCAATTACTCTCTGAGCCTCTGTTCTGCTCACTGGGTAAATTCCCCACTCTTCCCACTCGTCCTTCTCCTGTGCTTACTCCCTTTCAAGTCCCTCTCCCAAGTATACAAGCAACCAGAACCGTTCCCTGGTTTTCCAGCTGAAGCCACACCTCACACACTGGCATTACAAATATCCCAGCCTTCCTGGAAGTTCCTTGCAAGGGATGCACTGAGATTTAAATTTGCCTTTGAGATACCCACATCCTACCACTAGTGCACAAGGCTACTACCATCAGGTGAGACACCCCGCTCTCTCCATGGTGAGGCACTGCGCTGCCATTTTAAAGAAATCTTCCAGCTCAACAGCAATCCAACACCGTGCCTGCTGAAGCTGAAAGAGTGGCCAGTGCAGAAGACCAAAAGCCTCCCCACAAAGACAGCAAGTCATCCCCACTAGCCTTACTCATGCATACGCATCCAAGAAACTCCGTGGCAACTAATAGGAACCTTTCCATATACTTCAGTAGGCTTTGGCTGAGCTGAAACACCACCCTTCCTCAGCAGTTGCAGTTCATTTGTTCTGTAATTCAGCGCAGCACTGCTTTGAAAACATCTTTCTGATGCTGTTTTCCTGCAAATGGCACAATGAGGAATAATAAGCAGGTGCTTCTGAACACAAACCGAGAAGAGCAGGAGTATAAAACTACTATAAATAAAGCAACTAAGTAACCACACTGTTCATTGTTTATTGACAATATTTATTAGAGCTGACTTTCTGTGTTTAGACATTTCCTAGTAAGTATAAATATGAATCAAAGTGCTACCCCACAGTAAGAAATCTTTATTTGCACAAAAAAAGATACAAACAGCTAGTATTTCAAAGTTGATCCTATTTAGTACACATAATACCAAAAAGGCAAAAAATAAACCAAGATGAACAACTAGCAGCAAAAAGAATTCTAGTTCTCCTTCAACACAGTCTGTGTGCTTCCACATTTCTCTAGGAAATAGTATAAAGAGAATTCAATTTATATATGAAATATCCTACCAAAAATATAGCACTGTGTAAAGAAAGTTAGTAGTACAAAGTTGGGGGGGGGGGTGTGAGAAAAAGGAGGAAATAGTAGATGTAATATTAAAAATATCAAGTGTAAGCTTCACTGCTGCTTTAAAATAAAAAACAACAAAAAGTCACATGAGTATTTCCGTTTGGCTTAGCAGCCAGGAAAATAAGAAAAGCTGATTTTTTTTTTTTAAAGTGCTTAACCACCATATCCAAAAGTAATGACTTTCAGACCTACTTAACATGAATGTGCTCAAAAAGCCACTGCTTACAGTATAAAAGCTGTCATTCTGAAATGCTGCACATACAAACTAGCTTTATCTGCACGAATGAAAGATCGCTTTGAACAGCTCTCAATCATATGATGTCCCAAATCAATGTAATGCTATTAGAGCAGGCAGCTGAATAAGTCCCAGAAAGTTGAAGTTTAAGAATAATAGATATAAAAAAATAATCTTTTTTTTTTAAAGGCAGCATGCCTCTCCCAGCCGCAAGAAGGTGACTTTACATAATAAGCAAGAGAGACACAGTTTTATGTTATTGTTGTAAACTACCTAGAACAAACTGACTGCTGACCTAATAATTCACATGTTTAACAGAGGGAGATAAATACTTCTTACTGTTAAAATACAAAAAGGCAATCATGGGTGGGACCAATCACTAACACAGTTTTTTACTTAAACATACTGTCAACTTGCCTTTAAAACCAACAGTATGTCCTAACTCAAAAAAAACACACAAAAAAAAAAGAAAAACAAGAAAACCAAGGACTTGAAAAGCTTTAGGACTTGTTACATTGTTATATGTTTATTTGAGCCTTAGTGCAAAGGAAAAATTTAACATTCTAGGCTCCAAAGCAAGTCAAATACATAAGACTATTTCATGGGGTTTTTTTGACAGACATCAGACACACAGATTGCAAGAGAAATTTAATTTTTTAGCTGTAATGACCATTTATTTTTATCTCAAGGTTAGAAAACACATTTAAAAATGGGAGCAAAGACTTTGGCATTCATTAACCTCAAGTACAGCTAAAAATTGTTTCAACCCCACCACTCTCCCAAATCAGGACTATCATAACCAAACTGAACTGTCGGTATTGCTGCAGCCATTGAATTGTGCCCACAGCCTGTTAGTAGCACTATCCATCCCCGCAGTTATTGTATGAATTTCTCCACCAGCTCTGGAATCCTGCAAGCTGAAATTTGTTTACATTCATCTATTTCACGGGCCTATTTTTTCCAAACTATTTCTTGAAAGTCATCAATTCCCAACACAGTATCTTCATTGTCCTCCAGGACAGTTTTTAAGTTAGAGAACCCTCTGGTTCATTTACTGCTAAAATACATTATTATCTAGAAAAGGTAACTTTTCCCCTACAAAGTTCCTGTAAACACCTCTGTATTAAACCATAGCAAGCTCTGGACCAGGAAATTCAGTACCTCCAGTGACTTGACTTTGCCTGACTTCTCTACAAAAACAACAACAACAAAAAAAACACCAAACATAAAAAAAACCCTTTATAATTAAAAAGGAAATAACACAACAGACAGACAAACAATGAAGCATTCAGTTACCCAAGCAGATATCTGAAACAAGCCTCTGAAAATGCAACATTTGAAAAGCAATTATTTTAGTGGTTGAAGTGTGCAAATGACTAAATATGCTGCCTGTTTCAGAGATAACTGAATACTGTAGTCATCAATGATTATTATTCAAGTCTAGCAGTGGCAGTTCTGTTGCTTTTGTTGCTGGCTTTGGACATTATATATTACCACATTACCTGCATATTTCATGCCTTTTGTTTTTTTTAAACATGTATCAGCAGCAGGACTTCAGAGCAGTACAGGAAAGATAGGAACTTTTTCTTTTTTAAAGGTTTCCTGTTCATCCCAAGTCTGGCAAGACTGAATATTATGTAGAATTAAACATAATGTTTCAAGCAGGAACATCAATTATTATTTCAAGTTTTGTCTGTCTGTGAAAATCACCTCAAAAAGATTCAGAATCTCAGATTTCTGTGAAACAAATATGATAAATATGGAAAAATACCATGCAAGGAAAGTGTAGCTATTCTATTGATGAGAAGTACAAAAGCTTAGAAACAGAAAAACACTAGCTACAGCCCGAGACTGAAAAAACCCACAGATTTTTCAAAACCAGAGTCCATACAGTGTCACACAGCCCTGCCTTGTCATGTTTGTTAATATCCTCGCTTAGAAGTCAGACAGCATTTTGTTTAACTTGTGGTGCTCTGTATCATTACACTATACCATAATTAACTCCTCTTTTGTGCCGGCCTCATTCCAACACAATTGTACCCACTGTATAACAGCAGCAGTTCTCAGGTTTTGTTTTGCAGCTCAGCTGTATTTTTCTTGGATGTTCACAAGACTGGCATTTGACTGGATGCGCTTGGCTAGAAAGGGAAAAATTATATGAAAATTAAACACAAAGAATTCCGCAAAACTGGTCTCTCCACTCCCTCTATTTATCCATAGTCTCTCCACTCCCTCTATTTATCCGACACAGACTTGCAAACAGCTTTCTGTTCACGTCCAGAAACTTTAATGAAAAGATATGGCTGAAGCTCTTTACTACCCTTCTTCAGGGGACAGCAGCAGACTAATAGTCGCTATTAGCGCCGTCAGCACAGCTGCAGGCAGATCTGGCTGGGGCCCCTCTCCCACAAGAGCCAAGAGAGTCCCTGGCACCACCCAACTCTAACAGTGAAATGGCAGCACCACCACTTACGCAAAATGAGTATCCGTTTCTTCTGCTTCGAGTGAAGGAAGCTACTAAGATAAAAAACAATAGGTAGGAAGAGAATAAAGGATGAAACTGCTATCACTGGGACTGTATCACTGCAGGGAACAGAACAGTTGAAAGTCCTGCTCCAAAGCTTCCGAGTGATGTTCATCTAAAAGAAAAACATAAGCAAGCCGTGAAAGCAAGCACATGTATTTTCACCGTGCAGCATGGCAAACACTCAGGCCTCAAGACATGCAAGTGTTCAAATATGACCTCAAAAACCAACACTTTAACAGATCTCCCCTCAAAAGCAAGCAAATCCCTGGAAATGTAGAAGCAAACAATTTAAACAGAGCCAAGATTTCACATCAAAACTTTTACAACCTTCAAAACCAGATATACTCAGATACACTGTAGACATTGCCACGTGTCTGTTTCCCAGAGAACTCACTGACAGCCTGCAGGGACAGGACTAATCCCATACTTTCAACAGCACTCCCTTTGCCCAACCACTTAAAGCCCCACAATATAACAAAGCTTTTTCCAAACATGTGTCGCCAATGCTGAGGACCCCTAGAAACAGCTGCTGTAATACGGAATCAATTATTACACTGGTTAGAACAATAGCAGTAAAGCTTCAAATTAAAAGCCAGAAGATTAAGAGTTTTGTTGTTTTTTTTAAATCCATCCCCTTCACAGTAACAAGAAATTAAAGTGCAGCTACTCAAACTGGAATGCACTCAGCTGATCAGGAGCTTCAGTCATGCTCCTGCTGCACTGAGGACAGGACCTAGCAAGACAGCCCCACCAAGCTCACTTCCCCCCACAGGACATCAGCCTGCCAAAGGCACTGATGCCCATAATGTCCCACACCAAAAGGGAAAAGGCAATCCCTAGCAAGACAAGCACAAATAGCTCAGATTAATAAAGACCTCCATGACAAGCTCTCCTGTTGAGTATTAACAAATACTTACTGCATCTTCCACATCGATGCACAAGTGTGCCGAGTGCCCAGACTCACCACCTTGCCTGTTCATCCTTTGCAAGTTGTTATACAGGTCATTCAACATTTTGTAGGTTTCGTTGCAGTTTTTACATACTTCTGTGTAGTTACTTGGTGACAGATAGATGGTTTGTCCCTAGGATTATAAAACAGTATTCATACAGAGTTTTAAGGCATTATAAAAAAACTCAAAACTTAAAAAACTTAAAAACTAGAGTCATGCTTTAATCAAAATCCAGATTTCTAGCATCCTAGATTGAGTAGAGGCCCAGACAGACAACTCGCATGAGAATGCAGGAGGAAAAGGGACCAACTCTAATTCACTAGGGACAGGATCCATTTCCTGCAGATCATGCATCTCATTTTTAAAGTACCAGTTCCCAGAAGGAGGAAAAAAAAAATTTACTAGAAATTAAATGGTATTCTGGAGCCAGAGATCAGGTTCCTTAATACTGTGTTTTGTTTTTCATTTGCCCATACCTAACAAGTAACTGTTTTTACTGCTGAGCTGTACTGACAGGGACAGACTTTGTCATAGTACATAATCCTTTTCATTTGTGGCTGTCCTGGTTTTGGCTGAGATAGAGTCAGTTTTCTTCCTAGTAGCTGGTATAGTGTTGCGTTCTGGATTTAGTATGAGAACAATGTTGATAACACACTGATGTTTTTAGTTGTTGCTAAGTAGTGCTTACCCTAAGTTAAGGATTTTTCAGTTTCCCATGCTCTGCCAGCAAGCAGGTGCACAAGAAATTGTGAGGGGACACAGCCAGGACAGCCTACCCCAACTGACCAAAAGGATATTCCAGACCATAGGATGTCATGCTCAGCATATAAAGCTGGGGGAAAAAGGAGGAAGGGGGGATGTTCGGAGTGATGGCATTTGTCTTCCCAAGTCACCGTTACGCGTGATGATGGAGCCCTGCTTTCCTGGAGATGGCTGAACAGCTGCCTGCTGACGGGAAGTGGTGAATGAATTCCTCGTTTTGCTTTGCTTGCGCGCACAGCTTTTGCTTTACCTATTAAACTGTCTTTAGCTCAACCTACCAGTTTTCTCACTTTTACTCTTCCAATTCCCCCATCCCACCACGGGGGGAGTGAGCAAGCAGCTGTGTGGGGCTGAGTTGCCAGCTGGGGTTAAACCACGACAGTGGCCTTCACCACCCCTGAATGCAATATGACACACTTGAAAACAAAACTACAATCTCTAAAGATATTCCAACCCAGTAATGGTTGTATCAGCTACCCACCAACCACTGCGTTAAGTTCTAGATCAAACATCGCTCCTAGCCAAGGCCTAAAGGCACATTTCCTAGAAATCATTAATAATAAAAAAAGCAGTTTCCTCAGAGATTGTCTCACACCCATCATTTCCCGTTTTTACCATTGAATGATCCCAGAACTTGGCCAGTTTCTGACTGAAATGGAATATGCCCGGTTTCTTAGGCTATTTAGGGCATTTTCTTTGGGGCCAATTACCACATTCATTTCACTAAGTGAATTATATTGCCTTTGAAATATGACAAACTTTGTCTACCCATAATTTTACTAGTCAAAAGAATTGTTACAACGATTGAAGGTACTGGTCTTTCTGAACTAGTCTATATTACCAAAAGGCTATTTAAAGATTAACTTGTTAAGTCAGAAGACAACAGTTCTCCAAAGAGGTAGAAAAAGAGACTTGCAGCATGCAGACATGATGTTTCTTAGTATATAATTATCAACTGTTGTGAATTCAGAAATTCTGATGTGAAGTAGCATTGCAATTACATACAAAATGAAGTCAAGGTGAATATCAATTAGAATTAATTTTAGGCTCTCAATCTGTAAACATCTGCATTATACAGATCATTGCTTTATCTGCCTAAAATTCACAAACTCACCAGCAGTTTATTTGCCTAATGCATATCCGCAGTTTATTCAGCATAAATAAGATTTTGCCGGCAATTAGAGGTTTTAGTGCTTCTCTTAAATACACAGCATAAATACCTGAAGGTTATGTTCAAAACATGTCAGAGATTTATTGAATAAATCCAGGAATTCTACAGTAGAATTTGATAATCCCTCACTGCTGTTCTTTAAACAATCTGTCAAAGAGAAAGAAAAACATCAGGATATTCTAATTTCTAACATTTCCATAGCTGACAAGCCCCAGACACTCCATTCCTGCAAAAAAGGCTCTCGACTATAAAAGACAGGTCTAGTCAACACTGCAGTTTCCTTATCTGCCTGCCATTGATGTCTCAGACCTGCTGACCTAACTCTTCATCGAGAACATATTTCAGAATTAATTGGCCTTGATTAAGTGAAAGACGAAGACTATCATCAAGAGCTTTCTGAAGAGGGGGTCTGAATTATCTTTGGACTTTGAAACAAAACAAGACAGTACTTTTATTTTCTACCCTGCAAATCTGGCTTTGCCCAGCAACAGTAACAGCCATTATGTGAAAGCAGAAGCACCAGCAGCGGAGATGAAACAGAGAGCATCTAGGAAACAGGCTAGACCACAAACACAACAGCAGAATCAGAGTGTAGGTTATTATTGTTTAAGAAAAGAGCTGACCATTTCACCAGCTTTGAGGGGAGCTCTGGGGCTTTCCTCCCAGTCATATACTCAACCCTACCATGTTACTACTTCCACCCATCCCACCCCACTTCAGGTTCCCTAACCAGACAGACCCTTGAAAACAACAGTGGTTTGGGAATTTAGATGTTCAGCAACAGCACCATGAGAGCATGCAAACTTTCCTAGAAAAATCTCCTGAAAGAAGGAAGCACCATCAGTGTTGAGGGCGAGCATTCAGCTGGACACTGGGCAGGCAGCACACAGGTCACAAGCTAAGCACAACAGGACAGCACAGACCACAGAGCTCCTCCTGTACTGCCTTTCCAGCCCTCACACAGCCCAGACTCACAAATGAAAACAAATTTTTAGGCTCTCAACGGGCTCTGCAGCAAACCCAGCATCTTTGACACTCAACTCCATAGAGCTACTCCCACTGTTTTCTAGCACAGGGTCCCACTTCCCACACCAGGAGAACAGCAAAAAGCCACAGTTTAGCTGTAAGCATGGCACAGCACCAGCAGCATGGGGAGAGTGAGATACAGGGATAAATTTGGACACCCTCCACCCACAAAATGAAATCAAAAGCATGGCAGTGGAGGCAGATACGGTTCAATGTGTAAGCATCCCAGAGTTACTGACTTTAGTAACAAAAAAGGAAAAGTTTCTTATGTAAGTTTTTAAGAAAATGGGAAGATGGAGAAAAACAGAAGAAACCACAATGAAGCTAAGGAAAGTCTCCAGAATGTCTGTAGATCACAAAGAAAACCAGCAAGACTACCTTTTGAAAGAATAGCCTAAAAAAAATATTTATACAACAACTAAGTCTTCCAACAGAATAGTGCCCTCAGATTTTGGCAGTATCGCTCAGAGTAAAAAGCTCTTGTACCCTTCATTGGAGCGGCTCTTGTTTAGGATTTTTGTGTTATCTACTGACTGTATTTAAATAAATACATACAATTCCAAACTGTGCAAATTTTAGGGGCTAAGTCATAACAGTAGCAGAAGGAGTCACATACTTGCACAGTTGGCTGCCTCCCAGGTTTCATTAAAGAACTCCGAAAGGGTCACAACTATCTGCAGCCTGTCTGAGGTCAAGATGCTTTTGGCACAATTGTGGCTCTCAGAAGAATTCTAGAAGAAAAAGGAAACAACAACAAAAAGCAATCAAGCATTAAAAATACAAAGGGAAAAATTTGAAACATATGTTAGGCAACCACAGCTAAACAATCACAACGCATCACATCGATATTGCTAGAATAAGCAGAGCAGAATTGATGGAACAATAATAATCTTTTGATCCACCAATTCATACTAGGAGAAACACAGCCTACTGCACATGGTCTTTGAAGACCTACTAGGACTGCACGCAAGTCACTCAAAAACATGTGACTGAAAAAAAAAAAAAGAGCAAGAGCAAGCAGAGAGTCAGAGCCGCCTCTGCCAGGTAGCTCACGTTCATCCATTTCTGGGCTGCCACCCCAGGAGCCAGCTCAAGGCGCGTGCAGCCAGAGAGCAGGACAGGGTCATTCTCGTTAGGCTGAAGGAATATTTGAAGGAACTGAACCAACGGACTGGCCTCAAAACAAACCAAACCCAAACAACAGAAAACAACATCTAAAACGGCTGTACCAACGTACTGTATCAGCAGCAAACTTCCCCCCCAGCACAGCAATACCAGGAACGCAGACCTCTGCGAAGCAGCGCCTGCGGCCACTCCCCCAAGCCTGTGGCCAGGCCAGGCTCTCGTCCTCCCCAGACGTAGGTACCAAACTCATCCGTCCCAGCAAGCCACCCAAGGTAGCCCATCCTCAAAGCAGGCACTGGCACAACTCTTACAGCAACTTACTCTTTGGACCAAGCTCATAAAAAAATGCAGAGCGACTATAAAAGCAGTTACAGAATAAACAGGAAGTATCCTTATCGGAATTCAGAATAACGTTTTTCTCCTTCAGAGCTTTATTTTCTCCCTCAAATCACTGATACAAAACCATGACCTCCAGTCAGCTGACTCCTGTGCTCTAGCTCCTGGTTTCTGGCTGCTAAATTGACTTAAGCACTTCTCAAAATTGCCAAAGCTGTCAAAAGCCTCTTTGATAAGTGACGTGGGACACACGAGAAAATAATCTCTTTAACGAGAAACATGTTCCTTACATAGCTTTATGAGAGATCCAGTTTCTGCCTCTGTTAAAACAGGTTTATTTTTCAAATAAGAAGTTTCACTTGGAGACTCAGCTGCAGAAGTTGAATATTGCCACATCTGGTAAGTCCTACGTTCACCCGCTTTCATTTCTACCAAATTACAAACAGATATGCAAGAAAGCTGTTTATGTGGGAAACTCCCTGGTTGCTTCACGAAGGCCTTTAACTGTGAAACTTCCTCACCAGCTGCACTCATGAGTGGGCAAAAGCATTCTAAATCCAAAACTGAATCAAGTAGACCTATCCTATCATTCCTTAAATACATTTGCCTAATTTATTCTTTAATTAGCCTAGTGAGGAGGATTTTGCATTTCAGAGATGTCCAAAACTTAAGCTAGCTGCTTCTTTCACATTGCACTATAACTACTGTAGGATGGCAAAGATAAAAACATCAGATATCTGATGACTTGTGATCATCGATTGAGGTTGCAAGAGGTCACCTCCTTTATTTATTTGGTTCGTTAATCCACCCACAGAAGGAAAGCCAAATGCTCTCCAATACAGATGTGTCTTCCAGACCACATAGTGGACCAGTCCTCCCAGGCTGCCAGTACTCAAGCACAGCAGCTGCAACGAGTTCATACATATTCTAAGTACTGGGATGTTTGGCAACCTAATCCTAGCCAAAACATCATGCTGAAAATACCCAAGAGAATTACATAATCTATTTCTCACTTTCACATTACTTAGTCACTGGTATGAAACAGCTTCCATATGAGAAACAAATAAAACAGACTACAGGATTGCAGACTAAAACAAGAAACCACTGGCTAGATATTTGCCCTGGAGAGGACAATTATGAAATGAAAGTCCATGCGCTTTTCCAATACAAGCACTGGGGTGGTGAGGGGAAACGGGCAGACAACACATCAAAACCAGAAAGTGGTACTTTTTCACACGACAGGTACCTAAGCTGTGAAATGGTTTGCAGCAGGACACTGCGGCACCAGCAGTTTACCTGGGTTTAAAGAGCAACAGATTTTTCTTGCCGATGGCAATTCTAAATAGATTCAGAAATCCCAAGACTGGAAGCACAATCCAGGGGACACATTGCTATAAACTTGTTCTCTGCTTGTACTCTTACCAGGACACCCACTTCTAGCCATGATCAGAGAACAGAAAAAGGTCCTTTGGTCTGATCCACTCTTGTCATCCTCACACCGTCCCAGGGACTAACTTTTACCAATGGATAAACTGGATGAGAACACGCAAAACTAGCCATGAACCACCTCCAACACCAAGAAACGGGAAAAAAGAACAACTCAAGTTCTTCCAGTTGCACAGAGGAGCAAAGCTTTTTTTCTGCGGGTGGAGCTGGCTGCACGGACCGTGCCACAGCGCCGGGCAGCAGAAGGCAGCCCTCACGGGCAGCGGCGCTTCCCAAACGCTCCCAGCCGCTGCTAAACCGCCTGACGCACCCGGCGGGGCTTCCAGCCTGGCAACTGACCTTCGCAGGCTGGAGATCCGCTTACCCCAAAAAACACGGGTGCCCCGCTCACCGCAGTAGTGTCCCGGGTGACGCCGCCAGCCGCGCCGGGGCCCGGCCGAACGCACGCCGCTTCCCCTCACCCTCCGCTCCGGGCAGGACCGGGGTGCGGGGCTGGGCCGGACACCGGCCGGCAGGAAGGAGCAGCGTCCCGGGCTGGCAGCCGCCCGCCTTCCCGAGGGCCCCACCGCTCCCTGCGTAGGGCCCAGCCGCGCCCCGGCAGCGGGCTGACGAAGCGGCCGGGGCCCCCCAGCCCGGCAGCCTCGCCTCGCCGCCGCCCCCCCCCCCTTCCCCGCCTCGCCCGGCCCCGCGGACGCACCCCGACGGCGCGGGCGATGTTGCCGTACTGTGCGAGGAGGCGGCGGTAGTGGAGGTGGCAGGCCTGGCAGAGCCGCACCGGGCGGGCGCGGCGGCCCAGGCAGCCCGTCAGCGCCGCGCTGCCCTCGGCGAAGGCGACGAGGAGGCGGCGGCACTCGGGCTCCAGCTCGGGCAGATCGCCGGGCAGCCCCGCGCCCCACAGCTCCTCCGCCAGCTCCTCCGCCTCGCCCAGCGCCTCCAGCGCCAGGGGCCGGCGCGTCCGCCCGGCGGCGGGGCCGAGGGCGAGCGCCAGGGCCGGCAGCAGCGGCAGGAGGCAGCGCAGCGGCGCCATGGCGGCCGCGCCGAGGAAGCGGAAGCGCCGCGCCGGCAAACGGCCCGCCTCCGCCGCGGGGCGCCGCCGGGCATTGGTGGCGGCGGGGAAAGGGGGCGGGGACGGGGGCGGGCACGGGCGGGACAGCGGCGGGCGCGGCGCGGAAAGGGGGCGGGGCCGGGCGGGCGTGGGCGGGGCCGCGGCGGGCGCGGCGTGGGGGGGGGGTGCCGATAACGGCGTGGGCTCTTGGCGGGTCGTGGCGGTGGGGCGTCCCCGGGGGCGGGTGTGGGCAGGGGGCTGCAGTGTCCAGGGGGGTGTACCTGCCACATGGTGCTCCGTGGGGGGTGTACCTGCCACATGGTGCTCCGTGGGGGGTGCGGTTTCGGTGCCGTCTCTTTCGGGTGGGTAGCAACGCTCTTCTCGTCCGAAAAAGGGGGCTTGAAAGTAGCCGTCGTGCGGGGAGTGACTGCGAAACGTGCTGAAAATACAGCAACAGTGAGGGAAAAAAATCCCCAGACCCGAGGAAAAGTTGACGGGGGAGGAGCAAACCGCATCTTTCCGCAAACTATTTCCCACGTTTTGCCTCAAGCTCGACGCCTTTGTTGGTACCTGGCCTCAAACTTCCCCACGGCCGCTTCTCAATAAAACCATGGTCACCAAAGGAAAACTCTTCCCAGAGCAGCAGGCAGCCCTCTCACCAGGGGCTGCAGTGCCGGGCTATCTAATAACTCCTCTGCCGGGCAGAACCTTGACCCCGTGCCTGTCGCATCTAACTAATGCCCTTTCCAGCCATTTTGACGGGCTTTTGGCAGAATCTGGGTTTCTTAGCACTCCGGTCAGACACACAACAGAGAGGCAGAGCAGAGCCCTGCAACTCCATACCATGGTGCCTTCGGCAATAACAGACCTGAGCAGGAATGGCCCCATCTGTTTCTTGTGGCAGATCCAGTACTGGAAACGTGGCACCGGTGACGGGAGGCAGCGCTGGCTGACACTGGTGTGACGGCTGCGGCAGCTGCCAGGGGTTCGGCGCTGCTTGAACCGGCTCCCCGTGCACCCAGCCGTACCCAGCTCCCTGTCACCTGCCCCCCCTGGCCTTAGCTTGTGCCGGCCGTGCAGTAGATATCAGAGCATGGAAATGTCCAGGATGGATTTGTGCTGTCAGGTGAAAACATGACAGCAAAGGTGATGAGAAAGATGCCATCAGGCAGGCAAAGAGTGCCCAACGGAGAGCGTCTGACTTCTCTGAGTGGGTTGAATACCTCAGCTCCGAAGAAATGACTTTCAAAGCAATGAATGAAAACAAATGGAAACCATGTCACGAGTATGACACAGAGAAAAAACATGCCGGATTGCCTGTACTTGCAGACTGATCAGGGTGAGGGCCCCTATTTGGGTGCCGGACCTTCCCTGAGCCCCCTGCCCAGTCTCCAGGCAGGCCCCACCGACATTTTGGCCGAGGCGCAGCAATACTCCCCCTGCACCGCGCCTGCTCCTTTGGGGACTTGCCACCACGCTTGGAACCCCGAAGCTGCTTAAGCAGGACGCATGTGGCTGGGTGGCTCCGGGGCCAGAGGATTTCCCCCCCCCCCTCTTTGCTCAGTTCACTCCCAGGGGTGCAGCCTAAACCCCGAGAAACTTCGGGGCAGCGGGCGGGCGGGCAGCATCCCGCCTCCCCCCAGGAGAGGGCAGCAGCACTCCCGCGCATCGCCCCGCCGAGGGGCGGCGGGGGGTGGGGGGGGGGGGGCTGGAAAAGGGCCCTCGGCGCGTCCCACACGGCCCCGACAGCCCCCGCATCCCCGGGGAGCGATGGCAAGACCCCCCCCGACGAGCAGCCGCTCGCCCTCCTCACCGGGGGTCTCCCTCCCGTGGGGTCTGCGGGGGCACCGGGAAGGACCGGGGGGGGGGGGGCAGAGGGGCGTCTTCATCTTCGCGGGTCAAGGGGGATGCGTTTTCCCGCGTCTTGAGGGAGTTAAATATTCTCCGGCGAGAGAATGTGTTCTTCGTGTGAGTGGAAAACACGGGGCGGGGAGGGGGAAAGAAAGATTTAAAACATAAAAGGGGGGGGGAGAGAAAAAAGGGGAAGAAAAGGGAAAAAAGCTTAAGAGTTTCAGCTGAAATCTCTGAGGCATAACCAGAATACAAACATTTCTAGCATTAATAAATGCGTTACTGCAATCCTGCAAGGAAGACATCTCCTCATTAAGTAGTACTTCTTTTTATCAATAATAAACATGACATTACAAAGCAAAATTAGAAAGGCACTAGCTTTTTCAGCTATGGTTCAGAAGCAGGGCCTGAAGAAGGCATGGGCCTCTTCTCTGATAATAGATGAATTTTGTTACCAGGCAGAAATCAGCATTTACCCTAAGTGACAACTCAGCTGTCAAGCAAATTTGGTTAGTTTTCTTATCCAAGTGTTGCCATCACCTTTCTGCTCAACCTCATCAAAGGGATTGTATTCACAACTAAAGCAAGCAGGATTTGGCCTTGACCAGCAAATATCAGAAATAACTCTAAGACTATCAGAAGTCTTGTGTGGTTACACAGTCCCGATTATTCTTGAAAACACATCCAAGTATTTCAATACCTGCCCTGACTACCAGAAAACTGTGTGTCATTCAGCAGAAGAAAGAGTCTTACTTTAACAGCGTAGAAACAACACAGCAAATGAATATTGATTTCCTATGCCGTCTTGCTGGATCTGTGGAGATGGCAGTATGAACCAGGGAAAATGAGCAGTTTGAAGCTGTGAACCTGGTTGTCCCCTCTGTTTGTCTCCCTGTTGCCTTCAGTGCTCTTTCTCCTGATTTATGCCACTGTGAGCTGAAAACTGAACCATTTTTTCAAGTTTTCTCGTTATCTTCGAAGGATGATGGCTTGGATAAAGCCTTTTAACCAAAGGCCTGGAAAAGGAGGGACAGACCGTAAATCTCAAGGCAGGGCCAGAAAATTAAGTGATAACCTGAATGTAAGGAATAAAGAGGTAAAGGAGTCAGGGATGACTGGGAGGCTGGGTGCTTGGGGAGTGGGACAGCCTTGGGAAGGGAGACCAGGGCAGGCAGTTACTCAGAGGGCAGGAAGAAAGGGGAGAAGGGGCTCTGCCTCCTGAGCCAAAACTGCTGCCCAGGAGACAGACTGTGTATCTTCTGAAATAGGGGCCAGCGAGAGCAGGGATGTGTGAGGGTTGTCTGTGGAAAGGTGGCTCTGGGGTTGTGGAAATGGAAATCCTGGGATTTTTAATCTTGACTAATTTCATTGCAAAGATGGCAAAGCTCAATATGAGCAAAGGGTCAGTGTATTACATCTTCTTTGCACAACCATCCCCTGCCTGTGGAAAGCTTTTCTTCCCCCTCTCCATTACAGTCCTGTGTGTACCTCTGTGTATTAATTCACAGAGCTGATGCTGGCTCCTTCATGTGCTGGTTGTGGCTGATGTCAAAGCCTACCGGTGGGTCACCCAATTCAATGACTGTTTTCCAGACTCCACAGAGCACCAGAAAGCAGTCCAGAAGACAGTAGCGCATAAGTAATTAATTAAGGGCATGCACACATCCCCATCACACTCAACAAAATGAATTTGTGAGGAAATAAATATGTTAAATCAACTATCATCATGTTGACACATTTTTGGCTAGTTGCAAGTGAAAATCATCTCAGCAATAGTATACAATGGTCTGAGCCAATTCTTACTTTCAAAAGATTATGTGAGCTTTGTTTAAAAACAGTTGACAAGCACCTGTCTAGCGGCACTATTTCTGACCAGCGTGAGCCACCGTGCCTGTTAGCACTGTCCTGTTGGAGCATTATTTTTCTATGTGCATAGCAAAGAACATGAAAGCCTTTTCACTCAGGGCAAAAAGACAGAGTCACATCTGCACTAAACCATGAAGAATGAGCAAAATAACAAGTCAGAAAACAAACCCCAGTTGATTTACAACCATTCAGTCTTTAATTCAGAAGAACCCTGTGCTGGTTTTGGCTGGGATAGAGTTAATTTTTTCCATAGTAGCTAGTACGGGCTGTGTTTTGGATTTGTGCTGAAAACAGTGTTGATAACACAGGGATGTTTTCATTCCTGCCGAGCAGTGCTTACCCAGAGCCAAGGGCTTTGCTGCTTCTCCCCCCACCCCACCAGCGAGCAGGCTGGGGGGGCACAAGGAGTTGGGAGGGGACACAGCCGGGACAGCTGACCCCGACTGACCCAAGGGATGCTCCAGACCATAGGACGTCATGTTCAGCAATAAAAGCTGGGGGAAGAAGAAGGAAGGGGGGACGTTCGGAGGAATGGCGTTTGTCTTCCCAAAGTCACCGTTACATGTGATGATGGAGCCCTGCTTTCCCGGAGATGGCTGAACAGCTGCCTGCTGACGGGAAGTGGTGAAGAAATTCCTTGTTTTGCTTTGCTTGTGTAGGTGTATTTGCTTTACCTGTTAAACTGTCTTTAGCTCAACCCACAAGTTTTCTGACTTTTACCTTTCCGATTCTCTCCCCCATCCCACTGTGGGGGGAGTGAGCAAGCGGCTGTGTGGGCCTGAGTTGCCAGCTGAGGTTAAACCACAGCAGTGCTTTTTGGTGCCCAGCGTGGGGCTCGAACGGTTTGAGATAATGGCAGATTTGATTAGAACGTGCTAGATCAAATTTATAGCTGTTATTGCTGTTCAGCTATTAATTGACAGGTTCCTGTGCTTGCCATGGGGCTTGCTTGCCTTACTGTGTATTAGAGTCTAGTGCTCGTTAGTGGCTGCTTTTTGCTTTTGCTGCTTGCTGTACTGCTTATCATCTTACTCTGCTGTGCCTGGGAACATTTTGATAACAGCAATGGCAACGTGCCTGGGCTGGCGGATGGCCAGGGCATCACTGCTGTTCCTGTGCTGCTGTACTGGACAGGCTGGAACTCCAGTGTGAACCTGAGTCGAAGGGACTGTGACCTGTGGATGAGTCCATGCAGGAACAGGACACCCCGAAGCATCTGTGGCCGTGGATAAGCCCACGCCAGAGCAGGTACATCTCGAAGCATCTGTGGCCGTGGTTATGTCTGTGCCGCAGCAGGTATACTTCTAAAGGGCTTGTGGCCAAAGGATAAGTCCACGCTGGAGAAGGTACACCTTGAAGCATCAGTGGCTGTGCATGAGGTCACGCTGGAGCACCTTAAAGCATGTGGCCATGCATAAGTCCACAACAGAGCAGGCATGCCCCTGGGGGGACTGCAGCCATGGGTAAGGCCATGGCGGAGCCGGTTTACTTCTGAAGGGACTGTGGCTGTGCATGAGGCCACGCTGGAGCAGGTACATCTCCGAAGGCATTGTCACCCATGGATAAGGCCATGCTGGAACAGGAGCACCTCAAAGCAACGGTGGCTGTGGATAAGTCTATGCTGCAGCAGGTATACCCCTGAAGAGACTGTGGGTCATAGATAAGGCTCCACTTGGAGCGGGTACACCTCTAAGGGATGGCAGTCTGTGGATAAGTCCAAGCCAGAGCAGGGGCAAGGGGAGGAGTTCATTGCAATGTTAAATCCGATGGTCTGGTCCGAAGGGACCAGGCGTGGAGATTGCAATGGAAATACCTTTAAATTGTTGTAATCCGGGATTCGATTTGCATGTTATAGGAATAACTACAGCAGGAGCCACTGGAACCAGTAGAGGACAAGCCTTACAAGAAGCAGTGCAAGTGCCGCAGTGACCCAACCTGAGCTGGCTTTGGTCCTCAGTAACTCCACAGAACACATCACTTCTCCTGTCCTGCGTGACCACCATAACAGATGGAGCCCAAAGACATGGACTAAATGAACTCAGTGGGCATTTCGTGGATGTTTGTGGACATTTACGGACATTTTACAGACATTTCACAGGGGTGGCCCATAGCCTAAGGGAATGATATCCATGTATTGCATCAAAGGATGGGAAGGGAAGTGGTGATTAATGAGGATGTATTGGACAGTGTGGGACCTGAGCATGACGTAAATGGTATGGAATAAGGAGTGGAGAATGTGCTGGTTTGGCTGGGATAGAGTTAATTTTCTTCATAGTAGCTCGTATGGGGTTATGTTTTGGATTTGTGCTGAAAACAGTGTTGATAACACAGGGATGTTTTCGTTCCTGCTGAGCAGTGCTTACACAGAGCCAAGGGCTTTGCTGCTTCTCCCCCCACCCCACCAGCGAGGAGTCTGGGGGGGCACAAGGAGTTGGGAGGGGACACAGCCGGGACAGCTGACCCCGACTGACCCAAGGGATATCCCAGACCGTATGACGTTATACTCAGCATATACATCTGGGGGAAGAAGAAGGAAGGGGGGACGTTTGGAGTGATGGTGTTTGTCTTCCCAAGTCACCGTTACACGTCGTGATGGAGCCCTGCTTTCCCAGAGATGTCTGAACACCTGCTTGCCCAGGGGAAGTGGTGAAGGAATTCCTTGTTTTGCTTTGCTTGCATGCACAGCTTTTGCTTTACCTGTTAAACTGTCTTTAGCTCAACCCATGAGTTTTCTCACTTTTACCCTTCCAATTCTCTCCCCATCCCACCAGGGGGGAGTGAGCAAGTGGCTGTGTGGGACTGAGTTGCTGGCTGGGGTTAAACCACAACAAACCCCCAAATTTATCAGTGGCTTTGCAAGTCAGATGCCAAATCCCGTCCTTCAGTCTCGAGCACTCAGGAGCAATAATGCTGCATCAGCTGCTTGGGAATCAAGGAAGGTCAGACACTTGAAATGTGAAGATGCACTCAGGAACATCACTCTCTGGGTGAGTACAAGAAACTGCTATCACCAACTAAAACTTCAAGAATTTTAGACTTACAGAAAATGGGTGTCAGTACCTCATACAGAATGCTTTTTTAGGATCGCTCTGCAAATTTGGGTTTTTTTCCCTGAATTACCAAATGAAATGAGGAAGGACTAATAGCATCAAAGTTTTCCAAAGAGCTGTTGACTAGATTTACTCTGCCTGACTGGCCACCTCAACCAGGATCTGCAACATGTTTGTCTTAGTCAATTACATGGCAAATTGTGAAGCAGACGATTTGCTCTCCTAATCCAAACCACCACGTTCCCATTTTGGAGAATCACAAACCTCCTCCATGTCAGAGTAAGGTTTAATCAAACACAGTTAGATGCCACCTGGTACATCCAGCTCCTCCTTATGGCTAGCTGGTTCACCTGGGGGGACGCTGAACCTCCACCCAACATCCTCAAGGGATCTGAGGTTACTTTCCTGACCACCACTGTCCACAGAGACCTGCCCAGGACTCACCCGCATTTTTTCCATAGCCACCTGCTCCTGAAGCCTATGGCTGTTGTAGCCCCTGGTGGATACTCAGGCCACCTTCAGCCAGAACAAGCTGGGTGGAGGAGTCCTGGACACTGTCCTATCCCTGGGGCTAAGGTATCGGAAGGCACTGAAGTGACCTGTGGTGGTGAGCCAGAAAGCCAGCAACCATTTTCCTGTTTCCAAACAGACATAGAGAGAACATCGAGACAGGTCATCCATCAGCTAACCCTTTTCCCTCTTTAGGACCACCATACTTCTGAAGAGGGAAAACAACCCCACATCCTCATATGAAGGCTTTTATTTTCTATAGGCATATAATAGTGTAATAGCTTGAGAAATCATAGACCGTGCCATACGATCTTTGCTTAGATCTTAAATGTTTGCATAAAATACTCTCTATGAATCCAATGCACAGAGAAATGTAATTTCCATGCACCTGTCAGAATTTTTGCTGTGGAAAGGAAAAAAGAAAGTACATTATCTTTTTAGAATCATGACTAGAAAACAAATAATTGTCAGTAGGCAATCACACCAGTCTGAAAAGATCCATCTTGAAATAAGTTTATGGGAATTTTTTTGTTTGGGTTTTTTTTTCAGGATGCTGCACTTGAGCAATTGAATGATATCACATTTAAGGTCCTGGGTGGCATGCCATTTCCTTACTCGTATGCATCTAATTAAGTCTTAATTGTGCCATTTGTTATGAAATGAAAGAAGAGCTGTTAGACTGGATATCTTTCATGATAGTAAAACAGGATGATACCAGTGAAATAACTAATGTATAGAAAAAGAACAGAAGTATGCAGGGAGGGGGAAAAGGCTTTTGAAGATAATGATGTTTGAAACACAGCAGAAATGTTAGAAACAGCATAATAGTGAATTTACCACAAATAACTTCTTGATCAACACAAACAGTATGAAAGGTACATTCTTTTTATAGCTCACTGGAGTGTGGATGACTGTCCACATTCAGAAATACCCAGTGAGCCAAATTCTGTTTTTAGTTACCCTGGTGTCAGTTGGTATCATCCTGGTCTCCTCTTCAGAATGAAACAACCCAGAACTGTTCTCTTTTGCACAGATTGGTTCTTGCTACTTAATGTATCTCCATTTAATTTCATCAAGTTCCCAAAGCACAGGCCTAAAACATGGCTCGTATGGGAAGAGAGCAGCCAGGCTTCAGGAGACGTTGGATCCACTTGCACACCCATCAAGTTTCACTCCTTGTATTGCAGCCCCCCCGGACGGGTCAGCGGAGGACACCCCCAGCAGTCCCACAGAAGCAGGAGTCCTTCCCTCCTGCACACACAGGGCTGGGATTGAAGCCATGGAACAGGAGCTGATGTAAACATCTGAACTGATCACCTGAGCTAAGGGAGAACATTTTGACAGCTGTCTCCACTTCAAATATATCTGTCCTGGTGAGTTCTTTGGTTTACATCTCTTGTTTGGATTGTACCTAGGTACTTCCTTTTACCCTTAGTAGTAGGAAAGGATCTATTTACTAATATAATTCCCTAGTAAACATTTTTCCTTTCCTCTCTGGCTAGAGGATCACAGCAAGATGAGCCATAACAGAAGATAACATAAATGCAACACATTATTTCACTAAAGGTATCAAAATTTAAGGACTGATTATCCTACAGAGTTGCAATCTTACCTGAAGTACTCCCCATCTATGTTGATTCTGGGGGAAAAAAAAGTCTTCAACACAATTTCGGGTTATTATAGCAGCAAGGTGCCTGCTGGTGAGGAGTTGGCGGAGACACCGCTGGAGGGCACAGCCTGGGCCACAGTGGGTGAAGTCCACGACGGCTGCTTCTCACCCGGCCTCGGCCAGCCAGAGGCACCGCACCCCAAAATGGGCCGGGGGCTCTGAGCTGTTGGGAGCTGTGAGGGACTCAGGAAGAGCCAAGCGTTCCTCCCGCCTGGGGTATGTCACCAGCGTCGGTCCATTGTGGTTTCCACAAAGGGCCAAACTTTCTCATTTGTGAATTTGCAAGTCTGCTCAGCGGAGTTCACTGAGGTTGTGTGCATGCAAGAAAGGGAGCACGCTCTGGTCAAGAAGCTATAAACATAATATTGAATACCAGATGGCTTTCCTTATGCTAGCAGGAGCCAGCAGGCACTTCCAAAGGCTACAGCCAGTTGAAGACTTGATGAAATTTTGTAAATAGTCGCCATCACACTTCGCAGCATTCATTGCTGTGTTTCAGTCCCAGCCCACTGCCGTGACCTGAAAGTCACTTCCCCTCTTCCAAGGGTTCACACGGAGTTTATAAAAAAACCCACAAATAGTATCTCAGATGTAAATATCACATGTAGTGAATCCCATCTTATACTTCTCAGATGCTTTAATTTTGATAGCTTCTTTTTCAAATGCTTTTTTCAATTTAGAGTGTTTTCATTAAAAAACCCCCCATGGTAGTTCCACCCCACCCAACCCCACCCCTAACAAAAAAACCCAAACAACAGAAAAAAAACCCACAACCCATTCCCAGTCTTAAAACTGATCTAATACTGTGTGCTCCATCTTTCTCTGCTGGGAGGAACTATACAAACCTACTTGCAGAGCCAGCACAGGCAACCTGGCCGCCCTGGCCACAGCACGCCCCTGAAATCCCTGGCTGGCAGGATTTAGCCTTATTCCATATTGAAGGAGACAGTTGCACTGGCTCCTTCCAGCAGCGAGGGACCCCAAGCAGATCATCCTATCGAGAAGGGAAGTTTCAGCAGCAGAGGAGAAGTCAGGCTGTGGGAGTCTAGAAAAGCGTAAAATTTGGTTTTCCTACTCTTCCTAGACTGTATTAATTGAAGTGTTTGAAAGAGAGGAGCTACTCCTTCAACACGAACCTGTAAATTCTTTAGCAGCTTGGGCAAGCCTTTCTCAGCTGCAAAGCAGTGGGTCTGTGAATGTCTTGGACTGTCTGAGGTGAACTGATGTCCCACCACCTTCCACCTCTTCAGACCCTGTGTATCTTTGTCCACGAATGACAAAAAAAGTAAGGAACGGGTGATCCCGGGAATTTTCCTCGGGGCTTTCAACATCTTCGCTCCCAGCGAAAGCCAGGGGTCCGGCGGGGAATGGCGAGTCCCCAGCACCGACCAGAGCCAGCCCCCGCTTTGGGTGAGCTCCATCTGACAGCGGGACAGGAGCTGTAAGAAACCTTCCCACCCACCCACCAGTGTCGTGCGTGTAGGTCCCGGCCCGTGGGAGCGCAGGCGCTCTCCTCCCGCAGCCCCCCCCGCGCACCTGGGGGGCGTCGAGCCGGGGGGCAGCTGGGGTCGGTGAGGACAGATGAGTGCCCGGACGGACGGACAGACGGACGGACAGCCCTCAGGTGTGCCCTTCCCCTCGCTCACGGCTCTGTCTCGACGAGAACAGTGCTGGGGCAGCCCCCTCCCCGGGGACTCCCTCCCCCGCAGACCTGCCGTGACTTTTTTTCCCTCGGAGCGCAAAAATCTGGAGACCGGATTTGGGGGTCTTTGGGGTTTTTTTTTTCCCAAGCCAGGTATTCCCCTCCTCGCCACAAACCCTGAACTTGCCACAGGGGAGGCTCCAACAACTCAAGAGGAGGAAAGGACAAGAGCCGGTGAAAGCCAGCACCCCCACGCACGGGTAGAGGAGGCCCCCCCCCACGCCCACGAGTGGGGAGCTCAGAGCCGGAGTCCCGCAGAGGGGAGCCGGACTCGCTGCCCAGCTCAGGGGGGAGCCTGGCGCCGGGGGGAGCGGGGCTGAGCGCCCGGCCGCCAGAAAACAGAGGGGGCAGCAACCTGTTGGCACCGGGGGCTGCACCGGCAGCCTTTCTGGGGCTGGGGGCGGCTTCCCAGCTCCCCCCCCCCAAAAAAAAAACCAACCCACCCCTTTCTCCTGGGCAGGGCAGGGCCGCAGGCAAGGGCTGGGGAGGGCTCGTTGGGTGCTGTGCGTGGGGTCCTGGAGGTGCCCAGCCTGTCCTGCGCCCCGTGGGGAGCGGGGCTGGGGGGGGGGGGCGGGGGTCTGAGAGCCAGACACAAGCCGTGTCCCACCGGGTCAGCCCCGGCGGGAGGGTGGTGGGTTGGTTTGGGTTTTGGTTGTTTTTTTTGGTTTTGGTTTTGGTTTTTTTGCATGGGGAGGGGGCTGTTTTGAGGAGCGCCCGCGCTTGCAGCCCCGGCGGTGGCTTTGGGAGCGATGCCGGCCTCCCCCCCCCGGCCCCCCGGTCTTCCCCCCCCGCCGTCCCCGCCGCCCCCGGTCCCCGGCCCGCCCCACCGCCGGGGTCGCCTCCCCTGCCCGGAGCCGCGCTGGGACTCGGCTTTTTGTTATTTTCACGGAGCAGATATTAATTAAAAGAAATACATGATTAAAAAGTAATGAGTTGAATAAAAATTATCTCCGCTCATTTTCTGATTATGTTAATTGTTAAAAACCCTTCAATCACGCTGTTGCAGTCAATGGGTTTTAATGTGAAATTAGTGGGCTCTTGATAACTTACAGTCCAGAATAATCCTGGAGGTTTAGTCATCATTCCTAATAACGAGATGTTACTGAGAACGGAGATTTTACATGATTTTGCCACATTCAGCCCTTCCCCCATGAAAGGGTCTGGCTTTGTGGCACACAACTTCAATTTTCATGCCTACGACTACTTTGTTAGTCTTACCCTGTATACTGCTCCATTATACGCCAATTACATATTTTATGTGTCTGTGTGTCGTCTGAATATAAAAAACCGGGTGCCCGATGTAGGGATAGAAAAACAATTTTGTCCTTCATGGATTTCTAATTTTATTTTTTCCCGTCCAACTCTTCTTGAATCTTGCGACTGTTTCTCCGCTCTGATTAATTACCTCCCTAAGAGATAAGCACAGGTTTAATCTTAAAGTATTAAAAGTATTTAAACTGTTAGGGAAAAAAAATATGTCTGTATTTGCTGCGGGAGTTGGTACGCCACGGACAGGCTTGAAGAGTCCGGAGGGAAGTAAATATGGAGAGTTTCAGCGATCGATGATCGCAAAGAGCCGGGGATTTGAAATAACTTCAGCCCCGCGGTTCGGAAACGCTGTGAAATTCGCCACTCATAGAGGGACGAAATGACGGCCCCCACACCACTCTTGTTTCAGCCAACGTGCTTCTTCCCTAGAAATTCGTTTAAGAGAGGTTTCATTTTCACGCAGATAACTAAATGCCCCCTTTTCTCGTCGACAGCCTTGAAAATTTGCATCGAAAACCCGCTCCTCTCCTCGCACCCACCCAACAATTTAGCTCAAACCTCGAGCACTGACAGCAGACTGACTCCTCGCTGGAAGGCAAAGAGCGGGGCGGAACGGAGGAGCGGCTGCGGGGAAACGAGCCGCGCTGCCAGCCCGGGATGTGCCCGAATTCCGTCGCAGGGGCTTGTCCCCGCCGCGGGCGAGGAGCCGCCCGGGCCGCCGGGGAGCGGGCGGTGGGCGCGGGGGGGGAGCGAGGGGCAGCCCCCCCCGGCCCGGTCGGTCGCACTTTTTTAGGTTAAAAAGGAAGAGAAAAAAAGAGAGGGAGAAAAAAAAAGGCAGCGGCAAAATTGGCGCTCTCTGTGCGTGCGTGTGTGTGTGCGCGCATACCCACGTATTCCTTCCCCCCGAGACAAAGTGCTGGTGCTGTGCATCTCTCTGTCACCGCAAGGATATGTAATTACTGCTGACAGATAAGAAAAGACGTTTTCGTGCGGACCGAGGGGGCTGGAGCGGGGGCGGCGGAGTGCGGGGCGCATTCCCGGCCAGCCCTGCACAGATTAGGCTGGGGAAAAGTCTCCGCCACGGCGACTTGGGCTGCTGCTGGTTTCATATGGATCTCCTATTACCGGGGAGCGGGTGTTTGCTTGCCTTGCTGGGGGGGGAGGTCGGGCCGGATCCCGCACCCTGGCTCCTTTGGAGTGGGGAGAAGCCGGCCAGGATCGGGCCCTTTGGGTGCTTTCCCCCGCCCCGGGAAACGGCGGGCCAGGAGCAGCACCCCCGTCTCCCACCCGTGCCTGCCCCCCCTCGCCCCGGGGCACCTCCCGGGGGCGCCGGGCCTCGGGGAGGAGAGGGGAGGTTATGTCCTAATTTGTTGTGAAGGGGGAGCGCTTGGGGGTCTGTGGTTTGGGTTGGGTTTGTTTTGTTCTGTTTTTTTACTGGCGCTTCTCGTAAAAAAGAGCCATTTGTTTACAAAGCCCCGCTGCCCCCATCGGAGCCCACCCCCGGCAGAGCTCCCTAAAGGAGCGGGGGGGGATCCTTCCGTGCCGGGCCCCCTCGCTGGTTCATTTCCCTATTTGCATCCGCTGTTAGCTGAAGATCATTTTAATAAATAACAATGAAAGGGGAGCGCATCTAGAGGGCTTGTCGGCAACATTCAAAAGCCAATAGAGTTTATAATTCTACTCTATCATTTCTTATTGATTAGAGTAATCAAGATAAAAAGCTAGCCGGGCTCCGAGAAGTTCAGCGGCATATCATTAAAGATAAGAGTCAGTTAATTCTGGCGCAGGGGTAATGGTGCCGGCGATGAAGAGTTCATTTGCATGAGATGCTGAGCCCCGTAACAAGAGGACAAAAATCACTAATTAGGACTGCAGAGTGTCTCGAGTTCTTCAAGCACCCTTTCGAGATGAGGGATGATGCAAAGAGACCGCACTTTTATGTAAATCCAGGGCAGGACACCGCGACCGGGGTGCTGCTCCCCGGCAGGGATCGCCGAGCGGGGCCGGGCCGGGTCCCCGGGGCCGCTCCGGGGCTGGCGGCGGGGCCGGCTCCCGGTGGCCGTGTCCTGCCCCGGCCCCGGTGTGCGCGGCCGCCGCCGCACCGAGCCTTGCGGGACGCCGGCTGCCCCCGACCGGCCCGGCAGTCCGGAGGAAACCCGGCGGCAGGAACTGCCGGGCTTGCCCCGAAATCTGCGGGGTGGGGGGACACGGCAAGAATCAAAATAAAAGAGGAGAAAAAAAAACCAAACCCGTAGCTCTGTTCAAAGGTTTACTGGTCGGTTAAAAAAAAAAAAAAAAAAAAGCCTCACACCACTGAGAAATAAATAGCCTGGGCTAAGGTACCCGTAAGCCCGCGGGCAGCCACGAGTTGCTAAAAACTAGGGAAAGCGCTTCGCGGCAGCCTGCCCGCCCGCCTGCCAGCCGACCCGCACCTCCGCCGGCAGCGGGGAGCGCCCGCCGCCCGGGACGGCCGCGGGAGTCCGGGGGGGGCCGCGCCGAGGCGGGACGGGCTTGGGGTCCGCCTCTCCCTCCCGTGGCCTGCGTGCCTCTCGCTTCCCCACGGAGCACGAGTGGGGCCAGCGCCCCCTCCTTTCGGCGCGGCTACCGTCTTGCCCTCGTCCCCCCTCTCCGCCCGCGCAGACGGACCCAAACCCGAGCGAAGCCCCTCGAGCGTCTGGCAGCCCTCCGGGGAGGAAGGACACCCTTGGGGCTTTCGGGAAGCCCCCCGCAAAAGCCGGGGGCCGCAGCAGCGGGCCGGTGGCTATAAAGCTGTTTACTTGCCCGAAAGGCATCAGCTGCGGGAGGCTTGGCAGCTGGCTACCAGCACTAACTTTGCCCCTCGCTTGGCCGGCGAGCAAAGGATTCACGGCCTTCTTTTGGCTAATTGTAGGTGTCAGCGTGGAAAGTGGCAATGTTTGCCGCTTCTCAAAAGTCTCGCTGTCTCTCTGGCCCCCAGCGGCTCCCCAGCCAGCCCCGCCGCACGCTGCCCTGCGCTCACACGCACACGCAGGACGCTCACACGCCCCGGCTACACGCAGCCCTCGCAGCCACCTCGCGCTTGCTCCCGCGTTCACACCTCCCATACGTGTCCTTTCTCACCCGACCCCCGCGGGGCACCCGCCTCCTGCGCACGCCCACCACCCACACTCACGTGTTCACGCGCGGACACCCCTCTCCCCTCCGCGGCTTGCACGCACACGTGCGTTGGTGTCTCGGGTGGACGGATCCCTCGCGTTCGCAAAGCCCCTTGCACAGCCCTCCTCGCACACGTGCACCCACCCGCGACACCCCCTTGCACGCCCCAGCATACTCATACGCACACTCCCCCACCTTCCCTGCAAGCTCACCTGTCAGGGAGACAGACAGACAGACAGACAGACACCCCGCTTCACAAACAACCCCCCCCCCCCGAGACCCCTGGTCCCCCCGCAGGGCCCAGGCCTGGGCCCGCTGCAGAGGAGGGTGGCAGCTCTCCTCCCGCCTCGCCTCCCCGGTCCCCGGCTCTTTGGACTTTTGTCTGGCTATGTGGCTGAAGGCTCCTTTCCCCTTGTTCTTCCCATAGAGAATAAAGTCAGTCTGTATTTAATGGTTATGGCGGATGTGAGGAGGATTTGGCAAATGAAGAGGCCTTTTGCTCTAAAATATTGTTCCTTACGTCGTGTGAGTCTACCAACCCACCACGACCCCATATTCTTCTCCGGGTGTCTGACTCGAATGACAAACGAGCTGATTTTTTCAGTACATCGCTGGGAAATGTAGTGAGTGATAATAGAGATTTCTCTTTCATTTTTTACGCTTGACTTGGTTATTGTTGCTTTTCTTTTCCCGTGATTCCTTCTGAGGATTAGCTCTGACTTCCCCACTATTGGCGGTCAAAGTGGCCCAAACTCTGGATGACAATTGATGGGGATCAGGGGATTGCCCATTCTGTGCCTGTAAGAACTGATTTGTGCCAGAGAAACTCATCAAGTATAGGCGAAGAATAAAAAGCATTTGGGGGTAAATGTATTCATTGAGAAGGGTTCTTCCAAATTGCTTCTAAGTTTTCTTAATGAAAAGTAACGCTTGCAGCAATCAACGGCTTTTTGACGGATTACAAACCTGGGTAGGACTATGGGACTGCATTTAAAAGTGCCCCAGCCTTAGCATGGGGGCAACTTGCTCACAAAAGTGTAGGAACGAGGGTCAGGCCGCAAAATACAAAGCTGAGGTTCGATGCGTGTAGGAGTAATGAAAGGTGCATTAATTTATTAACATGGTGCGCGCAGGAAAAGTGAAAGAACAGCCCGGTGTAAGAAGAATCATTAACTCTCTACCCCAGGGACCCACCCAAGGCTTGCCATTTACATCAAAATAGTTATTGTATCTTTAGAGAGAGAGAGAGAGAGAAAAACCCCGCAGCAGCAACAGTCCATGTAAGAGGTGGAGAAAAAAAGAAAAGAAAAGAAAAGAAAAGAAAAGAAAAGAAAAGAAAAGAAAAGAAAAGAAAAGAAAAGAGAAAAGAAAAGAAAAGAAAAGAAAAGAAAAGAAAAGAAAAGAAAAGAAAAGAAAAGAAAAGAAAAGAAAAGAAAAGAAAAGAAAAGAAAAGAAAAGAAAAGAAAAGAGAAAAGAAAAGAAAAGAGAAAAGAAAAGAAAAGAGAAAAGAAAAGAAAAGAAAAGAGAAAAGAGAGGAAAGGAAAAGAGAAAAGAAAGGAAAGGAAAAGACGAAGGGAGGAGGAGAGGAGAGAGCAGAGGAGGAGGTGTCAGCGGAGGTGCGGGGCCGGAGGGAAGGGGCAGCCAGGCCCCGCCGAGCCCCCCCCGCCGCCGGGGCCGCCGGTGTCCCCGGGACGGGCGGTGCGCGGGGCCGGTCCCGCCGCGGGGCCTCGGGCAGCGCCGAGCGGCGGCGGCGGCGGCGGCGGGGCCCGGGGCCCGGCACCCTCCCCTCGAAGTGTGGCTTCGGGCGTTTAAACATCGATTTTGTTAATTAGTGGAATCATTAAGGACCGGGGAGAGCGGCCCGGGGAGCGGCGTTCGGCGGGGAGGACAGGCTTTGTCCCGGGGTGGGTTAGCGCTCCGCCGGCCCGGCCCGGGCTGCATTTCGCTTTTCGTGGGGCTTTTTTTCTTTCTGTTTTTTTTTGTTTCTCTCTCGTATTTTTCTTAAGCGGTCGAAGGACACAATGAGAACGGCCCCGAAGCGAAAAGGGTTAGACCGGGAAGGAGAGCGGGGAGGAATCTCCAGCCCTTCCCCGCCTTCCCTCCAAACCCGAAAGGCCGGAATATTAACTTTTTTCCCCATGCATCTTGTCAATGCTATCATGGCTTTGATGGGAGGGTCTTCAAGGTGGCACATTTCTGAACTTAACCCCTTTTCAAACTAACTCTCTACCTCCCTTGTTAGTGCCCAGCTCTGAACTTCTGAAGAGTATTTTTGTGTGAGTCAGGGTTCATTCACTCGGGGGCTTTTGTAGGACTTTCTTCCTTTCAGCCCTCAGTGTGTTACACCAATTAAAGGACGACGTGCTGTAAATGTAATGGGCCGAGCAGTGATTGTTTTTGACAAGCAACAAAACACATAGATCCACCCCTTAGATTAGGCCGTTGAAGGGAGGTTCATGCCGGTCAGTTTACTGAATAGTTCATGAACTGTAATTCTGAGGGCTTGTGTGAAAGAAAATGTCTCTCTCCCTTTCTTTTTTTTTTTCCCCCCCCTCTAAAAAGAAGAAACACCAAGCATCTAGGGGGAAGGGGATGGCTGGGAGGGTGAGGGGAGCTGGAGGAGAGCAGAGGTGGCTTTGTCTTGTCATTTAGGAAGAAAAAAAAAGAAGCTAACAGTCAAGCCACTTTATGTCACTAAACATGCCAGCCTCCTTTGCAGAGATGCTCCTCTCCGTACATCTTTATGGGCAGCCTTGAGCTAATAACCCACTAACTGCTCCCATCCACACAGTTATTTTTATCTGGCCCAGAGCTCCCTTGTAGCTGGACCAGAAGTCTTCGTAATTCTGACTTCATTTCACAGGAGGAAGAAAATACGGATTAGAGCTGAACCTTCGAGGAACAGAAAGCACAAGAAATCTCATAGTATCATATCATTGCCCTGATCCTGTTCCTCTTCAGCATAGTGGGGGGACAAAAAGGGGAGGGGGGGGAATCCACTATAACCTGAACAGGACCTGAGTCAAAGGAGTTTGGGAAATGGGAAATGATCCTTCCCCAAATGCCTGAGGGCCAAGGAGCTGCTGGGCTTGTCATTTATTTAAGTCAAAGCAACCTGGATATTCCCAGGGAAGGGGTAGGCACAGTTGCAGGCTGTGGAAAGAGTGGGAAGAAAGAGATGGATATTTCTTCTTGAAAAGAAGTGAGTTCCTGCAGCCTTTGCTATGAAGATTATCCTGGGCACGTCACATTCTCTTTAATCGCAGAGGCATCTGCGGTCCTGCAGCTGCACGGGTACCACGTGCAGGTTTCTGAAGGGAACCACAATAGTGCAACTCTGTTGAGATGGGGTGGGGAGCAGATACGGCACAGAAATGCCTTCAGAGCCCTTTGGGAGAGGGGTATGCCTTAGCGTGTGACCCCAAAAGCCAGCCTGCGGGGCGATCTCTGGGAAGAAAGCTACCTTGGGAGCTCCTGCTGAAGAAACCCAACACAATCTGCTCTCCACTTTTGCCCGGGCATCATTTCACCCCTGAATTGAAAAGTTAATCTGTCTTGCTTTCAGATGTGCTGTTTCTCTAGGCATTTTTTTAGCAACTCCCGGGGTTTGCTAAATCACTGTTAATTCCTGTGGGGCCTCAGCAAATCCCAATGACACCTGTGGAAACGATGGGGCTAGCTCACTCTTGAAGATCCAGAATTAATGCCATGTAATATTCAGATCGCAGCCGCCTGGGCCTAGGCAGCAGCACAGAGCAGATTTTTCTAACTCTTCTTCCCTTCAGTTCAATACAATGGGACCTAATTCCTGCAACACTTTTTTTGGATGCAGCAAGTTGTTTACACTGGTGATAAGCGTACCGTATGCGCTGTAAAATTTGTACTTGTTACTGCAGGAGATTAATGAATATGTGAATCACAGCTGAGGAGTTTAACTCTCATTGACTTCATTATGCAGAAGGTATCAGGAAACAAAAAGACACGTGTGCTAACTCATAAACAGAAGTACATCACTAATTCCAGTCTGCAGGCCCCCCTAGAGCAGACTTCACATCTGCTCCCCCAAAAGGACTGTGTGCCTCTCACACTGGTACACAGACCGCAGTCATTTGAGGCCGCAAATGCCACAGGAGACAGGGATGCTGCGCGGACAACGGGCAGATATCAAAAGGGAGCTGTCTGACTCGGGGAGGAATCTGCTGTGAAATCTGCTCCCGAGGGAGGTGGATCAGAACAGGGTGCAGGTCGGCGAGGACAGAGAGATGCTGCACACTGGGTGCCCTTGCCAAGGATAAGATCACCACTTGATCTGCGTTTGATTAATAACAGTGCAAAATGCTGCAAAGTATTATGGTACACTCAGAATTACGTAAAAGAGCCCCCTCCTCTATTTCCCACCCTTCTCAGCAGTGGGGGGGGAGAAAGGTCCACCTGGTAAAATGAAGTGGAGGTATTTCCACAGGCAGAGGCTTCCTGAAGAATTTCTTCTTATTCCTCTCCAGCTAGGTCTTCCCCAAAGACTTAGCCTGGGAAAGCTAAGGAAATTCTCTTTTTCAGGTTGGGAGAGAATATTCAAAACAGCCAAGTAAAACAAGTTATAAATTTGTAAACATTTCTGTCATGCAAATGGCCCATTCTGGTCGCATAGCGGTAGGGCGATTCTCATTGGGGAGAGAAAGCATAACCCATGCAGGGGCTGCCAGTTGTACGTAATGTAGCCGTCCTAAGCCGGTGCCAAACAACCTTTCTGCTATGCCAAACCATCCCAGATTTTGTGTAAATTTATTACACCAAGCACACAGCAGCTGTTTAATTGCAGAGAATTTAGGACAGGAAGTGAAGAATAAATCTGCATCCAATTGAATCCGCAGCATGTAATTATCTGGAGCACAAATGGGTAAATAACTAAAACTAATGTGTCTAGGAAAATAAAAGCACACATATAGACACATATTTGTGTGGGGAATGGAAGTGTGTTTCATTCAAGTAAAATGACTCACTCGCAGCGTTCCCTTGATCTGGCTCCAAGTGTTTGCAGTGTGCCTTGTGATTCTCGCCTGAAGAGAGAAGTCTCGCTACATGACTTCAAAGCACGGTAACTTTTCCAGGTGTTACAGAGTATTTTACAGCAGCAGTTCTCATGATCTGATGACTCGGAATAGTAGGCAGGAGGAAATTAGCCTGTAAATTCATCACAGAAATGAGTGGAGATTTGTGCCGTATCAAGCTGGCCGTACTCTCTTCTAAGGGATGTTGAGGAATGAGAAAAGGCATCCACTTTTACCAGTGAAGAAATGACTGTGTTTGTGGCTTCCACAGAACTGGAGAAAATGAGGACCAGGAAGGATTCATTTTTATGTATACCCTCTCAGACACAAGTACAGCATTTTTTACGCTTCTTGCAATTCTGAACTTTTCCCAAGGAGAACAGAGAAGGAGTGTGGGTGTGTTTTCTCAGAACAGGTTTTAATTTTGCCAATTGCTGTGAAAATTCATATTTGAAAATGGACCAGTAAAAAAATATACACTCAATGAAAGCGGACAGGCTGCAGTAAGATGCCCCCCAAAAATGTGGGGAGAGTGTTCTAGCTAGTAGATAGATGATTGGCAAGTAACGTAATCTCCTGGGGAGATGGTTTTCAGATCTCCTCCCTGAATAGATGTCGAAAGCACCGTCCTGCTTATCCAAGTTAATAGGGTGTGAATACAGCACTGTGTAGCTGCGTGCAGCAGGACAGCTATAGTCTGAAAAATCTGTAACCAAGACTTACTCGTAAATGCAGTATCCAGAAAGAGTGCCTACTAATCCGCTCCCTGCATTTTCCCTCTTCTCCTCTACGCAATTTTCCACGGCTTGCATAACCATTTGGACACTCATGTTAACGCTGTATACCCATTCCCAAAGCTATGGGCCACTTCTGCAGTCTTCTTAACTCCCAGGATTTCTCAGACAACCCACTGCAGGGGGGAAAAAAATTCTACTGAACTAATCATACGCATTCCTTTTGGTGGCAGAGTTTATTAAAGATTTTTTTATTTTAATTTTTTTTTAATGGAGGTAATTTTTGGTGATGAAGTAAATGGAGAGGATCAAAGCAATTTTTCATTACTGGGTGGCTGAATGATGGTTAGTGAGACTAGAGGAGATTGACTGTTTTGTAGAGAGATTAGCAGAATTCACATCACCGCTGAATGAAAGGTGGAGGAGGCAGAAACCCTAAACAAGTGAATTCAATTACTTCTGAAAGGAATAGGGTAAATGAGGATTCTCTCTTTGGGTTTGCTCCAGGAAATATGTCTGAAAAGTTTGTTGAAGAATACCAGTCATCCAAACCCTAAGTTTGCTTTTTTGTAAAAACTCCTCACTCTGTGGCAGCGTGTGATTTGGAAATGCTTCCCCTGTTTTGTGTATGCTGTTGTCGTGTCACCTCTTCAGTTAATTTCGCTCTCAAATTACACCACCCAGTGCAACTTGTTTGCACATGTGGCAAGGGCTTCAAAGGGAATATAAACCCGATTACAAGCCCACCGGAGTTAAAGAAGAGATCCTCCTCAGCGTCCCTGGATGACAGCCCCGGCAGAAGGAGCACTGGGCTGGGCTGTCGGCAGGGTGGTACACTGGGGTGTGATTGCTGGCACTGGCAGGGATGCTGTGCTCTGAGCTTTGGTGTGCGCTGGCACAGCCTGTGCCAGCCTAGAGTTCACAACCTGGGAAGTTTGGAGTTTCAGTTTATTTGCTATGTGGTGATTTTGTAAGCAGTATGGCATGGTAGAAAGTAGCATTTGTTCCACGGGCTATTAGAGCAAGGTCTGTTGATTAAGAAGTGGCATGGTCTTGTTGCCAGCCTGCATCCCTGTTGGGTGTCCCTAGCGCAGGAGAGCCGCCCCAGGCACGCAGCACTCTCCTCTCTTTCCTGCTGCATCTGAGGGTTCCAAGCACAGAGGGCCTCCCAGCTCCCCTGGGACCTCCAGGCACTGCCAGTGCAAGGACTAGGAGCTGAGGCAGTGACTTCGGCAGGGCTAGGTAAGGAGGAGGTACCCCAGGGGCACCTCTCACCTCACCCTGACGTGTCAGAAGGCATTGCTGAACAGAGGCAGAGTGGAGAGACATGGACTTGCAGATGTTCCTTCCGTGCAGAGATTTCTCCTTTCCACACCTGCTGGGCTCCTGCTGTCCCCAGCACCGTCCCTTAGTGCTGCAAACCTGACATACCCCCACTCCCTTCATACCTCCCACCCTGCCTCAGTCTGTACCTGCCAACGTCTGTTCCCTCCCCTGTGCGTGCTTCTGCCCCTCCCAGATCCCCTCAGCTCAAGGGACACAGTTCTCTGTCTTTGGTCCTACCAAAACCCCCTCGTCAGTTCTGGATGCCATAGAAAAGCCTCACAGTCTCTTGGCAGAGTTGCTGGGTGAGGTCCTATACAGGATGCAGGGGAAAACTGATCTCTGCCTTTCACTGTCTCCTAGGTTATGTACGTCCTCAGTTTCTCCCATCCCTCCCACTCTTCCTCCTCATCCATTCCCACTGCAGCAGGTGGGGTTACATTTTATTCACTCTGACATAACTCTGCATTTTGACTGTGTGTTCTGGAGAGGTAGACAGGGACTTATGATGATTAGAACAAGGCAACCTTTGAGGATCCATCTCAGCTTTTTATTTTTCACTCTCTGAAAAAGTAAACAAAATTTCCTTCTTCCCGAAACTGAGTTTAAGGTCTTACACACACCGCAGAGCTGGCAGGAGTCAGGAAGGCTGTTCCCTCTGCAGCAGAGTGTAAGAGAATGGCCCTAACCAAGCGTGCTGTGTTGACCTCAGGTGCAGGAGAAGGTGGCAAAGGGTGGCTGTGTAAGGAGCTATCTTCCCAACTGTTTCCAAGGTTCGCTCTTGGAGGACTTGTCTTGCTCTTCTCCCAACCCCCACAACAAAATGCAACACCCAGAAAACCAAGTTGCTGGGAAAAACTGCTCACTTAGCGGAGCAGAAGAGCACAGAGGAGCCAAATCTGCAGCTGGGGGGAATGGGTGCTGTTCCATGAAAGTAAATGAAGCTGTGCTGCTTTCTCCCAGCTGATGACGTGACCTACAGTCCTTAGCTGTATAATACATGCTGTATATTTGTGCTGTGCACAACCATGTGGCAGACTCTCTGCCTCATCCGGGATGCTCCTGGTTGCAGGAGGAGTTCAGGAGACTGAAAGAAACTCTTGGGCTACCTTTCTACATCCCTTCTCTAATAAATCCTTAGCCAGCTTCTTCCTTACTCCTATATGTTTAGTCTATCCCAACAGCTTTATTATTGCAAAGAGCTCATTTCTTGCCAAATTTCTTACGCTTTTTTTCTGGTGCTTTACTCAGCACAAATCCTCTAATAGTTTGCCTAAGATTTTTTGCATTCTCCAAATATCTGGCAGTTTCAAAACTCTTGTATAGCTCAGGACTGAGCTATGAGGTATTTAGGATCATCAGCTTGTACCAGAACCATCACCGGGTAAGTTTTCCCACCTTTTACATAGTTTTCTCTTTAATCTCTGTCACAATTACAGTTCTCCAGTACTCATGGACAAGTACATTTGCCAACAGGTTTTCTAGTTACACGACATACTACATCCAAGGCTGAGTCTTTGGGAAGTGTCTACATTTCTTGAGCGTATTTGATCCTGTGTCTAGTAGTATTCAGGACATGCACCAGAAACTTTTGAACCTGAACATGTTATGGAAGTGGAGGGACAATCTTCTCTTCCAGAATACCTCTCTTGAGCAATCCTGCTCAGGGCAACATTTGCAACTGACTTCCACCAGGCAGCTGGGACAAGGTGTCTGTAGCTCCTTTCTTATTCCAGGACATGTGTGTGACTACAAAACCCCATCACTTCCCCCATTTTCAGGCAAACTGCCTCTCTGAACTCCTGTTTCCAAAGTCTTTGCATTACTTAGGCCGTTGTTGATATTAGATCTTCAACTTTATAAATTAAATATTAAATCTTCAAATGCACATACCCTTGGTGCTCTTGTTTCAGAGCAGCTTCCTGTCTGCAGGGACTAGCATCTTGGCCTACAGGGGCTACAAACCCCCTAAAGGGTTTTAAAATTGGATCTGCCAAGACAAAAGCAACCCTAATTCTGAAAGTAGTTAAGTCTCACATGCCACTGCAGTTGGTGTCTCTTTCTCACCCCGTTTATGTAGTGGTTCTGCAATATTGGCAAATCCACAAATAAGGCCTTCGTAGTAAATTCAGAGCCCCACAAAACTCTGCACATCTGTGACTGCCTGGGAAATTGCCCAGTCCTGTGCACAGCCATATTTTTCTTTTTGTTAGAGAAAACTCTCTCTCGTCGGGTTGTGTGTCCATGAGAAGCTGCCTCTTTTCAGAGCAACTCTTATTTCAGGAAGCTCAAGTTCAGTGGCAGCCTTGATCTGATCCCAGGCTGGTTGTAAATGCAGTCTTTCTTACCAGCAGTCTCCGAGCGTGCCCAGAGCCATCTCGGCACAGCAGACAGGCTGAGAGGGACCTACTTTACAGTGACCGCTTCCAAGATCACTCAGTGTCAGCCAGAAGCCGGCACTTTCAAGTGCTGCTTACTGACGCAGTAGAAATGCTGTCTCCTGCCCTTCACCCCTGCTCTTTGCTTCCACTGCCACTTGCCAATTCTTCTTAAAACCAAGTATGGAAACCAGACTGAAACGCTGCGATACCCAAGGTGTTACCCTCTCACGACAGCGACTGCACCTACTACGGCATTATTTCTTTCAGCATGTTCTACTTTGTACCGAGGCACACACTATCGTCTCCCTTAACCAGACCTGTGGATGACATCCATGTTACTGCTGAAGGAACCTTTAGGTCTTCAGTGGCCTGTACAAGGCCTTCTCCCCAGTCAGTGTGGAGCAGTTTAATGGGTCAGTGCCTCTAAAGATGAGCCTTGAGTCTTCATTATGAAGTTAAACCAGTGACTTCAGTACTCAGAGGAACCATCTGTGAGCCCTTATCAGAGGCACAGCTTCATAGTCTTTTTCATTAAGTACAGCTATTAAAAGATGTCCTGACCCAGCACTCACCATTTCTCTGTTTGCTGCCCCCCTAACTCACAACTGCACAGTCACCATATCCTCCGGCTGTGTCTGTGTTAGCAAGAACTTTGGCTCCACAGAGGATTGAAACAATTATTGGCCTCCAAATCTACACTGCGTGCAGCCTGGGGGCGGTCCTTCATATAACATTTAGTCAGCTTCTCTGAACCAAACACCCCACGACACAAGTGGATGGGATGCTTGAAGCACATGCGGTGGGCATCTGAGCTTCCCAAGTAGTGTTCTCTGACAGGAGAGGAGCTCATACGCACTACAGCTGCTCTGTCACTGAGCCAACCTGCAGCAAGTGGGGGTCATCATGGCATTAGCTTCAAAACTGCACTGCTGCTCCAAAGCAATCTGCTTGTGCAGGCACCACCCCTGATGCACAGCAGCATTCACTGCCAAGATTTTCCAGATCTCAAGGCACATCTTGGATCCTCCTCAGCTTTCTTTTACTAGCAGAGTACAGACTGTGTTATGACAACTTCTTCTCCTATAAGCAACTCATGGCCTACAGATCGGATACCTTCAGCTCATCTACTTCATCCATGCAACATCTGCAAGGGCGGCAGTCTAGAACCCACTGTTCAGAGACTGGCCTTTCATAACAAGCTGTGGAGCAGGCTGCATGGTCCCTACCATGCTCTCTCCTCGCTTCAGCCCACGTCCACGCAATGACTTGTATGCTCAGCTGGTGCCCACTATCCTCAGAGCTGGTAACCCCTCGCACATTTGGCGACAGCCAATCCACCTGCTTAAGATGGCGAGGTCAGTGTCTCTGACCCTTGTACTTCCACACTTTGACTTTCAGATCAATAAGCTGCACTGGTTCTCCTTCAAAGCTGGGCAAGGGCTTTCACTGGCTACCACAAGTTACTCCATTTTGACCACACTCCAGGCTATCCTTATTGTGGTATTTCCCTACCTGCCCCCTTAAATGAGCAGTTAACAGGGCTGCTTCCCTTAGCAACCATTTTCCTCGTCACATAAACTTGTTGTATCATTCCTTCTAATCACGCAGAAGAGCCATCAGGAGGATTCCCATCCCGTGTATCAGACTCTCACCCATACTGACCATGTCCGCAGCGCTGAGCTCATGTCTCTCTCCTGCAGCGATGTCCCCTTTCAGCGTACAGCTGCACCCAAGCCCCATGGCAAATTCCAGCACCTCTCAGAACGGTTCTGGCCTCCTTTCGCTGATCTTTGCAGGCCAGGCCAAGTCCAGCTGAGTCCGTCTCAACTGGTCCATTGCCAAAGCATCTTGGCAGCCCTTACTGAAGGGGTGCCAGGAGGCAAGGCTTCTCAGGTTCCCCCTCAGCTTAGGTAGATTCTCCCCTTCTCTTGTCTGAGAGCCCTGCTGAGCCCCAGTCTACTGGGCTGGTTTCTGGCTTCAGGCTGTGTGCCCTGGCTTGGAAATGGAGTGGACAACTGAGTCTTTTTTTGCTGCAGGTAGTGCTTCAGACCTGTTTGGTTCCTGGGAAATGCTGTTGCAGTCCATCTTCTCTGACAAAAAGGTTCTGGACATACCTCCTCAGATCATTCACTGCAATTTTTTTGGCAGTTTCTTATATACTGGGACAGTTTGTTTGACTTCTTCCCTCCTGGTTTCTGCAGTTGTGACAGTGTTAGGTAAGGGTAGGCAATAGAAGTCCTCTGACAGCCTTAATTCCACATCAGGTTTCTGACTTTTGCAACTTTCTGATTTCCTTGTGCTGTTGGTATTTTTAGCTTTTTAAATGCTCACTGCCGTCCTGCTCAGTTAGTAACCTCCAAGCTTGCCAAAGATTCCTTGGCCTCCCCTGTCCCCGGAAAAGCTGCTGGTCCTCAGCCATCTGCTTACTGGTTCCTTATTCATCTATTTTGAACTTGTTCCAGCTTCTGCTGCCCCCAAAAAAATTTACCTCCAGTCTCAGGCCATCTCCCAAGCCTTTCAGCAAAGCCTTCAGATGTTGCTTTAATCCCTTCTGCAAGGTCTCATGCTCTTTTCTCGGGTCTTTAGACCTTATTTTAGTCACTTGTGATAGCCTCCATTTCTTCAGGTTTTGTTCACAGAATTCCACAGGAAGTCTCAGTGCATGGCAGAGCACAGCATTCCTGTTTTCCTTTCTCTACTAGAAACAGCTCATTTGATATAACCTAGAATTGCATTTGCCTACTTGGCAACCCTATAACTTTAGTGTCTCATAGTCAGAGTGTGGTCAGTAATAGGAGGTCTTTTTTTTTTCCCTTTTGCATTTCTACGTAATGAACTTCTGGCTTCGAGCAGAAATCCTTCTGATTCATCCTTAAGGGCATTTTAAATGATTACAAATAATTTCCATTCTATTTGTAAACACCATCAGCTCTTCCTGTTGGATATTCCTGCCCTTCTGTGTATAGCTGATGCTGCTATGTTTTGCATCCAGATATTTATTAAAAATATAAATCTTCTTGAGAAACTCCAGGAGTGATTTTCCTTGATCTGGCAGCTTGCCTTTCAGCATAGCCAACTGTCTCCTCTTCTCTAGCCAGCTCCTTTTCCACCTCATGGCTCTCCAGTGACCCCCCATTCCTCCCATAAGGTGTCATATGCTGGGCTCCCTTCACTAGAAAATGCTTCTGGTTTAGCTACAGGACTCAATTTCAAGGTTGAGCCTAACTCAGAGGAAGCTGTTGTCCAGATCCCCTTTACACTTCAAGAGGGGAGTAGGCATGCTGAGGGCACAGTTCATCTCATCTTGACATGGGAGTCTGAAACAGGTCAAAAGAACAAGCCTTACAAGTGTTCCTCTGTCCCCCTTGAATAGGAAAAGACATTCAAGACACTAAAACAGGAGCAAATGCCTAAAGCTAGGTGGAATTATCTACCTTCTAGATACCTGGACTTCCCCAGAAATCCCTTCCATGATGCTTTTAGAGAAGATGGCAGGGGGAGAAACTGCACAAGCAGCCAAACCCAGGCTCCTGCACATCCAGAAAACCTCCTACAGTTTTGACTGGACTTCTTTTGCCTTGTCTCCTGTACTGATTCCTTCCTGTGCCATTTTAGGAAATTTAAATTAAAAGTGGATTAAAAAAAAAAACCAAACCCACTTTCCCCTTTCTTTGTCTCTTAGAAGTGCTGCTATATTGAACATAATTAAAAAGTAATACTAGTGTGCACCTTTTACCAGCCTTCTCAAAGCTGTATTAACAGTGAAATCACTGTGAAATTGTGTTTGCAATGATTTGTGTTCGCTTTGCTCCCAGTCACAGCCACCAAGAGAAAAAAAATCACATGAAAAATCCAGTAAAGTTCCATACCAAGTACAAAAATTTGGGCGGCAACCCCAGGAGCATCAGCTGAGAAAAAAACATCTCTAAGTCACCTTCTCATCCTTTGTATGCTTCTTATAGCTACAGACACAAGAATCTTCTCCCAGCCTTGAGATTTCATCCTGTCCATACTCTCGACAACATCTCCATAAGTAATGCACTGCTTACCAGGGACTTTGTACAAATGCCGTTCAATATTGCCAGGAAATTCATTGCAGGAGTGCTGAAGTTAACACTGACACCAGCTCTCCACCTTCACATGCATTTTAATATGGAAGCTACAATGATACAAAAATATGTCTAAGCAATGGGGACCCTGTGTTCCCCTACCCAGAATGATTTCCAAAGCCTCCTAAAGATGCCACCTTAAATTTAGGAACCCCCCTCTAGTCGGAGACCAAAGCTCTCAAAGCCACAGGACTGCTACTAGAAGACAAAAGGCAGTAGGAAAACATATAAAAATCCACAGTAACTCTTGAACAGCCACTGCTGCTCCATAATAAAAGCATAATAGTGTGTGGCCCTCTTATAGCACTTTATCTGGGGATCTCAGTAGCTATACAATGAGTGAGTTAGTTTGTCTCTTAGCCTAAAAGAGAAAAAGGTCCAAAACAGAGCTGTGGGAACACAACGCCTCTCCAGGTCAAATCACAATTCTCTGGGAGCTCTTCAAAGCATGGAGAAAGCCCTACTCATGGAGTATACCTTGTTCCATCTCCCTTTTGACACAAGAAGGATGCAGAAAAGCTGAGGGTCACATGGAGCACATCAGAAGCAGCTTGGCATTTCTTTGCTACTGTTTCTGTGCTGATACTTACTTTCAATATGACATATTTTGTATAATAAAAATATTAAGTAAGCTTGAATTATTTTATGGGAGAGCTTGAATTATAGGCTATATGTAAAAATAAAGTACCATCTATGCAGTGTAGAGAAAGGTATGGGCAATAAGGCAGATGTGTGCCCTGTGCATATTAAAACTTGTTTCTAAAATGTAGCCATTTTTTCTTAGTATTTCACATTTGAATTCTTTTTGGTAGAGAAATTCATGCTAATGTGAAGAAGCTTTTTACCAGAATATGAGGCGCAAGAATAAGTGCAAGATTTTTTTAGTAGCTTGTTGGTGTTTAATGGCCTGGAACTGTGTACACTTTATCCTGAAGAAGACCAGTCAATTAAAGTATTATTCACCCAATTGTTTTATTTTTAAATCTTTCTAAGGCATTTTGTACCACATGTTGCATAGGATATAGTCCTCTAGATAGCCAAACAGCTCTTGATTCCACATTTTTTAAAACTCTCAAACCAATGGCTCCAGGCGATAGGTTCTGCGACGTCAAAGCTGGGACAGCATTGCTTTAACATAAACATCCTAGATTGCAATAGCCCTTGTCTTTGCCTTCCTCCCCTGGAAGGTGATGGCTTCCCACGTTCAAACAAAACATTTCTTCAACGCTAGTTCACTTTCTTGGTTACAACACTGAACGGGCTGGACTTGCTGTAATCATTGTCCTTGACATAGCTTATTCAATGTATAGGGAAAAATGTCAAAACTAAACTGGTAAAGACCTCCACCCAGCCAGTTCTCGCAGTAGGCTAAAAAATATACATGTTAAAATGCCAGGACCGTCTAGCGTTTCACTTGAAATTCTCCATAGCAACACCACTTTGGTACTGTAGTGGGAAAAAAGAGTATAAAAAAAAAAATCTAAGGTCTTCAAAAAGGCCCTTCAACTTTAAAGTGAATGTATTCGTGGAGAAATGAAGGGTCTGTTGTGCAGATGGCTGTTTGCTCTCATTGCTAGAAGCAGACAGTCTTCGGTTAGGAGGGAAGGGGAGTCCGGTAGCGTATTACCATGCAAAAGCAGCAAGCTCTGCCTATGATGACTGCAATATTAACTCCCAGGGCTTCCTGCGGCTGAGAGGCAGCAGCAGCAGCAGCGAGTTTCACTTGCCCCCTGCCCCCCACCCCCCAGCTTCCAGGTTCAATAAAGATTACATCATGGAAAAAGTATGCCATGTAAGCCTGAGAATCAAAGCCGTCACAATTGGCGGCTGTTTAACTGTAATGTCGCTGAAACACATACTCCCCCTACGCGCACACACACTTTCCCCCTCACCCCTCCCATCCCACCCTGAACCCTCCACGTCTCCTACGATTAAGGGTAGTATTATTGGGGAGAGGAAAATCTGATCAAAACTGTCGACCGCCAACTGCCGATTTTCTATGGATTCAATAAAGGCCACCTTAACGATTTCCCTAATTAATGGATGACATCTTTGGCTGGAGGAGAGGCGCTGTATTCTACTCTGCCTTAGTCTTTGTTAACCTTCTAATTAACTTTCGTAGGTCACCCAGGTCTCCCAAACCTAAAAGTGAAGAGAGCCATTGTGCTAGAAGCAGTAAACTTACTTTTTCTGCCTGGGTACTTAAAAGGGAGAATGATTATAGGCAGGGAAAAATAACTCCATTTAAACTCTTTGTGACTGCAGAGAATGCATAGGTCCCTGCCTTAGAAAATAATTGAAACACCTTTTATACCAATATTTGCATGCATAATAAACCAAATTAGCAAATATGCATCTAAATTCAGCTGCGGTTTCAAATTGATTAGGGATTTGGAGGGGATTTTGGTCTTTTTTTTTTTTTTTTTTTTTTTTTGGAATGTGAACTTCAGTGGGTCAACAAAAGGAATTGGATTTCTTGAGCAAATTGCAACTGCAACAGCTACCAGCTTTTACACGGCATGAACTCTAGCAAAGAGTCTGGGCTAATGGTACACACACACACATTCTAATACTATAATATTAGGCCAGATTAATCCCTGTGGTAAGACCATTGAAGTCAATGGAATTGTATCAGAGATGAATTTGGTTCACTGCCTTTTGTGGAATCTAATATGAATTGACCATTGAGCTGGAGGCATCAAAGATGATAAATGCAGCCCTCTTTCAAACAGTCTGATGCAACCCAAAAAAGGGCAGGCAGAAGGCATTTAGGATGGGTGGCCTTTTCTTCTGTCTACAGCTTTCTCAGGGAAATTCTGCCCTCATTCACGCCCATTGACTGAAGTCAATTAAATTATTTTAATAAATTGTAATTAAAATTCACAGTGTACAATGAAAGATTGAAACTTCATAGCACAACTTGACTAATAAACCTGAAGTTAATTGCTTCTTGAAAGTAAAGATTGAGAGTGCTTCTTTGGCTTACGGAAGAGACATGAAATTAATTGTTCCTAGTTTTCTCTACTCAGCAGAGAACAGAGCAGAGTAGAAGAGAGTAATAATTGCTCCCCAATATAAACATACAGATGTACATCCCCACACAAATATCTGACTGTGCAACCCATATTCCTGGACAGAATGTACTGAGCTTAAAATTCACATAGCAAAAAAAAAAAATCTAGGACAGAATAGTTTGGAGAAATTTTTGGATTAACTGAGGAGGAAGTATGATATGGTGATTGAAAGACGCCTGAAAATCAGGCTACCTCCAGTCTTATCCCTCACTGCTATTGGTTCACAGTGGAAAATGGTTTCTTTGACGTTGATTCTGTTTCTCCATCTTTAGAGGAGTTATGTTTCACCAAAGCAACATTTAAAAAAAAAGCCTTGAACGGATCAGATACAAAAGCTGTAGACATGCAAAATGCAACATGCCAAACCAAAAGTCTGAGTTTTAGAACAGCCAAATTCTTTTTTTGATGTCTTTCTCCTGCCACCATGTACACATTTTCTAATGGAATAATTGGCATGTAAGAAGGCGTCTACTGCTTCTTTGCTCTATTGTCCAGTCAAGTGGTGCAAAGTATATTAATGATCCTCCCAAGTGTCCATTGTATGTTCTAGGAACAGCCTGGCAGTGGATACGTAACTCTGAGGAAATTTGAACTGTGCCACCTTTCAGAAATATCTTCAGTTAAACATGCCTTCTACATTTCTGCCTGCAAGGGCCTGAAGGAGGTTTGGCATCATGCAGGTTTGATTGCATGTCATGGTTTAACCCCAGCCGGCAACTCAGCCCCACACAGCCACTTGCTCACGCCTCCTCGGTGGGATGGGGGAGAGAATTGGAAGGGTAAAAGTGAGAAAACTCGTGGGTTGAGCTAAAGACAATTTAACAGGTAAAGCAAAAGCTGCACATGCAAAGCAAAACAAGGAATCCATTCACCACTTCCCCTGGGCAGGCAGGTGTTCAGCCATCTCCAGGACAGCAGGGCTCCATCATCACACCTAACGGTGACTTGGGAAGACAAACGCCATCACTCTGAACATCCTCCCTTCCTTCTTCTTCCCCCAGCTCTACACGCTGAGCCTGATGTCCTATGGTCTGGGATACCCCTCTGGTCAGTCGGGGTCAGCTGTCCCGGCTGTGTCCCCTCCCAACTCCTTGTGCCCCCCCAGCCTGCTCGCTGGTGGGTTGGAGTGAGGAGCAGCAAAGCCCTTGGCTCTGGGTAAGCACTGCTCGGCAGCAACGAAAACACCCCTGTATTATCAACACTGTTTTCAGCACAAATCCAAAACATAGCCCCATACCAGCTACTATGAAGAAAATTAACTCTATCCCAGTGTTATAGAAGAAATTTGATTAACTGTATTGTCTCTGAATAGTCTAATTTAGCATCAGTGGCTCGGCATTAGCAGCTAAAGTAACTCAAGCCTTAGGCTCCAAGAACTGAACGAGAGTAAACTTTTTTGAGAAAATTACTGCTGCTAACAAAGAATTAGCTGAATTTAGCAGATATGAGCAGAATGAGGAAGATAAGGACCAAGGAGACAATTCCAAGACAATGAAGTAACTTTAGAAGAAGGCCAGCCCAGCCACAGTGAAGACCGATAAGAAATCAAGAGACCGCTGACCAGAATTAAGTGGTTGGACCTGGAGTTGGACTTGGGGATCAGGTGATGCGTGGTATGGGTATAACTGAGAGGGACGAATTGGGGAGGAAAGACATTGCCGAGGAAAGACAATCAAATTACATGTATGGGATCAAGATACAGAAAAGAAGCAGCACATCTTCCCTGCCTCTGGAAGTCACTGCCACCGGACAGCTGGAGGACGAATGAAGGCCCAGGGCTCTACCCTGCTCCTACTGAACACCGCAACCGGGCAATGTTTTACCTGACCATTCAGAGGACAGACATTTTTGCAGACAAGTGATCCCATATCAATGGTTAGGTATTGCCCTTTATAGCTTAAGGAAAGCTTTCAGGGTCCCCAGTGTCAGGCTCTGCCTCAGAAGGAGTATTTATGCTAAAGCAAGGGGTCTTCAGAGAAAGGTGTCACTGTCAAGGTTCTCAGGAAAACTGGGTTCATTCTCAGGCACCAGCACAAACTTCCCATGTGACATGGAGCCGGGGGGATTAATCTCACCTGACTTTTAATATCCATGTGAAGATATCTGCATCTGAGCCTTATGAGACTGGATGCCTTGAGAGTCAGTGGAAGGAAAGACATCATACAACTACTAACCCAGAAGTGCCTATTTTGGATGTCTGGTACGGGAAGGATGAACTGTGGCCCAGAAGAGTTTTCTCCCAATTGACTATTTAGAGTCCACATACCAAACTTGAACATTTGCAGTTAGTACTGCAGATGTCTGCTTTGTGGTCAGATGAATCCCACCTTCAGTCCCTCTGCACTTCTGGTCCCCATTTTTCAGAAGGAGATAATGATACCTCCGCTCTTCTATCTTTTGCCCTTTTTGCCCTCTTAAACAGTAAGGTCCTTAAAGACCTGTCTGGGATTCACCTGGTAGGAAGTAGACAGCTACTTTTAGGGTGTCTACTAAACTGGTACTTTTACAATGCAATTAATCTAATCCAAAATTCTAAAGCTAAAATAGATCTGAGGAATACATCATAAAAGTGTCTCTTTCTCAGCATAAAGCAAGATGGAGATAACCAATTCTGCAATTCAGATTTCTAAAGTCAAGTAAAATTAACCTCCTCTGTTAATACAATACCAAGCACAACAGAGGGATCTGATGAAAATAGTTTAGATATCTTGTATTACTCTTTTAACTGCCTTTGCATCTTAAATAATCCAATGACTAATTAATTGGGAAAACCTTGTTAACACCCAGTAGAATAAAGTGTAAGACATTTTCCTCAGTAATGAACATAACAGACACTTTAAATCTTCTTACTTCAAACTAAATAAATGATCTGTGGAAATATTTCACAGCAATTGAGACATTCATTATCTCTCTTCTTGACACAACTCACAGGGTTGTGTGTACCCAGAACTGGACTTAACTTTCTGACTCTGACATTAAAGTCATATTTCACAGTCTGTGAAAGAGGCAACAGCTAGAGGTTGATGCCTCCCTCCAGCTCAGCCTAACCTTTTCCAGAAGGAAACAACTATTTTTACCAGATAGCCTTGCAGAACCTGGTAGTGTGCAGTTAAATTAAACTATGCTCAGTTGTCATCTAGAAACAACAATTTCATGCAAATAACCACAAAAAGAACTTAGAAGCAGAGAGTGTAAACCTGGGCTCCTGAAATGCATTTAATTCATCTTTTCACAACATAAAAATGATCTTTTTCAGGTCAAATTGGTAGTGAAGCCCTGGGCACATATCTCACTGAATCCAACTGCCTTGGCAAGACTGGAGTTGGACCTCAGGAACTGCAAATGTTCCAACTCCAGTATTATTGTGTGGACTAGAAATTCCACCTTGTCACCTTCTCAGCCCTGAGGGGTGTGATGAGCTGGCTTCCCTGCCCAGGAGGCTCATATGGGCTTTCTCCATCCTCTGAACTTTTCTGTGGAGGAGGAGCCCATGGTCTCAACAGAAACAGAGATGTTAGTCCTTGTCCTTAGCAACTTTAGAGTGAGCTCAGCTCTCAAAACTGACCTTATACAAAGCAGAGCAAGGCTGCACATTTGTTGCCTCTTAGCGTTTCCATACCAAATGTGTTTAATTTACATGAAAAAAAAGATAGTGCCTCACTCTGCTTGGCACTCTGGCAGAGGCAGCCTGGGCTCTGAGAGGCAGGAGGCTTGATCACCTCTGATCACCTAGATGCCCTGCAGCAATCTTGTCTTCACACTCAGCTGTCCCCCCACTGATGTTACACGTTTACCCAATGGGCCTGAGCAGATGGCCCTGCTTGGGGCGAGCACAGTGCAGCCCAGTGCAACTGGCATCCTGGTACGTACTACAGCACCTGCGTGTCTGGCAGACATGAAAAAACAACTCTACCCTGTCACCTAACTTGTGCCAGGAAATACAGTGCCCAATGCAAGGAACACCTTAATGAAGTTTCAATGCAATAGGCCTGCTTCTCTTGGAAGGCAAGAGCCATCCATACAGTTCTTGTGGTATTAAAAAGCACAACTCATATTCTTATTTCTCTACAGACCCCTTTACATGCCAGAGCTTCGTGGATGAGCTGGATTAGACTTATAAAGCAGTCTTAGACACAGGAAGGATGACTGAGCTGCTCAGCATTGCCCAATAGCAGAGATGTAGGGAAAGCAAAGGCCTTATCTCCAAAATCAGGTATTTTAAGTGCCGCCAGGCTGATATAGGCACCTGTATGTTGATCCTGGGCACTGAAGAGAAAATCAGGAGTGAAAGGAAAGCACTTTGCTCCACCCTAACAGGACAGCCTCTTGCTGAACACCAGACTTTCTAGGCAGGGAGCAGCAACGACAGGCTCAGGAGGTAGATCCATCTGTCCAAGATGCAAATCCTGATATCTGAGAAGTTCAGAGGATTCCAAAGGGTTCATATGGATGAAAAAGAAAAAAAGAGAATGCATAGATTCTTCCCTGGCTGTTTTATTTGAAGAGTCTCCTTTATATTTCCCAACTACACCAACTGAGGCAGGACTACAGGCTTTGGAAACCCTTATGGCCACACCTGAAACTAGATTAATATGTCAAAATCCCTTGTATATAATGGCACTGCTATTTCCCCAGTTCTCTTTGCCCCACTGTGAACTGTTATGTCTGTCAGCTGTGGTGCCGGTCCCTTTCTCCCCTGTTTTCTTATCTGCTTCCTTATAGTGTGTTCCTGGTAACCCTTCTTCTCCTCACTGTTGCCAACTGCGTTTCTCTTGTTGATTTTGCAGCTTGAGTCCTATTTTAAGAGCTTCAGGTTTCAGCTGCCAGCTCAACAGAGAGTCACTGACCTCACTGCATAGCTGTTTCTGCCTTTTACACCTTGTGCACTCTCCAGTTACCTTTTGGCTGCTCTGATTTCTTTGTCTTTCTTTGTCCTCCCTTTAGCCCATCAATCTGGTGATAGTTACCCATAACTCTCCTCTCAGCTTGCCTTGTTGCCCTTCCACACCCACTAACTACTAACTCTGCCAGCCTCTACACTGCCTTATTTCATCCAGGCACATGGTCTGGTGAATGCCTCTGGAGCCTTGCGTTCGTCCTCTGCATCTTTGCATTTATCCTTGGAAAAAAGCCCTTTCTTCATCCACTCCCTGCGAGGGTCCCTTCAGCCTCCTCCCATCCCTACTCATTCTTTGATTAGCACTTTCCTTCTCCAGATTCACCAGCATACTCTTTCTATGGATTGCCCTCTTCGTCTGTTTTCAAATAAGCCTCTGAAGTCTCTGCAAAAACAACCCTCCTCTACATACCATTATGCCTTTCTCATCTCCTTTACCTCTTATCCTTTCAAATGACTAGTTTACTCCCATTCTCTTGAACTCACCTCTCTGACACTCAGCAGTCTGGTTTTCAGCCACTTCACTCTGCAGGAATTGCTCTCTCTAAAATCACTAATGATGTCCTTCTAGTCAATTCTAACCACCTCTTCTCCAGCCTCTTTCCCTTTGATTTTTCCAACACCTTTGACATATCAGACTATTCCTTTCCTTGGAGTTCCCCACAACTCAGCTGCTCTGCTGAAAATTGCCATCTTTAGTTTCAGAAGAGCTTGGTAGCTGACAGCCAGAAGCATAAGAATAGGGGCACAGTGAAAAGGATAATTCTTTGTATTGTTTTCTGCACACTAATGAAGCTCTTGTTAGGAAACCATGAAAATTTTAAGGGCATATCCAACAGCAAGGAAAACCCCAGCACGAGGTCTCTTTGCTTCCTATAGACCTCTGTGCCAGACTTAATGTATAATATGAGAGATTTCATCCTTCGTATCTTCATCGTTTCCTTGATGGATTCTTGTAAGGAGGAAGAAAAGGGAGAATAATGAAACCAATAATTTCACCTTTCTACAGATTTGTTGTTTCATGTCTCTCTCTGTTTACTGATAAAAACAGATATGGATTAATTCTGAACTATATACAGATACACAATACAGACAGAAAGAGGATCAGCCTGGGAATATAGCGGAGTCTTTCCAGTGTCAGGTTAGCTGAAAGCCAAAGAACATCGTACAGGGAAAAAGCAAATGCAGTGGCGTAGCGAAGGTCACAGTCAAAGGTTTGGGGCTGGGGGGTTAAATCCTACAGCTCAGCTATGAAGCCAGAGGCTCTTTTCAAGTTAGGCTATACTTGCAGAGCTACATGGATAACCTGAACAGATGTTCCTACTGTTTGGCTCTCACTGTACCCATTTTTACAAAGATAGTTCTACCTGAAAAGTGGACAGAATAAAATCTGTAATCACTTTATGTGGACCTTAAAAAATCAGAAGTTTATGCGCAGAGTGCACAGAGGCGTAACACATGAGAATTATGAACTTCAAATCAAACTGCCGCACTCTGTACCCTTCTACCCTAGTTTCAAGCTCTGTTTGCCTGCCATATAGTCTGCAGCAAAGCTGTGGATGATAAAACACACTATGTTTCCCATTAAAGTAAGAATAGGTTGCAGAAAATGATGTTTAAAATATCAGGGGAATTAACTCTAACTGTTGGATGGCCTACTCCCTCCCCCGTGTGTCAAAGCAATTAGTGAGAGTCAGATCAAAGGATCCATTCTGCGGAAAAAGGAGAAATAGAATCCAATGCGAAACGTCCCCCTGCAAAGACAAAATATATGCAAATAAATTGCAGGTAACTAGGAGATCTGATACTATACCACCGCCAGGAGGAGAGGGTCAGCAGTTACATCTGATAATAGCCTCTCTCTTTTATTTGGGGATTACCATTTTCCAAAAGAAAAGCTAAATATTGATTAAGTGATATCTCAAATACCACAAGATTATCAAAGCAATTACAGGGATTAACTTCCCAAAATGCTCCAGTATAACCTCAGCTGCAGAAACTGTGCCAACTTGGTAATGGCTATTAACAGCTGTATGCACAAGAGTAATCCCCTGGTTTTCTTTTGTCCTCCCTCTCTCTCTGATTGCTCCTATATATATTATAGTTTTTCTGAGTGCACGGGATGTACCACTTGGGAACCTCCTTCTGCATCCCCTGGTGGGACCTGCTTAGAGTCAGAGGAAGCCAAGGGTTATTCAAAGAGGACACAAGACATGTAGTTGTGTTGCCCACTTTCACATGAGAAAACCTGCCCTGCTAGAAGATGGCAGGAGACTTTGCCAGTCATGAAGCCCTGTATGGATATGCCGACTTCGATCACACTAACTAACTCAGTCTTGTTCCCTGACAGCGCTATCTACCTAAGGATTGATTGTGGTGCAGACACCTTTGAGAATAGCATCAGATGGCTGCAGATGTTTATCCCCACTAAATAAGAGCTCTAGCTTGGTCCCCAGCATGGTCACAGAGCCCAAGCTGCTTGATAGCTTTCTATCCCCAGAGCCCACTCTCACGTTCACGCTGATGGGGATGGCTCGCTTTTGCTTCCATTTTCCTCCCCTCACTCTTCTCTTAGGGGGAGAAGCAACTTTAAAGCATGGGAGAGACAGACAGAGAGAGCATGACGCCCTATAATCCAACAAGTCAACTTCCCGAGCTCAAACATGAACTGATTTTTTTTTTCTTCCCTCGCCTTATAAAAAAGAAATTGACTTTTGTTTGGAGTTTGTGAAAAGTGGGACTCGGGGCCCAGTCAATGGGGCTCCCCGCAGCGCGGGCTGAGTGGAGCCATCTCGAACCAGTCAGCCGCGGCACCAATTAATCCGCTCTTTGTCACAGCCCCGGCCTCAGCAGCAGTGGCAGCAGTAGCAGCAACACATTTGGCCATTGTTCAGACCTTCATGCAACGGGATTTACCCTTTCAAAGAGGCAGTTTTGTCCCAAAGAGTTCGAGCGGAAGTTTCTCACTGACAATTTGCCCCAAATAGATAGATTTGTCAGCAGCAACCTTTAAAAGCAAAAAGCCATGGAGGAAAAAGGGGAGAAAAAGAAGTGTGGGGGGAAGAGCAAGTGCATCCTTGTCTGTCTGGGGGTCTGTCCTGAGCAGGTGGGGTGGGCGCAGGGCCTGAGGTACAGAAGGGCGAAATGGCATTGATGGGGGCTCTTGTTCACCTCAAGGCAGATGTAGCAAGGGAGCTAACAAGCTCCCAGGCTGTTGTATAGCTGCTCTGACTTCTAAAAGCCTTTCAGGGAACTTCTTTTACATGGCATTGTCATGCCTGCTACACAGCACTGTGCTAGGCTGGCCAGGGTTTCCCAGCCTCAAATACTCCACCAGCAGCTCAACTCTGAGAGCAGCAGGCATCATTCTCCCTGGTCTTGCCACCAAAATCTACATTTAAACCAATACAAGGAGTTTTCCGTAAACAGGCTGGTGTAGCTTTTCCTATGCTAGGTGCGCTGGGGCCCATATCCCAGGCAGAAAAGGTGAAACAAACCCGAAATTATTTCTTGCCCCCACACCAATGCCACTGTGCCCCTTACGGGCACACTCCCCTTTGGACTTCAAGGACCGTTTGCATGAATGGAGGGTCGCTCTGTTGCAAACTGCAGCTGTTCCCATGCACTGCTGTTGCTCCCACCCTCAGATCGTAGCACATCACAACATCCCTGGCTCACACGTGGGACCTGCCCTTCCCCACAACACCTCCCCAGGTACTCCAAAACCAGAAAGGGAAAAGTGCAGGAATCTCTCTCCCCAGCTTGGGCTCCTGCAGATCCAGGTCCATGTACACACAGCCTCTCCCGGCAGCATGGAGACACCTGCTCTCACATTGGAAGGCAGCAGCTGGGAAGTTCCCAACCCTGTCAGATTAATCTCTCTTAATAACACAAATTTTGGGAAAAATGGAAGAAATATGCCTAATCTCACCTGTGATTGCACCTTCTGTTATGCCCAGTCGGGTGGCAAGGAGGTGGCTAGCAGGTTTCTGCGAGCACCATGGTGCTGAAAACTAGAGCCCTGCTTTTTCCTAGGAAAGGCTGGAAGAGGTTGTTCAGCCTGACATACGTTGCCCTTTGCATACAAGAAACTATCATCTCATCACCTAGACATAAAGTATAGCCTGCCCTGCCCTACCCCAGAGGCCTTTGCACAGCAAAGAAGCCAAATTCACAGGAGAACAAGTAGTTCTGCTGTAGTCACAGTTTTATCTACTGCTATTCAGGCAGTTTGGCTTCCCAAACAAAGTTAAAGAAACCCAGTTCACTGAAGTAGATCTGCTGCAGCTATCTGACCAAAAGGAGAGGCATGAGAAATGGATGCAAGGCAGCTATACAGCCCTGAAACTTCACAAGGAACGCTGGAAACTCCATTGCTGGGTGACAGTCGGTCCAGCTCTTCTGTCAGAGTACTTTGTCTCACTGTATCTTAAATGAGTTTGATCTACATTACTCAAAGAAAGAACTTCATTGTTTGAGTATTGCCCAACCCACTGGTGTTTATATGATGGCCTTCCCAAGGCATTTCCTGAAAGACACAAGAAAAATGAAGGCCAAGTTCAAACTGACATAAAAAATGTCACCAGCCTGCTTTATACCCACCAAGTTCCCCTAAGCCTGCTTACACCTGCTCTTGGAAAGGGAAAAGGGTACAAGTGGCTGCAACCTAATTATAAACCAGCCAGAAGCAGGCATTGTTTACAATTAGGTTAGGGCCATTGCAAGTGAATTGGTTTACAGCAAAACTAGAACACACTAAGCTAAAACTGAAACATCAGGTTCCACACGTGAAGACACCAGTGGGTGTTGCACGTTCTAGGTGGCCTTCAACACAGGGGACAAAGAGTTCAACAAACAGTTGCAGAGCAGCAGTGTCCTCAGTTGCAGCAGATGGGTATAAGACCTAAGACCTTCCCCATCTGCAGAGGAGTTTTAAGATACCACAAGGGCAAGGAAGTAAGGATGGACACACCTTGCAATGGTGCAAGGCACTAAGTTGGGGTAAAAGTCAAGCAGTACAATTGCAAATATGTTCAAATACAGTTTTCTCCAGGAAGTCCAGCAGAGAGAGACACCTATGTGGAATGTCTCCTGTGGAGGCCTCATTCATTCAACTCTTCTGGAAATGCACAAGTAAATTAACACTGTTCTTCCCTGGCATGGGAAGAACACTGGCACGAGGGACAATGGTATTCCCTAGGAAGTTTAGCTGTCCCACCCTTTATTCCCTTAGCATGACTGGCCCTGGTCATCAATCAAATCAGCGGGGTTGCCAAGACCAAAACTCTTCTTCCTCCTCAAGTAGTGATTTTGCCTATGATTTCCAATAGCAGAAAAATCTAGCTACTGGATATGACAGAAAATATTCTACCAGCAACAGTGTGTTTACCATGTGCACAGAAAAATGAACAGAAGAATAACCCATTTCCTCTGTCTGTCAGGTGCTGAATCATGTCAACCTCATGCCAGCAAAAGTGCTAGGTGGATTTGAGCAGCATCAGCCAACACTGACTGCAATGATAATATACAGAAAATGTCAATAATAATCAGATGCTCCTGACAGTACAAAACCAGTTAATCAGCCATACAGTAGATTTTTTTAAAACTTCCCATGTGTATTTGCAGCTAAATGACAGTATTTGGATCACTCTTGGGGTTTCCTAAACATCATGATTTAATATGCAGTATAGTCTCTGCACTTGTATTTGGAATAAAAGCATTGTTGAGCAATAATCTGTGCATTGGAATTCTACCGCTTTAACTAAGTGATCTGCCACACAACTTTGCTTACCAGTATCAGCACTGCCACGGAACAGAGTAATTATGAAAAGCAGTTAATGTAAGCATTACTAGTTGTTATTACTCCACATGCACCGTTCCATGCTGAATTGCCATCCATGCAATCCTCAGAGTTTTAGATTCAATGCTTCAATGCTTTGTGGTCTGTATTGCAGCACAAAGAGCTAAGTCACAAGATAAAGCTCTATCCTGGGATTCCCACCACACATTCCCCTTTACATTTCTTTATAAGAGCCATTCCTCATGGAAAAGAGGGACATACAGTTACTGGATCACACCTCAACAAAGAGATATCCTCTCCCATATTCAAGCACCTGTGACTCCCTAGTATTTACAGTGACAAAATATTCTCGTGACAACTACAGCAAAGTTGCATCTCGCAAAATCACGTGAGGACATCAATAAAAATATCTGAAGTCTCTTTAAAGAGCACTTAGAGCTTGGAATCCTTGGGTCAGTAGCATGCAGTTGCCCCACACTGCAGAAAGTACTCAAGGCACCAGGGTTTGTGAACCAGCAAAATACATTGCAAGTTCAAGGACGTGCATTGTATTTGAATGGTGAAATCTTAGCTGAGGACTGACAGGACTCTTCAGGTCAGATAGGCTGCCTAAAACTTTGATTGTTCATGCCAAATTCTGCAGATCTTGTGCACACCAGCAATCCTGTCGAAGCCCATTAAACTACTGCCTATTTCATATTTATGATGGAAGACTGCAGGATCAGAATCTGCCTCAGTGTATGTTTTCATTGGACTGCATTTCCTGTTCAGGTAGAACAAGTGCAAATAGCTGCAGGAGTTAAATCATTTTATAGAGGAACACAGCAGAGCTCTGCTTTCCTCTTTTCTTAGAGGTAAGAGTGCTAGATTTTGTTACACAGGCTGACGCCACTGGTTTTTCAAGCTCACCATCCTGGCCTCATCAATGTCTGAAAACTCAAAAGGCAGAAAACCCCAACCAACCTCGTAATACATCTAGCTGGTTGCAGAGTGATGCATACTGTACTCCTCTCTGCTTGGACTTGCCAGTAATTGCTTTACCTGCAAATATATTCTGTGACCTATACTTTATGAAGCAAGAGATAAAGCAAGCATGTCTATAAATATCATGGACAGTCATAAAACTACTAAACTCTTCTTAAAAATCTATCTGCACCAACTGACTCAATACTTTCAAGCAGCACTGAATGCGATATGCTGACTCAATGCTGCATCTGGATGTATTTATTTTTGTTGGTTCTAAATTCGTTTCCTGAAATAGATATCACAGATCTGGTCGCCAGCCAATATCAAGAGATATAGCTAAATTGAAGTCAATGGAGCTGAGCCATTATATTGCCAGCCAGAAATACGGCCCTTCCTAAGAGCATTCCTTGCTGCCACTACACAGTATTTTGTGCAATTGCCTCAAAGGTCAGCTTGTTAATAGGCTTCTACAGCAAAATTTGGGAGGCCAATCAACCATAGAAATGATTATGCTCAAAGTGCGATCAATCAGGAACATAGCTGAGGCAACTCTTTCCTACACACACACACAAGTGCTTAGGATGTAACCAGAGCTATTTGTTTAACACGTGTAAAATGATTTTTAAATGTCACAGCATAGCTCCAAGATGTATTTATTCCTCGTAGTCAGCATTCTTTTGTTGGCAATTTAAACCTGTTAAAGGATAGACCCAATCTTATTTCAAGTTTTCTTTTACTGAGTTAATAATATATTTGCCCTCGTATTTGGACCTTTCACTAGTTTTATACAGCTGTGTCTCTACCAGCTTCAGTATTGATACTGTCTTTTGTGTTCGTGTCAGGAAAACTAAAATGAGGCTGTTTCTCTCTAAATTAGATTGCAGCTGCTGCTACATCATTGGCTTATTACGACACTTTGATTTATATCTAACTAGCAAACTAACAAATAAGTCAAGTTACTAACTAGAGCCGCTTTGTTAAGTGCTTGTCTGGCATTGTCTAGATGGGATCAGGTACCAATGTAGGCGTATAAGCCAAGCCTGACATATCCCTTTCAAAGGCATACGTGATTAATGGGGCATTTCATTGCTGCAAGTGAACTCAGGCTTGTTCCACCCCTGAATACGAGTATTGAGAAGAAGTGCCGTGGCTTACGGAGATACTCTTTTCTCAGCTATCTTCCTTAGGTATAATTTTCCCCGCTGTTCTGCGCAAGGTGGCTTTGCTAACATATACTCATCAGGTGCACGTGTGGAAATAGAGCTATATAGTCACTGTTTCATGCAGTCATTAACTTATTTAACTGAGCACGCACACGCACAAGGGAGAAACTCGCCACTTTTTCACTGGCCTCTGTGGGGAACGCAGGTCTTACCCAACTTTTTGCCAGATGGATTACTCAAGACGGAGGATGGGCTGAGAGCTACGCAAGCCCAAAAGCCACCAGAGGTAACTGGTACGTTCACTGGGACACCTCAGCACGCAGGGATCGAGCACAGGGCACCACCACCAGCTCAGGGAAAGTCATCCCCGGCTGCAGCAGGAAGGCAGCTTCGCTTTATGGAGGATACGTAAACACGATGAAATCCCCATGCGCCAGGAGAGAGGGAGCATTCACAGGACAGTCTTTTCACTGGGTCATCTTTCTGTACCTTGGATTTTCACATTTTGGAAAAAAGCCTTTTCTTGCCCTGCCTGGAGAAAACTCACAGCATGAAGCTGTGGTGTTTGGGGTTTTTTTTTAATTAGCCACGGCTCTCAGCGCGTCCCTGCAGCCCTGGAAGGCACACAGCTCCAGGGCATCCATGAGGTGGCACCAAGATGGCCGCCAGGGCAGTTGCCACGCAGCGTCCTCAGCCCCCCGGGTCAGCCATGTTGGGTGCGACAGCCCGGGCAGGGCACAGGGAAGGCCAGCGACGCCATCGCTGGGTGCACGGTGCGGGGCCCTCCAGGGAAGGCGTCTGTGAGGCAGGGGCTTCGCAAGGAAGACTCAATACCCCAAAAGAGCTCGTTAGGTGCATTTATACCACCCACATGAGGAGCAGCCTGAGCTGGGCATCAAGCACAGCCATGTCACAGGCCAGGAGCGTGGCAGGGCAGCTGAGGAGCAGCACGGGCCCTACAGCGGCCTTCGTGGTGCCACTGCCCGTCCACAGAAAGGGATTTGTGGTGGTGCTGCAAAAACACGGACTGTGACCTACAAAAAAGGGAAGGCGCCTCAGACTTCAGGGGGGATTGAGCAACCCAGAAGAACTAAACCCGGCAGGTATTTACTCTGCGAGGGTGCTGCCGTGCTCACCTCCCTGCATGGGGCTGCCTGAGGCGCCGAGGGACGTCCCTGGCTCTTCCCTGGCACGTGCACCAAAGGAGGAGAGTGGAGATAGCTTCTTGAGCGCCGCAAAGCAACAGCATCTCCTCCTCCCAGGAGAAAATAGCTCTCTCCTTTCCTTCCTCATCTCCTTTCCAAGAAAACAGGTATGTTAGATTTGCCTGATCTTACCCACCTGCTTCCCATCAAGAGAAATGGATGAAACCAGCACATCCGTATATTCTGCTTCTATATCCATACACCTCTGGCAGCTTAAACTTTTTCCCTGCCTGACCTCCTTCACTTTTTTCTTTTTCCTTTTTTTTGTTCACTGAAGATCTTTTGGCTCCCTATCCAAAGAGCAGAGAAGAGGAGCAAGGTAAAGGCAGAAAGAGCAGTGCACTTGAAGATGGGTTGCCTGTTGGATTTTTCTTGCTGCTAAGACTCCAACAGAAGAAAAGATACCTGGCAAGAGACCAAGGCACAATGCTGAGAAATGTCACCATGTAATTGTAGTCATAGTCCAGAGTCCTGAAGGAGATATAGTGAAAAGGGAATACATACCAGCTTCTGTGGCAGGATTGATAACTATTTGTACTTCCAAGGCATTATGAGGAGACAGCAAATTTCATTACTTTATTAGCATCTCCTGTATAGGTAGGACTGCCTAATAAACAAAATGCTAAATATAATTGTTGTGGTTTAACCCAGTAGGCAGCTAAACACCACACAGCCGTTCACTCACTCCCCTCCACCCCCCGCCAGCAGGATGGGGGAGAGAATTGGAAAAAAGGTAAAACTCGTGGGTTGAGATAAAGACAGTTTAATAGGCAAGAAAAGGAAGGGGAAATAATAATAATAGTAATGATAAAAGAATATACAAAACAAGTGATGCACAATGCAATTGCTCACCACCTGCTGACTGATGCCAGCCAGTTCCTGAGCAGGGGGCTGTCACCCCCTGCCCAACTCCCCCCAGTTTTATCATTCAGCATGATATCATACGGTATGGAATACCCCTTTGGTCAGTTTAGGTCAGCTGTCCCAGCTGTGTCCCCTCCCAGTTTCTTGTGCCCCCCCCCAGCCTACTTGCTGGCAGGACAGTGTGAGAAGCTGAAAAGTCCTTGACTTTGTGTAAGCACTGCTCAGCAACAACAAAAACATCAGTGTGTTATCAACATTATTCTCATCCTAAATCCAAAACACAGCACCATACCAGCTACTAGGAAGAACATTAACTTTATCCCAGCCGAAACCAGGACAATAATGGTAAATGCTAAATGGTAATAATGATAAATACTAAATGTCAACTATAATTTCCAGCCTTGTTGGAGCTGGACTACTTTTCCACCCAACGATCATGGAAACAGCTTTGATAGAAGCTGTAGTGAAAAGCTGGAGTGGGGAGAGAGCTCTTCCCTGTACACTTTGAGGATGAATCCTGCCTTCACATTCAGGGCTGAGATATCTCTGTCCATCACGGAAACCACAGGAACAGCTCTGAAGAGACAGAGGACACACCTCATCTGACGCAGGATTGCAAAGCAACACCAGGCACAGCCCAGGGGACAGGGAAGGGCTGATGGTTTGCTCCCTCCTCAGTGAGGTGCAGCCCCAGCCCAAGTGCAGAGCCAGCTTTGGGTGTCTGGGTTATGTTAGTAGAGCTTTGGGTGGAGAGGTGGGTAGCCTGAGCTCTTCTTTTTTTTCCCTCAGCAGAGCCTGATGCTGTACATGGGAGGGAAAGCCCTGCTCATGCTCAGAGCAGCCTGTCTCTGGTGTGGCTGGAACCTGTGGATGCAGTTTGACCAGCCTTTCCAGTGTTTTTCAGGTGGCTTTGAGTTTACAGGGCGAAGAATTGTGGCTGCTGTAGGGCCAGAGATCTGCCTCACTAGTGCAGGGGATGCCCAGGGCCAGGTTTGGGCCCCGCTGCCATTTAATCCCCTCTCTTTGTTTTGGCCGCCAGGCCCTGCTAGTGTAGCATGGTCACCTCCTTCCCTGTTGCTCTGAACGTTGCTCAGGGAGGTGAACTTTTCCCTGCCTCCCTGGCAGCAGATTTGGAGTGAAAATCTGTCCGCATTCCCTGATCCACCAGTTTCTTTGCTTTCTGGGATCTCCCTGAGCAACTTCCCAGCCCTCTGGACAGTGTCCCTCAGTGTTAGGCAGGACCAGGCTTGTCCAGATTGAAGGCTTCAATCTGTGCCACGGACACGCTGGTCCCATGGGGAGCAAAGAGCAGAAAGTCACTGGGATCCCAGTGCTGTCCAGAGCCATCCAGCCCTTTGACAGAGGTATGGGACAGGCGCAAGAGTGATCACCCATGACCTGGGACAGAAGGACAAAAGATGACAGGCAGAAGGACAGGGACAGCGTGTTTGGTGCTGGGCTGAACCACAACCAGCAAGGGAGAAGTCAGTTGTGGTGTATTAACATATCACAGGGATGAGAAAGCAGCGACCGAGGGACATCCGAGGACTTCACAAGCTCCTCAGCAACCGCTGGCCCTGCTCTCTGGTGCCGTTGCCCGCCCTAGCTCGCATCCGCAGGAGAGATGCTCTTTCCTCCCTCCCCAGATGCGCACCTCTCCCCCACCCTTGGGCTGCTCTAGCAGCTCCCACCTCACAGAGAGTTTCCAACAGGAGTGCGAGAGCTCGGCAGCCTCTCGGCGAAACCGGAGCTGCTGAGTTGGGACGGGGTCCCACCTCTGTCCCCTCGCCACCCCCCCTGCACCCCGGCCCCGGCAGCGCTGCTGGGACACTCGGGGGCGGCGGGTTGCAGAGGCGCGGCGAGCTCGGCGGTGCCCGGGGGTCAAAGCAACCCTGCGGGGCAGCCGGGGCCCTCTTCAATCCCCCGAGCCCGGTGTTGGGGGGCAGGAGGAGTGACCCCCGGCCGCGGGCGGGCTCCTTGCGCGGCCGCCGTGCAACAGGTCCCGGCGCCGGGGAGCGGAGAGCCGCCGGCCGCGGGGCTGAGCTCGGCGGTGCCCCCCCCGGCCGCGGGGGAGCAGGCGGAGGCGATCCCGGCTCCGGGCACGGGGAGACGCGGAGTTTTTGCGGGCTGGGGCAGGGCAGAGCGCTCCCCGCTCCTCCCGAGGGGGAAAACAACCCTCCCGCACTGCTTCCCCCGCACACACCAGCCGTGCGCCTCCAGGAACCAGCCCGCCCCCGCTCCCCCCGTGCCAGCCTCCGGCTCCCGCGGCAGGACGGAGGTCCGGCCGCCCGCCGGGAAGGCTGGTGGCCCGGCCCGGTTCGGCTCGGCTCGGCTCGGCTCACAGCCCCGACCCGCTCCCCGCCGGCCTCCAGCACAGCCGCTGCCCGGGCCGGGGCAAGGGCAAGGGCAGGGGCGAACCGCAGGCGGGCCCCACCTCGCCACGGGAAAATGCAAAAGAAACGGGATCTTGATCCGTTCTTTCTGCTTTTCTTTTGTCTCCTCTTTTTTTTCTTTTTTTTTTCCCTTGTTTTTTTTCTTCTTTTTTTTTTGAGGGGGGGTCCCTTTTTATGACAGCGAGGGCACAAGGCGAGTGAGGAGGCGGAATCATCTCGGCAGCCGCTGCATTTTGTGTGGAAGCCGCTCGGGGGTTCATTAATATCATTAGCATTTAACCCCCTCCCTGCCCCCTCCCCTTCCCAGCGCAAGGTGACGTCACGCGGCGGCAGGAGTTGGGGGGAAAGCAAGGGAAGCTCAGTGGGCAAGGGGCGTCCCTCTCCCCTCCCCGCCGCTGCCTGTCACAGCCTCTCTGCCGATATTATAGGGGCCGAAGCCTGGAGCTCAAAGCGCAAAGTCAGCCAGTGTAATGAACTTCTGGAAACCTTTCCCTTTTTATACCATTCAGTTTCTGAGAGGCAGAGACAGCCTCCTCTGACGCCTTTTCCCCCCTTCCATTATTTTTCCAGGCTCTGATCTCCCTGCTCGCTGCACCGAGGCGCTCGGCGCAGAGCCCCGCTCCCCATCCTACCTTCTCCTTCGCCTCATTGTTGTCCTGGCTGCTGTGGCTCTCGCTTGCCTTCCAGGAGCGCGGTGGCGAGCCCACTCGCACCCCCCTGCACCCTCCCGGGGTCCCGAGAGCATCTGCTCGCAGGGGGGCAGCGAGCGGCCGCCGACTTTGGGTCATTTCGTTTCTTTTCTTTTTCTTTTTTTTTTTTTCTTTTTTCCTTTTTTTTTTCCTTTTTTCTCTTTTTTTTTTTTTTTTTTCCCTCCCCCCTTGCCGCGTCCCCGCAGCGTGTCCCCGTCCCTCGGGAGGACATCGCTGGGGAGCTGGGCAGCGGCGAGGATGTGCCGGCCCCCGCGGCGGAGCCAGCAGTGAAGCGCCCGAGGGAGGCACCTGCCCCGCGGAGCCGCCGCGCCGGCGGGGGGGGGGGCGGGCGGGCGGGGGGCGCACCGCCTCGCCCCGGCGCCGACACTTCGCCCCGAGTTTAACGACTCCCGGGGGCTTCGAGCATGAGCAAGCCGGCGGGATCAACAAGTGGGTAATAACGCGGTGGAGGCTTCGAGCAGCCTTCCCGAAACCGGCTGCAGTCCGGCCGGGGGGGGGCGGGAGGTGGAGGGGAGGGAGAGGAAGGGGAGGGGGGGGGGTTGTGGTTTGGGTTTGCGCTCCCCACCCCCCCCGCCCCGAATTAAAAAAGAAGTGTACATTTCCATCCGGAGTGGCAACGAATATATAGGCTCGGAGTTGCCCCGACGGAGTTTGGGCCCGGGGCTTACAAAAAGCCCTTTTCCAGCTGCCCGGCCCGGCTCTCCGCGCCCCGAATCGGGGCAGGAGCCCCGGGAAAGGCAGCTCCGCCGGCGGCGGGGAGGGGGCTCCTCCCGCCGGGGCGCGGGCGGGCGGTTGTCCGCGGGTCTGCGGTGCCGGGGCGGAGGGGGGGGAGGTTTGGGTTTAAAGGGCATTGCGGAGTTGAAACGTGCTGTTTTTTCTCACGGACTTTATGCAATCTCCTGCGACATAATAATTTCTTTTTAAGAGTTTGAAACTCCGGTCACTCAGTTACACGGAATCGCGTAAGCAACTCGGTTGAAGGAGGATTTAAATGCAATACTTTGCACACCGTTTCCAGTTACAACAAATAATCCTGCAACGAGGAAAGCAGAAACAACTTAAAAGTCACATTTTCCTTAATCCTAAATCCATGCACCTCATAACTGGGGAATTTAAAGCATGACTAACAGCTCTTACAGAATGGCTCAATCCGTATAATCCCAATGGGACTTTCGGAGTTGGTAATATGGACGGAGTCAGTAACAAAGGGGGGGGAGGCAAAAATACCCAATCCAATTTAATGTCTGACAAGTGATGGATCGGACAGTTATTTCCTCTGCGCTCCGGCGGGCTCCCGGGGTTGCGGAGCGGCGGAAAAGGGCGGCAGAGCCGGGAGGGACCCGCCGCCCTACCTGCCACCGGCCGCCCCCCGCCAGCCCCGCGGCCTTCTCCTTGCCGCTGCCCTCCATTATTTTGACCCGGGTCCGCCCTTTGTCCGCGGGGACCGGGATACCCCGGGGGATGGTGGTGGTGGAAGTGTGTGTGTGGGGGGGTACCGCGGCGCGGAAGTCGCGCGTGGAGGAAGCGGGGGGCGCGGAGCCCCGGCGCTGCGGCCGAGCTGCGGCCGGTTCGGCGGGTGTTGGTTTGCCTTCTTCCCCCGTGGCGGTTTTCCGCGCCAGCCCCCCCAGGAGAGAAGGGGGAATAAATAAATAAAATAGTAGCGGGCCCCCGGTGGAGGTAATAACCGGCAGAGGGGAAGGGGGCAGCGGCAAAAAAAAAAAATAAAAAAAAAATGCTGCGCTGCCCGAGCTGCCCGGTAAGTGCAAGGGGAGCCGGAGCGGGATCGGGCCCGTGGGCAGCCGCGCCGGGACGTTGTCGGGGCTCCTGGCAGATTTCTGAGTGTCGGGGAAGGGGCAGGAGGGGCCGGGCAGCCTCGTCCTCAAAGGACGGCGGAGCTTCTGCCGGAGACATTTTGCGGAGGAGAAAACCCGCCCGGCTGGACCTCTCCTCCGGCCGCACGGCGCTGGGCGACCCCCGGCCACGGCCGCCGCTTCGGCTGCTGACTCCGACACCCCCCCCGACCCCCGGGGACTGCCCGAAAGGGACCCCCAGGCCCAACACGGCCAGGCCCCGCGGGGACGGGGACAGGCGGGGACTGCTCCGGGCCGGGGCCCGAGCCCAGTGGGCCTCGGCAACGCATTTAGAAGCCCGACCCTCTGTCCCGGGGCCTGGGCGCCCGTCCCGGGGGTCCCGGGGGTCTCCCGGGTAAGGGGGCTCCGGCCTGGCTTTTCTGCCCGCCGGTGGGCGTCTAGCGATGTCAGCGGCGATGTCTGCCTGGGTGGTAACAAGACCCCGTCCCGCCGTCCCCCGAGCCCAGACTAACTTCTTTCAACAGCCTCTGATGGTAATTACAGTAATCGGGGCTGCCATATATCCTTTAAGCAATTATGACACACAAAAAAAGCCCCCGAGGACCCCCTGTCGTGGGATGTTCAAAACGGTTTCCCAGCTGAACAGAAATCCCATTTTCTTAGCGCTAAACTTCTGAGACGAAGCGGTACCTCGGGGAACCGGAGCGCTTTTAAACAGAGTTAATCAGTTATCTCATGACCCCGTGTCGAGCTTACATTTTTCTCTTCCCACCCCCCGGCCTGCCTCTTCCCTGTCTACTTATTTCATATTTTGCCCTGCACGAAAGTTTTCTCATAACAGCCTCCGCGGGCGTGGGGTCGGGGGGGGCAGAGAGCGGCCGGGATTGCGGGGCGGGCGGCGGGACGGGGCGGGGGGCTCCAGCCTCTCCCTCCGCCGTGACCCCCCTCCCCATCCTCCGCCTCGTCGGGGGCCGCGGAGTTGATCGGACCGGCCGCGCCGCTCCGACGGCTGCAAACGTGGTTATTTGGGTTTGGTGAGATGCTCCAGGTGCTCGGGCTTTAGAGACGGAGTATGTGGAGGTGTAAAGAATAGATGGAACAACGCGTGTTTACATGCGTGGTGCGGATATGCACGGATATAGTGCGTATGATTTTTTTTAAAGCGGCTCCCAGGCTTGAAAATGGGGAAAAACTGTTTTGTAAAACTAAACCCAAGAAGTTTCTTCCCTCTCCGCCGCCCGCTTTTAGCGCCGACGAAGCCGAGCCGGCTTGCCCCGCTCCGCAGGCCGGCCCGGGGAAGCGGGGACCCCCGCGGCTGCCCGGTGCCCGGGGCTGCGGCCGCTGCCGAGGGAAGGGGGAGCCGGGGGGGGAGGTCCCGGGGGGGGGGGTCCCGGCGCCGGGCCGGGGTGCGCGGGGGCAGCGCGGCGGTGCCGGGCTCTGCACCGGGATGCACCACCGCCGCACGTACGGCTTCAGTGTCTCTCCCCCCACCCCCAGCCTGCCCCTCCTCCTCCTCCTCCTCCTCCTCCTCCTCCTCCTTCTTTGTGTGCGTGCGTGTGGACCCTCTCCCTCCCCGTGGATGCTGAGGGCTGGAGAGGGAAGTCGAGCGCTTTCCCCCGTTGGCATTGTGCGATATCCGAATTCCCATGCTACACTTTTTGACGGGTCACTGGTGCCCCAATAGGCAGGTGGCAAGGAGGGCTTGTAATTACACACTCCCAGAAACCGTGCCTTGGCCTCAGCCCTCCTCACGGGCGCCTACCTGCAGCTCCAAAGCCGCGGCTTGCTCGCAGGCGGTGGGGCGGGGGGGGGCTTCCTTTTAGCGGCGCTCCTTATTAATTGCGCAAAAGTTTTCTATTCTTTAACCTCTCCCCCTGCCTCCCTCCCTCCCACCTTCCCTGCCTCCGCCACCCCTCCCTCTCGCAGTCCCTAACCTAATCCCCGTCCCTCTCGCCGTGTTGTGTATAGCAGCTGTCGGGTTTCATTTAGGGGAGAAGCTGGCAGCTTGTGCTCATTGGAGGCAGTCAAACGAGTTTCAATGGGCAAAATCATTAAGTTAACACTTTATCTAATGTCCCTATTGTCTGCCAGCAGGCATTGTCTTAGAGCCTTAGCGCAGACATGTCTGAAAGTATCTCGGGCTCCTAAATTCTCCAGGGAGCGAGAGGAGCCCCTGGGGCCTGTTTCCATCCCCTCCTCCCCGCCCCCCCAGCAGAGCTCCGCACCGCACCGCATGCTGCCGCCTTCCCCCTTCCAGCCCTCACCCCCACGCACCCGCAGCCGGGGCTCTCCCTGAACTACTTCCAAAAAAAAAAAAAAAAAAGATAGCGGCCCCGAGCGCTCTCCCTCGGAGTTTGGAGACCAAGTTTTGGTGAGAGGCACTGAATCTCCAGCTTAAGTTCTGGTAGGAGGGAAGAAGGCTGTTTGAGGCAGAGGAAGAAAAAATAAAATAAGAGAAAAAAAGAAAAGAAAAAAGAAAAAAAAAAGAAAAGAAAAAAGGGAAGAAAGAAAAGGGAAAGGAAAAGAAAAACGAAGAGAAAGAAAAGAGAAAAGGAAAAGGAGAAAACAGAAGAGAGAAGCCGGAGAAAAGGCAGAAGTCGAGCGGGGTTTTGGCGGGTTTCTTGAACCGGGCTGCAATAATCTCTGTACCAGTTTTTACATCACCCTCCGAGCATCTGCAGTTCTAGTCAAAGCCGGTGCGAAGGCAGCGGCCGGCGGAGCGGGGGCTGCGGGCGAGGCGGAGCGGAGGGGAGCGGAGGGGAGCGAGGGGTGCTGCCCGCCCCCCCGGCCGCCCCCCGCCCGCAGCCGCCTCCGCGCACAAAGGCGAGGCGGAAAGTTTTGCTGCAGGTTTTGGGGTGAAGAAAATGGCACGCCTCGTCTGCGGCAGGAGCCAGCCCCCTTTCGCTGGGGTTGCTGCGGGGGGGGAGAGGAGGTTACTTGGCTTCCCGGTCGTTTTATTTTGTTTTGGTTTGTTCTGTGCCTCGGTCTCCTGACCGCTCTCCTGCCCGGGGAAAGTGCCGTCCTCTGTTCGCCGAGCGCCAGAAAGGGAGGGAAACGCCTCCCCAGTCCCCCCCCCAGTCCCCCCTCCCTCCGCATCCCCACTTCTAGCAGGCAAGTCGTCTGCTCCCGCGGCTGTAATCTTCCCTTCCAAAATGGGTCTTGGCGATTATAGAAGATCCAAATAAACGTAGCGGGGCATGAATAATGCTCATTGTAGAAAACTGACACTTGCTCAAGGAAAAGAAAGTTGGCTATAAAATCACTTCATTATTTGCTTGTACTGCGGCTCTGGGGCTAATCCCTCCGGAGGTCAGATTGCTGAGCGCTCGCTCTCTCCCTCTCTCCCTTCTCTGCTTTCAGGTCGCATTTTAGACATCCCTTGCAAAGTGTGTGGGGACCGCAGCTCCGGGAAGCACTATGGGGTTTATGCCTGCGATGGGTGCTCGGGATTTTTCAAGCGGAGCATCCGGAGGAATAGGACCTATGTTTGCAAATCGGGAAATCAGGTACCGGCCGCAGCGCAGTCCCCTCACCGCCTGCACCTCTTACCCTGCATTTCCCCGGGGACCCATGTTGTCCCCCCCGCCCCCGCCAACAGAAGCCCCCGCAGCGCTGAGATCCAGCTGCCACGCAGCCTCACCCCCCCCCCTTCCCACGGGGTCCCGGGCCGAGGCCGGGTCCCCCAGCCCGCCTCCCCCCCCCCCGGGACGTCCCCCCACCTCGGGCCCTGCGGCCGCAGCCCTGCGGGGAGGATGGTTCGGGGTGGGGGGGGGGAATGACGGCGGGGGGGGACACACACACACACCGGGGCGCCCCGAGGGGGCGGCGCCGCCGTCGCTGTCTCGGGTGCTGAAGGCGGCCCCGCCGCGGGGCCGAGCACCCCGGCCCGGCCCGGCCCGGCCTCCCACCCCGGCGCACCCAGGGCCGGCCCCCTCCGTGCCTCCCGCCGCCGCGGGGAGGGCGCTGGGGGCCGGCGGGGTGAGGGCGCTGCTTCCTCCCCCCCTCCCGGCCCCCGGCCCGACGGCTGGCTGTGTTGCAGGGAGGCTGCCCGGTGGACAAGACGCACAGGAACCAGTGCCGGGCCTGCCGGCTGAAGAAGTGCTTGGAAGTCAACATGAACAAAGACGGTACCTGCTCCCCCTCTCCCGGGGCCGGTGGGGCGGCAGGAGGGAGCCGGGCCTCGCTCTTGAGCCGGGGAGCGGTGTGTCACCGCAGGGTCTCCCCCACCCGGGCCCCTAACGACCCCCCCCCATCCCGCGGCAGCCTCGCCCGTTTCTCCCCAGACACCCCGCCCCGGGCTGGGGACGCGGGACCGGCCCCCTCCCCAAAAATTGCAGGGAGGAGGGAAGGCCGGCCGAGCAGCGTGGGGTACCCGGTGCGGGACCCCGCGGTGACCCCCTGGCCTCTCCTTGGTGCCCCCCGCAGCGGTGCAGCACGAGCGGGGTCCCCGGACGTCGACGATACGGAAGCAGGTGGCCCTCTACTTCCGCGGGCACAAGGAGGAGAGCGGCGGTGCCCCCCACTTCCCCGCCGCCGCCCTGCCGGCGCCCGCCTTCTTCACCGCCGTCTCCCAGTTGGAGCCCCACGGCCTGGAGCTGGCCGCCGTCGCCGGCACCCCGGAGAGGCAGGCTCTGGTGGGCCTGGCGCAGCCTACCCCAAAGGTCAGCCACCGCCCCGGACCCCTGGCGGGCCTGCAGACCGCCGCTGCTGGGGCGCCTGCGACCCACAGGCTCCTTTCTGCCTCTGGGGTAGTAGATGTGGTAAAGAGCAAGGCTTGAGGCCTTGCGGGTTGGGGTGGGGACTCCGTCGTTACGGCCCTAAAAGCTCTGAAGGTACGAGGTGCAAGGGGTAAGAGGCCCTCTGCAGACGGGACGTGCAGAAGGACCGACGGATAACCTGCTCTGTGCAAACCCCATCTCTCCTACACCCTTACACCCTCATGGTTGCAGAGGTGCCTCTCCTGCCTGGAGCCCATCCACAAGTCAATTTTAAACCTTGTTTCAACGAGGATGAGCTGCAATCACTGGGTTTTCTTCAGCAAAATGCCCATCTCCATAGTGGTGTAGTCCAGAAAGTACTATCTGTACTGACCAAAGCCTGCAGCTTGTCCACGCAGGCACAAACGTGTCTAAGCTGGCCCTGCACTTCTTGGCTGTGGCATTTCCTAAGCAGCCCAGTGGAAGCGCTGCTGTGGCCTCAACTGCACAAGAATTAGCCATTAGGTGATGTTTTTCATTAACCCTTTTGCAATGGCATTTTGCATATTTACAGCACCTAGAAAACAAAAGAAGAGACAGCTCAAATAGTTCTCCATTTCCAGAGTTGGTAGCTTGGGAGAATCCATCATGAACATGATCACAACATACAGTTTTATATTATAATTTTGGAAAATACTGAATCAGAAATTATTTAGCAAGAAAACATAGCACATAACTCCATTCCAGTCCTACGCACCCTGCAGGTAGTTATGCTTAGCTCTACACATCTGCTTACAGCTTGTTGCAGTCAGGGATCTAGATGAAGGTTAAGGCTAAACGAATACTTACTGCTTTGCTGAGCAAGGCTGGAGTGCTCAATCGTCTTCTGAAGCACAGGTTACAAACACAAATTCTTAATTGAATCTGTATTCTTCTAACTCTGCTACCAGAGGTGAGCTATTGTGTAACAGGGTAAAGGATGACACTGCATTTTGGTAAATTTTTTCCCCTCATGTAATAATTTCGTTCTCCCTTCAACCTCCTCCGGAGAACTGTTTCTGTAGTACAGTTCATCCACATGGATGAGCAGCAGAGAGCAGTTTGGAGTGAGCCCACTGAAAGCAATGCCCTCTGCTTGCAGAATAAGAGAGTGCACACTCTGTATTGGGCATGAGCAAATGGCAGCTGTAGGGGAGAGGAAGAGGAGGCTGCCTTAGTGACATTGTATGAAGTTGCTGTATTTTCTTTTTGACATTAGTACCCACATGAAGTCAACGGTACCCCCATGTATCTCTACGAAGTAGCCACCGAATCCGTCTGTGAGTCAGCAGCCAGACTTCTGTTCATGAGCATCAAGTGGGCCAAGAGTGTCCCAGCCTTCTCCACCTTGTCCTTACAAGACCAGGTAAGGCACCTGCGGTGGGAGTCACGTCGGCCTGGTCTGCCTGTTAAAGAAGGCTCAGAGCTCAGGTTAGGTCCTGAACCTTTGAATCTGTAATGGACTTCAGCAGTTCTGAAGTTCAGAGCAGAGTTTTGGTCTGTCCCTGAAAACCAGGCAGTGGTTTAGAAACTGCTTTCCTTCAACTTTTATTTCATGAAGCAAGTGAAAATCAAGCCAGAAAAAACATCGAATGTAAAGCGAGTATTATGGGAGGACAAGTTCTAGAGGAAAAGTCACCAGGCTGCAGACTAAGCTCAGTGTGCCAAAACTGCTTCTCTACTTGTGGGACAACTTTCTCCTCCATAAAATGGGGAATAGCACCTTACTTTGCTATTTTGGGATGAGCAGTGCTTAGTTAAGCACGTGGCCTCAGGATATGACTGAGGTGATTTCCGAAGACCTCTCCTCCTCTCCTCTCCTCTCCTCTCCTCTCCTCTCCTCTCCTCTCCTCTCCTCTCCTCTCCTCTCCTCTCCTCTCCATTTACACAGCCAACATTTTTTCCTTATTCATGTTGGCTTCAGTGAACTTACTTACAATTACACCAATATGGTGGAAGCAGAATTTGGCCAGCCCTCAATATTTTTCACCATTAATTAAAATCTTCCCTAATTTGTCTTGTTTTCCTCTATGACAATTTGCCTTTGCCTCAAGTAAATCATATGTGAACCATACGAGCTGAAGCAATTTCTTAATGACTTGATTCTTGATGAGGACTCAGTGTGCTTTGTATAATGCACTAATTTAAAAAAAAGTAATCAGATAATTATAAAATGGAAGGGGGGAAATCTATGCAAAGCTCTAATCATAAAAGACGTCTAATACTTTGATATGATTGAGCTAATTTTCCAAAATGGTAACTAGAAACCTTGTGCCTTAGATGTTATGTAGCAGTCATCAGAGGAACTAGTTCCTTCCCTGGATGCATGTTGCAAGTGTTGCAGTTGATATGCAAATACGTATTTTGAACTGAAAGAAAAGAGCTTTGTAGGAAAGGAATAGTGTTTTCTACCTAAAGCTAAATCATGATGGTCACAATGTGATACAAAGCTAAGGTACACCAAAATGTTCCTTTTCTAGCACCAGACTCATGTTTTGAAATCCTTGTCCTGAAATTAGACGCAAGGGGCCACTGCTCAGCTCTGGCTGCAGTACTGCTACGTAGTAAGCATGAGGGGAGCAATGAGATAGACCCTGGGGTTATACATGCCGTCAGGAAGACAGCAGTCCCAGTGTAGCATGCTGCTCTCTCTCCAATGTTGTCTTCTGCTGCCGCTACTCCTGTGGAGCACTGACTCTGTCATGCTGAGCAACCAAAGAAACAGGCCGAAATATAAGGGACAAGCAGCAAGTATCCTGCTTCAGCAGCATCCTCAGTGCACGAGAAGAGGCTGGGTCCATCTCTAGAGCAGTGATGTCCACAGGAGGCTCCTTAGGCGAAGGCTTTATTTGACATCATACAGATGCATTTTCCCAGTCATCTCTGTTAGTGTGTGGAGGAGGGGGCAGCAGGATTTAGGAACAAGGGAGGTCTCCATTGCACACGACCAAGCATGCCTCAAACAGCAAGGCCTGCTTATCTACCATAGATACCAGAGTGTTCCCATCATCTTCATATAACCCACTGCCTCTTTCATTTTCATATCAGGGACTAGTGTTAGTGAATTACACATTAAAATCCCAGCCTTTCCTTAACATCACCTTGACTCGCTGTACCTCATTGCAAGTCAGCTTCCTCAAAACTCAGAGCTGCTCAGCTCTAAAGCTTTGACCTGGGCCTCTTTCTGCATGATTCCCCTGTCATATTCAGGAGAGCTGGAGAAGAAATAACTCTGATTTTCATCACCTGATGTCATGAATAATCAGATGGTTGATTTTTATAATAGTGCCATTGCATTATTTAATTTGACAATGGCCCAGCTGTAAATGTCTGTATTTCTCTTCTTGTATCCCCGACATCTCTCCAAGAAGAGTCTAAAACCTTTTCCTGGATTTTGCTTTTGTTTGTTTGCACTCTTCCAAAAAGGCAAGCACATTGGGATTCCAGGACTCTGTGACAGTTTCATCTCAAAGGCAAGGGGACAAGTAGAAACCAATTTGCTGACAAAACACAAGTCCAAGGATTGCTGCGTCACTACCCTCGGTAAAACAGAGGCTGTGTCCCTTCCCCAGCTCCATGCAGCTAATCCCATTGTGGATTGGAAGCCACACAACAAAAATTCCATGCTTCAAGTTCTGCTGGCCTGCACACCTGCCCACCTTGTCCATAAGACAGATTGGCCCAATGCAGGTCATCAATAAAAGGTTGTACTTACAGGATGCGGTTGATTAAGAAGCAAAAACCAGTCCTTCAGAAAGCCTGGTATTTCTTGTTTCTATGAAGAAGGAGGGATGAGTATGGCTTCAGCATGAATTATTTTAATTGGTGGTTTTACAGACTTATGCATAGGCATGAAGAAAGCTTCAGCTATTAGAATAGTCTCTTATTTCTGAAGTCTTCTGACTTTAAAGACTTAGTAGGAAAGAACATATGAAATTGATATCTTCCAGGAACTACCATTCATTACCATTGTATCTGCATGAATGAATGACAAAAAAAGTTTTACAAAAGCAAATGAAAGGCTGGCAAATCATTTCCTATGTCATACAGAAACCTGCACATCCATCAGGCAGGATTATCAGGAGGAGGGGCTGGGTTCGCAGGCTGCAGCAGTTAGGAGACTTACGAGCAGGTTCAGCTGCTCTCAGAACAGAGCTGAGATGGGCACTGCACCCTAGACACTGCCTGCCCCCCCATTTCATACAATAATCTGGGCAGCTTCCAGTACTGTAAAATCCAACGTAATTACTTCAAACAGTAATTGTATGCAAACAGAGACAGAAATACTTTCCTGTCATGATTTCCTTAGTCAGGTTATGTAGAAGTTCTGCAAAGCACGAAGCACAAAAAGGCACAAAATGGGCATAAGCCTGCAGTGACAAGCTGAGAGCAGAGACTCTGAGAGCTCTTCCTCCCATTCTGATTGGAACAGGGTGGTTTAAAACTTAGAATTAAAACTTAGAATACTGTTAAGAGTTAGCACATTGATAAAGGATCCACTTTTACTGCATGCTTCCTGTATCATCTATTACTTTCACATATATCTGATTCCAAGGAAATCATCATTCATTTGGTACAACATATTTTTTTACTTTATTCTTCCTTACAGACTCTTCATAGACTTAACATACCCTCCTTCCTATTTTCCTAAGAAGCTAAACTGCTGATACTTTCAGGGACCGTAGCAATATTAATGCTTGCGGTTTGGTTTTTTTTCTGCATGAGTTTTGGGTGATTTGTTTTCACTGCATGGAGCCACCAGTTGATATCTCCTGAGTCCACTACAGTTCTGACCCCTCCAAATCTCACCCACCCTCTTGACAGACATGAGGTCCCAGCAACGTGTATGCACCACAGCATGTCCTTTAGGCCATGAACTTCAGCTGAACTGGGGGCCATCCAAACCCCTCCTAAGAGGTGGTCTGGGCCAACAATCCACAGATGCCCTCGAGACTAAACAGGTCTGTTCTAGCTTTGCCAGTCTGCATTACCAGGAGTTTTGTCTCCTCTTCAGATGCACCACTGCCTCTCCACGGAAATCAAAGGCATTGCCTCCAAACAGAGGAAAATGCGTCCTCCACACAACCAGACAATGTACAAAAATTGCAGAGAACTAGCGATGCTGTCAGCTTAGGTGCTTGGTAGCTCAGTTCTCTGAAAGGAAACAGCTCTTAGTGCCTGGAATTTCTGAATGATTTTAAGCAAAAAGCAGGAAAACAGGTGACACTGAGAAACCATATGTGTGTCCGGATGCTGTGCTTGAAAGAGCTGAAGACTTGCTTAGTAAGGAAGGGGTTAAAATACATATGTGCTCTAAAGCAGTGTTCCCTACAGAGTGATGTGATTTCAGGACGTTGTCCAGGCTTTTCTTCACAAATCCTGCCTTCCTGAGGGAAAGGAGGGTAATCCCTAGAGAGCAATAGGAGAGCACTCATCCAGCTTGTCCTAGGACAGCTATATGTGCCGAGGGAGGGGAGGAGAGAGCCCACGCTGTGCTGAGAAACACAGGTGAGTGTTCCTGTTGTGAGCAAGCTCTCTGGGGCAGGAGTTCTCAGTCTCCTTTCTCTTTCTCCTCCCTTTTGGTCTGCAACATGGTGCACAGTGAGCCAACCCTGTGTTTTTCTACAAGGCATAGACTTATTTCTAGACACCTTCTCAAAAAGCTAAGAGAAGAGCTAACAAATGCTGTGGGGAAAATACCATGACAGGCATTTAAAGTAGTTTTTAAAATAACAGAAATTTACATATTTAAATTGTTTATAAATCTATAAATTATACACTATGTTATATTGTACATCTATTGTATGACAGCTGATGCTTTTGGAAGATGCTTGGAGAGAACTGTTTGTTCTAGGAATAGCACAATGGGCCATTCCAGTTGATGCTAACACTCTACTGGCTGTATCTGGTAAGAATTGCACAATTTAATGACTTTGTTACAAAAATTACCATAAAAATACATTACTGAAAAAAGAACAACATGTAAAGAATAACAAATTCCTACTGAACAATAGAGCATACCTGTCATTTATAAATCTATATTTAAATGCAAATAATGTTGTTTTGTTGTATTCATGACTGCTTGCATTGTCATTTAAATGCAAATTACTGTGTTTGTTATCATCCAAGAGAAGATTTTATATTAACTTTCATACAATACAGTCAGTTTACATGGAACCAGATAGACAAGTGTGACAATAGAGTAGATATTGATACAGAGGATTTTGTCAGAAATCAATATAAAATAAAGCAAATGCCTTTAATATTATTCATTTCATCTGTTTCTGTTTTAGGCATGAACGGTGACAATACAGATTCTCAGAAGCTGAATAAAATTATTTCAGAAATACAGGCTTTACAGGAGGTTGTGGCTAGATTTAGACAACTTCGGCTAGATGCTACCGAATTTGCCTGTCTCAAATGCATTGTCACTTTCAAAGCTGGTAAGCAGAAAGAATCTCTTGCTCGCCTGGTCTGATAACTATGAGGTTGTTACTTTAAAGCAAAAACGATGTTTTAAACCAGACATAGCTTTGTATCATCCAACAGGTTTCCCGGTATTGAATTCCAATAGTCAGTGTTGCATTTTGAAAGGCTGACAGTGGAGTGCTGGGGAACTAATGGGAACATTTAATTACCATTGATAGCACTAGCTGAACTGTTTTGACCCACCCAAGAGTCAAGCTGATCTAGTAACTGATCTGCTTTCCAGTGCCTACACACAGTGGTTCCGAACTGAGGAGTTTCCGAAACGCTGCCGCCATAGCAGCCCTTCAAGATGAAGCCCAGCTCACTCTGAACAGCTACATTCATACCAGGTGAGCGGTGTCTTCTCTGAATATTTCTTGCAGGTGTAGGGGTAAAATCCTGCTCTCACTGTAGTGAACGTGACATTTCCACTGACTGAAATGGTGACAGGGCTGTTATAGCAAGAATACATTGGCTGTCAGCCTGCTGGGATTTGGCATTTCCTGATGAAACAGGATCATAGAAAAGGTTGGAGAAGACCCTTAAAATCATCCAGTCCAACCATTAACCTAACACTGTCAAGTCCACCACTAAACCACGTCCCTAAGCACCACATCAACACGTCTTTTAAATACCTCCAGGGATGGAGGCTCAACCACTTCCCTGGCCAGCCTGTTCCAATGCTTGACAACCCTTTTGGTGAAGAAATTTTTCTAAAGGTCCAATCTAAACCTCCCCTGGTGCAACTTGAGGCCATTTTCTCTCGTCCTATCACTCGTTACTTGGGAGAAGAGACCGACCCCCACCTCACTACAACCTCCTTGCAGGTAGTTGTAGAGAGCAATAAGGTCTCCCCTCAGCCTCCTTTTCTCCAGGCTGAACAACCCCAGTTCCTTCAGCTGCTCCTCAGAAGACTAGTGCTCCAGGCCCTTCACCAGCTTCATTGCTGTTCTTTGGACACGCTCCAGCACCTCAATTTATTCAGACAAATGGAAAACTGCTAAAAGGAGAGATCTTCCCCTGGGAAGTGATACCTGCTGTGCAGTTCAGAAGGCTACATTTTATTCAATACCGCTATTAGTGGTGCTCAGAACATCACATCCCACAGCAGTATGAGTGCTTTTCCCTCTAATCCCCCTATCATTTCCCTCATTTTGCAGACATAGAAATTGGGACAGAAGGAAGTTAAAGGGCTCTTCCAAGACACTACCTTGAGTCTGTTCTCAGGTTGAAATGAAAAACCCAGAACTTGTGAATCCCATTTTGGTGCTGCAGCAGAGTGATGAGAATCATTGTTTGGGAAGAAAATCTTCCCCTTGTCTCATTCAGGATAAGTCCCGTGGGATACAGAAATCTTAAAACCCTGCTGTAAAAGCTGTAGCGGTCATCCCACAAAGCATACAGGGGTGAGCCCAGGAATGCACAAAACGTACTACAAAAAGTACAACCTCATACTCTAGAACAGCGGGCTGTGAATAGGTCATTAGCCTCCTCCTATGGACCACTTCAGAGTGGTGGGACTGGGGAGAAGCCTGAAGAGTGCACCTAACATCTTCTGCAACAGCTGCTCTGGTTGGTTCAGGACTTCTGGAGAGCTGTGACAGGTCATGTAAAGTCCATGTCTAAGTCCTTTGGCTGCAGTGGAGGTCCATGAGACTAGCACAGTGGGAAATGGAGCAGTGGAAGAGAAACTTCTATACCATTTTTTCCTTCTGAATCTTTGATCTGATCTCTTAATAGCTCTGCCTAGCAGAAGTCCACTCACTATCAGATCAGATGGCAGCAGTCTCTGAAGCACTTCTATTTAGTCTAAAGGGCATGGCCTGCCCTGGGGACGGGAACAAAAATGCAAATACCATCCAGTTATGGCTAGGTCAGAGCAAAAAGAATAACCGCTGCATAGTAACCTCTTCCTGTTCTTACGGAAGGCCTTTCCCATGAAGATTGCTCCCTGGAGACTCTGAGTGAGACGGGGTCTGTTGGAGAGAGAAGCCAGGGAGGAATGGTTTTACATAGCCATGCTTTCCATTCCAGGCATGGCGACTTTTCCATTGCATTTCTGCGTTGCTGGAAATATTTAGCTACTGGGCTAAACAATATCTGTTGTGAAAGATACTCTTTTACAAGGAAAAAAGTGCAGTCCACTGACAGACTTTGTCACCTTGACTCCAGTGGGATAGGGCTTTCAGCTTGCATTTCATCCTCAGGCTTGAATTTACCTTTTTGCCAGTGTTACTGCGTTATCAGCCCACTGATCTCAGTAGAGTCCCTCTCAACAGGAAGGCAGACTGGAGAAGCAGAGTGTTTCTCCAAACAACCTACTCCTTCTTGTAGGGAGGCCACTGTAAGCAGAGGTTTGAGAATCACTGCTGTAAAGTCACCATAAGCACAGCTAGAATACATATCCTATGTTGTGTTGGCTTCAAAAACTGGGAGAAAGGATGGAAAATATCCTATTACATGAAAATATTACCCGGGGTCAAAACACAGCTTCCTTAACACGAAAATTTCTTTCCAAATGTCAATTTGTATTCAATGTATATGGCAACCAAAAGGGGGCAAAATTACTACCATGACAGTCCAGGTAGGTTTAAATTGCACTTTAAATGACAGGGTATTTATTATAGGTCAAGCTCTACCCTGAACTACATCAAGAACATAGATGTTGTATGAGGGACAAGTCAGAGCAGATCCTGTCTCTGTATTGCTACTGCTCTGAGGGAATAAACAAAGGAGCTAATCAAAACTCAGAGACATTGGTCTATATTCTGCTAACCTCCATTAAAAGAGTTTTCCTTGGGGTCAACCTTCTTGCTCACATGAGTACAAAACACAGGGTTTTAGCACAGGTAGCACCCATCTGTATAATTTGTTGAATATTGGTCTTTTCTATAAAGTAAAAGACTTTCTTTGAAATAATACTTAAAAACTTCAATAACATTTTTTCTCTCTCTGTCTCCCAGGTATCCCACACAACCCTGTCGTTTTGGAAAACTTTTATTGCTTTTACCAGCTTTACGTTCGATTAGTCCATCTACAATAGAAGAAGTGTTTTTCAAAAAGACCATTGGGAATGTACCAATTACAAGACTGCTTTCAGATATGTACAAATCCAGTGACATATAAATTACCTTAAAATAAACAATCAGGATGGACAGTTTGAGAAGAACTTTTACCTATGGAGAATAAGCCTCAACTAACAAAATCTACAGGAAGCATAAGCCTGGGAATGTTTAGCCTTTAAACCCATTGACAAAAAATACCCCGGTAGATATGATTCTGCTGCTCTGAACAGAATGATTTAGATCATGGAGAGAATGCTTTGTTCTACAGAAAAAGTGAAAGTGGTTGGAATTTGGCTGCTATTCCTGTTACTACAGGATGGAGGCAATTCAGATGCCAGTCATAGTTAACAAAGACTCTTCTATTCTCTCATTTAACTGGCAGATCTGAGACACAATGTGAAAGAAGGTACTTTAGTTTGTTCAGTATTTGGAACTGGGTGACCAAACTTGGCTTCTGTTGTAACGTGAGATGCGGTGGCCTTCAGAACTGTTTTAAAAGTAGCCTATGTTGGGAAAATGGTTTTAATATGATAGGCAACATTTAAGACCGGGTTACCAAAACATTGCTTCTGCTATAATACATCATGAAGTGGCCTTCAGAACTGATTAAAAAGTAGCTTATGACAGCAGCTGCATTCTTCCTGCAAAATGAACTGGTGATCTTTGATGCGGATGTCACCACAATTTGTTCAGTTAACATCTCAAAGACAGAAGAGCTTTATAGACTTCCTCCCCAACCTTCCCTCCTTTTCTTCCACCCACAGACACACACTCATACACACACACACACCTGAAAAGGTACAAGTCAAGAAAGGAAGACTAAAACAGCAAAACCAAATACAATGGAGATGACCGCTTCAGTGACCTGCTGGCTGTCCCGTTGGCACAGTGCTGAAACCAAAGGCAACGGTGGCCAAACTCTTTGTCAATGAGATGTGCAGAGAAGTGAAATGACTATTAAAAAAAAAAAATCAATGGAAGGAATTTTATTTCAAAGAAATAAAGGTTGTTGACTGATACAATGCTAACAATTTCCAAAAGTCTCCAATGCCTTTTTAGAAAACTCCAGGTTCTAATGTTGAAGCCTTGTTCGCCTACACCCTCTCACACACAAAAATGTTATAAGCTGCTTATTTGATGTATGAAAAATGTAGAAAAAACATTTAAAGATAGCTGCTGTACTTTTCAAAATTTGATTTGTTATTAGGAACTAGCACTGAGAAAAATCAGCACTTGGACTATCATAGAATGAGTAAAACTTTTCCTGTACAAAGTGGATTAACTGATTTGTGAAGTTAAAAAGTTGTACTCATTGTATTTACAAAGAATAAAAATATATTGAATTTAAATTACTTGTCACTGTTCTTTTAATGCTGGTCCTTCTATTTCTGGATTAGTTTCTTCCACTGTACCCTACTTACCAGGGAACAGAAATACCCTCTACTCAGATGGATTGCCTTGGATGCTGTGGCATCTCCATCATCAGTGGTTTTAAAAAACAGGTTAGACAAGCATTAAAGCAACAGCTTAGGTGATTCTGCCTTGGGACAAAGAGACCTTGAGGTCCTGCATAGAGCTGTCTTCTGTAATCCAAATATACACCTGCTGCAAGGTTTCCTTCTCAAGGAGCTGACACAGAGCTTTTTCTAGGACACAATACCAAATGGATCAGAGGTCTAACCTAGTATAAGTCTTCCGTTTCACGTTATTACAATTTTTAATATTGGTGAATTGTGCAGCTAACAAAGGATGATGAGTAGAAAAACACTGCTTCAGTTAAAAAGATTCTAAAGTTTTATTAAGGTGTCCAATTGTGTAATCACACCAAAGAAAGAGGTTAGCCACTCCCAATGCACAGAACAAGTTGGCAATAGGAGAAGGGAAATACAACATAATGTTCATATGGCAATGAGTGACCGAAGAGCCATGCACACTAAAATGACAGATGGAGATGTACAGTGTATGTCAATGGCTGATTGGTTTTCAGTGTCAAGGAATACAGATCACAAGTGAAATCCTAGCTCCCTTGACTCCAAGCATAAAAATCTCACGCATTTCAGAGGTCAAAATTTTCACCCCAACTCTCTTCCATTTGCACAGTCTGCTAGGTCTCACATTCTATCCTTTCCAATACAGCCAGAACAAAGTATGCAAGACCAGTCTTTTATGAGGCAGGTGAGACAAAGCATGGACTACAGGACTTTAAAACATTTTCTATACAAACTAGGATGGAGCACTTGGGAATGCATTTACCACAAGGCATAGCACGTTGTTAGAAAGAAACCAACAAATGCTTTATGAAGTGTTCTTTCTGCACCTGTAATAACCTTCAACCATTTTCTGCTCTCTACACTAAAAAGAACTGGACAGGGCAGAAAAATCAATTGTGGTTCCCCACTCTGTGACAATTCAGTTTACGAGCTAAGGAAGTTGAACCCAGTGCTGTGCAGAACCCATAACAGAACACTCATTTCAATCAGATTCATGCTGCTGTCCCAGAGCAGCAATAAACACAAACTGCAACCAAACTGCAAGGCTACCACACTCTGTAGTGTGCTGTAGTCCCAGTCCCTAGATCACCCAGGCTAGAGGATGCAACAGAGCATACTGGCTTTCTCCCAGTTGCAAAGCAGGCAGGGCAATGGGTGCACTCCCATCTCACATCCCCTTACCTGCAGGACCTAGCCCAGCTGCAGAGCAGACTCACAAGCTGGGAACAATGCCCAGATCTCTGTGGTTTAGGCACAGCTAATCTCAGACCATGTCTTCCTCCCAGTACTGCAGATTGCACAGAAGCAGAACTAGTTACACTACACTAGAATTAGGGTCTCTAGTTAGCCTGGAAAGACTGAAGGCCAGGTGAAAGCCCAGAGCAGATGTCCTGTCATCCTCAAAGGTCAACACTCCAAAGTCCTCACTTTGGAAATAGCAATACTTTGACATCAAGCATGCAGCTTCAGCTGAATTCTTCCCCCAGCAGATGATACAGATTGTGTCATCATCTTTTAGAGGCAAGATGGGGCATTTACTTTGATTTCTGAAAGAAGCTTCTCTCAGAAAAGAACATTTGAGAAAAATACTTTACTATGTATCTAAACCTAAATAATAAAACTTCATATACATTTAGTCCTTCTTTCCCCATTTCCAAGAATAACTCAACTTTTAAATGTGATTCAACACCACAGGGAATTTTAGAATTGATTTTACATTATCAAGAACTTGCTGAAAAGCTAGACTGTGTTGAAAAGCTAGACAGCTCTGGGCTGCAAGTGGGCTCTGTCAGTTTTGGTCCCTGGTTTCATTAATAGGACTGTTGGAGAGATTTAGCACAGTCTTTGTTAAGTGTGAAGGGGAAAGCAATTTTTTCAGCATCTAACTATTCAGTGTAGCTAGTCACTAGTACTACACAAAATCCTCATTTGTCAGTTCAGTCTTTTACATCCAGATTTCCATAAATTAGTTTAATGGTCTTAGTTAAAAGAAACTAATAACTTCACCAGTAAGCTTGTAGGATGTTCTCTACAGTGATAAGTATAAGAAGGAAAAAAGCAGCAGAGTCAAGTCTAAGCCAATGTGTACTGTTACCAACTAGCACAAAACACTGGATCAGATTGCTACTAGTGTTCTTGAATCTGTTTTCAAGAACATCTGGATAGGTAACTCCCATGTCACATTTGGATGCACTAAGGAAGCTTCTCCAGCCATAGAAGCATCTAGTGAGAAAGACAACTTCAGCAGTGTTCCCTGTGAACTGCAGTTCAGGCATCAACAACCTGTATTTCACCAGTGGTCATACAAACACAATATTACAGCTTCCCCTTCCTTTAATGTTCAGGGAAGTGGTCTACGATCACCTCTTACAGCAGGCTTGTATGACTTCATGTCCCTAATTGTATTTGTAGAGGAGAGCTACTTTAATCTAGGACTGAAGTTATATTATAGGTTATGTCAATATTCCTTTCTCTGTAGGATGGTATAATTTTCACTTGCTAGTTGAAGCTAGATTGATGCTTGTCATGCCAAGTAGAAAGGTACTCTTTTTCCAAACTTATTGAAGCCACAGATCTGTTGACTGCCTACCATGAATAGGGTTCCAGCCTTGGCTCCACAACACAGGAATAGCCTTCAATACCTTTGTATGTTCTTTAACACTTAAGCAGTGACTGCCAGCATCTAAGGGTATTTAGTGCTGGCTGATAGTAACACAAGACTACATTGCAGAAGAGCATCACAGCAAGGCTGAAACACCAGCTCACTTATAGTCAAGTCCCTGTTTCTCAGAAAGCACAAGATATCCCACACTCAAGGTCAAGAGTGACAAAACATTTGAAGTGCATTTTCACTTTTATTTCAAAACTTTAGACAAGTTACTTTAGTATATAAATTTGATTTTTTCCTCTTACAGAATATAAAGATAATTCCCTCATTACTTCAGTATAAAGTGTTTTACAAGCTTGAAGACAATTGCATAAGTGTTTCTCACACAGGGTATCAGAAATAAAGCAGTCTTTCTACAGAAGTTCAGACAGATGACTACCTCAGAAACAGCATAGCAGTTTAGTCAAATACAAGTGAACACGTGACACTACAACTGTGCAAGTTCAAGTAAGGCCAAGTCAGTAAACATTGTTAAGTCATTGCAAATAAGAGTGGAAAGGTTTGTGAGACATTGCCAGGGGTGGATGGTCTCATAGTATAATACTCTTAAATCAAAGATTGAGAGGGATTTAGCTAGAAGACAAGTGAGTTCTTTTATGGTATAAAGCATATGCAAAGACCAAGCAGTGTACTGATGTTAGTGGAAACTTTGTGCCTGTTTATCCTCAGCATGCTAAGACAAACTACAACCTCTTAAAACCAAGCATAAGAACCACTAATGTTTGAGAAGATGTTTTCAGAACTCAAGTATGTCTTATTTTGGATGGTGTGTAGTTTTTGTCTATTACTTCATCTTGTAAGAACATGTGAAGACAGCGCTCGTTCTGTGCCAGTGGGTGGCCTGCAACCCTAGAGAGGAAAAAACAAGCATTAGTACTAACAAATCAAGTCTACTTGCAGCTAGTCAGCAGAGCAAAGTTTTATACCAATAACCCATGGTTGTGCACTTAGGCATAGACCCACTTCCAGTTCACTGTTGGCAACTAGAATGATGTCTGGCAGCAAGACTTGTCATTCTCCCCCAGATGAAGTTAGTCCATAGGAACCCTGAGCTACCTCTGATCATCTGGAAGCATGTTACATTGTCATCTGTCACCTGCAGTTGAGGGGACTATCAAAGTGCCCATCCTAGCATTAGGAAATGTAGAGTTAAGCAAGCCAAGCAGCTTTTTACAGGTCTTGATGCCTTTGACACAGGACACCTTTCTAAAGGCTGCTTAACCCCTCAGTTCTCCACCTAATTCCATAGCAGTTAGCCCAGGCAGAGTTAAAGGCTTACTCCACCAGGGGGTGTGAAGGTCTTCTGAAGGCTCTGACACTGTTGAGAGCAGTGACTTACCATGGTCACTATTCCTAGCACTATAAGCAGCACTGCTGCCCAGCCAGAGGGTACTGACCATTCTGTTAATTGCAGATGTCTTGAGATATGAAACATAAGAGACAGAGCTTGTCTGCTCTAGACTAGACCAGCATCTCTACTGTAGATTTAGTTTTGTTCCACATATAGACTGAGCCATCAGCCTTTTAACAGTAAAGGAACTGAAACTGTATTAGAAGACACTCCCAAGCTTGGAAGAAAACAACAGGGTAATGCATTTAAACCCTTAAAATACCATGCAGCCTTTTGTGTAGGTAAAAATACAAGAGCATCAGAATCCCTGGAAGTTGATCACTTATGCACATGAAAACCTAAAGTGGTTTGCTTTGAAAAAAGTTACATCCAGTTTGGTCCACCAAGACAGGCTGCTTCCTCTATGACAGAAAGCCCCCCATCCTCCCTAGGACAGCCTGTGTCAGCCTTATGGCCTCCATATCTGTCAGACATTTCTACTCTAAATGGACATTACCTAGTAGAATAGGTGTAATACATAGTTAACTCCAGTGGCTCAGCATCAGTACTTCCAAGCACTTTTGTGCATCTTCTCCAAATGTATCTATTAGTGCTTTTTTCACCACAGGACAGATTCACTTGTCACTACTTACTTGTCACTGAAGGTGTCCTTTAGTGAGGAAGCTGAGCTTCCCTATTCAGCTTTGATAAATTATTTCAAGTGCAGTCATAAAACCTATCAATCTTGCCAGGTTTTAGTAAATGGGCAGCAGTCCAAAACACTAGTTCAGAAAGAAGAAAGTCTGGAATAACTAGTTGGAGTTTCTTAGTTTGAGTTTCTTACCCCCATCAGACTGAAGTTGCTGGCCTTGAACTTCAAGAGAAAGATATACAGGAGAAGATGATGAGGCAGCAGCATATTTCTTCTCCCTTTCACGAAGGCTTGCAATTTGGTGGCTGAATTGCAAGACTAGATCTGATCTCTCAGATTCAGCTCTTGGTTTCACATGAATACCTCACTCTGCATTGGCTTTTCCTTAGAATTCTTCACTAAGGTGACCTTTACACATAGCAGCTGCTACTTCAAGAATTATCATGTATCCCACAGTCCAGTTCAGGCAGACAAGAATGTTGCAAGATAGCCACCCCTGTGAATGTCATTCTATGTAGTATTGATGGTAGTGCCAGCAAGCTGGCTCAAGAGAGCTGACTCAAGTAAGCTGCACTGCTGTGATTTAGTCCCTCTTAGATTTTAGATCTAGAGGGATAAAGCTTCTCAACAACATCTATCTTAACACTCCTGGGTATCAAGAACTGACATTGGTGCACCAAGATCTTTTTTGGATATAGTGGTATCAGTTATCTGAGGGACTCCTCTCTAGTTCTAGAGGTAAAGACTAGCTTTGAGAATGCAGCAACATGAATGTATTATCTTCAGGTCTAAGTTCACTAGTACTCAGAGTACTTGGTAGAAGAAGTCTTAAAGCTTCTACATAGTACAAAACTTTAATTAGTAATATTTGCTTGATGACTTGGTCATGCCATTAGAATAAATTGATGAGGTTGAATAGCTAGGAGTTGTGCCTGAAGACCCTTGTTCCAGCTGTACTCAAGTCTGCCACTACATCAATATCTTCATTAACAGTCTGCTTTTATGTTTCAAAGGACGAAAAACTGACCAAGAAGTTTTACACTTCCACAAGATCAACCTGTTACTTGCTGTAGGACTAAACAAGTGATACCAGTAAACTGGCCACTCCCTTTGTCAGCTATACTTTTTTTCAGAGATTCCAGTTAAGATGACTGTTGTACTATCAGCTGCTTCAGAACATAAACAGCCCTCTTCCCCCACATATTGCTAGACTCAGCATACAAAACTTTCAGTAAGTGCACTTCAGCATTTAGAGTCCCAAGCCTGTGTGGATAAAAGTTGTACTTTACAGTCATGACCTTGATTGTACAGCCTTAAACCCCCACCCCACCCCATTCCATCTTACTATAAGCATATCTGCCATCATGTAGTGTAAATGCAGAACTAGATGCCTTGGAAATTGATTCCACTTGTCTTTGAACAGAGGAAAGAGCAGTCTGAAGTATTTTACCTGCTCAGAACCATTATCAATACCTCTAACTTGAGCTAACAAGCAACTATGTTAAGAAAAACTTAAAAGATTTCATACACACTTACTTGCACAGACAGACAATTTTAGTAAACTAGTCACTTGCAACTCCAAAGATACATGCCTGAACTAACTAACAATGACAAGCAGATTGTTATAAGTTCTGGCTTAACTCAGACATCCTGTGTCCCTATTAAACAGCATTACTATTGAACAAGATTAGAATGCTAGTGGAACTGACAAGCTTGAACTTTTAAAGGGAGCAGTCCCAAATCCAGTTGGTCTGAACAGTGCTGGCGCTAGAGACCAGAAGAGCTGATTAACTGACACTGTTCCTTCCTACCCACTGTTTGGATCCACATTGTTAAAGAGATTAAAGTAGCTCTTCAGGTCAATACATGGAGAGTAGTTAGTAGTGTCAGATGGTAGAAAAAGAATCATAAGACTTTGTTACTATAATTTCTGCTCACCCTTTGAAAGGCAGTGACAAAACCCCAAGCATCTATTGCAAACTATGTAGGTGCATACCTCAGGTAGTGTTTTTACATCTTCATAAAGATTCTCATGATGATTAGAGAAAATATGCATCATTACACAAGCTGATAATACCTCACATCTGCAATCAAAGTAAACTGCTGTAAGCCCATTGTAAGCTCCATTGTTCACCCAGTGGAGGACACCTTTTCAGAAATGAAAAAGTAGAACTATTTTGAATGCTATAATTTTAGTAGTAATTTGCATAAATTAACAACAACACTAACATTCATTTCAGCTGTTTAGGTAAACACTAAGACATCTAAACTAAACACTGGATGAGCAATGTTAGTATGTCCTACTGCAAGATTATGTGGAAGTTATTACTCTGAACTTAGTGCAGCTACCATAGTTAGAGGATTAGCAGCTTTAATTAAATTTTCTGGAGCTGAATTCTGGGTTTGTCTCCCGATAACTAGATCAAACACTTACTTGTTTATGAATTGTTCGAGAGCCTGCTTCCTTTCCTCTATAAAGGAATCATCAAATATGCCATCATCTCCTCGGAAAGGGAGCTGACGGAGAAGAGCTTTTCCTGGAAGAGGTGGAACCACAACCTGAAAGATTTAGAAAAGTGTCCATAAGTACAGCCTGTAAGCAAGTTTATACACCTCCTATGCCACCTCTTCCTCCTAGAGGACCCAACTGAATCACATCCCTAGTGAAGCAATAAAACGTGACCAGAGAAGAACAGTATCTGCCCATGGAGGTAAGGTAAATTCAAGTAGTCTAACTCCAAATTAACTCAAAACCATGAAACAGCCTCTAGCATTGTATAACAGAGGTTTGCTTAAAGACTGACAATCTTTTAGTTCTAGACATTTTCAACCACAGCATCTGCTCTATATGATATATACGCTTTATAACAATGATAACATTTCAGCATCAGTACTCTTTGTATGTCTGCGAAGACTTGTATTTACCTTCCACTTTACCCACCTTGCTTTCTCTTTCTAGTTCATTCCTTAGCCATTCAAAGTCACTGTATCTTCTTCTGACTGTAGATTCTTTCAATTTGAAGATAGGTAGATTTGTCTGAAAACAAGACCATAAGCTATTGATTAGATAAAATAGAAGTTTTAATAAGCAGAAGCAAGAAACAAGCTGTTAAGCTACAAATTAGTTCCACTTAAGCAACAACAGTATTGAGAAACACTCAAGATACAGAAATACAGATAAAGTTCTGTAAGCTACATGAGTAAGCTGTGCCTCAAGCCGCTTAACTGTGGGCCTCATTTATATGGCATCCTAATCACTGGTATTTTGCCACCATATCACCTAGCAGATTTGCTGGCCACTTGAGATGTTCCTAAGGTTGCACAAGCACCTGCTATTTTTACTGTCTCAGGTGCAGAAGCACAGCAGTCATTCTTGGCTAGTGCCTTTTATTTTTTTGTTGTTTTATTTTAAGTTGTAAGCCATCTCACTGAGCTTCTGGTCGCAGTTTGAGTGGGTATCTCTGTACAGTATAATTTGTAGGATGTATGCTTAAGCTATCATTGAGTGATACTTTTGGCTGCTCAAAACCCTCCTGTACTAGGCAGGCCTATGACTATGGGCCATTGTATTACCTCCAGACAATAACAATTTTTTTAGCTGCCACAGTTTAAAAGTACTAGAGAAGTTAGTTGTGTACTTTCACATTATGCTATTTAGTCCATGATTTACAAATGATAAGGTACAGAACGGTATTTTCTTATGAAATCTCTTATTGCTAAATGTTTAAAAGTAATCAAGCTCTCCTTCCCAGGTAAAACATTGTTGATTGTACTAGTGACTAATAATAGTCTTAAGTGCAATTTTATTATGTCAGAAGTCAGGCTTTATAAACACTCTTGTCTTGAGGACAAGAATACTCTACTCAAGAGTGAATAAAGCTAGGTCCCCCAGAGTACATGAAGGAGATTCCCAGAAGTACTGGATTATTTTTCTCTGATTTCAGCTACTGGCTTTTTAAACAAGTTCAGCCTTCCACATTACAATATCAACCCTTTGTCAGTGTCTTGGGTAGAAAGCCCTTTACAATATTTAACATATAGGCTCTCACCTACAGAAAATATTCCATTCTGCTCTCGAGTTACTTACAAGAGGGATTAGAATTGAATAAAAGCAGCTAAAAAACAATGAGTCCCCAGGTCTTCAGGAACTCTTTTCATGCTTCTGGGTGTGAAGTCTATAAAGTTAATCTCTAACCAACATATCAGGCTTACAGGTATAACGTCAGGTAGAAGTGCCAATTGAGTTCATTTTACCTTCTACAATCCCTTTTGAACTTTTGACATGCTAGCCCAGCTAGCAAGTTGGTGAAAAGAACTGTTAAGAGTACTCGTTTTCCCTCTAGGTTCCAAAATCTTCTTCCATTTTGAGCATAAGCACAGGAAACATTTAAACTGAAGAGTATGTTAGAAGGCTCCCATTAAATTAAGTGGCTTACAAGTCACAACTTGACAACTACACACTAAAGGAACATGTGTGTCCCCTGTCATTTGGTCTGGATATGAATTAGAACTATCTGTTGAGATCAACTTCTAAACCTTGTGTTACTTAAAACCCAGAAACTGCAGCAATTCACCTTCTAGAAATTAGTACTGATAAAGCAGCGTTCTTCAGATATGCAGCTGTTAAAAAGGATCTATTTTAAAAAAGCAATTTGAGAGTACTCTTTTATACAGCTTAACCAATTCACATCTTAGGTCCCTATTTTTAACTCAGGATATATTCACATCTGAAGTTACTGCATGTGCCTTTCTCATTATGGATTATTACCCCATTTGAGCAGACAATTTTTTCCTTCAGTAGGAAGGGTTTCAGCATGTCCTACTGCCTCTGTTTACCATGGGTAGACAGTTTTAATTAAGCAAGCCAAACAGCTGCTGAAGCACAGGCTATTACTGGGCAAGAATTTGGTAGAAGGACAACCCTAGGGTGTCAACAGAAACTTTCAATTTCTACTGAAGTGTCACTTTAAGACTATACGGGATATTAAAAAAGTTATCAGCTTCACAGTTTTAGTTGAGAGTTATCCTTGTTTAGTCACTGAGGTGCCAGTAGCTATTCTGAACACTGTTCATGCTTTGTTTGCCTACTAGAACAGAGATAAGAGTAAGGCACAAAACTTGAAGTCAGGCTAGTTTCATTTTTACAAACATTTCTCCCCATGCTCATTCAGCATTACACTGTTGGCTTTCTGGCCTGCTGAGCTGCAAAGTCTACTGTCATGAAACTCATGACCCAGTTTGGCACAGCCCCTGGAGCATAGCTCATTCCTCTGATAAATTCAGCATAATTACTGCAGCAATTTGTTTTTTCTACAGTGTAATAATTAGTCTCATTTTTACCAAAACATTTTCAACAACTTCCTAGTCCAAAATCATGCCTCTTAGCAGTTTGAATGCAAGCCCTCAACCTGAAAGGATTATGCATTACCTAAGACATTAGACAACCATAAGTTACTAGTCAGAATTGCAGATAAAGCTTTATTCCAGAAGGACCAATAAACCAGCTCTGCAGAAGCGCCACATAGCCCAAAATCCTAAGCATAGAAAGACAGTAAGACAAGACAAGATTCTGTCTAGCACTCCTTCCGTATCAGACTTTATGTAGATACGCACTAGGCGTTCTCTGACTACTGCCAAACTAACAGTCTGTATTCTGCTGGGTGAGTTAATGGCCAAGCCAGTACACTAGAATAAACATTGTTAGAACTGGTGCCAAGTTAAATTACATAGTTAAACAGCAGATGACAAACCCAGACCCTTAAGTCACTTCTGCATTTCTCCACTCTGATGCCAAACAAGTTTCTACAGTCATTTGGCTAGAGTTCAACAAACTGGTAATGGGAAGCAGTGGTTGCCTGCTAATAGATTTCAGGGCAAAACCTGTATTCACAGTAAGCATGTTTCTTCAGCTACATTTATGTTTTTATAACATATTCAAACTCCAAGTCCAAGCTCAGAAGGTTCCCAATTCATCTCAGAAGTAAATGACAGTCCTAAAGACAGTAGCTTGGATAACCAGGTAACAGTCTTCTAGCTGTTACTACAGTCAATCCCCAAGCTATGCCCAGTTAGAAGTCCAGAAATTGTTTATGTATACAAGCGAGGAGACTTTCACAGACAGAATGCAAGTAGTCCAAGTACTAGTCAATACTGTCCATTCAGCTTCAGATACACAGGTCTCCAATGCAGCCATTATGGCATACAAGTTACCTTAAAAACAGGAGGAAAATTAGAGTACTTTATTTAAAATACATTAGTTTACAATTCTAAGTAATTTCAAGTGTTCTGTTACCTAGACTAGATTAATTTATCCAGTGAGTGGAAAAAGCCCTGCAAATAGCCACACTTGCTCCTACAAATTTGTTCCCACACAAATTAAATGCAAATAGCATTTGGGTTCCTTCAAAGAGCATGCTGACACACCACAAGATTGACTCCAAATGTCACTGCAGCCCAGTCCACCCCCACAACTGCCGAAACTCCACAGCTGTAGTTGTCCAGGATAGTTTGAGGTAAATTGGATTCATTTCCTCATCTGCCAATGTAACTCAGCAGCAGCACTGCATTGCCCATGTCTCCCACTCCTAATAGACTGAGAATAAAGCTTCACTGTTGCCATAGCACCTACTTTGATGTTGTCTTTTCAAGTAGGTTATGGTAGCCTTGATACAACTCTATTTCCATTAAAATAGAGTGAAAGAAAGCACTCAGCACACTTTTGATAGAAGTTTGTGGCCTTGACTCTCAAAAGCTAAATTCAAGCTTCTTACTATCTCTTCATACAAGCTGTAATCTTTGTCAACAGACTACACCCTTTGGCTACATTTACAGTCAGCCAGTGGGAGCTCTGGGGTATTACATTAAGTAGCATTCAGGGTGGATAAAAAAGTATTACAGTTTTCTTAACGCAAGAGCCTGTTGTCCTTTAGTAGAAGAAACTGGCTCCAGCAGTCCACTGTTATTACAAAAACCTTGCCAGTGGTTTGTTTCTGTCCCAACTTGACATAAGCAGCTACCTCCCCATTTCCTACAATTATAAAAAGCAAGAAAGAAGGCAAATGTGCTCTAAACTTCAGTTGCTAGGAGTTTAGATTTTTGCTGTGTACTTTACTGAAGGAAAATATCTTTCCCCACTGCAAAAGGTCAGATAAGGGGTTGTTATTTTTCTAGGTTTCAGTCCTTTTGATCACAGCAGAGTTCAACCTCCCCTTTTATCCACTTGATGTCCAGGTCTACTACATGCAAAAAATCTGAAGTTAATAGAACACTGAAAAATCTGACTGTATGTATACACCCAAGTTTTAAACAATGCTGACTTAAGCTATACCAATAACTATAGAGCTTCTCACTCCACAATACTGAGACATGGAACTAGGATGTTTTCCATCTTAAAGACTAAGGCAGTGAAATCCTAGTAGCAACACAATAACAAAGACTACCAGTCTTCAGACAAGAATTAACCTTTGCCAAGTCCAATGCCTTGAGCTCAGAGTTGCTCTATGAAAATTAGCATAGGGGTGTCTGGGTTTTTGCCAAGCAGCATCTATTGTCACCTGATCAAGTTCACCAACATCATGAACAGCTGAATTATGGTGTGCCATGGTCAAAAGGCTCAAAGCAGGGTAAGTCTAGAAAAACAGATTGTTTACTGATTCTTTATTCTTCAGGTTCCACGCTCAGAAGCCATAGGTAAAAACAGGAGCCTGCTTTAAGGACACACACAGGCAAAGACTTTTATAACACCCAGGCAGAATTAGTAATTATTTCTGGATAATTATTTCAGGCTTAGCAAGCCAAAGCCTCCTTTGAAATACCAAATATTCCTTTTAAAAGAGAAGGGACTGCTATTTTTACACAATTGCAAGGTATAACTGCCATATGCTCTGGTTTGGCCCGCTGTAACGTTACCATTCATTGCTCATTGAGAATGACTGAAGAGGGATCACATTAAGTTGATGCTTTAGCATCATTAGGTAACATCTACTAGCTATGGTCAAATGGGGCCAACAAAATTGCAGTGGATTGCTGCAATTGACAGTTTTTACCAGGAACAAAAGTTTTAATGTGCTTTGTGAACTAGAGACTGTCCAGTATCCCTACACTTCAAACATGCAAGAAACAAGCAATAAGTAACTAGTATAGAAGTAGGCATACTAAGCAAAATATTCTCTTTGTATTTCGAGTTTTATTGGAGCAGTAACATTCACATTGAGTAGGCACCTAACAGCTACAGAAAGGCTGATAGCTCCTCTTCATTAATTTGTAGCATATCTTAACACTTTGGGGGTGCTGCAGCTTAGGACCATAGAAATAGTCTCTGAAGCTTTATTTCCAGGTATAGAGGTGGCTTTAAACCACTTAAGATACAGCTTCATTTTTTTCCCCTGGATTTTAGAGTAAAGCTGCTATACACCAGCTTATGGTTACGCTTTCAAGATCAGCTTTGTGGCCAAAACAACCTATACTGTCATGTGCCCCAGAAGATCCTCCCATGACAGCAGTTTTGAGCTGGATCCTCAAGAAACAGCCACAGAAGGAATACATTCACAGACCTGTCTTCAGTCGGTAAAATATTTGGTTTTATACCTTGATCAGAACATTAGGGCTACTCAATCCTTCTCACATCAAAAAAGTCACAGCAGCAACAGCAACTTTAGACCCTACACTCAGTGCTAGAGCTTCATAGGGCATTTGCATTATGTACTTGCTAAAACAGCCTGCAGTAGTACAACTGGCATTGCATTACCAAGTGAAAAAACTTTAAAGAAAATAATTCCCCTACAGTTAGAAGCTCATAAACCTACACTGCATTATTTATTCCCCCAGATAAAAACAATAGAGACCTGACTGCTCTAAAGTTCAAGTTGACACTTTCTTGGCAAGTCATCTGAAAATAAAGATGTATCAAAGTACTCTGGCATCACATGCCTACCTGGATCACAGCCATCTGTCCTACAAAGATTAGTCATTGTCCCATTTGATTTGGTCTGTTCAGCACTGTACTAGAGTGCACTCTTAATACATGACAATCAAGGCCCACATTGTATGCACAGAAATAAAGATTCCAAGTCACCAGTTAAACTAGTATACTAATAAGAAGCACTATTCAGAGACTTGGTTATTTTATTTACACAGTAACAGACATCAACAATAAACTAGTTCAGTACCTTTGGACTAGGCTCTTGAACTTAGTTTAATCAAAAACCTCTACAAAAAAATCAGCTGCTCAGAGCTAATACATGCAGTAGACTTGTAAATCCATTCTCCTTGCTTCAGAAGTTTTTCATCCAAGCCATTCCACTTCTCTGTCTCCCTAGTCTGTGTCCTGGGAAGTTCTTAGCCTTCCAGATATGCTTTTCTGAATTACTGCTCAATGGAACAATTAATGTTTGTAAAGATGCAGTACCTGGCTGTAGAGCAGAAAAACAAAGTCGCCTGAAACAGTGCATTTTTATTCTTTGAGGAGTCTAAAAATATCTAACTGGTAGCAGTGTCTAGAATAGGGTATTAAAAGAGTAATTAACTAGAGTTAGAGTAGACTTGCAGTGTGATGCAAGATTTGCAGTAGTAGAGAAATAGAGAATTAGTGCTGATTATGCATCCCTAAACACATCCACACTGAGTCAGTGTTTAGTCATTACTCCACCACAAGCTTCACTGACTACAAAACTGAACAATGCTGATGTCAACTATGTGTAGCAGCAGATTTGATTCTTCTCATGGTGGGAGAAGAGTCTGCAACTTCAAACCGTGCCAAACACATGAAGGACAGGAAATTTGGTTCCGTTCAAGGACAGAACATTTCAAAGACACATTCACCAGATCAAGTGTGCCACTTTGCAACACCATGGCATAAGACAAGTGCTTTCTGAGCAAGTTATACTTTCAGTTCATTTACCATCTTACTCTGACTTGATTTGATCACAGAAGTCAGACTCAAATCAGTCATACAAGTTAGACTACTATAAATATGCTGAAATGCAAATACTGTATCCAAGCTACGTCTTGAAAAAAAAGGGTTAAGACAAGAACAGACTTTCAAAAGCAGCTCAAGTTTAGCAGTACTTTGATATACTTCCCCAATCCTTTGAGACCAATACTATTCTTAACACTGCAGGCACTTTACAGCCTGTGTGTTCATTTCCTTCCCCACACTGGGCATATGTAGTCAAGTACCTCTGAAGGTCTACAGAAGTCTTTGTGCAGAAGACACAGGAAAGGTGACTGCTGCCTTGAAGAGCACTGGCACCACCCAAGTGATGCATTTCACACCATCTGGAAGCACAGCAGCAAGGTGTTACCTTTCTACACCTCAAGACAAGCCACTGAGCCATGGAACCTCGAGAAGCTAAGGTGTGCCTTAGTGCCGAGTTTAGTGATGCTGATTAGAGGCAACAGGCCATTTAACATTAAAGAACATAATTAAGATGACAAAGGTTTTTTGTTTAAATTTGATTTGACTAAAAAGAATTCTTTAACTACTTGGACTAGTAGCTCCTGTAACAGGTATTTTATTTTAGTTCTGTCAGTTTGAATATTAATATTATTGAGTATTAAAAATAACTTCTCTGCAAGTTCTCACTAACCATAAACAGATAATTTAACCTTTTAGTCTAGGTGACAAACCCAACTAAAATGGGCAGCACAGAAGTCACTTTTACAGAAAAAATAACAGATGAAACTGTGTTAATAAAGGGCTATTTTCCCAAACATAGCAAGTTCCTGGATATCCGTATGCTTTGTTGACAGTATTTAACCAATGTGCTTATCTCCCATGGCACTGCTTTTATAGTGGGTGTACAGCTCTGAAGTGTGTCACCAGTTGTTAGGATCAGAGTTTGCTTGTAAAGCTTAAGTCTTGCCTCCTTAAAAGATTTAGCAACTGAAGCTATTGCACAGAATCTGAGCAAAGATGTTCCCGTTGATCCACTTACCAGGAAAACTATTTGTTTTGACTACAGTGGAAGTCAAATGATACCTGGAACTGGATTGAGGACTGCAGACATGCTATAGGATAATGTTTGTTCTACCTTTGTTTCCTGGAATTTAGAGAGAAGACTGGCTTACAGCTCATAAATAGTAACAGGTATTTCACATGCCCTTGTTGAAGAGTATTGACATGCACAAGCCCACCCTGAAAAGGTGTTACAAGTAGGAGGGAACAACCACCACCCCTCTGTTGGTGGTTCCTGAGTGAACAGCTAATAAAGACTCATGAGAAACAGCATATAGCATGCAAGGGTATTTATACTGAGAATTTAACTGTTGGTTCACACTTTACCTCAAGTGGTAAAGGCAATGAAGTAGTTTGTATTACTTTAACAGGCAGTCTAGTTGATTATGTTAGTTTTAGCCACTGCACAGTCACCTTACTGTGATCATCTAGATACCTGTAGATGACTATTTTATCAAGTTTTATTTCACTAGAAAAAGCACTTGGTTCTCTTTTTAGCTCACCCTAAGCTTTCACACAAAGGATACCTTAGAATGGTACAAACTGACTGCCTAATGCTGCTGTTGGAAAGCAAATTCTCAACTACCCTGTCAAGAACATAACCCACCCAAATTTGCCATTTTAGCACTGCAGGATGGCATTTTCTGTCATTTACCATTAGTGAACAAGATCTTTAACTTTCATTGCCAAGCTGCACTGCAGTGGCATACTGCTACACTGTGTGCCTTATACAGGTTACTACAGTAGAAAGCTTTCTGCCATCACCCTGTCCAGTTTGCCAGGAACAGAATGTTACTTAATGCAAGTTGAGGCTCAGAAAGTCAATACTTTGGCCAACTGACTACCTGTGAGGTAAGCTGCCCCACTGGAAGTGCTGTACAGGTTCTACCCGCAGCACTCTTAAAGAGCTTAACTGCTTGTGAAAGTACCATATGTTTACTACAATGCACAGCCATCCTACTAGCCTGCAGAGACACACGCTATGAAAAACTTTCATAAGTACTGAAATACAATTGACTTGCTTATCCAGTAGTCTACTGCTGAGCAGTCTACCTAAAATTTTTGAGTTCCCCATTAGGCTTTCCAAATTCCACCAGAAGTTCATGAGTACAGCAATACAAGAACTAAAGCATGAGGTTGTTCCACTTATTGTTTTCCAACCAACAGATATGCTTCAGCTGCAATATCAGTAGACAGCTTGCCAATAAAACCTTCGGGGGAACTCTGCAGTATTTCACACAAGTACTTTTTGCAAGATATTAATTATCAGACATCAGTTCACGAGTGCTAGCGAGCTCAGTCTTCTCCAAAAAAGTTAAGCTTTGAGATTCACAGAAAACAATCAAGATAGAATTACCCTTGGGTCGAGTTCATAAACACCACGACAATGGTACAAGTCTAACTGCATCAATGCAAACTTGAATCTCAGTGTCCTCTGACAATGTTACTGGCTTAGCATGATCTCCAGCCATAACATGAGGCTATCAATAGCTTTTACAAGAACTTGGCAGCAGTTAAGCCATCCATTTCTGCACCACTTAACATTTTAAGGTGTTAGTTGAAGACATAGCTTTCCAGATATGATACAGGTAACTCACTCCATCTTCTCACATTTGTTCTGCTGCACTGCTGGGGGAAACTGCAAATGTCAGCTGCTACGTTGTGACCACAAGCAGTTGTCAAACCACAGAGGCAAGCTGGTGGCTATTGTCTGCCACGCTCCAACAAGCAGCTTATAGTACAAGTACACTCTACCTTTTAGAAATACAATATTACAGCAATTCAAGTTCGAACTCTTCTCCCATGCTGTAACTTGCATATTAGCAACATGGTCTGTGTTCTGCTGAGAAGCAGTTAATTGATACAAGTTTAGACAGCAAACATAATTCTGCATGACTTGTATTACCTGCTCTGTAGCCTTCCAGCATACGGAGACCTAAAACTCAGTTTTACAGTTCATGATAGCTATGAATGTATACAGCATGGATGCACTATGTGTACAGTGGTGCACAACTGGAAAGGGAATGATCATGTATTGTAAGAGATAGTCCTGCATACAAGCATGCAGAGATGCCAGTAAGGAGGGTGGAGGAAACAATGTTTATATAACAGTCAGACTAGGAGGAAGTATAGAGGAAGGTCACAGTATTATCACTGTGTACATTTGTTCAAGTCACTTCTAGGTCTTCATTACAACAGGAATCCAGAATTTTCTACCCCAAACAGCACATGGGCCAAGAGTAATCTGTCTCAAAACTTGCTTTTTTCCTTTCCTTTCCGCTGAAGAACTTCAGTTGGGGATTTTAAAAAATTATTATTTCTTTAATCCCAGCAAATTTGGTCTCATTCCCAAGGCCATATCATAGCTAAGTCCCTTTTGTATCATCTTCCCTGGATCCAGCAATTCCAAATGCTCAGTCTCATGGAAAGAAAAGTCATCAGGAACTTAAGGCACAAATACTTCCCAGCAAGGTAGAGTTACATCTTTCTGCTAAGTGGACAGCTAGGGTCCCGATAAGGGCAGTGTAATGCAACACAAGTCAGCAAATTCTAGTTTGTCATCACAGATAGGCCAAACACAGGCTACAATTGGTTGGACACATCCTGAAACATGAGCATAGCTACTGGACATGACAATTTAGGAGCATCAGAATTAAAGAAGTATCCTCCCTAGTAGCTTCAGATCTCAGTTGATTTTGCTTTTTTAAGTAAAGTTACACTAAGCTGAGAACTTGGACCTTTAATACCAGAAGATACACACAGGGTTTTAGTCTTGTCTGAAGAATTTTAGTGACCAAGGCAGCAGCCCCCCAGCTGAAGCCTTCCCCGCCATGAAGGCATGGGCACTCCATGGTGTCCAGTGAAAGAACTCATATTGCAGTGAAGGTGTGCAGTGGGTCAATGAGGCTTCTTCACCCTCTATTACTGCCTGTAATAACTGACCAGGTTCAATCAGCTGTGACAGAGTAAAGCTATACAAGGTAGTAGACTCAACCACAAGCTACAAAAAAAAGATAAAATTGTACAAGGTTATCTTTCTCAGCTGAACTTATGCCTGGCAGCGTAGACTAAAAGGGTGCCCTGCCTCAAGTCCCTGCCAGCCACAGGCAAGGACCATGCCGTAGATACTGCATTTTTCTGTCCACTCCTCCAGGCCCTGTTTATGAAACTAGAAAGACCAGGAAACATAGTAATGACTTCACATAGTTTTTTTCAAGCTTAAGTCTACTAGCCTTTGGGGCAAGTCAGTGAACATGGCCCTTCCAGCTAGGAAGGCATCTAGTGCTACTAAGAAAAAGTATTTGATAGCACACGGTGAGAAACAGCCCCATTTATTAGGCACTCAATTTATATTTCAGGTATAAAAGAAAACAGAAAGCCCTCCCCCGTATACACTCACCTTATCACTTCAGCTAGCGTTGATCTAGCACATGTGCCCACTAGACTTATTTACACATTCTCTATGGGTTTTTGAGGCTGCTGGAATCCTGAACTTGACCTCCTTCTCTGGGCAGATCCACCCCTATTACTACACCTCAGAGAGCTGAGAGTTTGCCCTCTTCTATTTACTCCGAAACAGGCAAGCAATTGCGCGCAGTACAGCAATATTTCAGTCTAATGACAGCTGTGCACAGCAGTGCTGAAACAGCATTTGTCCTTTGGTTATCTACGCCGACACACCTTGTCTTCGCTACCACCAGACCCTCGGAGTTACCAGCTCCGGTCGCTCGCAGAAGCCGGGGCCTGCTCTCACGCCGAGGACGAAGCCCACCGCTGCTCTGCCATCCCCTCCCCAGCGGTACTCGCCGCATCAGCTGCGAAACCGGCCCTGAAGGACACGGCGGCGGCAGCCCGTCACCGCCACCCCGGCCCGGGGACACCCCTCCCGCTTACATAAGAGCCGGCCGGAGCCCAACACCGACACACAGGCCCCGCATTCGCCTTCTCTCCCCTCACGTTTGCTGCCCAAGGCGCCGGGGCGCGCACATAGCCCGCGGAGCCGCCCGCTGGGCGACCCCGGCCTGGGCCGGGGCGGAGGCGGCGGGGCCGGCCCCTCAGCGAGCCGCAGCGGGGCCGGGGCCGGGGCTGCCGCCAGCGTCCCGTCCCCCCCCCCCACCGTGCCGGACCGGACCGTGCCCTCACCTTGACGCGGATCTCGTAGGTGGTGAAGCGGCCGCGGCCCACCCCCACCGTCTGCGGGTTGCCCACGTCGATCTCCAGGAAGTTGCTAGGCGGCCCGTAGGCGTCGTTCAGGTTCTGCGGCTTGCTGATCAACCGCCGGGTGTCCGCGATCGTCTCGGCCATGGCGGAGCGGGCGCCTTTCTTTCCTCCCCCCTCCTCCTCCCCCGGAGCGCGGCAGGACGTGAGCGAGGGAGCGAGCACCGAGCGCCGCCGCCCCGCGCCGCCCGCCCTCTTATCGCCCCGCGGCCAGCTGACTGCCCGGCAACGCGCACCCACGCCGCCGCCGCCGCCAGCGGATGGGCCCGCCGCCGCGCGCAAGGCAGGCTGGGCTTTGTAGTCCTCAGCGGCCGCCCCCCTCGCTAGGGCCGGCGCGGCCGCCCGCCCTCCGAACTACAGGTCCCGGCGTGCGCGGGAGGTGCGGGGCGGTGGCGGCGAGAACTGGTTTCTGGGGCCCGCCCGACAGGCGGGCGGCGCGGCGGGCCGGGTGCGGGCTGAGGGGCTTGGCGGTGCTGGGGGTGTCGTGGGGCGGGGGTAGGGAGCGGCCGGGGTCTTCTCGCTGATTTCTCCCGCTTGGGGCCCGCAGTGAGTCCCCTCCCCTCGTCCAGGGAAGGAGCGCCTGTGCGGCGGCGTGTTTTGGGGGGGAGGGTTGTGCGGTGCGGGCGGCCCCGGGAGGCCGCGCCGTGAGGCGACCCCGGGGCGGCTCGGCTGGGCCTGGCCCCCGGTGAGGCCTCGGCCTCGGTTGATGCGGTTGCACGGATCAGGGACGTAGGCAGACAACGGCGATGCGATTCGGCCAGCGCAGCGGCAAGCTAACCGATTTTTTTTAAACCGAAGAAGGTTTTAACAACACGTGGCAATAATGGTACATAACTCCTGGCTGCGGCTTGTCACCTGCAGCCCTTAAAGAGTGCAGAAAGGAAGGATTGCTGTTCATGACGGGTGGGGCATCCCAGGTAGGTTAGGTTGGTATATTAGCCAGAAGCATAATCGAGGTCTCGGTGTGAGAGAATAAGAAATGCAATGGCATTGTCAGTGGACATGAGCAAAACTGTACATATCAAGATCAGGGAAGAAGGCAATGGTGTAACCAAGATATGAAATGCTGAGAGCCAGGTTGAAAGGACTGGATAGGAAATGCTGTATATGCAAGGTGTTAGGCAAAAGGAATCAGCCAGGTATTAAGTGTAGGCTGGAGGAGATGCCTACCAAAAGCTCTGTATTGAAAACAAAGTTTTCAAGGTTATTGACCTAACCTGAAAGTAAGATGGCAATGTTGCCTGTAGCAGCCTTACAGCTTTTAAAAAAACAGCAAGTTCTTGAATTTTCACAAATTATATGCATTTAATAGCGGTATAACCAAGTGGCCCAGTTTTTATATCCTCACAGCTTACGAATGTAACAGTTTGTGCTCATTTCTTATACAGGAAAGGATAAGAAAGGAAAACTGTGTTTCCAGAAGGGGAAGGTAGTTTAAGACATTGAAGAATGATGGAAAAAAGAACGACAGAAGGGGAGGAGGAGAGCTGATGCGATTGTTCCCTCCCAAGACATTAAGTCTTTGATTCTTCTGTACCTGTCTCAGGTAGATGGTGTGTTACGATAAAAGAAATGTTGCCAAAAGAAGTGGAATGCTTGCCTTTTTGGTGTACCTAAGACATCAGTGAATAGAAATTACATTAACCCGTGGCTAATATTTCTAAATGACTCAGAGGTCTTCCAGAATTTTTTTATATCTCATAACAGTACCCCTCCAATGATTAAAAGCATATATCATTTTCCTTGTGAAAGTGTTCTAGGGTCACTATGTTCTATGTCTACACAACATTCTATGCAGATAGAATGAGACTGTAGGAAACTAGTTACATTTTTTTTAAAAATCTGTTTCTAGGCAGTCAGCAAAATAGTAGGCTGCCCACAAATCACAGCTGAGAGATTCAAAGTTAACATCTGGCAAGTTTGGTTAGCAGTTGTCTGTGTTAAGAAAAAGATAATCAGAAAGCAGAGATGGACCCAAAGTACAAAAATAGCCCATCCACATAACCAGTATGCCGTAGGTGGTTTGCTTGGTAAATTTTCTGTGAATTTCCTGCTCATCACTCCTCCAGTATTTCTTCCCCTTACTAGTGCACCTTCCTTACATCCTTTCTTTATGCTAATAGCTGCCAACTCTTCACTTTATAATTATAAACAGAAATGAAGCTGACAGAGTTTTATAAAGAAGGAGTGGAAGGGAGCCTTACCTGAATTATACTAGTTATTAAACTGGTCTTGCAGCAAGGCAAGAAAAACCTCATTAATTCTACTGAGATTACATATGCATGCATCTGGATAAGCTTTTGTTTGTTACACAACCTGTGCTACCACATCTGACTGCAAATGTGAAGATATGGCAAAGCACTGGTATTGTCTTAAGTAAGTATAATGTATTGTCTGTCTCCTGGCTAAGCCTGGTTTCATTTTCTATTCCAAAGAAACAGAAAAAGTGCCTAATACTGTATATTTGTGAAGTTGGTGAGCCTATGGTGAATCAAGAATATAATTTGTTCTAATGCTGGATAAATAACTAAGAGTGAGGCTTAAATTGAATGCTTCTCTCACAGCATACCATCTTAGCACCATTGTTCTATCTGCTTTTCTTAATAGACATAACTGGTGGTGGAGAGCTGCTGTATGGAGGCAAGCTACAGGGAGTGAATGTTTTAGTGACCGTGTGTCAATAGCATTGGTAAGTAAGGAGCTTACAGTGATTTGGTGAGGTCTCCCACCTCAGTTTTTTTCATTGAGGTCAGATACAAATCCTCTGACCTGGGAGACAAAGGGGAAGATGCCCTGCTTCATGGCTAGCCCCCCCTTACATCACGTGAAAGCATACATGCCATGCTGGCTAATGAGGCAAAGAGAAGGAATGAAAATGAGGGAGAATCAGAGTCCTGTGAGCCTCCTTGTTTCCTTCCAACCCTCAGAAAATGCATTTGTTTATTTTGAATTATGTTTTGGGTGTTTTTTGCGATCCATGAGACTGGAGTTACACTATCTGTAGTTGTTTCTGCTTGCAAAGAAAAGAAAGTTTTAATTCTGTTTCTGACATGAACTTTGAGCCAAATTTCAAATCTGGAGGGAGAGAGGTCAGCTGTGTTTGTAGGTCCAAAGATTAGATGCAAGAAATCAAGGATTTAGAGTAACAACCAAGAGATTAGGTACTCATGGATTTGTTACTCCACGTTGTTCAACTATGACACAAAGATTTTCTGGCACAACTTGAAGTGGCAATATGAATACCAGAGTCTCATAGCACGTACCCACAGAAGCAGGTATTAACACATTAATTCTTAAATTTGGTATAGTAATACCTCTCAAGTAGTTTTTTGTTTGTTTCTTTGTTTTTAAAAGAGAAAGTCACATTTAACTGGAAACGAAACCAAATCTCTCCGTTATTCGGTTAGGGTTCTCCAGCCTTCTGCCAAATGCCCATGTTAACACATTTTAGTCAACACAGGCATATTTTGTCAAAACTTGTGGGGAATGCTGACTCAGGATATGGCAAAACCCACAAGGCATTGAACTAATTGTGCAATGCTTTATGTGGAAAAATGACTTCCTGATTCCTGCATTAGCTGCCAGTGCTTTGAAGCATGGTGTTTGAATGTCTGCATTGTATCCTTATCATCCCGATAAAAATATTAAACCTATAAATAGAATTTGTAATATCCACATATTTTATATATATATATATTCAGATTTAACTATTGTATTCAGTTCCTCTTCTCCCTTTTTATACAACATTATCCCTTTCCACAAGGGATGGTTCTCATATCCTTCTAGATTCCTTAACGTTTAAAATGTCATCCACCACCTCACAGCATTCATTTCTGCTGCAAACTCCTTGTTCTGAGAGAAGCTGAGTAGAGTCCATGTAACTGGAAAATTGCGCAATGAATTTATAGCACATTGAGCTGTTCGAGCTGACTGAAATGCAAGCTGTAAACAGATAGTGAAAATGGCTGTAAGTCCATACATTTGGGAACATTTCTGCAGCTTTTTTAATCTGAGGCTTTATAAGCAACGTAGACTATTAATAGCATATTTGATTGTCTTGAAATAGATGAGGTTAATAGCAAGTTTACTCCAGGGTGTTTTGACATAATCCCAGGAAAATGCCTTTTGTTGGAAACTGTGTTGATGAAAACTAGCCACAAAATCCATTTTCTTAGAGTAGGCTGAATGGTCAGTCCTAGATCAAAAGTACGTTTATGTTTGGGAGCCAAAGATGTTTCCCATGGTGGGAATGTCTTGGAGCCTTGCAGGCAGGTAGACCCTGTCCTCCTCCTGCAGAAACTCAGAGGGTCTGGCAGAGACCCAAAGACCCTTGGACACATACATGCCCATGGGGTTCAGCACATCAGGATTGCTAAAAGGAGTGAAGTTTATACCACTAGAAGCCAGAGGGGGCCTCTGGAGGGGTTTTATTATACCCCTGATTTTTATTCCTGTTAAAGACCACCTATGCTTTTGGCTAGCTGGCAGACTAATAATGCAGCTGGGTTGAAAAAGTGTCAATTTAATTTCTACACAGTTGCAATGTCACATTTTTGGAGGCGAGCAAGGGCACAGGTACAGGGAATGAAGTATACAAGCATACCACAGAACGGATCTGTATCTGTTACAGGACGTTAACCATGCTAATCTACAGAAGCATACTTGAAAGTCCCATTCTTTTAGGTTAACACCAAAACGTGGTTGAGCCAAGTGCTTACAGCCAACGCAGATTCAGTTCCTGGGGCGTGTGATACAGCGTATGGTGGCATTTCAGAGTTTGCCGGTGTATAGAAGGCTCATAGCATTGCGGAGGGTTTATTCACTTAGGTAGATGATGTCAGAATAGACCCGAGTGGGAAGTTTTTCTATGCTCCTTTGGGTAACAAGGTTAAGAAAAAACCAGTGACAATTTAAATAAATCAGATGTTTTTGCTGAAGATTATGCTGTCATTTTCTCCAATTATTCTTGACATTTCACCCATTCGTATTGTGATCTGAGTTAATAATGGAAGAAAAAACGGCTCTTGTTGCCTTGTTTATTCTTTGTTCTCAAGGAGATAAGCTGTTTATAAAGATAAGTTATTTGTTATTTAAATCACTTTTACTGAAGTTGTTTGTTTCCTTGTTTGAGTTTCTAAAAATATTGCAACAATTGTGAAGCATCTTTGAGACGTCTATTCAATTCACTACGATTTGTACTGGAATTCATTCCTAAATGGACACAGGTGTTGATAGCTGTAACATGCTAGAATGAGTCAAAACCAATAAATGCTCAATAAAGGAAAGATGAAAGAAAATGCACTGAAAACAGCTCTTCTAAGATGTGATAAATTGGCACTTTAGTCGCTGCTTAATTAGGTATGTAGCTCTGAAGATATGTCTAGAGCAACTCCATATTTTAAAACAGCTGAACGTGTTCGAACATAACTGTAATCACTGTTAGTATTTTCAAGATTAAAAACATTTTTTTTAAATTTAGCAGTACCATTTAGGATATAATCAACTTCTGTTAGCAAGCAATTCTATAGTGCCCTGATGTAATATTTTGCTATACTTTTTATGAAAAAAAAAATAATACTGAATAATAGTCTGTGAAAATTACTTGTTCACTTTTTCATGTTGAAATTTAACTCTAGAATAAGATACAGGAATTATGATGTTGCAAACCCAAAAGCCAGTTAAAGCATTTCCTTTGCACTTTTACCATGAGCAGGCATTTTGTTATCTCTTTCTTGCACAATGCACTTCATAGGCAACATCTTCTGAAGCCCCATCCTGACCTTTGGGTGCATTTCTGACGGGAATGGAGGTCCAGCCAGCCAGCAGGCGAGTATTACGGTTAGCGATTCCCGAGTGCCAGTGCCTTTCCGTTGGAGCGTAGGCTTTTTGTATTGTGCCTTTCTGTCAAAAGAGCTTCGTAGTCCCAACAGAGGTGGTTAGGTAAGACATCAGGTACCTACCAAACGAGGCAGGCGGTCGGCCTTCTCCCAAGGAGCTCTCCGGAGCCCCACGTGGGTGTCTGAACTGGTACTGCCAAGGACGAGACTTACTGTGTGCTAAGCACACACTGACAGTATGGGACTGAATCGGCCTCTAGGTTTTGCGTTATCTTCAGGGAAATCTGCTTTTACATTAATGTATCTTGCTGTTGCGGCTTAAATATTTGTTCATGGGCATAAAAGTGGTTGTAGTGCAGATAGGCTGTAATGCTGACCAGGAATATTTGTCCTTAATATTTTACAAATATTTGTCCTTAATATTTTATGGTCCATGCTTTTAAAGGTAAACAAACAACACAAGCTAGAAATCACTGACAAATGCAAATTCAGCTGCCGAAACTCCTCAGTGATGGCCAAGCTGGCCTGAAAGCAGCTGCATGGGGTGCGGCCATGGTGCAGCACGACACAAATCACAGGCGATTTGGTCAGGCGAGCTGTTTGGAAAATGGGAGCGCGTGGATGCGGCAGCCAGGTACTATAAATGGCACCAGTGTGGCACTCGGTGGGTCCCTGAAGTAAGGTTTGTGCCGAGCGGCCGGGGCGGCTGCGGCCGGCTCCTCAGGGGCTGCACCACAGTCTGCGGCTCGGTTTTGGGGGCAAAGGGAGGGAGGGGAGCCGGGGACCCCCGCTGGAACGACTCGCCCAGCACGGGCGGAGGCCCGGCTCCTCCGACGGACGGCGGCCGTTGCCCCGGCGGGACTCCATTTCCCAGCGCGCCCCGCGCCCCCCGCCGCAGAGGCCGGGCCGGGAAGGGAAGATGGCGGCGCCCGCGTCGCCCTTGGTTACTGCGCGCTGCCTGCTGCGGGCTTCGGCGCGGCGCGCCGCCCGCCTGCTACCGGCGCGGGCCGCCGTCCTGCGGAGAGGTCAGTAGCGCGGCGGGAGGGGGCTCGCCGGCCCTGCGCCGAGCCCTATCCGCAGCCGGGCCAAGGGAGGGCGAGCGCCAGGCTGCTGGAGCACCCCGTAGGGAGGCGCACCGTGGGGCGGCCGCGGGAGCCGGTGCGTCCCTCCCCGCCGCACCGCGGGTCTCCCCGCTGTCGGAGGGGGGGCCGGGCCGAGGGAGGGGGCTTACCGGGGCGGGGTGGGCGGCAGCCGCCGGGACGCGCACCGGGCCCGCCGCGCTGGCGTGCCCCGTCCGTGTCCCCGCGTTCGGCGGCCCGGCCGACGACCCAGTCCCGGAGGGGCCTCGCCTCCCCGGGCGGCGCGGCCGGGGGCTGGCGCCGGGTGTCGGCCGCGGTCCCCCGGAGCGGCGGGGGATCCGTGAGCGGCCCCGCGACTTCCCGAGTTAACGATACCGCTTTCCCCTAGTCAACCGGCCTTCAGCGCGCTGCCTGGTGAAGCGCGTTACGCTGCGGCTGCCTCGGGAGCTTGGCGGGCGGCGAGTGCGGTAGTGTCTGCCAAAGCTTTTACTGTGCTTTAGGATGCCTGAAGGGACTTTTTCCCCCCCTTAAGGATCCTCCGATGTGGAACAACAGCTGAGCTCTACGCAGATTTATGGGGAAGTAGGTTTTGTTAACTTGAGGCTTAGGTTAGAGGCGGAGGTCTCTTTTCTTCAGTGAGAGCTATTTGTCCTCGGCCAGTCTGACAAAAGTGTGAGAATTCAGTAGTCGTCAGGTGGGTCCCAAAGGTCTGAAAATCAGTCAGCACATCTCAGAGGACTGATAAGTGTTCACATACACACGCTATATTGCAATTGTGCAATATTTATACATCCTAAGGAAAACAGACAAGCACTACCCTTAGTACTATAGTTGTATATGTTTTATTTGATATTGGTCTAACACTTTAAATCTATGTAGATTGTTTTTTATAACCAACATACTACTATTTTTAAAAAGTTGTCAGAGCAAATCCAGCGGCTTTAGGGATAGTTCTTCAACATCCATGTTAAAGGGAAGGTAGTCCTTACATGTGTTATTTGAGGACATCTGCGAGGGTGGGCAGCCATCATTGAACTGATTTATAATCTTGTTTTTATGATCACTGGTTTATAGTTTTTATTTGTTTTTGTGATTTGCTTTCCACAATTTTGTGAATTCTTTTAATTAAGGAAAAGGTACAAGTAGTATTTGTGTAAAGTTGCAATTTTGCTGATAAAGTTTTCTGTCTTTTTCTACTTTCATATGTAGGTCAGATTGCTAAATGGGGTGTGCATGGAAATAGTACAAGTAATCTTATTTCAGAATAATGTCAGAGGCATGTATGCAAAAAAGCAGAATTCTAGTTCCAACTCTGATGATTCTCTAGAAGCTTAAATTCTGCTTCATACTGCCAGAATGAATAGACTGCAAGAAGGCTAAACAGGGGTTCAGTGATACATCTAAGGTCATATAAAGAGACAAAGATGGGAGGACAGTCCAAGTCCTTGTTCTTGTATCTTGGCTGCAAACTGCCCTTTCTGATTTAAACTGCTCATTTCAGCAGGTATGGTTTGGTTTGTTGTTTTTTTTTTTTTTTCATTTGTTTTCTATGATATTGGCCTAACATTTTCAATTTGTGCAGGTGACTTAGCCCCCCCCCCCCGCCCCCCCCCGTATGGTTGGTTGGATGGACTTTGATTTTCTAAGCGTTCTGTTAAGCATTGGAAAGTAAATAATTCTTTTCAGATGGCCTCCTCTCCCACTCTTCTCATCAAGCATTGTAAAATATTTCGAAAGGAGCAACTGTTTGGTGTTATTATAGGACTATAAATGTATTTTCTGCTTTATAACCAACACATGATCTCTTTCCTGACAAGCTTACATGCCAAGTCTTTTTTCTTCTGCAGGTTTATGCATGTGCTTAGCTTATCAAAATCCTTGTACACTATGGGGCAGTTTACCTATTTGAGACTGATTCTGCAAACCTTGCACATATATGTAATAAAAGATGAGACAAGAGAACATTATTATTATCTGTAGGTACTAGCATGCAAAAAACCTGTCTTTTCTCATATTTTGCTACCTTCATGCCCATTCCTTTGCAGGAAAATAACCTTTGGAGCTACAAGACTGTACCATTGCCCTTCCCCATCACTGTGGTATCATCTAAAAAGGAAAGATTTTGCAGCAGTTCCATTATCAGCTTAATTATGAGTTTAGCGAGGTCTCTGATACCACCATCTGCCTGTTGATAAAAGTGCCTTCTAACTTCAGAGTCCTTTTCTTCTGTCACAGCAGCTGTGTTTCATAGGCAGTTTTAGCAGCTTTACATTAAGGTTTTGGGGGTTTGAAGCAGTTTGGCTTCATAGTGACCCAAACTAATATTCAGAACTTCAGTTTGTATTGTTGAAAACAGGACAATTTTTAAAAGTTACTTTCTATTACCTTTTTTTTCTCTACCCTCCCCCCTTCGAAATTCTGGTGTTTGTGAAAAGCTCTCAAGGCAGAATTCTGTCTGCAGAGCAGTAATGAAACAGGTGTGATTCCTGTATGTTGCCTTAACACTGGTTTAGGAGAAGCTGTTCCAGCTTCTTGATTGTGACTGTCAGCAGAGATGGCAGTTGGGTGATTTTAGGGTTGTTAACTTTCGGGCAGTTGTAACCTCCATGAGTTTGGTTTAGATGTGGTTCTTGGACAACTATTAAATAGACAAACAGTAATTAACCATTACAGCAAAGCATCATAGGAAATGGTCAATTCTCCATCTCTTATGTCTTCAGAATATATTTTCTTGAAAATATGCTGTAATCAACACAATTCTTGAGTGTAGTTCAGGGGTAATTAGATAAATTTAACTTCCCTTATACTTAGAAAGGTCAATGTTGTCTTCCAGCCTTAATCTTCATGAATGAAAACTGTTCCTGATCATTCCCATGAGGGAGTGGTTTGAAGCATACATACAGCACGAGGGTTAAAGGTAATTTTTTTTTTTTCATCAGTCCCCTGAAGTGCTTTTTTCAACTTTGTTTCCAGAATTAATAATACACATTTTCATGTGTACTGTGAGTGACCCTCTAGTGAGTTGAATATTGTAATCTGAAGCATGATTTCCTTTTGCAATAAAAGGAGTTCAGTTCCATTTGTTTGATCTTTGCTTCTTTAGCTGGTTATTATCTATCTGTCATGGTTTTTCTTTTTCATCCTATTAAAGGTCTACAAATCTAATCATGTGTTTAAAAGATGTTTAGTTGGAAGGCAGTAAGAGATCTTGCAGACCAAATTTGAATTCATCTGTGGAAGTACAATAGTTTTTCTCTCCCAGAAGTGAATAATCATCTTAAATTCACATGAAATCTTTTTGTGCTACTTGAAATCTTATAGATTAATAAATTCAAAGGTGTCAGTTTCTGCAGTCATGGAAAGATAGCGAAGATGAAATTCATGTCAGGGAAACCCAGGTTCTTTTCCTAGGCCCTGAAATATGGGGGAGACAAGGACCTGCTTGGATTTTTGTCATGGGAATTATCTTCTGATGGATTTTAAACATCACAGTTCAAAACCTTACATAATGAAATACAACTGCTAGGAAAAAAAAATAAGGATTACCAGGGTGAGTGGTGTTTATCTCAGTTACACTTCTGTGCTCTCAACCTCCTGGCTGCTGTCAAGATCAGTTTTTGATATGCTACAACCTAGCTTCCATTTCAGATTGTCTTCTTATATAAATAACTCTAGTGCCTGCCTCAGCTGTGACTGTCGCTTTCGTAAGCGGTGTCATTGAAACTTGCACGCCTTTTTCCGGTGTCATCTCAGACATCAGTTCTAAGTGGCAGTAGGAAAACATGACAACATACTGATTAGTTTTTCAATTTGCTGTTCTTTTTCCAGAGCAGAAGTTCCCTGGACTTAAGAACACTTTTAATGTAGACACTTATCTTTGCAGTGGTAAATTAATGCCAGTTTACTGAAGGTGTCTTAAGTTCCCCACTTTAAAGGCATTTTTTATAATTTCAGACTGGCATTTTCATTAGGCATTTATACATTAACAAGTTTTTTTGGCTTTGGTGAGATTTTCCCCTCGGATTTCTCCAAGGCAGGACTTTTCTGTGTGTATCACAGTAGGTCTTCACTGCAGCTTGGTCTGTTATCCTTGGATAGACAAGCAGAAAGGCAAATGCAAACAGCTAATTTTATGGCTTGAAATAGAGATTACACTTAAATATGTTAGGAGCAGAAATTTAATAAAAAGTTGCGACCTGGTGGCAACTCTTGAAGAAGCCTGGGGATGCCAGGCTAAATGTGCTAACATCCAACACTGTCCTGCTCCCTGGAGGTGGGAAAGATAGGTTATGGATAAACGCATATCTGTAGTTTTTACACTGTTCTATGTAAAACTAGATGAATAATGAATTGACATTGCGCTTTTCTATAGTCGTATCTAGAACACTACATAGAGGTAGAAGATGCTTTTTCTGTGTGTGACACTTAAAAGATTTCAGAAGGGAACTAATAAAAATTGAGTTCATGTAATACAAAGATAATGAAACAGGAAGAGATAAATTTAAAACCATCTTTTGCAATATGGAGGAGAAGGCTGTAGGACTACGATTAATGTGGTGAAGCATGGGTGATTCCTATTCTAACAGTAGTTTCCTTGATGTAAAATTATGGAAGGTAATTGCCTTGGTATTCCTCTGCTATGTGTTAAAATTTCTGAAGTTTCCTTTTCTTTACCAGTTTGGGAATAGATTACTATAGAAGCATAGTTGTGTGAATGATTTTATAATTGGTCTCACAAAATGAAGGTTAGAAGGGAAGACCCACATTTTTTTCTGTCTCTTAGGGTAGTTTACCACTTGAACAGCTGTCTTCTGCTGATTTACCTCTAAAACCCCTATATGCTCTGTCCTTTTTAAGAGCATATGCCTTTGTTTAGCAGCTACAAGTTTGAGTTTATCACTTACCAGTTACTGGGTGTCTCCTGGTACTGTGTTACAGTGTATCCCCATCATACTTAAATCCCAGCATTCAATGTTATTTTAGGAGAACTGTGAGTGATTTGTCCCATGACACCCTCTGTCATCACTTATGCGTACTCTCCATCTCCATCATTTGTTAATGGCAGAGTACTTTCTTTCACTCCCAGAATGGTTAGCTGTAGATACGTGTAATCTGAGACAAAAAAACATGCTTCTGAGCAGTCCTACTGGTGTGCTTTGTCCATGGCAGGCAGGTCATGAGCTACAAACCTTTTCTTATCCTAAATCAGCTTTTATTTGTTTTTTTCTCCAATCTTAGGGTAAGGAGTAGGAACTGGTGGCTTTATAGATATAATGGTACAATAGGGCACTGGCTGTCCCTCACACTGGATCTCTTGGAGCCATCAAGCTCTATGTGTTGTGAAGGCACGGATAGTTTAGAGGTGCAGATCACAGGACTGAGGTTAACTTTATGTGGGAGCGGAAAGGTGGAAAACAAGACGAAAAAACTTTGAGAGATAATCTGTGCCTTTCCCCCTTCCCTTTGGAGATGGGTCAGGTATTGCTGAGCTGTGTCTGACAGATTTTTGTCAAATTTATTTTTAAAATTCACTGCCCACCAAGGAAAGTTTTCCAATTTCTAGACTATTAATTGATTTCACTGCCTTAATTACAGTTATTAAGGTAACTGTGTAAATACAGTTTATTTCCTTTTCCCAGTACCCTGTGTGTATCTGGAAATAGCTCTGTGCTTTTCTTTAGTCTTCTCTAAAGGTTTTACTCAAATTTTTGCAATAACAAACTTTGAACTTTACTCTCTTTATGTAATCTCTCTAGCTAGGGATGAGCTAATTATTTTTAATTCAGAGCAGTAACTCAATTCCTTCAGGGCAGGAGAATTTGTTGTAATTATTGGCTGCAGATGTAAACAGTGACTGCCTTGCTTTGGAGAAACTAAGGTGTTACTTGCAATAAATAAACATAATTTGATCTAATTGTTCAGTTTTATCCTTTTTTATAACTATATTAATTTCATTTTTCTTATAACAATTTAAAACTTTTCTTGTGCCTGTTACAACTTCTCTGTGGGTTGTGACCCATGGTTTAACAAATAGTCCTTTAAATCATCTTCTACTCTCCCATTTAGCTCATACCTCTCATGAAATATGATGTGAAAATTGAGAAGTATGTTCCAGGGCAGACTATAGCAGTATTGAGTAAAACTGTTTTTTTCATGTGTGCTTATATTGCCCCTCATATATATACATCGGAGTACTTGTGGCTCTTTATTTTATTGTATTTTTTTTTCTCCGATAGTGTTAATGATGGTGTCTCACTGTCAGTTTGTGATCCGGTGTAGTCCCCGGATCATTTTCTACAGAGCTGCTTTTTAGCTGGTCATTCTCCCTCTTTTAAGTTCAGTTATTTATTTGCCCTAAGCACCATATTTTGTCCCCGTTGAATTGCATCCTATTTGTATTAGAGTCTTTGTCCAGTTTATCAGAATTGCTTTGCCTTCCAGGGTGGGTGCAGCCTGCTCCTGACTTGCTGTTGCCTGTGTTCCTAGTCCATGTACTTTATTTTGTCATATACAGGTCATGAATGGAAATTCTGGATTGCACCAAGCTGAGATTCTAAGCCCTCTCTGAAACTCTACTGCAAATATACACCTAGTTTAACTGTAGTAATTATTCATTACATAGTTTTTCTAGCTGTTTTTATACCTACTCAAAAGGAATTTCATTTGCAATTTACTTTCCTGCTTTATATATGAGAATGCTATGTGACCCAATGACAAAACAGTTACTGCAATTAAGATATTTTTTCCTTTACCCACTAAGCATGTTACCTGGTCAGGGAGGTAAACTTGTTGATCTCAGGCTGTTCCTGAGGAGCTGGTGTTGCCCTTTATTTGTGATGTTGTTATCTTGTTAAGTTCTTTATTTAAAAAAAAAACAAAAAAAACCAACCAAACCCAAACCCCATCTGTTTGTACTTGTTCCAGTATTTTTGAATGTTTTGAAGTTGTGTTGACTGACCTATGAATTTCTGGATTTGCCTTTCTCTCCTTTTTAAAGACAAAAAATGTTTCATTCTCCTAGTGTTTTGAAACCTCACCTGCCTTCAGTGAGGCCATTGTGTTGCTTAGGAAATTTAACAAGAAGCATTTAGGGATGAATTTCCTTAGATCTCACAATGTTCAAAATATCTAACTATGTAGTCTATGATATGCATTTTTCCTACTCAAATCTGTTTCTTTTATTGTTGCTACAAATTGTGTTACAGATGATTATACTTAGCCTTTTAAATGACAATGCAAGCAAAGATGATATTAAACACCTTTTCAGTATAGTCCGTTGTTAGATTTCTGATCTTACCAATTTAGCAAGCCTTCTTTGTAATCTTTATGTTCTTTCCTTTCCTAGCTATAGCTCATCTTGTGCCTGGCAATTCTGACTTTTTTTTTTAATGTAATTTAAACAGAATTCCTACTTGAGCATAGCCTTGTCTCTTCTACACAGAAGATAATGCCAGCAGAGCAGGCTGTGGCATTGCAGGGCTTCACAGCTATTGCCTTGCTTACTGTGGTCTTTGACTCTTTAAACTTTCTTACAAAACTCCTGTTTTGGTGTCCACACTAAAGGTGTTTACTACTAAAGTGAGAAGTTGATTTAGTGAAAAACAATGGCGTAACATACTCTAGTGGTTGTATAGGTAAGTGATGTATATATGTCTTTGCGTAAAATATTAAGAAAGTGTGTTGTCTATGAATATAAGAGGATGCTTTTCAGAACTTCTCTATTAATAATCTACTTTTCATTTTACAGCATACACAGCTCAGACAGATGAGAAGACAGTCCCTGGTCCTCCTACAGATTCTAATGCCAGAGCCTTATTGGTTTGCAATGGACCTTTAGAACATTACGACTTTCTGATTAAGCAAGAAGAGCTGAGGAATGATAAGCAACAAAGAATAGTTGTGCAGCACCTGCAGAAGCTGCATGAGAGCCTTAAAGGCTACAGCATCAGTTCAAAAAATCTTCTCTCAAAGGTGAGGTTTATAACGATAAAAATATTTTTTTTTTACATTTATATTTGCTTATAAGAATGTGCTTAAAAATACATAAATTTCTGTCATTAACACAAGTCTTATTTTTGCAGCTGGGCATTTACAGATAGATCATTGTTTGTGTTTGGATCTCTGTTCTTTCTTTTTTGGTTTGTAAAATTCCAGTGGCACTCTAGAAGCAACCAAATTAAATATTATTGAAATAATTCTATAAGAAAACCTGATGTGATTTTGGTTGTGTCCACTGTCTGCCTTTCCTAAAATGTCATTTGGCTATAGGAGAGAGGGGCATAGACCAGGTTTTAACTCTCAAGCACTGGTGTAACATGTGTGTGTTTGGGTTACTTATGCTGAATGTTGATGTTTTGTGTTCTAACAGATCTTCCATGAATGTAAGTGAAATTAGCCAGCAGAGTCTAAATAATCCAAGCTAAATAATTTAGCTTTGCAGAACATTATAATATAGATCAGACATGACTTTTTAAAACAAAAAGTCCATTCTTTCCAGTGTTGTTAGTCTCCAGCTGAGGTAAGGAAAGAAGGCAGAGATGTGATCTGCACCCCAGTTGTGTTTTTGGGGGCATTACAGCTTCTTTTCAAAGTATTAACAAAAATTCAGACATATCCCTGTTGCACAGTGCCTTAGCAACCATAGTGCCTTAGCATTAGTAATGCTAAGAGCCTGCTGTTGCAGCTCTGTAACTTCCCTGAAGCTGTTGAAGCAGTGTCTTCCAGAGCCTCTGTGACAGTATTTTTCATGTCTTGTTCCCATGCTGTTATTTTCAGATTGTTGCTCTTGTGGCCTTGCACCTGCAAATCTTGATAGTGTTATTATGGGAGGTTGTCGTGGGAAGCAACTAGAACTGGTGTGAGAATCCCCCCTCAGCTTTCTGTGCCTCTTGTTTTGTAGATTTGAGTTTATATCCCAGAAAACCAAACATAGCACCCAGCAAAGTAGATAAGACATTTAATTACTAAGTAAATATTAGGCAATCATAGATGTGCACAGAAGCTGAACAACCAGTGAATATGCTTCATTTGCACCTGATTAACATACTCCAGTCAGCACAAATAGTCATAAACATGGTGAAGGGAAGCAACAAAAATAGGGCGTTTGACTGAGTCTGATGATAAAAGTATAGTGCTGGGAAAAAAGCATAGCAAAATATTCATTGCCATTAACATCTTCACTTTCCCTGCCTGCACTGGAGAGGTACCTCCCTACCCCTAAGAGGAGAATGTCTGGAAGCTGTCACTGCTCTTCCCAGCCAGCCACTGAGTGTTTCTCTTTTTCTTTCTCTTGCACTACTTTTGTTTTTATTTTTCGTCAGAAGTAACTTTCATATTTACAGTCAAGGTATGCTGTCAGCTGCAGACCTTGCTAATAAATCTCCATGCCAGCCTTTCTCAGCATCTGTTATGCAACACACCTCATCTCATGGGCATAAATCTAAATATCTAACTCTATTGAACTTGTTACCTAGCCATATACTCCTATTACCTGGCACAAATACTGTATTTTGTTTGCATGGCAAGCCTAAATGACCAGGGAAGCCAAAACCTACAGGGCTCAAGTGCCTTTAAATGACATGCTGTCCTCTGCCCTTTAGGTACCAAATGACAAGTTACTACTTTAAGGCTCTTGCAATGTATATTAGCTTCAAGGCATGAAAAACATAGAGAAGAGTTGGAGGTATGAAAACAAGTATTATACCTGTAAACAGCCTGTGTTATGCCTGTAAATGTGCCTGTTTCAAATAGGCAAGTATGGCAGGGTGCAGAGCATTGGGACACATGCTTGCCTATCAGAATGCCTCCAACATCCGTTGAATGCTTTGAACTCATATATGTAGCTGGAGATCATGCATTTGCTAATCCTGTCCTTGACTAGAAATGCTATAAATGTCTCCCTGCTTCCAGATGAAAGGAAGCAGACTAAACACCTAAGAAGGAGCTCTTTTTTTGTTGAGATACAGTGAGAAGAAACCTGAATGGGAAATAATTCCGTGGAGCAGAAGTCAGGCAGGTAAATAATTCCGTGGAGCAGAAGTCAGGCAGGTAAATAATTCCATGGAGCAGAAGTCAGGCAGTCTGGAAGGATAAACATAAGAGTGGTGAAGTACAGGAAGTAAGGCAAGACTGCTCCGAGAGGTCAATGAGCGTGTCTTTGGAAGTTCTGTTCTGGAAGCAGTTGACCCAATCATCATTATGGGTCCCTTCCAACTTCCGATATTTTATGACCCAGCTTTAAACAGGGGGTTTGGCCACATGATCCCCTGAAGTCCCTGCCAACCTCAATCATTCAATGATTCTAACTTTGATATGGCAATTGGAGCCAAACAATTGTTTGCGGTATATTTTTGCCTGCTCTGGCTGGTCAGTCAGCTCATCACATTACTTAGCCTTTTTACTTTTGGTATTTCTTTAATTAAAATTGCTAAAAACATAAAACCAGTTTCAAAAATGATATAGTCTGAAAATTGTATGTTTATGGTATTTTCAAACATTTGTATTGTATGTGAGTGCGTTCCTATGGATCCATGTTGTCTTGATGCCTTTGTAGGGTAACTGTTGAGTCTGAACAAGCCTCCTGATTCAATTTGGTCAAGAACCAAATAAAAAATAGAAATTCCTTCTTTCAAAAATGGTTATTGCTTATCTTTGGTATCCAAAGCAATATGGCAGTGTGCCTGAATGAGAGAGCTGTTTTTGCGTAAGTGTAAGGAGATCGAGCTGGATTCATCTTGCCAAACTACTTCTCTAAGTGTAATTGAGCAGGCCAGAGTTTTGTATCTTGAGGATACTCAATGTGAAAAGTTTGGTTTTTCATCTGTCTAGGCTTCTTTTTCAGCTTTGGTGTTGGGCTTGTAATCTTTTAAATTACCAATCACAAAATTGTCTTTAGACACTGTATCTGGACTGTAAAAGAGGAAGTCACTCAAAAGGAAGCCAGTTACCTGGCTTGCTCCTGCATTATATTTGGACATATTGCCATTCTTTTATTTGTTTTCGTTCTTTAGAAAAAAATGTTATGATAAAGGTGTTGGTCTTACTGTCAAACCTGAGGATCAGTAGGCTACAGCCTTTTGATCTTTTCTGATAAACTGTTTTGGGCATTTGGATATTCAGTTCTAAAAGTGCTGCCTTTGAGAATAGTTTTGAGACCCGACTTGTGTTAACTGGTGTGCCCTGCATCATTATAGTTGTTAGAGCAGGTGTCTTGTAATGGCTTTGTAGATCAAGCATTATGTGGGTTTGTTATTTACTGTTTCTTTGATTGGGAAGCATGAATAGGGAAGAAAGTCTCTATTGCAGAGAACAAATACTAATCTTATTCTATTTAGGAAATTGTGATGCTACTTTGTCCCTGTATAACAGAGCTAATCGCAGTAAAGCCAGCCTGACTGACGCTTTCTTAGAAGGAAAAAGTCAAATGCCATTTTTTAGGTTGAGAACATGGTTTTCACTAGTTCGTTTAAAGCACTCCTCTCTTTCATTTAACATTACTTCAATTCCATGCTTTAATTTTAAACCAGCTTTTAAAAATCATTGCATGGCTCGCTGATACCTGGGAACTAATGCCACAGTCAGTGAGAAGCAGCTCTAGAACTATTTGCTATTGGGATAAGTGTTGCAGTTTGAGGTTTTTCTTCTAGGGCTTTGTATCTCTGTGGAAATCTTAAGAAGATTGATAACCAGGTTGAGCACTATAGTGCCGTACATCAAAACCAGAAAAGGAGGAGAGCGGTGAGTTTTGTGTAAATCTGTTAAAGCCTGCTAGCTTGTGTAATTAAATCAAATCATACCATGATTTACAACAGAGGAGAAGTCAAAACAACTTTGTTTCTCTTCTGCTCTCTTTGAGGAAGTTAGTTGCCAGTTCAGACAGAGCTCCTTTTGAGATAAAGTGAAGCCGAATAAAGTATGGTTTAAATTCTAGTGCAGGCCAGGTTTTGCTTCAGCAAAGTTGTAGTCAACTTCCTTAATGAAGGTTTTCCCCAGAATAAGAGTCACAGCTGTGAATAGGTAGTTGGTAAAATCATAGCTATCAAGTACTGTACTACCTGTAGACATTGGTATCATATGCTTGTCATATGTCTGCATCTCTCAAGGAGTTTTCTAAGTAAGCAAAATACATGTTTGTTATGATGGATTTTCAGGGCAGGGATGCTGTGGCAAACTTGGTTCCGTTTTGAAGAGTAGAACTAAGGTTTTTCATGCCAAGAAGAGGTGGTGAGTACTGTTCTCTGGAATTGGCCTGGGTTGAATAGGATTTGCGTAGGCTTATGAGTGGAAGTAGTTCACGTAACTAGTAGAAGATGTCTTCAGGAAGTACTAATGATATAGGGTACAGGTAAATCCTGTATTCATGAATAGCTCACTGGCATTTTCTTCCCATGAAGGCCTGGTACTTTGTAAGTGAGTATGCTAGGAAGTAAAAGATAAACTTTATGCTATAGATGTTCAATTGTTTTTACGATAAAATGATTGGCATGGGTTTTGCTTTGTTTTGTACTTAATGGGTTTTAATACATGTAAATGAAACAAAATGATGTATTTTAAATTACTTGAGGACTTGTTGGAAAGAAATCAAACACTTTAATCAGTTACGCATAGTAGTTTGTAGATTGACTTTTTGCTTTTTCAGGAGGTTTCTAGCACCTTGACTAACCTACTTTTAGTATGAAATCTCCTGCATTGAAAAGAATGTACTGGCAGCTTTTTAGAAATAAAAAGTAGTGGTGCCTGACATTTCAAGCATGCTCATTTTTCCTGGCTCTATCATTGAAGATAATGTGTTTGGGAGGTTGCAGTGAAGAAAAGCGAGAAGAGAGAGGGAAGCCTGTCTCTGTCAGCCTCTTCTGTAGTCTGATATCCCCTATTTTATTGCTTGATTTCTTCTGTGGTAGAATTGCAGAAGCCTCTTCTAAAATAACAGTTATTCCAGAAACAGAAAAACTTCTTGCACTTCTGAACCATTACAATGGTCTGCTTTGTTTTTAGTTTTGTTCTTCATTTGTCACTTTTTATCTAAATAGTTTTATTCACTAAAAATATGGTAAAAGTAGGATTAGGGAACAAATATTTATATCAGATACAATACAAGCATTTCAGTGTCTATCCAAGAGACTTGCATTACCTTATAGGCCATAGCTTTCTGACATCGCTAGTCTGGGGTGAGACACACAACACCAGCCATTTCCTTTATGATAATAAAACTCTGTATTTTTTTTACAATATAGGTTTTTTGGGGCATCAGCTTAGAATGAATTTGAAGGGAAAAAAATTAGTCTTGCTGCAAACCAAGTAGGCTTCTGTTTTTCAAAATTATTACTCAAATTTGAACAAGGACTTTGATCTTCAACTTGGTGAAAGCATGGCCTTGTACGTTGAGATATTTTGAGATCCTCTCAATTGAAGTTCAAGGCCGTAAGAGTTTGCATAGATGTTTCAGATCTCTAGATTTTCAAAATAATACCAATTGGGACATCTTAAGTGTTGTTGAGTTGCTGTACTAATGACTTGAAATAAGCTCAATTATAAGTGAGGTCATGTTTTGAAAAGAGGTATGAACAATAGTAAACACCATTCAAGACCTTGAAAATGTCTTCAGTTACAACAGCAACCAAAAAGGAGGCCTGAAAGAGTGAGAGAAAGAGGCAGTTTTGTTAGTGTTTAAAAAAAACCCCAAACATCTGCTGTTTGGAGACTTGTCTCTTGAATTCTGCATATTTTAATTAACCATCTTAGTATTGACATGCATTTTCACTTACAAGTTTTTCAAATCAGAGTGTAAATATTCCCAGGAAATGATTTGCTTGCTTCTGGTGTCTGAGGTGGGGAATGTGGCAGAAGGTGGGAAGACGTTGCACATTATTAAAGACATTTAAGAAAGAATAGGAAGTTGTCAGAATGAAGGAGATATTTGACCGATATAATTCCTTAGATGAGGTAGGATATTGATTGATTAAAGTGCAATTTAAACAAGAAAAGAAAAATCTGATGCAAAGCAAGGCATGCAGTTTTGAAACAGGAATGTGTTTCAAAGGACGAGGAGAGAATTCTGTAAGTCTGGGCATGCTAATGTGTGTGTCCTGTTGTGGAATTGTAAATATTTTAGCATATGAATGATTTTCAAGGAAAAATCTGTAAGTCATCTCATCTATAAAAGGAAAAACGGCTCCTGCTGTAGCATGTCCTGATGATAATGAAACTTGGTGAAGCGCTTAAATTATGCTTTCTCAAGTTATTGCAAACAATGTTATGGGAATTAAGAAACTTGGAGGACTCAAGGGGTTTGACACGTTTGTGGTGATGCCCTTGTTTGAAAGGATGTGGTGAGCATTCAAAACATACGTCTAAGAATTTCAAAATTCTCCCCTTCAAACTCAGACTTTGTGCATCCCTTAATATTTTTGGGTTTGTACATTTTAAATATTAGCTTTAACATCCTTAAATCTTATCATTGTTGCAAAAGCAAATTTATTGTCAACCAATTGAACATCATTATACTGAGACCCCAAATATGCCTCAGAATAATATAGAAGTGAGGAGAAGCACATTTCTTTAGTTTGTCTTCCTACATCTCCCACTTTTTTCCCTTTCCTCCTTGAAATAAACAAGACTACTCTTATTTTAGGATCACTGCAGGATCTTCTGCATTAGATCTCTCCCCCTCCTTCTGTGGAGTGTGTATTTCAATAGAACCAAGATCGGTCTTCTGCTTTCTTCGCCCCCACATACCACTGACTTTCTTGACTGTTTGCTGTGCTCTAAGTTGAACAAACAGCATTGATTGGATTTTATCAGAAATCCTAGTGGAAGTTACTCTTTTTCTTATGCAACTAGCAGGCTTCAGAAGATGAGTGAGAATAATTTAAAAAATAAATAAATTAAAATAATCCATTTTATTATCATGCAGAATAGCTTGAAATGGTAGGATATCTGAGGTTCAGTATTAAAAGTCCACTGATTGAGTTTACTTTTTTAAAGTAAAATACATGTTAAAAAAAACCCAACCCAAGAATTTAAAAATAAATTCTTAGTGTTGTACAATACCTGACAGGATTGCAGAAGCAAGTATCCTAAAAGTATCAATAGTGACACTTCTGGCAGAAGCATATGTAAAATATTTCCTACAAACTTCTTTAACTGCTCAAAGAGCATAAGAGTTTTTTTGGCATTCAGTTTGCTTTTAGAGATGATCAGCTTCAGCAGTATCCATCCATATTTTTTTTTTTTTTTTAGCAATTAGATATCACTCAAAAATTGCTGTCTTCACAGAAAAACTTAATTCCGTTTTTTAAATCAACTGGAAGTTGATTTAGACTTCTGTGGACCCAAGTCATTATATTTGTTTCCATTAGCCAAAAAACCCTTTTTCTGTAACATGTTTTCTAGAAGTGGTAAGTACTGGAGTGAGAATAAAATATGCCTAAAAAGACAAGCTTCAAGATGGTTAAATGTAATTAATAAACACTTTACAATGAAAAAAATGGTATAAAATGTAGGTGTTACTAGTTGTTCTGGTTATATAACCTTTATGAAGACAGATAAAGCGGTACTCTAAACATTGATTTGTTTTTCTAGCTTTGTGTCATTCCTCGTGAAACTGCAAATCACGTTAATGCTGCCTTTTTATGTAATAAATTTAATGTAGTCTTTTATCTTGTTAAAATGACTGTTGTTAATCTCAAATTAAAAATGAAATTCTTATGAATGTCTCTCATTTGGGTTTTTTTCCATTTCTCCTTTCTTCACTGTGTAACTTTGAGCATCAGTAATTTTAATGAGTACAAGCTCTTAAAAAGTACACACTGAAAAATGTTTGTCAATTAAATTGTCTTCCAATGCTTTCAAAGCACTAGCAAATACTTGCAGCCTTGTCTATTAATGGAATGGTTTCAGAACATCTGAAACCCTGTTCAGCCACAGATTGATGATACAAATTTTTGATTATCCTATTAATATAGCTCTAAATTAAATCTATAAGTGGGTCTTATGTAGGCTATGCTTGCATATTTTCTGAATGAACTGATACTATAGGACCTGAGACATTCTCTTTCTGCCTTCTGGTCATATATTTTCTTTAATTAGTGTTTTGCTGCTGACTCCCACATTTCTTTAACATGGCACTGTATTTTGAAAAGTGCTTTAGATTCAAGTTGTTTAGCAATTACCCAGCTCCAAATGAGACCACAGGGTTGCAGCTTTAATTTTCTTCTGTTTTGGCTCAGCTCATAGAACTCGGCAAGTGGAGCACTTGAAAATAACCAAATACTCTTCTGCAGTGTTTTTGTGGATGTCAATTCAGTTTCATGGATTTGATGAGGATTTTGTTAAGGTTTCCATTTTTTTAGAAACTCTTTCTTTTTAGAATTATACTTGGAAGTGGCTATACACAATTCTGAGTGGGGAGGACTGTTTCAAATTGAAAGTCTTGATGTTATTGCAAGTTTTTCCATAAAAATGTGTATTTGAGTAAAACAGAATAAACCATCAGGTGTCATAACATATGTCCTGAGTAATATTAAGAGATTAAAAATTCTTAAGCAGTATTCATTCAAGATAAACATAACTCACTTGAGAAAATTATTAATAGAAGGCATACTTTGAAAATAACCTTTTATATATATGTATACATGTACACACACATGCATGTGTACATAGGTACATATCTTTGCTGTTACTCCATTGATTTTAATCATGTTTAAAACCAGAGATGATTCTGCATTTAAGATTCAGAGTGGAGAGAAAGGGGACCTACAATACTCACTGGCTTTGCAATAGTGATTTTCTAAATCCTGCTGTTTTATATCTTAAGCAGAGCTGCTTTAATAGGTATATAGTGCATATGTCTAAGAATACTACAATTCTGCTTAATTTTATATACTTTTTCCTAGGACTGTTTGTTAAATGGCTTAGTGAGGAAAAGGATTTGTTTTGATGATGATGGATTGGGAAACATTTAATCATTTTATATGTGTTCTGGTAAAAAGGCCTGTGTGCTAGGACTGGGAATGGGGATATTTTCACAATGATCTAAAAAAACCCCAACTCAAACCCTGCATGTGTGCTTGGACTCTTTTATAGAATTCGCACAAATACCATGTTAAGATTGCTTACCAGTTCTCAGCTAATGATTTATTCAAGGTTACACTTTGCTAGCTAGTGCTACTTCGGTGGTTAAATGTAGCTACTTTCTTACTTTACCACAGCAATGTGCTTGCTTTTATTTTACCCCATATTTGTATTTATTCTTTTTCTCTTGATTTGCAGCTCTTTGCAAAAAACAAACCCCCAAAAGGTCTTTATGTCTATGGAGATGTCGGTAAGTTTCAGCTGCATCAATTTAAATGGAATTTTCTCTAAATGCAGGTTTATTAAAATTCTGAAGCGTCTAAAAGCTTTATGTTTATGTAGCATTATTGCTTTAATGAATTTCCAGGATTAGTTTTCTTCCACGTTTTGATGTTATGTAATACAATTATACTCTGAATTCTGGAAGCTGTTGGATTGGACTACATTACCATGTGTAGTTTTTTCAATGTTACCCACTCACTAATATTTGAGAATGCAATTTAAGAATTTGGGAAGTAATTGAGGGGGCCACAGAGAGAATTTATATATCCTAATTGCAACAATGCGGCATGAAAACATACTTTTCAAAAGGAAATACTAAGGATGTTTTCTGGATGCATATAGAGCCATTTCTGCAACCTTTGGGCCATGTCTGTATGGATCAAAATTTTAAAATAGAAAAATAAAAATGCAGTTGTTCCAAGTTTTTGAACAGAAAATATAACTGATCTTCACAAACAGTCTGGTCTTGTACTTATTCTGTGGAATAGTATAGTTTCTATAGTTCAAAGCTAATGAAAAATCATTATTGTAATCAGTACGTACTGTTCTTAAATTAACTACCTGTTGGGTGGGTTTTTTTGTTTTTTTTTTTTTTATTTGAAGGCACAGGAAAAACAATGGTGATGGACATGTTCTATTCTCACTTAGAAGTAGAAAGGAAAAAGAGAGTCCATTTTCATGGCTTCATGCTAGATGTACACCAGAGTAAGTGCAGACGCAGGTATTTACAAGAATTTTATGAAATATGGTATCTATAAAAAAAAGTCTGTCTCATTCTAGTATTCATATTAATCAGCGTAACTGTAAGTATTTAAGCAAAAAATGTAAAAAATAGGAGAGAAGTTAAAGGATTTTAGCATTGTCTGTCATACCAGAGCAGATATTAATTGCATATTATTTCTCAAGTATCTTTTCTGAAAGATTCTGTATACCTGATTATATAGAAAACTTAGGTGTATATTTAGGATTAAATCCTTATCTGTTTTCCAGTTACCAGTTAGCTTATATGCAATCTGAAGAAGGCAATTGCTAAAATTGAAAGAGTAAAGGTTAAATTCAATCTGTATTTTGAATAAGCAATAACTAAATCAGGTATAAATACCAAGGAGAATAAGAACTGTTCTGGTTGGCAAACTTAGTAATACTATCAGCAATTTAGAGGAAAAAATAATAGAAGGAAGCTCATCCTAACTTTCAGAAAATTTTCTGATAGGGTGAATAATGCACTTTGTTTTGACAGATACTGTTTTAGATATTTTAAAACTTGCTTCTGTTTCTAAATTCTATGACCTTAAATACTGTGAAATTGTTAAATAATGCTGTAATTTACAAGTATTGTGACACCTGCGTTTTTCTTGGGAAGCTTTCATTGGTATAGACAACTTCTGCCACTTTCAGTGCCCTCTTTTCTATCATTGTTGGGTCACTGTTGAGATTTTCTGTTTCCATTTCTTGTCATTTGTGCTTAATCTTAACAAAGTAGCTTCTTACTGCAGGATCTTTGTTTTCTGAATGTTTGTTTAGTCAGATGGAATACAATCTATGAGACAGTAAATTATGAATGTAATAATCTTACTTTGTACCAGGACCATCATCTTTACATTTAAAAATATAACTGTGTTGCTATGTCTGAGTTCTTTTAACTAAATGCATTCTAAGCATGCCTTCAGAGGATGCAATGCACAGAGCTGTGTCATTGATTTGTAAACATCGTAAGGGTTTTTCATACTTGGAGATAAGATTAAGACAGAAAATGCCAAATTACAAAGTGAAACTGAAACTAAGGTCATGAATTGGAGCAAGAGAAAACTGTAATTTTTATCAGTTTTTAAAAGATAAAGTATAGGTGTGTAGCTTTCAAGGGTTCTTTGATTTTTGTTTTACATATTTCTAAACAAGAAAATATGAATCGCAGAATCTGTGAGCTTTTAATGGTTGCCTGGATGTGGTTGAAAATTGTTTTGCCCTCTTGAAATTGGACTAAATTGGAAGCTTTCTTATTTTTACTGGACTGGGTTACTTTTTATTTGGTAGCTAAATAATTTTGTTCTCCCTGTCTTAGAAAAAGCAATAAGAAACATTTGTTCTTTTCTGTTTTATCAACTGAGGAATACATCGACTTAAGCAGAGCTTGCCAAAAAGAAAGGCAGGATTTATGGCCAAATCATATGACCCAATTGCACCAGTAGCAGAGGAAATAAGTGAAGAGGCTGCTCTCTTATGTTTTGATGAATTTCAGGTAAGAAGTCAGAGATTACTCCTGCACTTCAAGGGAAACTTCATAAAATTACTTTTGATCTTAAAATATGACACTTGTTACTGCTAATATAGTGTTTGACTCACTGGCCAGTAGTGAACTATAGAAGGTGAAGTGTAGAAGTCCTTTCACAGTTTTGAAGATGGTGTTTGTTGGGTTTTTTTTTCTTTTTTCCAGGAGATAAGATGCAAGTTGGGGGTGTAAGTCCCCTTGTAGTGCTTTCATTTACCAGTCTGGTTACTGGTCATACAAGGGGGTATTGGAGTTGGTGACAGGCTTGTGAGTACTTCAGGGGAGGGACCATCATCCTGTACTGAGTCTGTCCAGTGCCCAGGAGAGTAGCTGTCTGATGCTTGGCATGCCTGGTCTTTGCTGTAGTTCCTGTAAGGCAACAAAAGCGTCTCAGTGTGATTAAGGAAGTGGAAATAACTTGTCAAATTCAACCTAAATTCTTTCCTGAAGTTATTGGAGCCTTTGGCATGGCAGTGCCAGATTATATCAACATAACTAATAGTTTAAGAAACCTTTATTGAATTAAATGTGAAATTAAAAATAAACTCATAAAATGATCATTGCCCAAGCTAACTTGGTTGTTTCATTTGTTTTACACAGCTTGTGAATTTTGTTTTAAGGGCACGTCACAAATTTAAGTGTAGAATTGCTTTATAAAAATTTTTAGGAGAGAGGCTAGAGGTATTTGGCAGCTTTAATCAGCTGAGATTTTTATAATTCAGAGAGAAAATGCAGAACAAGTTAAGAACAGATCTGTGTTAGTTCTCAAATCACCAATAGTAAAAGAATTGTCTATTAACTGTAAATTGTCTGTTATGCTCTTTAATACATTACTGAAATGGATAGAGCAATTTATATCTCTTGCTATTATTTTACAAGCCTGTGCACCTGAGAAAATAACTGGTTTGTGATCAGCTCCCATGAAGGGGATTTTTGTAGCTGTAAAGTAGTAGGTGTTCTTGTTTTAAGTTACTCTTGCATTTTTTGACAAGGGGGAGTCCTTTGATCTATGGTTTCAGAATGGGTGGGGTCATTGCAATTGCTGCTGTTTGATCATTTTAATTGTGCTTTATCTAGTGAATAAGTATGCTGAGCTTCGAAAACTTGCAGTGTAAAACCTAAATACACAGACAGTTATATTTACACTATGAAGAAATGGGAAGGTTTGGAGAAGGTAGGGAGGAGTGTTAACTGTCATGACATCAAATGCTCGAAAGAGCCATCTTTGTTGTACCGTATATTAGTGTAAAAACCTGCTTTTCTGTGTGAATGGCCACTGCTTTCATATCCTGGTGGTGCTGTTTCCAGACTGTCATGTTTCCACTTTTTAAGGGGAGAGACTCTGGTATTTCTTGTTTCCAAATTGATAGCCTGCTCCCCCTGCTGACTTGCTTGAAGTACATCAGTCACTTCAGTTGTAAAAATCACCTGTGTTTTTGGCGGTGGGTCACAGTTGGGAAAGTAATACAAGAATTATACTTTAAACTGTGTTTCTAAGACTTTGCATTCGTATGTGAATTTTAAAAATCTACTTGTTCTGGGTGTACTATTACTCTAAATTCACAGATTTTTGAATAGCTGGATTTCTTGACTGATTTTCTGTAGCATGGAACATTATGCAGGCTTTGGCTACTGAAGAGGAGTCCCAGCTTTCTGAAATTTTGCAGAAGGCACTGAATTTGGGATAAGAAACCTTCTGCTTAAATAGTCATAAAGTAGCGCAGTGGCTGGAAGAGCAGCTCACATGGTGACACAATTAACATTGATAATAAAGAGCCATCTCTGTTTGAGGATGTTTGCAGCTCTTTTCCCCAGTGGATATAATGGCTTGATTTCACTGCAGTCTGATTCACTCATATTTAAAGAATTGCTAGATTAAAATGAAACTGGAAAAAGCTGGGGACTCAGAACATACACTGCTCTGACTTGCAGACAAAGCTACTGTCTGTTTTGACAGATGGAAAGTCAAGTTGGGTCTATACTACTTTGGCAAAATATTTGTGTGTGGAGGAAATACCAGAAAACTGTTAAGATTTGCTTGAAACACTTCAGGTTGCTTACAAATACCTGTTGGAAAAAAAGGGAATAAGCTGAATTTATTTATTTCTCTTAAGATCAGACACATAGACGAATGATACAGTAACAGCAAAAAGGAACATTAATGCTCATATTTCAGAGGAAACCAAATGCAGAACTTCAAAAGATAAAAGCATTGCTGAGGTTGCACATTCCTCTGACAGTGGGCTAAAGCACAACAGAAGTACTCTGTCTGAAGTGAATCTTGTTGCAAAGCCTAGAGAACTGTTGAACTAGTGGAGAGTAGACTAATTGATGCAGAAAAATATTTCAGTACTTTTCAAGTAGTTTTGTGTGTTCTAAAATATGGTTGTATTAAAAAAAAAAATTACTGTGTCTTAAATGTTTCTTTTTGCAAATACTGTGTGATAGCCAGGACCTTAGTGATGGCACTAAGCTTCTGAGTTTGTCCCTTCTGAAGCAGGTGCTTCATCAGCATTTGCCTGAGCCACAGGCTTTTGGGTTATTAAAGCATTGCTACTTCTTCCTGATCTTTGTCATACAGTTTACTGTAAATATTAAAGCCTTTTTTTTTTTAATTTCACGAAAGTCTTAAGCCAATCTAAAAGTGTCCTCATTTTGAAGAAAAACCCTAGAATTAAGCCATTTGTAATTATAATTTTGATGTTTCAGAACACAGAAGCTGGCCAATAAGGGCCTAGTTATTGTTTAGTGATCAAATAACTATACACAGGTAATTAGAAGCTCTAATTCTGGTGTGTGACTGTAACCTATGTTAGTTAGTATCAATAATGAAAACAGAATCCCTATTTCTTGGTAAGCTGAATGATCATACAGTGTTAGACTTTATGTACCATCAGTACCACTTGGACTTAAAGCAAACTACAATTTAGGGAGTTTTTACTAACCTGCATGCTATTAAAAGCCTCTAATAAAAATTAGGCTCTTATTTTTGTGCTAATATTAATTGCTGATAATACATGCTTATGTTTGTCATTCATTAGGTGGAACTGTACCAATCAGTGGCTGACTGAGTCTCAGGCACTTACACATGTAAATTAACTATTAGCCTAGTGTTTTTTCTTTTTTCCTTTTTTTATTTTTAACGTGAGTCATAATGCAAAACAGCACTAGGTCATAAAAATCTTTTCTCTTAAATGCTAATGAAATTTCTCCATTTTCTCCATTAGCAGGCTCTACTTATTGGTAATTTGTAGCCTTTGCTTTTGTTCTCTGTTGCAATGAATACTGGAGACAGTAAAAACCATGAGAAATTACAATGCTTTAGTTACTGTCTTCTACCTGCTTTACCTTCTAGAAATTTTCTGTCTTTCCCAAGCTGTATTAGATAAAAAGAGCTCATATTTGCATCCCAGTTCTCAAAATGGTTCTCTTGCTTTTTGACAGAACTTTCAAGAGGGTTTTTTTTCATAATGGAGTTGAAAACATCAGAATTTTGCATCAAATAACAATTCTCATTAACAAGAGAACGTTATTGTGTTAGTTTGTGAGCATTAATATTCTTTCCCTCCCTGTTTTCTAAAGGTAGCATGCTTTGTATTTTTAAATAAATCATTTTGTTACAAACTTCTTTTATATAATACATTTTTTAAAACTTGGCTATTGGGTTTGCTTTGTGGTACAAGAAATTCAGTTGCCCCTATAATGCACATATATACTGATTCCTTGTGTGTCTTTTTTATTAGGATGGGGGAAGTTCCTAAATTCTAGTATTCAAAAGAGATAAATTATTGATAGGTGGGTGCATAAGCAGATATATTAGACATATAGTACAATAGTGAATTACTACATGCTTTTTGCAATACCGGATCTTAGTGATCAGAGATACACGAATCTGAGGGGTGTGTTACTGGTTGTATAAAAGTTTGTTTTTGAAAAAGGAAAAAAAAAAATCCATATTAATGCATTCCGTAGAACTCATTAGAAGAAATCTTTGGAAGAAGGAAACTGGTGTTTACATGTGGTTCCTTATGAACACTATTGCTTCTAAACTAGCTGTCAGAAATGTAACCTAAGTTTTTTTACTGTCTCTAGTGTTGAATTAAATTTTTTTTCTGCCCAGAAAGGTCATTTAGAAATGGGGGAATGATGGGGAGTGGGGTGGAGGGCTGGTGGAGTAGGGAAAAAAATTATACTGGTTAAAGTCTTTCTGTAGATGTATTACTATCAGAACATACACATCTAAACTGGTGAAAGCATAGCAATCTGTTGTGTAATGAGTGCGTACAACTCTCAGCATGCCACCACTTTTTTATTTCCTCAGAATTGGGGTCTGTTTTGATAAGTCAAAATGCAACAAGTGTCTACATAATAATCAAAGGGAATGTAGGAGAAACAAGTGTAATGATAATGAAGATGGTTTACTTATTAAGGTTGCCGATCTCAGCTGGTGAACTCCTGTAAAATATAAATTGCTGTTGTAACAATGGGCTTTTTTCAGAAAAATCTATTACATTTTTTTCATTTGTACAGGGTGGTTTCTGTGTCCCTTTTATTTCTTGGTACTGTAAAGCAAGTTCCTTAAACTAAATATTTAAAGAAATTTTACTTTATGGCTTATTTTTTAGGGTGGTTTTTTTTGTTTTTTTTCTTCCCCAGTATCACTTGTCCCACCCATTTTTATTTTTCATTCGTGTTTTGTGCCTGAAGGTTAGAAGAGGCTGACTGTGCTGGAAGTGACTGCGTGCCTTTTGATTATTCATGGACAGTAATAGAAGGCACTTAAAAAGAACAATGAAATTGCTTATTTTTGTGATGGGCCATCTGTTGAATTGTTTTTTGCAACAATCACACAATAGTATCTATGTCATATCATTCTATTTTCAACAGCAGCTGATTATGTATATAGTTGGCTACTTGTCTTTATTTCTGAAGTCCCATGACCATTTAAATTCACCTCTGCAAACCTTTGCCTCCAAGGTAATAGAAATGTAAAACAGCCGGTGTGTATTTTCTTTCTGTCTTTTCATGTTTTTTCTGGTTTTTTTCATGTTGTTTCTAATTAATTAGGCCTCTTAAAGGTTTAGGTCTGTTTTCTGTATCTCCCACCTGTAGTTTTATAATAGAAGTTAACATGGAATCATTTAGCAATTGGTAAAGAAATGATGGAGTTCCGCAATAAAGAGCGGGCAAGTTTTGAAAGACCGTGGTACATTCACTGCTTATTAATTATCCCTTTTATTTTTTCTCACCAAGCAATAATTAGAATCTTTCTCCATGGCTTTCACTAACAAGCATTTTTCCTAGCTACAAAGCCACTTGCGGATCTATTGCGGTGGAAGCTGAAAGCAAGATAAAACAAATGTGTTGTCTTCTACAGGTCACTGACATTGCTGATGCCATGATTCTGAAGCAGCTTTTTGAAAATCTGTTCCAAAATGGGGTTGTCGTTGTGGCAACATCTAACAGGCCCCCAGAAGGTAAAAACAAACATGCTACTAGTATTATCCTAATACAATGAATCTCAGTATCTTACAAAACAATCGTATTAAAATCATACAGTATTTAATACTACAAAACTCCAAGAATCTGAGATGTTCCGATTTGTCCTGCTTTTTTGTGTTCCTAAGGAAGAAAGGTTTTTCACTAAGTCTTACTGCTCCCTTCTCTCAAACTCAAGGTGTTGCTCCCCCCACCTCCTGTGTTTTCTGATCTTCTCTATTCTGACCAAGCCAGTGGGAGGGCATCTGGGGACAGGGGAGTTGAGGAGGAGTGAAATATTTCCTCTGGTTTGGATGTATTCAAGGATAGGAAAAGATCATATTCTGCAGAAGAGAGGGGAAATGAGATTATATTCCTTCCTGGTTTCTAACTCAGAAACTTGCAGACGTGATCCACCAGCTCGAAGGAGAGCCCCTTATCAAGATGCCATTCTCACAGCCTGGATTGAGGTCACTCATTGGGAATTACTTAGGTGGAGAGTTGTTTCTATTTGTAACACTATTTGTGGATAAAGGGTGATTAGCTAGGTAGGTCCTTCTACAAAGTCCCCAAATCTGTATGGGTTTTAACCAAGCAGTAATTTTAATTTTTTGCAGAGGAGAAAAATGTTTGTTGTACTGTAGCATTAGCAGTTAGCATAATGCATGCTTTCTGTGCAACTTTTATGACACTTCAGATTAATTAATTTCAGATGTTTGCAAAAAATACTGAAGAGTTACAGTATTAACTATCAGTTAATTTTTCTACCCAAATTGATTGAGTAAAAGAGAATCACTAAAGATTTACAATGCACTTCATGTTTAAAAAAAAAAAAAAAGGGAAGAAAACACTCAAATGTTTTTATTAGAGGGGGAAATAATTTCCCATCAGTTTATTTTCCTTGTTTGAGCAAACAAGATGAAATCATAACTGCTGTAGTTGGGTTGACTACAGATAAACTGGACACTAGTTCCTCACTCAGTTGGGAACCATCCTTGTGTTTTTTGAAGTGCTACTCCTTAAAGTTCAGGAGAGATTTTTACTGTGACTTGGGGATTGTATCCCACGTCTTAAATTGAGCTGTCAGTTTGTGACCATTATCATTGTATAGGGTTTTTAATACATATTAAGTCACTGTGTCAACTTTAAAGACATCCACTTGTGCTAGCTACCCAACAGAGCATGTCAAGAATAGTGTCTCCAGAACTGAGCTATGTTGCAGTCCAGATGTTGGTCAATGCCTGTCTCTTCTTCCCTTCTCACTACTCCTGCGTGCTCATGGTGTGTGTCTGAAATCCTCCCACAGGAAAGAGAGTTTGGTTAGCATACTATGCTGCATCAAGGTTTAAGACTGAATTGAGAGATTTGTTTCTTGTGGATACAAAGGGTAAAAGTAGCTTTTTCATTAGAGAGCAGATGTACCCAGCTGCTGACTATTAGTGATACTCTTAACTATGTTAAACTTCTGCCCCAGGGGAATATGAAGGAAAATACTCAGGTGCAGTGTTTGAGGAATGGGGGCTTCATTTCTCCACCAAAATTACTGTTTATTTTTCTCATCCTCACAAAACAGAGACATAATACAAAACTCACAGCCTTATTAACTAGAAGAACTAACAGAAGTAGCTATTTTATAGTACTGTTACATGTTCATTAATTTTTGCAAGTAAATATGCAATTGGCTGCTGTTTTACCAAGTGTATAGCTATCATGATTTGCAGAGTTATGAATGAGAATGATACATGGCTTCATACAACTTTGTTAGAGTGCGGAATCACCTTCACTGGTAATTTTCCTAAACGTTTCAGTGTATGTATCCAATTTTGTGAAAACCATTTTGTAGGCGTCCTGTTGGTTTCTCTTGCATGCTGAATCTTCTGGTTTGTCATGCATACTGGATCTTCTGTCCACCATGACGTGTTGGCAGAGCACAAAACCTTTAGCTTCGTTGTACCCATCAAGCATTATGCGGAATATAGGTAGTATTAATAGCCTGGCATGGTCTTTGCCAGGAATTTTGGTGACATATCTGCCAGGTGTCTGTATTCTCTTATTTATTCCTCCTGTCAGTCATAGGTGCTGCACTGCCCTTTTATAGGTCTTCCTAATATTAATGAAAAAGAGCAGCCCGTTGTACAGTTTAAATGATAACATTTTCAATGAACAAGTCATTCTGTTATGAACATGTTGGGCAGTTGGATAGTTTCCAGAGAAGAGAATTCTATGCTGTATAAAATACAGACATAAATAAGATAGAAAATGCTGCTTTGCAGTTTGTTTTTATAATTGTCTTTTTGTTGAGTGCAGATTTGCATTTTGTTACATAACATTCTAATTTTTTTTTTAAAAATTCTGTTGTATTTTTAGCAACTTTGCATAAGTTTACATATTCATTTAATTTATCCCCACCCCCACCCCCCCCAGGGATGGCCCTTTTTTTTCCTTTGGAAAAGGGAGTGTGCCTGGTAGAATTGTGAGAAGATAAAGTATACCACAGTACACTGAATAAGAATTATACTAGCTTTGTAAACTCAAATAGCTTATTTTTAGTTTATGTTGGATTTTTCCCCTCTGCCAAATACTTGGGACTTAGCAGTTCTATAGTTTTGGCCTTATAATCATATGAATGTATACCCAGCATTACAAATCCTTTTTTATATCCTTACTTTAAAACATGCTGGTCTTACTTCTTCTGCTAAAATCGGTTATATGTCATTAGAGATTTAAGTCATCTTTTACTCCCTGCCTTTTTCAGACTTTCTCACAATGTTCCTTTCTTCCTTAAGAATGTATTGAATTTTCATACAGCAAAAGAAATCAATTTCAGCTCTCCTTTTCCACCTTTTGTTCCTCCTCTCTCTAGCAACACTGAGTTTTATTTGCCAGACTAAAAGACAAGCTGACATTGTTATTAAGACTAAGTAGCAAAATGGTACTGATTTTCTTTCTTTCAGATCTCTATAAAAATGGTCTTCAGAGAGCTAATTTTGTACCATTCATTGCTGTGCTGAAGGTAAGGAGAGTCACTTGTTAAATGCTTTCCAATTTCAATTTTGCCTGCTGTATTAATAAATTAGAGATTTGTACAGGATTGCTTTGATACTAGTTTCCAGATAAGATGTATAAGCTTTAACTGTTTGTGGCAAAAATAATTCAAGGTAGGGCAAAAAGGAGCTCTTTCTCTATAGAATTAACATGTCTTGAAAGCTGGACATTTTTAGTATGACAAAAAGTTACCTTTTTGACCAAGGTAGCAGAATTTGTTTGGGTAAGACTTTCTTACTGGTGTGTATATGCCATGTAACGTAGTATTCCTCTAACAGTTATACTGTGGTGTACTTGTGGGCATCTTACACTTACTATGCTACAAAAACTTGGTGTTCCTTTGGTGTAAGGAAAGTAGTGTTCTGTATGTACCCCTCAATTACCTTGTTTCTGGGTCTTTCTCGTGTGTAAGTGGTTTTCTGAATGGGTATTTGAGGCTTCACATATTGTTCAACAAGCAGCAGTTCTGAAGCAAGCTTCCTGGAGTCTGCATGTTGTGGTGCGGAAGGCTGTAAACTGTAATTGCTTCATTTAGGTTAAAAAATGGAGCATCCTTTCTTGATGTGAATAATACAATCAGTGCTTATTTTGCTATTAAAAAGAACATATGGTGAACTCGCAACTTGGCCAGAACTTAAAAATGTGTTTAATTCACAAGCTACGGTTGTATTGTTATGTTATTGAGGGCTAGCATATAGCTCCTGCGTCCTGCTCTGTCTGGATTGACATGACATGTAAAATGGAGATAACAGCACTTCCCTACCTCAAGAAGTATTGCCAGCATAAATATATACATAATGTTAAATGTATCAATATCTAAGATAAAAGAAAGGTAAGGTAGAGTTTAGGGTAGGCTGGGCTTAGTGAAATCCTAAGATGGCTCAATTGCCTAAGCACCTTTGAAAATCCCATCTAACGTTGACATTTGAGCAGCTACCAGGTTTACTGAGTTAATATGCCATTGACATGTATGCAGCACTCCTACGTATCTCAGAATGGCTGTGTATGAAGTCAGGGAGGTCACCAGTGAAAGTAGTTTTTACCTGTATGGCTTTAGAAAAGTAAGAAACATAAAAATAACTGAACAACCACTTCCACTTCATATTCTTGAAAAGGGTTTATTCTGTAGCTGACTTCATTGGATGCAGGGAGAGGTCCTGATCATAGAACATTTTGAAGAATAGTAGTAGTTTCATATGCATTTGCTTTTTGAAATGCAGCAACCATGGCAAACCTTTCTTTTCTATATATCTTTCCTTGTTGACTCTTAGTTTTCTTCCTTGATAAATGTAAGGCTCTTTCATTTCACTGATGATCAGACTTAAAGAATATCTCTCATGTATGCTTATTTGTAGTTTCCTTTTTTCTCTTTTTGGCTAGCTGAAGAAAAATAGTGAAATGTAGTTTATGCATACAGAATGCCTCATCAAGACTGGGAAAATAATCTAAATTTTTACAAGGGACCTTGTGGATAGAATGCTGAGAGAAGGTCTGAAGGTGAATTGGTTTAGAGCTGTGACAGGGGATAGAGTAGTGCAAAAAGAAACAAGTAGCACAACCCAGACTAGAGGTAGGTGGACATTGCCATAATAATGAATGAAGGGAGAAAAAACTCAACGCTCTATTCACAAGGGCCTTTCTAAAATTCTTGATTACGTGTTGCCGTTCTTTCCCCTATGTTTTTGTGTTTTAACACTGCTCTAAATGTATCTGCCTTTAATGTTATTTTAATAAATGTTACCAATATAACATAATTCTTTCCCCAAAACATAATGCCTGAAAGATGGGTCGGAGGAAACTTATCAACAAATACTTCTCTGACCTTAGTTGGAAAATGGAAGGGCAATGGCAAGGTATTAAAAACAATAATAAAAAAATTTCCAAATCTGCATTTTTAATTTACCACATCAGAAGTAGGCATTAAAAAAACCCACACTGGAATGTATTTTAAAGTAAGATTTTAACAAGTGACCTTTACATTACAAAGGTGTGGATAGAACTAAATTGATTCTCTGGCTGTGTTAGTTTGAGAAATGTATATTTATGTCTCCCCAATGTAAGTATAATCTGTATCATGGCATTGGTGTTAATGGATTGGAGTAGCTTCTGCCTCAGCTGTTTATAATTCTGTATATGACTTTAGGAAATGTAAAGATGATAACTTCCAGGATTTTGCATGGAAATATAAAGGAAAAATATTACATTGGATGCTTGCAGATGTTTGATTTACTGTCTTCTCTGCCTTTACCTCACTCCAAGCCATATGTGTCTGTGGTAGTGCCAGTCTCATCTAACCTGTTCCCTTGTGGTGGCTTTGACAACTTGGACTAAATCCTGTCTCAGTTTTCTCTAGGCTCAGAGCCTCCTGCAGGGCTTTTATTTGGAGTTTAGTGGTGGTGAATGGGTGGGTTGGTTTTGTTTGTTTGTTTGATTCAGAAATTAACTTTTATGATCATAAATCTTAAAATAAGGCTTTAGCACTAAAAGTGGTTCAAGTTCAACACAGGATCTTTGAATTCCTTTAAGTATTCTTGGGAAGATAGGGTGAATGGGAAGTATTGACAGTACATTTCTGTGAAGAGATACTTCACTTGAAATAGATTTCTCATAAATGGAACACATAGTTCCTAGATACCCTGGTAACTGTTACACAAAAATCTTTCCCTGTCTTCAAATGATCAAAAGAAATGGTTTCTTTCCTGGATCTAGCATTAGCCATGTTCGTCCTTGATTTTGTTGTTGTTTTTATTTTCTTCAGCCTATATAATTCCAGTATCTGTATTTGGGTTCATATTTCTTACAAAGATAACTACAATCCCATTTCTGTGGAATAAGCAAAAAGGTGAAACAGTGCTCTGGGGAAGACACAGTTATCTCGCGAAGTTTGTCTGTATTGCCTTTCTAGGTGGTAGATTACGGGGGACAAGTGATTGCTGAGTGCCTGCAGTGGGAGATGCAATTGGTGAGTTCCACTTTCTAGGGCCACGTAAAAGCTCCAGGTCTGTGTAGGTGGGCAGGCCAGTAAGACAGCAGCTCTTCCTGCCCTATGTGTGTCCCCTGCCCAATTCTGAACCTGTCCCAATAAGTAGTTTGAGATGTAATTTTTCAGCGATTCTTTAGTCCTCTAACTTAAAGTGGTAGTTTGGATGAACAGGGAAAAATTCTCAATTGATCGGTTCGTTTTTGTGGCTGAAATTCTTTGGGACACAATATTCTTTATGGCAGAGCTTTGTTTCTGCAGAGATAAGAGTGCTTCTTCAGTCCATGAAATTTTATAAAGATAGAGCTTTACAGAGATAAAAGATTTTCCTTCCTAATACTTCTTAATTCTATAATTGCAATTAGATTCAGTTCCTTCTGATTGAGCTTTTAATCTTGTGGCATCTCTTACCAAGCATTTTAAAGTGCATGGAACGGCTAAGTGGTTTGTTGTTGGGTTTTTTGGTGTTTTGGTTTGGTTTTGGCTTTTTTTTTTTTTTTTTTTTTTTTTGGCAAAGGCAGTTCTTGAAAAGAAAAACATTCATTGCTCACAGTTACTTTGTTCAAATGCTTAGAGCAGAAATACTCAAAAAATTGTTAATCTAAACCAATAAGAAATATAAAAAATTTTCCAAACATTTTAAAACTGGTTTACAAATAAAGCTATCTATCTTTAACAACTTGATGTAAGATCTGAAGTTAGGCTCTTAAAAAAAAAAAAAGAGAAAGCACGCTTTGTTTTACTGGTTTGGCAGTAATTTTAGCAACATTTTAATTTTTGCAGACATTTAATGAAGACATTTATATCAACCCTTAACTGTTCTGGAATCCTAGTTCTAATTCAGTGACTAGTTCAATGCTTAATTCTTCAGACAAACAGGAAGGAAAGCACCTCAAATAGTTTGTTGTGTATAATCTATAACTTCAATGAGCAGTTCTTGAGTTTCCAAAGGTTTCCTGGAACCATAGCGTGAAGTTTTAAAAAGTCAAGGCAAGTCAAAATACCAAACATGTAATGTCTGCATTTTCTCAGGTTTTCTTCTTGCAGTGGACCTGCACTGCAGTAAATTCTGACTGAAAGTCAGGAGGTTTTAGGGCTTTTCATAGCCTGAGTATACCTTTAAAAGGTACAGTTTTAAAATAAAATGTTTGGCTTTGGCTACCTGCATTTTGCTTTAACTAAAGAGAAAGAATCAACCAGAAGCCTGTTGTCAGTAGGACATGAAATTACTGTAAGCTTCCTATAGTGAACTTTTTTTTTTCTTCTGCTATTAGGGACCAATTGTACACTCCTTTCAAATAGAAAGTAATGTATTTTTATACGCTGTATTGTTCACTGTCTTTCTCAAAATTGGTTGATATTTATTTATTGACATTGTTGCCTACTCTGGTTGGTTTTAATTAAAATATACTCTTTCTTTCAAAGCAAGAAATGGAGGAATTTAAAAGTATTTTCATTTTTCAATAACTTAGTTTGAATATGTGAGAAATATTTGTTTAAAACATTTAGAGCTGTCCCTAAGGAAATTGTGGGAGTTAGTTTTGTACAAAGGCATCTGGTAGATATAAAATGTCTTTGATGGTGCACTCAGCTTTTGTCCAACCACCTGTGTGAGAAATGCAGAGATTTGTTGATTGGCGGGTCTGCCTCTACCCGCCCCCCCAAAGTCATCTCCTTGATGAAATTGATTTGTCAGTTTGTTCCAGTCTAATGGTGTGATAGCCCAGCAGCTTTCAGTATGTTGAATAGTTAAAACCTGCTTTTGAGGTCAGTGTCAGCCACTCTGACCCCTGTGAACTGTCACCTGAGTCAGAATTGCAGGGATTAGGCCTTTGATATTGTGATGGCTTTGCCTATCAATTGACTTTTTCATTACTGAAGATGTTGGGCCTTTTGTTTCCCTTCTTAGTATGTAACCAAGCAAACTCCTAAGTAGAAGGAGCATTTGTTCTTGTTCTCTCTCTCTGCAAGTAATAGAAGTACTCATCTTTTGTGAAGCATACCTAATTAAACATAGAAAAAATTAAAAGTAGAAAATATAGCATGATGGCAAGTATTTTTGTGCTGAACATCAGTATAATTTCTGGGTAATTTTAGTTTGACAAATTTATAAGACTGTCAACTAACAAAATGTTCTATATAGAAAGCAAGGTGTCAGATTAGAAGTTACCAGCCCTTTCTGCATTCAGCCTTCTAAGCCTGTGTACGTGTTAAATTTAAACACAAGGATTATTTGAATTCTGTAGTTCAGAGCACTTAACTGTTACAGTATTTTATAATGTACCTATTGATTTAGCGTGTTCTCTAGATATTAAGCTGTTCAGTTTGTTTACCTTCTGCGTCTGTCTTAAACACACGCGCATGCTTGCTCCTAGATAGTTTATTTAGGTGCAGATGAAAACTTTCTTAGGATAAACTAGTTGCTACTGTAGCTCAGTCTCAGACTCCCTGCCTTCTCACTTCCTTTAATTGTTAGGATTTCCTGAGTTCTTGCTTGGTTTGTTTACTCCTTGATTAAAATGAGTAAATCAAAGCATATCATAGATATGGAATAGTTGATTCCTGCTGTATCAGGGTAAATTAGTCTAATTACACGTGGCAGTTTTATTTGCTTGTGATGTAATGTGAAATGAGGTCCTGCCTCCCCTCAAAAAGCCCGAGCCAATTAATAAAGCTTTTAAGCTCTTTGTCACAGGCCACCGTGGAGGTCTGCAGAGAAGAACTTTAATCCAATAAACATTTCATTTAGATCATGAAAAGAAAGCATGAGGAGAAGCTCCTACAAGAGAGGGTGTTAGCAGCAATTCTTGCCACGAAGAGATGTGAGGAATTTGCCAAATTAACCAAGAAGCCTTCATATTTAACACATAAATGTGTCAAAACTAATAATAGAATAATTTAATTTGAGTTGAACCTTATATTGTTAAAATTCTAAGAAGCCACAACTGTTTTCTTCAAAGACTTTACTGTTGAGTTGGATGGACAGGGCAAGGGAAGGTTGTGAGAAACCCAGATAGCAAATAACACTGGCCGAAGCTGGTGGAAAGAAGAAAAAAAAAAAAAAGGAATAGATAATTAGGTGTAATTAGTGTGTATGAATTGTTGTCTCCCTGCCCTTGGCTTGAATAAATTTCGGAGAAGAAAAACCTTAGTGGTGAAAACGCTTTGATGTAAGAAGAGTCATTGTGGTTTGGCAGCATAAAGGCAGTGTTTTATACTTCTTACATAATGGTTGCGATACAGAAAGAGTGAATGGACCCAGCACCCCCCAGCCTGCTTTACAGCAAGGACTTTTGGATTCCCTTGAAACAAAATGCATCAGAAGTTTTCAGTTGTTGGTAATGAGGTAGTGGACCTCATCAGAGCTAAGCGTAAGCCATCTTTAGCCTTTGTTTAGATCTTAATCGCTTTTTTTTTTTTATTCTGGGAAATCCAGTTTTGTAAATCAATACTACCTTTTTTTTTCCCCTGCCTGCCAACAGTTCTGGCAGGAGCAAAGGCTAATACTGGGAAAAGAAATACAAATCAAATGTTAAAAAGAAAAACAACAGCAAAAAAGAAATCTAGACAAATAACTTCATCCATGGTATAATTCCAATGAAGTACATGTATTAGGGGTGAATTTGACCCTTAGCTTACAGAACATCATGTTATAAATTCGGAGTGAACTCTTGGCATTTGTTTTTCACAGACACCACAGCTTGTTTATTAGGAGTTTGAAAGTTACAGTCATTATTGGTTCTTTAGCAAAACTGAATGTTACACAGTGGTTTGGGGGTTGGTTTTAGGTTGTGGCTTGTTTTTTCTTTTTTGTATTTATAGTTATTCTGCAAGGAAGATTTCTTCTTAGGTGATGTGAAATGGGGAGAGCTGTTCAGTGTAATTTGTATTGCATGGAAGTTTACTCTGCCATTCTTCTGCTCCCTGACTGGAAAAAGGAGAGGCTACTTGTCTCCTACCCAGCACAGCCACATCTGTACCTCCTGAATTCTTTCACTTTTGTCTGAATATCTGAAATACTATTCACAGAACAGTACATTTTAAGAGTCTCTGTCTTTATTCATGTACCATTATCTTACAAGTTAATTGTCTATTTTTCCTCTTCTTAGGGGGTAGCTGATTTGTAGCTAGACTTAAAATAAGTTATTGAAAAGTTGTACAATAGATCGTATGTTCCTTGTGGTAGCAAGAATAGTGGGGTTTCTTAGTTGTTAAAGTTTTGAAGGCTGTAATGTAAACTTGTGCAACTTCCATTGAATTACTTTTATGCCTAAATTTATCTCTGCTAAACTCTTCAGTTTAATATTTTTTAAATTTAAATAATAGTTTAAATATTCTTGTCACAAGTGTAAGAAAAAGATTCATTTAAAAAAATTATATTTGGCAGTATTTCACTTCCCAGATCTTTGTGCTCTAGGTCCATTTAAAAATAACTCACAAATAAAATGTTTGTCATCCAAAATTAACCTGAGCATGATTAGTTTCATTGATATTGTACAGGATTCTTGGATGACATTTTGAAAGTTTTCCTCAAAATTTGTTTGTTTTTTGGGGTTTGGGTTTGTTTTTTTTTGTTTTGCTTTGTTACAGTGTTTACAATTGGGACAAACATGAAGTGTCTAAGGCTATTGTAGCAATTTCCCCATATTTTGTTATTGCGGAAGAATATAGGGGAAAAGACTGTAAAAAAATCAGTTAACCCCTTAAAGCATTGCACTATTTTGTAGAACAAATAGCCTTTTGTACTTGAAGTTGATTTGATCTGTGAAAGGCAACACCTGAATATCATGCAAAGCTAAGTAATTATGACTGATTGTAAGGTGGGTTTTTTTTTTCAGGTATAGGTCACGGGAAATTCAGTTAGGGTAGAGTATGTACAAAGCTAAGAAATATGCAGATTTTTCTGTTGTAAGATCGTGTAAAAATTATTTACAGTTAATACTTGCATAAAGGTTAGAAAGGTTGATGAAGTGATATTTAGTTTTGCTTTACTATTCACTGCATGTCAGAATGTAATTATGACTGATTCATGAAACTGTCTTAGCAATGAACCATCTTTATTAAAATGCTGATCAAGACAAGAGCTGACAGTAATAAAGAATAGAACATTTTAGTCTTGTTGCTTTTGAATGATTGCTAATTACCCCAGAGGTCATGTATAGTGCTTATGAGGATTCATTGACATTTTCTTTAAAGTCTACTGTTTCAACAACATCTGAACAGGGAGACAAAAACTGTATGCACACCCAACAACACTTGGACCAAGTTTTTATCCATCACCATACCTGATGATTCCCTTTCTCATTGTCCCTCCCCCTGAGTACATCTCATTTCCATGGATTGGTGTAGCAGAAAGTTAAGTGTTACAAATTTGATTCTCTCTCTCTTTTTTTTTTTAAAATAAGGCAAATTTTAAGCTTGGATAAAAGGAGCAGCCCTTTGAAGGTCCTGCACCTGTATTACGCTTGCTCGTGACTAATGGTCTGGTTGATCTCCTTCTAGAGCTGCACCAGAGAGGAAACACTGCACTTAACTTTGTACACTTCTCAGCAGGCTGTGGACAGACCTGCCCAGCTCGTGAGTCCCAGTTAGACCAGTTTCACATTCTGAAACATGCTGGTGATTGTCATTTGCTGATGACTTTGAGAGTATGCCAAAGTTAAAACCTGTGGGTATGCTTTGCAGGTCAGAAATAGTTTTTTCATGACACACTGCATTTTTGCTCAAGAGGATTCTTGTTCTACCACAGTTATGAATCATTTGGGAAAATGCCAATTGTAATGGTATCCTTTGGATAAAGAAACCTTTTCTTGAAATCGCTTAAGAAAGAAATTTAAGAAAGAAGAAATAATATTCTAGTTGATAATCAAACACTACATGGAGTCAAATAATGAAAAATAAAAATGGTTAAGTTTAGTGAGTTCTGTTTACCTGAGAACTCTTCCTCTGTTGCTGGTTGATGGCTCTCATCATGCATCTACATGTTGTGTGATGCAAGAGAATTTTTCTCTCTCAGGCTGGGTGTAAATGTATGAGAGGAATGATTGCCAATGAACAATCTCATTATTTTCTGATTTGCTGGGGGGAAGGAATATTAGTGATCCTGTGTATTGTTAATGGAGATCAAATCAGCAGGACAGGTGTGGGGTGTTTTTTAATGGGGGGAGGGTTGTATGTAAGCTAATACAAAGAGTTAGACACGGAGGATGCATTTGAAAAGGGAAGGTGATACCTATGTGGAAATTATGATTCCTTTTGCTCAGAAAGAGTGGTTAGAAGTTGCACTTTTCGGGCATTGGTTATTAATAGTAGGTGTATAGTTCTTAACAAGCATATTAGAACCAGAGGCCAAGAGTATTACTTGTGCAGCTTTGCATGCCTGGGGATAGGATGATACTCTGCTTGTGTGGAAGGTGTATTTGATACTGCAGATGCAGTGCTACTGCTGCATTTGCAGGTGTCTGGTTTGATCCAAGTGTGAAAGGCTGAGGAAACTCAGCGGGTGTGGGAATTAAGGTAATGATCATCCCAAGGTGAAGCACTCTCAAATCTTTGTTCCCCTATACCTTCTCTGGAGGTCCCCTGATAGGGTTTGTCTTACCCTATGGGCTGACAGGGTGATTTGTATGAGTTTGTATGTTGGTTTTTGGTTTTCTTTTTTTAATGCCATTAAAATTCAGAGCAGAGAATGTCAACTGGGTTGACTTACAGTGGTCTCCAGTAAGGTTAAGGAATACCTGCTTAACCTGCATTATCAAGGGTCATGAGCTGATCACAATATTTGAGCTCATAGGGCCACGTGGTACACAAGCCCATGTATTAGCATTTCAGGTTTTTTGATACATGGGAAACATATGTCTTGAGAACTTGCTGGTTATGTAGTTAACTTTGCCTTTTGAGATTTTCTGAAACCTTTGTTCCTCTACTTAAGGATCTATCATGTCATGTACTTTAATTTCTTCAGCAGTGAAACATTTTAATAGCTACCATTCTTGATTGCAGCAACAAAGGAATATTAGAGGAGCTTACAGGAAGAAAAATGTATTTATATTACTCTATATTCAATAACTTTCTACAGTAGGTATACTGAAAGTCTAATTTTATCTATTGTATCTGAAAGTTGTCGTTTTAGGTGTTTTGTCTCGAGTTGAGCCTTGAGGCTTTCTCTTTTTTCCTTCTGGAATAAAAAGTTTTTATGCCACTTCAGTGGAAATGAGTGCATGATCATGCTTTATTTTTAACTTCCTAATTGCGTTTTCAATTCTGTAATTGTATTTGTTCTTTGTACACATAAATACATAAATGACTTCAAAATAAATTGTATGACTAATTAATTTTATGCATTTGAATTGAATAGGGTAAGTCAGACTTGAAACATCTCAATAGAATAGCAAATCTGTTGGAAACTGTAGATGGTTCCACAAGAACAGACGAGGCTAACTGTAGCTTCAATTTTAAGTATTTGTTTCAAAAGAAAAGTAGAAGTTTAGCCCAAGTAAATGAAATCTGAAAGTTTAAAACTCCATCTTAAAAAATGGAAACCAATAGTTACAGTCGTGGCTTTGACAATTAAGTACTAACAATCTGAGCACTCCAGTTAGTTCTTTGGCTGTTGATTAGGATTCCGTGGTGGTGATTAGTGAGTGTGAGGATGCAATCACATCTGTAGGGTTTAATCAGTCCAGTGCTGGAGAAGTTAGTCCAAAGATGAAGAAAGAAACTAGAACTTCTACATGTAATCTTAGTAGGGTTTTTCCCCAGGCTGCAAAAAGATCTACCTCCCCTGCCCCCAAACTTGCAGGGTTTGTAAATGATAGTACTGATTTTCTGGTTCCGTGATGCAGGAGTATAACGTCGTTGACATCTCTGAAGCTGAGAGAAGGTGCATGGTGGTACTCGCATATGCACCCTCTCTGAGGTCCAGTATTTCATTCTTACAGTTGTGAGCAGTATTTATATTTCCATAGTGTGCAACCATGTATCTGCTTTTCATTTTTGTAAATCTAGTATTTTAAGTGTTTTGCTTGAATGTTTACAATATTTTGGTGTGCTTTATTTTCTTCTATTATACATTCTGATGATATGCTGTCTTTTTAACATTTAAAGCATTTCTCTTGAAAAAATTATTTACAAATATGAACATTTTGCCCTCTACATCCTGTGAAGCAGATAAGTGAATGTTTACGTGTGTAGAAACAAAAGAACTGTGGTGGGTACCCTCGTCTACAAAGGAGACCCCAAAAGGAAAAACTTTTGGATCTCTGCTCAGCACATAGCTTCTCTGTGACCTTTCTGACTCTGGCTTTGAGTAAAGGTGACCATGTGCTGAATCCCCCTTTAGAACTGTCTCCACCCGTACATTCTTAACTTGGAGGAGAAATGCTGTTGTTATTGCCTGGTGGTGCAAACAATCCTCCCGTTACCACCTTTTCAGTTCACTGGTACTGCTATCACACCCTTTCTCTTCTCTACTGCATAGAGCTCACTTTGCATAAATAGCATTGCCCACACCAGTGCATGTTTGTATGCCATTTTGTTGGCATTAATTTCTTCCACATTATCATTTAATGGTTGATTTCTTTATTCACACTTCTGTTTGTTTTTTTTTTTGTTACGTTATTTTCCAGTAGCACCTATAGATCTATGCCCTACTGTCATATAGTTATGTAAGGAGAAGGTTGTTCCTACCCTACAAATGTTATAATCTAACAACAGCAATCATGTTTTAAAGGAATGTTTTCTGGGAACATGTTGCTACACAGATCATAATGTTTTGTTTTAATAGCAGGGACCATCCATTTTATGAATACAGTGTCTAACAGAATAGGTGTGAGTGAACTTTGAAGTGTCTCAGTAGAAATAATTAATGATGAACAGCGGTAGATACTTATTCAGGTGAACCTGTAGAAGGGTTAGGAAATTCTCATGGCTGTTTTATTTTTGTTTAGAACATGGGCTCTAAATGGCTGGTGTACCTTCCTGAACTGAGCATCAGTCTGGAGAGGCCAAAAAAAAAAAAAAAAAAAAGCAGGGAGGGGGGAAGAAACTGGCTTCAAGGTCCAAGTCAGTGGTTCTTGAGACAGTACTGGATGAAAAATATGCTAGACAGTCAAAGTAAAACATAAACCAGAATTTGACTGAGAATGCTGGTTTGAAAAATAAGAGGCAGAACTGTATTTGAAAGATGGGACAGAATTAAGCAAAAAAACCCCAAACCCAAACCAAAATTGGAAATTAATTAGGAAAATTCAAGGAGCAGGATAGTAAAAGGCCAAATGTTTTCCAGAGGACTAAGTATCCCTATGTTTCTGTTAACTGGCTCCTACTTCTATGCTTATATTGTGTGTTACAGAAAACTGCTGTATATCAGAATTCTGGTTTTCCATTTTGTTCATGTTTGGTTCAGTTGACTTTTGCCTCCTAAGAAAGGACTGTAATAACTGTATTTTATACATCTCTGAACGGGATGCTGCTATTGCCTTTCTGGCCGAAAGGTCCTATAGCCCAGAATATCTAACATGTTTTTGAAATAAACTGTGTAATGTTATATCACACTAGAATCAGTAGTAGTACATTATTGTAGACATACAAGACAGGGTTTATAGGGAAAAGAAATATCTTTCATTTAGGCAACTGTTTGTAGCTTAAAAAGGGCCCAGAAACGTAAATAAGCTTTTGAGCACACAAGCTCTTCTTAACTAGTGTCACTAATGATAGCGATTTTTCCTGAATAGTGGTAATACTAATTACTCTGAAGAAAGAGAAAAGGGAAGGAAGACAGGAGAAATTAATCTACTTCATAGCTATATTGGTACTATTTACATCTACGGTTCTTAGCTCCAAAACTCATTCACTATAATGTCAAATCATGGAGTCATAAAAGACTATCAGTGCATTTAAGGAGTGATAAATTTGTAAGCAGAACAAAAGTGGACTAAAATACTGTAGCACCAAGTGCTGATTTATATTTCAGCAAGCTGCAGTGGCCTGCATAATATAGCCCAGTATCAGTCTGTATTTGAGTGCACAGAATGTCTGCTGTACTCAGCAGTCATTAGCAGCTGAGCCACAAACACTGCTGTAAATATCAGCACAATAAATTTACACCAGCTACAGTGTTCAGGTGCCCTTTTTTTTTTTTTCTTTCAGCCCTACCATAACCATACCACACTTTTAAGTATATGTAGTTGTGTGTTCACTCTTCACTCTGTATGCAACACAACACCCTGAGAGAGCAGTAGAGTTTGTAAACCCACCTTGAAGGCCAAAGAGATGAGGCTGAATTCATGCCAAATTTCCTATCTGTTGTTTCCAGGAAAAAAAGCCAAAATGATAAACAGTGTTACTAAATGTCTGAGTATTTAAAGTTAATCTAAATAATCTCATATTCTGCATAGCTGTAGTAATAATGTGTTGTGGTTGGGTTTTTTTTCTCCCCCCTCCTAACATGAAGAAAATAGTACTTGAGCTAATCTACTACTTTGAAAAAAATAAAACATTAGGCGGAAGGATGCTGAGCATCAGTGCCTGGCAAAGAAAAGCTAAGTATACCAGCTTTGCTGTGAAATTTCAGGAATCTTCCTTCTAGATTGACTGCCAGACTGATGCTGAAGAAAAGCTTAAACATCCTCCCTCCCTTGTGCATATTATTACATGCCTCTGGAACTTTTTTCTTCTGCTCTGTTATTCTTTTTCTTTGTAAGCTTTCACAAAAAGAAAGGGAATAGATTGTAATAATATTGTAGCACCAATGCTATTGTGTTTGCAGTAGCCTTAGCCCAAGATAATGATTTGATTAGCATGGCTTTTTCACTTACCGGAATTAAAGATACATGGATTTTCCTGAGATTCTGTGCTTTCAGGATGATTTTTTTCCCCTTCTTTCTTCAGCTATATATCTTTGCAGAGAAGTTGGAGGTTTAAAATACGTATAGAGCCTTCATTAATAGCCAAGGGTAAAAAAATTAGGGCAATGAGTCATCATAGTCACTCCTGCAGATATTTGTATTCTATAAGTCCTATGCAACACATTCGTTCAAAAGGGCCATTGTTCCTTAAATCACTGATGATAGTTCTTCTAAAATTCAAGGGTTTTTTTCCTGCAATGTAGTTGCTAGAAATGAGATTTGACATTTCCAATTTTGTTATTTGAATGGCCTCAAGGAGGCTTTGAAAAATTTGACACACAGAATATGAAACGCTTCACGAGAGTATTAAAGATAAACTAATAGTTCATAGTGCAGTGAAGAAGTAGATTAATTTAATGGATTCTAGCAATCCACAGAATTTTAATGGTGTTGAATTACCTATAAAAAAAGTTTTATTGCTCTAATTAAATTATTGATAGAGGTATATTTTCTAAAATATTAAAACTTTTCCTCCCTTTCTTTTATAGCTTCTTTTGCTTCTAGCTGTATAACACCCAGAAGTTGTGTATGTTGGCAGTAGTAATAACAGATAAGCAGAGCTATTCCCTTTGCCCCAGAGGGTGTAAAATCTAGATCCCACTGAGGTTAGGGAGAATTTTGCTCTCAGTCTCAGGCCTTGAATCAAAAAAAGCACCCTTCAGTACAGCTGGTTTTGAGTTTTCTAACAGAAGTAGTTATTGTGACTACTTAGGGACATCTGTATCACACTGGGAATCTTACAGGTTGTTTAAAGGGAAAAAGAAAAGAAGATCCTTTTCTGAGTCAATTGAGACATCACAAAAATGAAACAAGATCTTTTTGATATAGAGCTTTGTTTATTCCCCCTTATGCTTTGGTCGATCTTGCAGCAAGACTTGGTTCATATATTTGATGTTTGACTCACAAAATTTCTTATCTTCTTAGTAGAAGGAAAAGATAAAATTATTTTTAGCTTATAAAGTAGAAGTAGTTTCAGTTGTCTCTGTTGCTAGAATTTGATTGTAGTCTGTTAAAGTTTTATTGCTCCTAATTTTCTGTGTCTAAATGTATATTCTTTAATATGAAAATAATTATTTTTACACACTCCCCCAACAAAGCACTACCCAGAGAGAATGAGTAATATCAACTGTCGTTTCATTTCGTGTGCTTCCAATTTATATTGATTTTCTAGTTGATGGACTTTTGAAAATGGTTACTTTTTTGTTTCGAATATGTGAATGATTTCCAGCTTATTTCTTTGCTTTCATAAATGTAAAGGAGACTTCAATTTTGTGATCTTGAATTTCAGTTTTGCAGATGAAATTCATGCTGATGGTTTATCACAGCAGTGTGTCTTCTCTCTAACACAGACAATAGTAAATACAGCTTTGGTTTGAGGAAAGCTTGCTTTTTTTTTTTTTTTTTTTTGTCTCTGTAGAAATACTGCAGCACAATCCAGCTTGACTCTGGAATAGACTACAGGAAACGAGTGCTTCCTGCTGCTGGAAAACTTTACTACCTGTAAGTTTATCTATGATATGGTATTTGTCCTCTTTTTCCTTCTTATTAGCCAGTAATTTCCTAGTCAATGGGAAATGAAAAATGTATAGTAGAATTAGCAGAGTGTGACTTTTCCTTTCTTTGCCTTCTGGTCCATTTTGTTCAGCAAACCGCCTTCCATTATGCCTTGATATTAACTTCATTAAACTACATTTTCAGTATCGACACTAGCATCATTTATAATGTGTGACTGAATAAAAACTAATTAGATTTTTTGGGGAGGTGTGGTGTTTGGAGAACTGAAGTGACAGATGGTTAGAAAGTAATGAATATCCTCTTGTAAGAGATTGCACAATTCTCTTATAATAGAAGAACATCCTTATTGTATTTAAGTAATTAAGTATTTATAGAAATCCAATGACAAGGATTCATTTAATGTTGGGTGTTTCCAGTGCTGTGGATTTAAAAAAAAAAACACAACCCAACACCCTCCTATTTTGACAGATTGTGTCTGTTTATCATGACAAAATTTCTTTAGCACTTTATTCTATATTTGCAAATAAATATATTTAAAAATACATTCACAGTGTGCTTATGGTTGCAGCATATATTTGCCTAATAGAAACATCCTCTCTTTTTTTTTTTAAATACTTTGAAACCTTTTCATTGCAGACATTTTTCTATTTCATATTTGTTCTTACAGTATTATTTAATCAATAACAACCTGAGCAAGGTAGACAACAATAAGTTAAAATGAGATTTATAACTGTTGTATCTTTCAAACCAACATACAATATCGATTTAAAAATCATGTTTCTATTAAGAAAGGTGCAGTATTTTCATTGATGTATCAGATATTTGAAATGAAGTATGTCCGTATCACTTTATTATCAAGTTAGAAATTGTAGTAGTTTGTCCAGAAGGAGGAATACTGCTTAGTAGAATTACAACAGGTAACTCTTTCTGCTTCTGGAAGGAAATGACAGAATTTTATATATGGAAAACAGGGCAAACGCATGTTCTGTATCTTCAAACAAAATGTGACTGTATGAAGTCAAGAAAAGTAATTCTTGTTCTATATTCTTGCCTGACTCCACTTTCTTAAAGTTTTGCGCTGTCTGCTTGGAAGTACTGTTTGAAGCTAGCACTGTTATCTTGGCATTGCTCATCGTGCCTCTTGTTCCGATGCCTACATAGCTGTCTTCTTATGGCCCAGCTTATTGCACCCGTTGCACTTTGTGACTTTCTGTTTGATAATTGCGGAGAGCACCTACCATATTCTTTTCTCACTGTCTGTACTCTGAAGAAAGGAAAAGCATGTGCATGCTTTCTAGCAGGTAAAAGGCTAAACGTGGTGCCTATGGCATCAGCTGACAGAGGAGAAGAAATACGAACAAGTCCCAGGAGTAGTACCCAGCCAAAGTATTTCATGGTGTTCTGCTGTAAAACTTGTGATTGAGTGAATGGCAGAAATTGGTGATAAGTCTGTCTCATGTTCTCTCATTGGAAAGATGTTGGTTACTTCTAGAGCTTGTCGTATAAATCATTAGGAAGCAGTGGGGAAAAAAAATAATTAAAAAAAATCCTGTAGCTGCCAATGGAGATAAGATATTTTATCATCCTTTTTTTTTTTCTGAGGGAATGTCTTTCATTCTTCTATTCAAACTTGTTCATTGGGGCTTTCAACCCTGAGGAACTAGCACAGTATGTGGGGATTTTTTTGTTCTGTTTTGTTTTAATATTAGGTACTATACAGTATTTTGCTACAGATATTTGAAATGTATTTACCAGTCTTGCCCCCAAAAGAAAATGTTCTTGTCCAACACGTTTACATTACCCCATTAATGGTGGTAGTATCATCGTGACATTTAAAAAAAATCCTCTTGATGCTTCGTAATTTGTGTAGTCTTTTCTTCATTTAAAATATGCAACTAAGGGTTGTTTAGAGCTGTTTCATACTCATCTGAAAGGAATCAGTATAACACAATTACAAGATTTCTGATCAACACAGCTTCTGTGATCTCAGTCTCAGGTGTCTGTTTTCAGAACAAACTTTCTTGGCATTTAGGTGCAAATATCCACCTAAGCATCGTATTTGGCTGTTTCTTCTTGTAGCCTTTACATCAAACTTTTTGATAGTTATACGCATACTCTCCAACTTATATGCACTCTTTCCCCCTTTTATGGCTTTTTTTCCTGTTTTTATCTGTTCCTTTTCATTTGTTGTTTTATTAGAGGAAAGCAGCACACAAGTATCAATGTTGAGAGACTCTTCTTTTTTTGAAGTTACAATTTTATGTAATCTCCTTTTCAGAAAAGGTTTTTGAAGTGTTTGAAATGGCACTTCCAGAAGTCTGTAGAGTTTTTTATCCAAGTTCTTTGTATCTACAAGGTTTGTTATCGTTAAGCTTGAGCTAAAAAGTAGTTATTTCAGTTCTGCTGTTAACATTTTTAAGGTGCTTAAGGCCTAATGAACAGGAAAGTAATTGTGTAAGGTGCTGATCATCACTTGTCATTTAGAGGAGGTCTAGAACTGTGTGAAGCAATGCAGCTTGAGTGCATCCATGATCTGTAAAAGTAGACTTTTCACACCAAATAGAGATTATACAAACTTCAGTGAAGTGTTTTATATCCTAGTTCTAGTTTATTGTCTACCGTAGCATTAATTTACTATTCTCAGCTTTCAAACTAGCTGAGAAAAAACAAACGGTTAGAAATATTATCTATCTTCTTTAAGAATGAAACACAGAAAGGCTGGCCCTCTAACCATTTCAGTGACAAAAAATATTTTCTGATCATGCTGATTTATAGTTCTTGCAGCAACCAGCAGATGAATATAAACTTTACTTCAGCTCTCAGCACAGATATTTTGCATTTTCACTGTCTGTGGTTGAACTTTTCCCGAATAGCATTGGGGACAGAGCGGGGGAAACTGATAAAATTACTAATGGGGAGATCAGGCTGGTATTTTCAATTTTGTAGTTTAATTTTGCAAATTGTCTGATCAATACAATCAGTTGACTTGATTCCCTCCCCACAACACCCTGAAAGCTGCTCCAATATTTAATTTCATGAAGTCGCCTCTCAGAAATTTCAAAGGATACTTCTTTAAGTGCTTGACTGCCTTGCCTTGTCTATTTGCTCTTATTTTGCATGTAAGATAGAGCCAGCAGCCTTTTTTCTCATTGTGTACACATAGTGTTAATGGATCTGCTCTGCCTGTATTGCCTCATTACTGGAAACAGCTTAAAACACAGAAGTCTTTCAGTGTATGCAAATAAGGCAGAATCATCTACCTGAGAGTTAATATTCTCTACTTTTAAGTGTATTCTAAATCTAATGTTTGTATTTAGAGCATAACATCCTGTTCTCTTTTTTTTTTATGGGCAAAAAGCTAAGCAGGCTCAGGCAGCTGTTTGATGTTGGCTTCAAGTGTTATTAATTTCATATTCTATTATTCTTTTCACTGTAGCACAAGTGAAGCTGATGTGGAGGCTGTCATGGATAAGTTGTTTGATGAGCTGGCTCAGAAACAAAATGATTGTACGTAAGTTAATTTCTCTTGAAAGAGAATACATTTAGAACACAATGCCCAATCTCCACTGACCAATTAATAAGTTCCATTGCTGTATATGGGTTGATGCCACACTCAAGTGGCAGTCATTGTATCAGCATTTTGTCTAATTTATGTGTTGAATCATGTGCTATTATTCATCAAGCTATGCATTTCCTATCTGTAAGAGATGAATTTTATAGTAATTATCCAGAGAAGATTGAGTCTTTGTTCATGTTCCCATAGTAACTAGACCAAGGATTCTAAAAGTGCAAGGCAGAGAGCTGAGGCTGAATAAAGCGTGTGGAACCATTGCAGACTTCACGTTTGAAGAGCTGTGCGACAGAGTGAGTACCGAGTCAAATCTAGATCAGTTAACGCTCAGACTTTTCACAGTTTAAAAAAACAACGAACAAACCCCAAACACAAAACCTCAGTATTTTCACAAGTTGTACTAAATTAAAAGGGCTTTTTTTAACTTGGCAGAAAGATTTTGAATTTAACAGGAGAAAAAAAATGAACTCCCCAAAAGAACAATAATAATTTTCTTTTTAATGATACAGTAAATTCACTCTTAAGTACATCACAGATTGTTTTCAAAAATCCTAATACGGTATGTGCATGGGCTAACATCACTGCTAGTATGTTAGTGGTCACAAAATACCAATATGTAAATAGCATTCAAATACTGTTTTTAAAATCTGGGGTTTAAGTTGATACTCAAGCAAAGGAGTAGTAATGCTGGCACCACAAGAGTAAAGCTGTTGTTGCATGCTTTAGTTGTGACTAGCTGTATAGGGGCTGTTTAGTCCCAGGCCTTCTCAAAATTTGCCAAATTTTGCTAAATACTGCCAAATTCTCTGCTAAACACGTGGGGTGTGATTCCTGGAAAGCTCTCTTTGTATATGACCTCCAGTGGGTTTGAAGACAGTCCCCCAGAAGTTGCATAGTACTTCAGTGACCTCTCTGCTCACACCTGAAGTTATTGTTAAATGATCACAACTCTAAACTGGGCTGATAGCACCTTTGATTCAGGATGCTGACCAGTCCTTTGGTTATGACATTGTTTTCACTTCCTTGTAGCTACCAAGTTGATAACTATTTGGACAGAAATTTCACTGGTTGTGTTTCAGACTGTAGGTTTTAGGCTTTGTTGGTTTTTAGTTTCCGACAAAACTACTTATCCATTTGTGAGAATGGAGATATGTCATGGGTAGAACAGCTTGCTTTTTCACTGAAAGTTTTGAGTCCTTTTCTTCATTGTGCCTGTTTTCAGCAAACACTTGTGAAATTCTTTAGTCCAGTAAATGCTTTATGTACTTAAATGGGATGATAAATTGCTTCTAAGGAGAAGTGCTCTGGCAGCTCACATGGCAGTGGCCACTACTTTGGGTCTGAAGGTTCTGATCTGGTTGAAGAATTATGTGGGGTTCAGACCCCACAGAGCTGAGGTGCTTGGTTTGTGCTCAGAACAAGTAAAGAGAATCCATATGAAATGTTAAACATCATTTAACAGTAGTGTTCTTATGCTGATCACGCAGGACTTGGGGAGTCATGCTGTCTCAATTCAGATACCTTCTGCAGATCTGTTATGATAGTCTCTAATGGAATAATCACATGCTTAAAACTAAAACAACACAGCAGACAATAAATGTTTTTCTTTAACAGCTTCCTCAGTTATCACGTAGTTTCTTTGCATATGCCTCCATTTGTTTCTACCTTTAATTGTTATATACAATTATTTATTTTGCCATGAATTTTCCCTTCAGATCACTGATGTACCTTCATAAATAATACATTAGTGTATTGGTAAGGTGGTATATCACTGTGCTCACTTCATAGATAGAGAAATATAGTCATGAACTTCAGAATTGTCCATTAAATTTGGATGAACGGCTTAAGTTGCCTTTAATATGTTTTTTTTTCATGAATGTAAACCTTTATAGGACTTCATAGCAATAGTAAAAGTTCCTATTGGTATAAGCTGCATTTAAGACCTTGCCTGCTGTGTTGCTCTGTTTGCCCACCCTGTTGCCATTAAAATCTGCTAAAAGCAAAAGAAAAATTCAGTTGTCAAACCGTGAAGCCATGTTCTTTCTTTTCATGAAATCTTTCAACTTTTTGATGGAAAAATTTGTACATGCAGTATCTCTTTTTAACAGTCAGAATGGGAAGTCATTCCCACTGATGCCACAGAAGAAGTAGGTAGGATCCAGAAGTATGCGCTGGTGGTTTGTAGCCAGGAAAAAAACCAAAGTCAGGAGACATTCAACATGACAGGAAGTATAAAGTCATTCAGAAATACTCAAGTAAGCTGGCTAATAGTGGGAACTATTTGTGGAGGGATAAAGCAGAAATGGGTAGGAGACATAGCTACAAGGTATTTGGTACTGCTTGTTCTGCCAAATGTTAGACAAGTTGACAGGCATCATGAGTGCAACTATTAAGAAAAAGGAAACTGGAAGGCTGAGAAAGATGTAATGAAAAGGAAGATCCACAAAAGAAAATACTGGAGGGGAATTTGTTGGATTTGGCTAGAGTGAATCTGCACGTTTCTTTGTGTAGGACATGGAGACAAAGTCCCATGGGAAGCCGGATTGTGTGAAAGGATGTGGGGTGGGGAATCTTCCTAGGCAGAGCCTGTAGCAACCAGGAAGGGTCTTAACTGACAGCCCAAGCAAAGCATCTTAGGTAGATAAATGCAATTTGAAGTTGGTGTCATAGGAGCCAATTAAACTTCTGACAGAATTGAAAACAAGATTTGCAGTTGGGTTTGTACCAATGATAAGACCTGGTGACAAGCATGATAAATGGGAAATTCTCATTAATGAGAAATTGAGAAAATGAGAAAATAATTGATATTATTGAAATCTCATGGGACAATTCATAAAACAAGAATGTGAAATCAGTGCTTACAGCCTACTTAAAGACAGTGGCTAAAAGAGCTGGAGGATGGTATGCAACATTAAAGACACTGGTACCTGCCTTAAAGTTAATTAATACAAGGATCTTGAATACATATCAATCAGTCTGCTAATTAACAAACCCAAGAGGGTAGTACTCATAGGGGTCTGTTGCAAACGGAGAATGAGGTACATTGCTTCTTAAGCAGCTGGCTATAAAAAGCATATAAAGAAAAAATACCATTATATGGGAAGCTTATGCTGTAGATGAAATGCAGGAAATGGTGAAATGTAATTAGCCTGAAAATTGCAAATGATAATTTTCTAGCATAAAATGTACTGCAGCCAGTACAAGGTCGTTTGGTTTGAGCAGCTTTATGGGAACTTACAGTGATGAATTCATCTAGAAATTTGTGTTGCATAGGGACAATCTTCTCCATAATTTTCTAACATTCAGTGTAACCAAAAGATACTTCTGAACAGTGAAATTACATATTTGAGTGTTCAGGAAAAGTAATTTTCAAAAGCAAAAGGGAAGTATGACCAAAACTAACTGGAAAGGGAAGTGTAAACAGCAACAACAAAACCCAGGATGGACTTTTTGAGGAAGAAAGTAGTACAAGTATGTCCTGTGTCACTGTCAAGACAGAATCAAATAACTAGTTGCCATTCGTTCTATATTATGAATTGCAGGAAAATTAAAGAGAAACTAAAGGTTATGGGCAAATATTATGTCTGCTCAGCTGTAAGGCTTGTTGTTGTTAAGTAAAATGGGAGTTTTGATATGGTTTGTATTATCTGAATGTTATTGGCTTATTCTTAGTTGGAGATAGGTGAACTTTTAATAATGATGTGGAAAAAGGAAAAGGTTTTGCAAAAAATACTTTTCTAGGTGAAGCAGAGTGGAATACTTGTTTCACTAAAGGGTAATAAAATAACTTTCAGTCTGTTAGTAGTTAGTATATGTTAAAAGTAGCCTGCAAATACATTTTGAGTCATTGGAGTCCTGGAAAACTAGGCTGAGATCTCTAACTAGCTTTTTATTTTTGAGAAATGTTGGAGTGCAAGAGAAATTCCATGGCACTAGAAGAATGCTGCTATTTGCCAATATTAAAAAATAAACAAGCAAAATCTACACAAGCATGATGACCAGTATAACTGCAGGCTGTTGGTCAGTTTTTAGTCCAGAAAGGGTAATGGAGAAGCTGGTTCTGGATTCACACAGTGGATAACTAAAGAATGGTAATGAAATTAATTCCAGTCTCCCTGATTTTGTGGAAAAGGTTGAGTTTTGTAGATGCTGTTCTTGCGAAGAAATTGGCATTATGCAGTGTCAAGAAAGTATTTGTTAAATGGATGGATAAGTTAGTTAACTAACTTAGAAAAAGAATTATTACTGAAGGATTGTTGTTGAGTGTAGCATTTCTAATGAGTATATTTTTATATTAAGCCCAGTACAGTAGTTATTTTTCCCAGCAGTTTTGAATATAACATAAATGCTAATACAAGTTTGCTGTAAATACAAAGAGTGCTGTGTGTATGGGGGGAGGAGCAATGAAAACGAGGATGCTGTGTGCAATTTATTTCTCAGCAGAACTGAGATTTTGGGGAGGAGGGAAAGGGTTTGGGTTTTTTTGGCTTTTTTAAATCTAAGCAAACACAGAATTTTACCTCTAGAAATATGGAACACATGTCATACCCACAGGAGGAGGAGACTGTGTCCGAGGCACAGTGACTTGGAAATAGATTTAAGTGTTGTAATGGACAAGCAGCTCAAAAGGAGCTTTTGGTCCAGTGTTAGAGTGTTTAGACCTAATTTCATCCGGGTTGGGTAGAGTGGAAATAAATAGGAGGGTAGAAAGATTATTTTAATTTTGAAAACATCTCAGATTGATGGCAGAATGTTAGGTGTGTTTTTGACATCAGAATTTTAGAAAAGACATTGAAAAACTTGAAGATGCTGTTGAAAAAGCCACAAGTCATTTCAGCTGGAGAATTTGTGCCCTCACATGACAGACTTACAGTTCAATTTGTTCAGCTTATCAAAAAGAGGACTGGAAGATGGTTTTATAATGTACAGCTATTTCCACAGGAAAAAAACAGGTATTAATGGGCTCCTAAATCTAGCAGAAGAAGGTATAATGAAAACCAGAGACTACAGAGCGATTGAGATTTAAAAAAAAAAAAAAGCACCACTGCCATTCACACAGTTGGAACAGTGAAGGAAGTAGCAGAGCCTCCTTGTACTGTGTTTTGGGTCAAAACTGGGTGTCATTTTGGGAAGAGGTGTTTGTGTTTGAGCTAAGTACTAGTTCTTAGGCTTAGCTGTCTCTAAAATTCAGGAAATCGGAGGATCTCGTGATCTCTTCTGGTCTTAAATTGTCTGAAACTAGGGACCCGAGAGACTCAGGGTCCCCGCTGCCTGTTGGCAGCTGTTGAACAAGTTCAGCAGCCGACGGGAATGTGCCCAGTCCATCTCGAGGGGACGACCTGCGCTCAACCCCCTCGTGCTTTTGGGAGTAGGCAATACTTAGCCTACTACCAGTCGGTGCAGTGAGTTCAGACTGTGTTTTTCCAAGGCTTGTGGCTTCCTTGGATTTGAGTGGGGTTTCACAGGATGTGTATAAGGCATTTCCCTGATACCAAGCACCGTTTCTTCCAAATTTGACATTCCTGGTCCACAGCATGGAAGCACTACAACTTCTCACTGAGCCACTGCTAAAGGAAAGTCTAACTTGAGGAGCAAGATCTGTAATTCTCAGAAATACAGTAATTATTACTGTAATAATAATTAATACTGAAACTTTACGAAAAAATATTCATTCACGCACACAGATGCATGTTCATATGAAGTTAGTTTGGGGCATCCATTCAGAATGGGAAAGTTTCAAGATGAAAACTAGTTTCCTAGTGGAAGGTGGATATCAACTCTATTCAGACTTTTGTTTACATGTTTCCTGTCCAGTAAATACAAGATAGGGATATTTTTTTGTGTGTGTGTGAAAAAGTTTACGTTGACAGAACAAGTCAAAATATAGTCTAATTTAATTTAGTTAATGCAATTAACTTTGGTTAAACTTATTTCCTCTGTTACATTTGGTTCATAATTCCAAAAACTTTATTTAATTTAAGGTAGAGGGATAAGTGAGTGTAATGGAAGGAATCAGTTTTTTGGGGAAGTTATTTCTGATTACACTGAATTGTTGCAGTATTATCTTGGAGTTGCAATATTATTTGCTGGAGTTTTCTGAAACTGACATATACCACTGCTCATGTGGTTCTCAATAATTGTTGCAATATTAGTGGACAACATTGTACTCAAAACCTGGTGAATTGATTTCTTTGGCTATCCATAACCCTTAATGGTTCCAGAAAGAAGAATGTAAGTTTTGCAAGAGTCAAAGGGTGGATGCTTTTGTTATGTTGGACAAATAGCTTATCACCCAAATGACTCTGCTTTCACGTCGTTGTGACAATATGTCTTCTGGTCTGGTCTTGGGTAAGTGTTACAGTGCAGTCCAGAGGGATAAACATCCAGACCTAAAATGCTACATTTGTTGGTATAGGATTAAGGAGTTGTGTTTGAAATTGTTCAGATTATTTACTTAGTAATGTTTGTAATACAATATTCATATGAACAGCCTGTAAAACTTTTTCAAATTCAGTGATGTTTCCTTTGAAATAAAACTAAAATTCTGTTTTAAAGAGAAATATTAAAACATTTTCCACTTCAGAATCAGATGATTTCATGAAATATCAGCCAATATATAATAGATGAAAATAGCAAATCAGCAACTGGTAACTTCATACCATTTGAAACATCTCCTAGCTTTAAGTAGAATTTTCAAAATAGCTGCTTTTGTAGTTAATACTTGAGGACCCTGGGAGATAGAGTTGGTGCCTTGCTAGTATTACAGTCTTTTGTTTCTTGTTTCACATGTTAGCATCAGATTTTTTCACATCAAGAATATAAGGAGTTATTTCTGTCTAAAATAATGCATCAGATATTGGTAATTACTGGTTGTCCATTATTGTTTATAAAAATAAAATACAGAGAATATATTGTATGCAATGCTGATGTGACATGCAGTTGACTTGGTAGAAAGCATCTTGTTACATTATTGCGTGCATCGATTTTTAAATCATAGTTTCTCAGTTGAGGAAAATCCAAGTTTTAGCTAATTTAGTTAATACCAAATTCATACACTTAGCTTTTTTGCTTTACTGGCTATGTGAACACGTGGAAAACAAACCAAAAAATGCTGCATGAGATGATATTGATCTATTTCAGTTGCTTCAGAGCAAAATGAGAAGCAGTTTTTCAGATCTGACACATCAGGGTTTATGTGGCAGTATGGCACATGGTAGCTTTTGTCATGGCTTGAAAGTAGTTACCTGCTCACTAGAATGGAGTCCTGTAAATGTGCTTCTCCAGTGTAATCACCTAGGAGAACTATGCTTGTTTTTTATCAAAATGTTTGTTATCATACCATCTTTTCTAAGGCCCCATAAAATGAACAAATGTAGCTGGAGAGAAGGCTGGGAGAGGCACCAAGCAGAATACTGACATACAGTTCCTGAATTTTATTGTTAATGTTAACTTCCCCCATTCTTTGTGACCTTTAATTATTTTCTTCCTGTCAGGTTCTCCATCTATACAATGAGGGATACATTTACCAATGGAGTTAGATTGTTGCAAAACATAATTAGTTAATTTTTTCATTGAGTTACTGCGTGAATGAAAGATCGCCACGATAGTCGATTCTAAGGAGCTGGTTGTTGATAAGTAAATTCAGTTTATAATTGTCCTTGACAAATTCTAGAGGGCTTTTCGGATGTTCAGATCTGATAATTTGAACTCAAGAAAGTGTTTAAAAAACACTTATTTTTCCTTATCCCTTTTCTCAGCAGTTGTATGTATATCTGAAGTTCAGATGAAAATACTTTTAAAAATAAAATATACATATTAACTTGATTTTAAAATCTCAATATCATAAACTAGCAATCATGCAAATGTCTTTCTTACCCCATCAGAGTAGCTTTTCTCTGTGTTTACACATAAAGGTTAGTGTTCATTATGCCTTAGAAAAATCACCCTCTGCCAGTCCTCTTTCTTCACTTCCCTTTTAAAATTTTATTTAAAAAATGGTAATCGTGACAGTTTTGCTTGCATCTTGTGTTGGCATAAATAATTTAGATAACAGTGTACATCATATGTAATCTTCTAAGGTCCTAAGGGAGTAAGGAGATACAGTCTTCCTCACAGCATTATCTTTTACAGTCTTCCTCTCACTTGTGCGTAGCAGCTACTGCCCTCTTCTGGGAGTACTGACTTCGTAGTGTACTCAAACACATCCCAGCCTTTTCTTTACTAAGGTTGAATAACTTTATTTCGTGAATCGTGTAGTCTTTTCATTAGGTAATTAAATATACCCTTTCATCCAGCTGCCAAGTACCAATGAACATAGTGTCTTAACATGATAGGAAAGTCTATCTATAAAACTGATTTCGTGAATGGGTAAACTAAAGATGTGTTAAATGCAAAAGGGTTAATACAGAAATGCATGGAAGGTCATGAACAACAAGTCACCGTTACCGGGGAAAGTATATCAGCAAAGTATTGCCATATGCACATCCTATTCCTATATTCACCCTACACAACTGCTTCTGGCCACTATTAGAGGATATGGGGCTAGATGAATCCATGGGGTTTATTATTTTTAAAGTAATTTAAATAAGGTCATGTTTTCAGTTTGAGCTGGAAAACAGAGCAAGGGAATTTGGGTTACTAACCATTAGCAAACATACTACAGCATAACGAAGTTAAGAAAATAGATTTAATATCTATGTTGTAAAAGGTTATCTTACTGTGATTTTTTTTTTTTCCTAGAAGTTGTTTAACATTTCTGTAATTGGCAAAATACAGTATTTGTGTAGATTAATACAACAAAGAATTGGCAAACATCTTCTGTTAGGTTGTTGTTCCATTGCGATAGGTGCACTGTACAGACCAGGAGGAAGATGTGTTTCCTAACTTGCATAGCTTGCACTTCAGGATGAAAGATGTAGCTAAGCTTTAAAAAAAAAGAAAAGAAAAAAGTCACCATTTTCAAAGGCAACAAGTGATTTAGGAATGCAAGTGTCTGTCAGTTGAATGTCTTCCCCTACATGATGACACAACTCAGCTGCATATGCAGTTTAATGATTCTGAATCATTTTGAGGGAATTACCTTGGTTAAAAACTGCTAAATGTAACCACTGTGTAATTTGGTGTCACCTTTAGGATTATAGGATTGTTGGGTGTAGTTGTAAATAAACATACCATGGAGTTGTTCAAAAGTGAGCACTATTTTCAGTAACTTTTTAGAATCATAGTTTTCTTTAGTTTGATTTTGATCTTAGTTTTATTCCCAGCAGGAGATTAGCTTTTGCAGCTTAAGCTCTGGACTGAAAGTCTATCTTTTCTTAAAGCAAATGTAGCTAATGATTTAATCAGTTTCTACACACCCCCCAAAAAAGTTGCCTTACCTAACTCACACATATGTTTTATAAAATACACTTGAAGAAACTTATTTCGGTTAGACATATTGTAATGACGTAGTATTGTTCGTCAAACCTCCTTTCTGTTTCATACCTCATTATATGTGTATCAGGGTTTAATTTTAGAAAGCACTCCCTTCAGTGAAAGCTGCATAAACCTTGAGGTTTTAGATCCTACACTTTATAGACCAGGGAATACATAAAAACAAGATTTTTGAAGCTGATTGTGCTTTTAAGTGTTTGCCTGAATGTACTTTTTTTTTTTAAAGCTTTGACCATGGTTTTGAAATCTTAAAAGTAAGTGCCAATATTTAAATAGACCTATAAATAGAATGACCTATAAACCCAATTCCCACAGTTTTTAGGTTCTTTTGAAAACTTGAAAAATCACAAGATCACTTGAATTGTGATCTAGTAGCTTATTTAAGGGGAACTTACGTGTTATTTTGATGTATATACACTTCTTTCTTATGGCCTTTTGTGTTTTACCTACTTATACCTGTTGAAATTGTTTGTAGGCTTGTTTGCTTACTGTACAAAGCAAAAGAAATCTTTTTTTTTTAAGCCTTAACTATTTTTGGAGACCTTTTTGTTGACAAATGCCATACTTTGGAGTTGCAACTGGAAATTTGGCAGTGAGGGCTCTGGGAGCAGAAATATGGCTTTTGCAGTTCCTCCAGTCTGTAGCCAGCTTTGACCAGCTGATAGGTCTTTGAGGCATCTCACTTCTTATAAGTTCAGTGTGGATCTCTGCTGCTGTTTAGTAGATAAGCTCTTCTAAGTCAGGAGTGATTGTGCTGAATGTTGAATAAACATAGGAGCGTGCTCTAGTGAGACTGACATTTCAACTCAGCTGGGATAAAACAGGGAAATGGGCAAATATCAATGACTAAAGCAGTATTCATCTGTGTGCAAGAAAATGAACTTAAGCAGAACAGGTGCAGAAAAGGTGTACTTGGGAGAGTCTAGGCTAGAATGGCATGCATGTTCTCCCCACAGGAGGTGGGGGGGGAAGTGAGAACCTTATCCACATCAGCCACCCCAAGTAAAGACCAAGAATGGAAAAGCACTATTTCGTTCAGTAGATAACACTGTCATACATGAATATAGAATTCTTTATTAATTAAAAAAAAAAAAGCTGGAAGTTACAGGCATCTTCTTAATCTGCAGAAGAGCAAAGGTCTGAAACAACTTTCCACTATGAGAAATGTGACTAAAAAACTTCAGCTGTAAGATCAAGCAAAATCAGTTCTTACCAGGATTCTGTGATGAGATAACCTGAGATAGCAGGGGTCTGTACTTGATCCCAAAAATATCTTCTACCCCACGGTTTATAGATCTCAGATTCCTGCTCTACTGATCCATGTGGGTGTCAAAACTGGAAAACCACTTACACGAAGGATGGGCAGTAGGTATAAGATAAGGTGTTATCAACACCTAAATGCAGTTAGAAAATTCCAGAATGACTGTTGCTTGTGTTACCTGAGTTTGTCCCTCCTTCTGCATAGGCACTACAGTAATAATCATTGCTATGTGATATTGTAATTACGTGATCACATACAGCTGAATGCTGCCTTGAATAATTGGCTTCTGTCATAGTCTGCCCCAGAGTTGGTGCGTGATACTACTCTTATTTAAAAAAAAAACAACAAACCCAACCAAACACCCTACCCCCCTAAAAAAATCAAAACAGAAAAACATGACCAAAACCCCACCTTTTTGCTGTTGGCAATTGTAATCTTAATTTTCTGGACATTCTTCTTGAGGCGCCGAGTCCTAGACTGCCATAGTCATGGCTCTAACTGAATTCAAGTGAGTGGTATGCTTTGAATTGGTAGTGTTCCATGAAACCTGAAAAAATCAACTTTCAGAGGTCCATTACCTGACATCAAGAGCTCACATATGCTTTTAATTTCTCTGTCTTCTGTTTGTAAAATGGAGATAGTATCACTTTCTTGACTCACAGCTGTAGCTGTAGAGATAAATTCATTACTGCAGGTTGAAGTACCTAGCTGTTGTGGTAACAAAAGCCAAAGCAGAAATGCATAATTCTTCTTCCAGGCAAGCATTTGAAAAGTTGGTAAAGAATGAGATCTTGTGGCACACCAGAAGTGAGGACAAAACACATGTTGATAAGTGTGCGTTATATGAGAACCACTGTTCTGCATACTGGTAGGTCAAGGATCCTGGGAGAGGGAGACGCATCAGTTAATGTAAGTCAAGACTATAGCATATATCCAAGAGATAAAGATTAATGGTGCACAGGCAACTGCTCTCTAACATCTGTGTCTGACTTTTCAGCTTTAATAATGTTTTCAAAATGTAGCTTTCATTTGTACAATTACTGCTGGAAACATCATTGGTCTGTTTATTTTTGGTGTCATCCTGCTTAGTAACTAAAACACACATTAAGGACTATTTTAAAAGAAAGAATAATCAATTAGTGAATATTTTAACAAACAAGTTGTATAGCCTCACATCAAGTAGTGTTCAAACAAGTTAAAATAATTATTTTAAAGTTGCAGGCCAACTCATAGTGCTTAGTTAGGAAGCTCCAAAACAAAACTGCATGTTATTTTAATCTTTCCTTATTATGCCCTCTGATATGATCTTTAATTACACAATGAAATGCCTTTTCTTTCCCACCAGAAACCTTCAGTAAAACTTGATAAGAAATTGCCTTCTTAATTAAATCCTCAGTTTATTAATAATGCTTCAAATGAACTTCTCATCTTTGCCTGTAACTTACAGAACTTTCCAACAGATTTGCACTGCCATCAGTGTCTTTAAATTTTTTTAACCAAGTTAGCCGTGCCCTAACTATCTTGGTTTTTATTTAAAATTCAGCGTGTAGCTGCATCACAGATCACGCCTTAGGTTTTTCTGTTTCTTTCTTGAATTAAGATCTTGAAATGCTACCTCAGTGCTCTATTTTATTAGCCCTACTAGTGATAGAGTGTGGCTCCTTTGGAAACAACAGAAAGAGCTCTGTAAGTTTTTGTTACTGCTTCATGTCTAAGTTGTAAATATTATCTAGTCTTAAACTGTATTTTGGTTTTAGGAAGTTTTGGAGTGTGTGCACTGAATTATGGTTATTGTCAATCACAACTCTTCAGGATGTTACTGGAACTGGCCCTGGAATATCTTCCACCATCAACAAAAATAAATTTTCTCTTGAGATGAAATATCTTTTTCTAACATAAGTAAAGTGTTCTGTATTCTTCAGACAGTCTCTAAAAGATGAGCTGCTTTGCCATTGATGAGTCGACAAAGGATGCTTTATACTTTAATTAAATGGAATATATAATAGAAACAGGAGACAACTAACTCTTAAAACAGTCCACAGAGAGGTCCAAATAATAAACATCCTACTTGAACTGAGATGATGATAGCTGAAAATGCATTAAGTAGACAGAGAAACAAAAACAAATGAAGGTGAGAACTCAGTGAAGCAGGCTGAAGTGGAGTAAACACTTTGTCAGGACAGTAGCCCATGTTAGTGCTAATGGGTTTTGCATTAGTATGATGGCTATAAAATACTGACTCCTGGGATCAGAGTTAATGACAAAAATCTACAACAATTTTACCTTATATACACATGCAGGAACAATAATACCATAAGAAAGATTCTTATCTGTTGGGTTGTTTGTTTTTTTTTAATAATATTGCAGCATGTGAAAGAACTGGTAATAAATGGTAAGTGACAATTGTTAGGTAAATGTGTTATGGTTCTGAAGTTGAGTTTTGATTGGTAACTAATGAAACAAAAAAGATCAGACAGTACCAGAAACACACACCAAATCAAGTTGTTATTTTTAGAATGTTGTTCAGAGGACCAGATTAATCAGGCTAAACTTTTAATAAGAGGATTACATATATCTGTATCAATGTTAGGAAGATTTGTAGCTTCATTTGCAATTTCAGAGGAAGTAATACCTTCATGTGTGCTACTGACTAAGATGAAACACTTTCTGTGACTGGTTGAGGTTCATAAAATAAATTTCAGCCCTGGTGGATTATACAGAGGGCAATGCTAAGTGTCTAAAATCACTTGCCATTAGTCTTGTTACCTAGTCCAAGCCTGTATTGCTGGCAGTCAGGATCTAGCCAATACTTGATGCAAGGTGAGGAAAAAGGGCTTGTAGGCAATACTGTAGAAGTGAGGGCAGGGCTGTTGGCTGCTGAAACAGCAGAAATCTGCTCCTCAGTGGAGCTTCTGTATATGGACTGTACAGCCAGAATCTCCAGCAGTGGTGTGATCTGGCCTTGAAGACATTTTCCCTGACTCTTTCCTCAGCAGCACAGAGTTGGTTCGTGGGTGCTTGTGCCAGCCTCATGCTAGTTTTGCAAAGACAGTAGGCCAGTGAGAATGTGACTTGAAGCTGTCAGTGTGCCCCTGCATCATGGTCTCCTGCATTTGGAGCGTTTTGAGTGTAGCTGGTGAGTTAGAAAAGTTGAAGCAATTGGAGGCAGCGTGGAAATTGGGCCAATACCAAGGTTAGAGGAATACAAAAAGGGCTTTAAGCTGTCCCTAGAGCATTTGCAAATTTGCTGGTGGTTCCTTCTTTTTACAGTAAGTGGAGTAAGGCAGAAGAAAATTAAAGGACTTGTTCAAGATGAGTGTAAGTCATGTTGAGAACAAGATTAAAAGCTTTGTCTTCATCTCCAGGGTTATGTCTTTCTAAACTCTAAAAGTAGAGAGTTTGAGAACACCTCTATGTAAAGAACTACAGCTGATGCCAGCTGAGTCATATATAACAACAGACTAGCTGACTTGGAGTTTCAGTTGCGTCTCACCAGACTTGAGTCTTGGCAGGGAGGTACAAACTTACTCTATTAAAATACTCATGGCTGCTAGGCTCAGATCCTTCTGATCGTAAGATTTTGGAGTCTCCAAAGGCACATTTCCGCCAACATTTACAGAATATTATCACTTAGCGCTGGCGTAGGTGTTTCAGAAAATCTTGTTAAACAGCTTGAAATGATCTGCCTTTTATGTCCTTAATTAGAGGAATTTTTGAATTGCCTGCTTTTTGCACTGCTGAAGTAGACTGAATTCTTGTTTGGCTGTGATAAAGATGCATATTGTAACCCTCTATGAACTGTGGGTTTATGTCTGTATAAAAAGCAAAAGAAGTATTCCATCTTCCTTTTTTCCCATTTGAAATGCATTAGCCTTATTTTTGTCTTCCATCTGTTTCCTCCCTCCAACTCCACAGGTTTTTCATTTTCATGTTTGGATATCCACCAGGGTGCCCACCAGGTTCTTAGATGTATAGCTCAGCGGTTGGGCACTTCAGTTTGCGGATTTTGCAAAAGTTTGAAGCCTTTAATTTTTATTTATTTATTTACTTTAGGAATCGGCTTTTAGTATTTGATACTTTGTATTTGAAATGGGGAGGATGTATTCATATGGTTTCGGTGAGAAAGTGTCATATTGGGGCAAGACAGAATAGAATAATTCCTCAGGGTTTTGGGCTTCAGCAGAAGAGTGCTTGGGCTCTTCATGTGATAAAAGAATGAACCTGAATAGCAGTGATGTCTGTGATTTCTTATCTAAAGAGAGACATGAGGAATTATTTCCTTTCTCACGTGCAGTTAGATCACTGCTGTTGTCCCTCTCAGGTACTCAGTACATGGGCATACTTGATCTCTTCTGTACTTAACGATACTTCAATCCTAAGTATGGAATAAAAACTACCATTACTTAAACCGTTTGCTTACCACCAATCTTAAAATCTCCATCTCTGTTGCTTTTAGTGCTTCCACTGTTTTCTTTTGCACTTGATACGATTGTTGTCCAGCCAACGATCATTTGCATCTGATGGTGAGATATGCGGTGGGCTAGCTCTGTGATGTTTCCATCCAGCAGTTCCTTTCACTTTCTTGAACTTTTTCATGCTTTATTTCATCAAAACATTTTGAGTTCAGCTGCTCTCTGTCCAGATGAGATTTTTTTTTTTTTTTTTTTTTTTTTTCCAGAGGTGATGCATGAAGCTGTTGCTGGTAGCCCTCATGGTGATTAGTTTCTTGCTTTCTGGTTAAGAAGTCCATAGGCTTGGTCTACAGCAAATTTGTCTAGCAATTTCAGTTAGAGAAAATATTTTTTATTTACTGCTTTTAAGATATTAGCAGTATTGCAGTGCTTTATAACCATATTATACTGTTGGTACAGCACATTTCATTAGCTGGGAAGGGAGTTGTGACATTATCATGCAAAATGCTGCTGATCTTCCTCTGTGGAGTAGTTGCGTCCAAGATACTGAAGTACTTGCACAAGTAAAACTAATGGGACAAGTTTCAGGAGTATGAAGTTTTTCTCCTAACTACTATGACTTAATAGCCCAAGATAAAGTACTGCCTGCAGTACTGATAGGGTATATCTTGCAGAAAAGATTATCTTCCACGTAATGAAAAAGTATTTTTAAATGAATGTATTTGATTGTATACTTGAATGAGCTACTACTATTTGTGCATATCTTCTGTTGATGGTTTAGATACACAAATAGAAACTAATAAGTTCTTATTAAAGATTTTTATTTCATCATTACAGATGAAACCGCGAGCAAAGGAACTGCTACAAAATTGTATTTTTGTTGTTTCCTGTTGCTTTCAGTACTTAGAATGTAAGATTTTTATTCAGTCTGGGTTAGTCTTGGGTGAACAAAATGCAGGTCTACTTATAATTTAGTAACTAGCCTATGCATTTGCATTTAAAAATCTTGCTGCTGGAAAGCATCCTAATAGCTGTTCAAATTATTTATGCTTTAGGTTGACTTCATAGCTTAACCATGTTTTTTCTTTTCTTCTATGGATTATGGTTTATAGTGATTTATTTTGTTTGAGGTTGTCAGATCAGAACATTGTCAGGATGTAGAAGAGCCACATTTTTAACTATTGAACACTGTTCAGGTAAAGGTGACATTACGAATGAGCACCCATATATATCTATGCTAGTAAGGGCAAACAAGTGCTCCTGAAGCAAGATGTGAAGAAACAAAAATAAGAATATGATCAGAACTTTACACCCTCTTTTCTGTAATTGTAGTATTTCAAGATACAGTATTTATGTATCATTCTATCATGGGTTTCCATTTCTTATGGTTTGTTTCATTTCAGCCTCTTGGGGCCAGTGACTATTTGGAGATATCAAAGCATTTTGACACAGTCTTTGTTCGTGACATACCACTTCTTACAATGGCAAAGAGGACACAGGCTCGTCGTTTCATTACTCTTATTGATACTTTTTATGAGCATAAGGTGAGAACCAAGCCTTTCCTATATGTATAGGTATAATACTGGGAGCCCTAAACCCTGACTGTTATAATTGGTTTGAAGTAAGGCTTTCTGTAGTAATGATTTGGAAAATATAAGCAGAATGAACTAGCACTGCAAAGAAACATCATTCCAGCTTCACAAAAAAGGCCCCATTGCAATAAAGGCAAATAAGCAGGTATTTTTTTGATTTCTGTAAGTATTAAACATGACCATAAATATAAGCCTGAGCTCATTTGCCTTTCTTCAACGGGGATGTTATTTCTTTCCTAACCCAGGAAAACCACAGAAGCCATGTCATCATTTTAATAATGAAAGATTGTGCTGCCAACTGTGCTGGAGTAAATTTAAATTTTTTAAATTTTAATCTGTATGGGCAGTTGGTTGGGAATCAGTGCCTTCCTGAACAGGGTACAGAGGAGTTAATAGCATAGTTACATTATTAAATTTAAAGGAAACAGTCACTGTAGGCTTTACATTAGGTTGCAGAACTGCTAATGGAATAGTAATGATAAATGCAGCACTTCATGTGGATTTACAGAGGTTTCAATCATAGAAGCAAAATCAGTGCTACTAAAACAAAGAGAAGTTCATGTTTAAGATGATTTCTTAAAAGTAATACAAGATATGAAACCCTATCTTATGTGTGATTATATATGCGCACACTTAAATATTTATGCAATCAGGAAATATCGATTGGGGGGGGGGGGGGTTCAAGAATGTCCTGGCAAGATGATCAGAAAGGCCCCGATTCAGCAAGGTATTGAACTAACTAAGTGTATGAGTAGTCTCATTCAAGTCAGCCAGATTCTTTGTGCTTTATGATTTAGAAATGGATGGTTTCTAAGAGGATATGCTAATATTTATAAACTAATAATAGTGTGTTAGAAATGGGGAGAGTGGTAGTCTGCTCTATCGATGTGCTGTCATTAAGAATTGCAAGCAAACAGCTGCTTTGTATTACTTCCTCCATAGGAATAACACAAGTGTTAAAATCCTGTCACAAGTAGTTGCTTGGAAAAAACTACCTGAGAAGGCATATTTGTGGAGACCTGTCCACAATGCAAGCATTTTGCCTGCATGCTCTCAACCAGTGTCTCTTTTTGTAATAATATTTCAGTCGGTGTTCATTGCAGACCCCCAGAGAGACTGTATCTCACTGCACATTGTATCTCCTCCCAGCAGGCATGAAAACAGCATCATTACTGTTATTAGCAAGTAATGTGCACTTGAGTAGCATAGGTGAAAGCAAGAGTGGTTCCACTGAGCCTTCTGGAAAATTTGGCATTTAAGCATTCTTTAGATGGAAATACGTGTGTCGTGCACTTACCTACTGAGAGGAGTCTAACTATGAGGGGAAAGGAAGCATTGGTTACTAATACTTTATAGCTGTTATTTTAGAAAGTAAACTTGATTGTGAACTCATTGCCTGTGTAGCAGATATTTTGAGTATTTAACAGCACAGTTATGCAATTTCCTGAGTAAAAGTTACATGAGTTGTTATTTAGGAGAAGATCCTGTAAGGTTAATATTCCAAATGACTAAGGTAAATTTGTAACAGCAGTGCTAATAAGAGAAAGGGAAAATAATCTGAGAAAAAAAAGGTCGTAATTTGAACTTTGCTTTTCATCAAACATGGATTTTATTGCTTTTCTGTAAAGCCCAAGTGATGATATTGTTGCCTGTTTTCCTTCTCTCAGGTGCGTATTATTTGTTCTGCAGTGACTCCGCTCCAAAGCTTGTTCCTGGTAGAACATGACAATAGTGAGCTAGAGGACAACAGAGTGTTGATGGATGATTTGGACTTGTGCCAGGTACATGATATTAACATCGTCTCCCTTTTGTAATAAAATTGGTTTTGGTCTCATAATTACAGCAGCATTTTAGGAAGAGGAATCAAGTAAACATTTAACTAGCGATTTGCTGCTTTTTCTGCAGTGTATCTGTCGCTTTCATAATTGTATGTTATGTTATTTTTTCATAGTCAAAGAAAATGTCACAATATAGAGAACCATTTTGTGTAAGTTTTAGGGTCATTTTGATTGTTAATCATTATATCTGTTCAATCATGTATGAAAATACTGATTTAAGTTTAGCTCCTACATTTAAAATACAGAAATAAAAGATGGTCTGTTCCACCACTTCCTAGACTATATAGGACTGCCTCACAAACAGTACTATTTTGCATGTTGCTTATTCTGGTTTTCCTTTTCCATATAACCTAGTTATTGTTAGTGAATTTTTAAATGATTTGTGTAAATCAGTATACAATTAATCAACAGAAAAGTGAAAATAGATGGTTAAGGTGTTGTCATGTTGTTTTAAACCCAAATTATTGTTTTGCTATGTTCCTTCAGAGGATTACCTAATAATAGGTGTTTTTCTTTAATTTTTGGATGTTACTTTTATTTTTTTGGTGCCATGCTGCTTTCATGTATTGTCAAAGCCTGTAAAGCACTCATCCTTAGGAGTTAGATAGGATGCACTTCAGTTCAGCTATGTCTCTCACAGTTCTGCGGTACTGTTTTTGTGTATTAATGTAGGATTCTGCCAAAGGACTCTCCATGTTTACAGGAGAAGAGGAAATCTTTGCCTTTCAGCGTACTGTCTCACGGCTTACAGAAATGCAAACTGAACAGTACTGGAAAGATGGGGACAGAAGCAAAAAAAAGTTATAATTAAAAGTTTAATAAAATCACCAAGAAGTAAAACTACAGAATTTGAAAGCTTTTTAGCACAACTGAAATAATAATTGCACTTTATCATTTGGACTGTGTTTTCTTTCATCAGTTGTTTTTTGAGCTTAACACATGAGGACTCGGGATTTTTTTTCTGTACCGCCAGTGTGTGGACATGTGAAATTTTGCCTTCGTTTTCTTTTCTGTAAAATATAACTTTGATGTTCAAGAAGTTTAATGGGATTAGAATTTTTCTGGAGAATTGGTCTAGAGACAAAGTTAATGGGCTGTGCAGGGTTCACAGTAGATTTATAATGTCATGTGAAGAGGGCACTTTGTGGTTTATGGACTGCTTCTGACATGTACAATGCAGTTTGGACAAAAGAAAAATCAAATGCTTTCTTTATGGAACTCCTGATATGATATTGTATAGGTCCCTGCTAGAATCCTGGAGATCCTCTGTAGTATATTCTGGGGTTTTTTTTCTTATTTTCTGTGTGTAGCCATCTGTTGACTTCCAGGCTCTAAGAGTTTCTTGTAATCAGACTTGCTCAGTCTGGGTCATTGAAAACTAATGGATTGAACCAAGAGAGAACCCTGAGGAGGAGCTTGAAGGTACTTGAAACTGCACAGGATAAAGATCTAAGTAATCACGGATGGGAAAAGAAACTATGGTAAGACAGGGTATACTGTAACATAGAAGTGCAAGTTAATACTCTTCCTAAGTTTTGCAGTTCTTGCAAGCCTGGATATGCTGCCTCTACACCAGTGACGTACCTCTACCCTGAATTTTCTCAGGCTTCATCTATACCAAACCTTCCATTGCTGCTAGCACACCTGCCCTGATCTGGGGACAGTAGTACACAGTACTACTGAGGCAATTCATCATGCTACAATAGGAATGTGTTTCATGGAAATGATGGGATATTAACTGATACCTCAAAACACATCACCTATCCTCGTGTTTGTAGTTGGAAACTTTCTTTTAGTTAAAAATGCAATTGTGTCATTCTCGGTTTTAATCTAACTGAAACAAAATATGATATTGCAGATACTGGCTTATAGTGTATTTTTATAAAAAGTCATTTTAAGACCATATTTAGAAACCCTGAATAGGCAAAAACATTATGCAGTTGGACTGAGAAGTTTGCCTTAATTTCTTAGGGAGAAGATAAATAACACACTGTCCCCAAATTTGAGTTTTCTTGGATTTTGCAACATGACCTTTTTCTTGTACTGTATCTGTTATCAAAAATATTCTTCTCTGCCTTTGTTAAGCCTGATTAAATTGTTTCAGTTGTAGCCCCCATCACAATTACAGAAAGCTTTTAAAAGGGAGTTTTGTGTGGCAGGGAGGACTGGAGAGGTCCTGTGCACTTGCATGTGTTACGGTAATACAGATGCTTTGGAGCCATGTGCTGAAGTGTGGTTTTCTGTTCTGATCACTTCTGTTTGTCCTGGAAGTTACTTATACTGGCTATACCTGTTCTTCAGAGAATTTTTAAAAGCCTCTATTTATAGTTTACAACTTATGCAACTATGTTTTTATTCCTATAAGGGTGACTACCGTGGAGAATTTTAATACATATTTATGAAAACCCCAGTCAGAATACATTGCTTATACTTAAGAATATCCGAATAATTGATGTATATTTTGAGAGATTTGTATTAAGTTTCTCAACAGAGGAACTATTGAGATTAATGCATGTGTGTCTGTATGTACACACACATATGTATACTTAATTTATACATATCTATATTTATATAGATAAAACTAATATATGTAATTTAAATGTATGTGGTTCTATATTTATACATGGCAATCTATACTTATCAGCCTGGGCCTGTGCTGATAACTCTCTGAAGCTTCAGCCTTGACTTTTTTTCTAGCAGCATTCAAATGCCTCCTGAACCAGAATGTAATGTGGGAAGATGGGAGGTGGTGGTAGATACCCTAAAGCACCTTGCATCTGGATATTTATTTGCATTCTTTTAAAAACCGTTTATATGTTTAGCCTGTATGTCCTCTGTCATGTGGTACGGGGGAAATTCATAATCTTGCAGAACACAGGTGAGATGTTTGGGACATGTGAGAGAGGAGGTCCTGGCAAGTTTTGCATTCCCGTGGAGACTGTCTGGGGCGAGGGAAGTGAAGTGTTTCTCCACAGTCTGTGTGAGTGGTGACCGATCTCCTTTAACCAGGGGATCCCTGGAGCCCTCTGGGCAGATGGTTGTGGTCAAACCTGCAGCTTTGCCTATTGGTATTTGAGGCTCTTCTGCAATATGAGCACCCATTGCAAACTTGGATACTCCAGGTTTGTGGAAGCTCCTAAATGCAGTGGGACTGATGCATCGTTGAAAGCCTCTGAGGATGTAGGTGAGCTCTGTCAAACCACAGGAGGAAAGTTCCCGAAAGCTTCTAGAGCCAGCGCTGCTTCCAGGGCATATCGCTAAAGCCATAGTGCAGTTTTTCCTTGGCCAGCAAGGAAGCTCTCTGTTGGGAGTCATTGGTAGGCGCCAGCTGTAATCAAGGAGAAGAAATGGGGAGTATTCCAGAAGTGTTTTGGGGCTGAAAACAAGAAAAGCTGCTTGAATCATTGTGCAGTATTTGTGGTTGCACTGCAGAGTGTGGATTGCCACAGAGAGAGATTGATGGGACCAATTTGTCAGCCAGCCCAGATGCCAGGGCAGACATCCCCGCAGTAACCACAGAAGAAGCATATTTATATCCGTCTACTTCCCTGAAGAAAGTGAGGCCCTGTATGCTTATTCTACGATGCTGCTAATGATTTTGTAGCATGCATAAAGTCTCTTTCCAGTAGTGAATTGGGGGGGGCTTCTTCTGAGGTCAGACAACTTCCAGGCAACTGGTGCTGGCCAGAATCTGTCACTGGGGCACGACGGACAGCACTGGGTATGTCCTGCCCCAGGGCACTGGATCACCTATGCTCCCAGCAGTCCTGTCCCCTACTGCCTGGCTTGCTTCTCACTGCTGTGAGACAGCAGTGGTCTGTGACTTTTTATTCCCACACTCAAATGTTGTATTTGCCAAAATGTGAACTGTGAGATGCCTGTGAATAAATTATGCACACTCCTTGATGGCCTTAAAATTGCTGGACTTATGCTGGATGCTTCTATCCCAAGTTGAAGTATTGGCTCTTCAGGTTTTTCTTAACGTGCAAATTCGTGTCATCTCAGATCTGCAACAAGTCTTTATTTCCCTTTTAGTCATTCAGCAAACGTTATTGTCAAATTATTTTTAAGGGTCTTTTCAAGTAACCTTACTGATGTAGTATGATATTTTGCTGTCACAGGAAGTAAAATCCTTGTGATTATGGACCATGTGAAACATTTCATGTTGGTTTATAAAGGCCACATCCTGGCTGAGAATCTCTGAGCTAACTTGTTTCAAATACTTGATTGACGAAGGAATGTTCCCAATGCCCAAAAATTCTATCCATATAGACATTTTATCTTTAAAGCTGTGTTTTCATTTTGCATTCTTGTGCAGTATCTCTTACTTGGCTTTTTTTTTTTTTTTATAAATAGTGCAGTTGTCTTTCGAAGTTACTGGTTTTCATTCTTTACCTTTGCACAGATCGAGGGAACAATTGCAGTGTTTTGGGTATAATGAGACAGCCTTCCACAGGTCTTTGGAGGAACTAAAGGTGCACTTACTGCTGTTGTCGCTTTTTGATCTAAAAAGGAAAACTATTAATGGCTTTTTTTGAGTAAAGGTGATCATAATGACACTATAGCTGGATAGATGTTACCAATTTTGCAGCAATTTAAACATGAAAAAAACAAACAACCTGACCAGGTTTCAAACAGTGCTCAGCGTGGTCACCAGCCATCTAACAAGGAAGAACAGTCTCTCCATCAAGACCTGTCTAAGAGGATAAAGAACCCAGAGTTTTCTTTCTGCAGTTACCTGGATCTGAATATTCCTGGTGCCTCAGTTTCCCTGTTGATAAAATGGGAATGATATTACTTTTCTTATTTGCTAACACTGGAGTGCTGCCAGGCTTCACTCATTAATATTCTAAGATGCTTGCTGAGGCTCTGGGATGAAAATACTTCAGTAAAGTATGTAAATAGTGCAAAAAAAAATTTAGCTACTCAAAGTGGATTAGTTTCCTTGTTTGGGTTACAGAATTAATGCCATCAACTAAACACAACGTGCCTCTTTGTAGTGATGGTTTTGGGTTTTTTTAATAATCTGTTCTAAAGAAAAAAAATTTTGAGGTTTGTGATTAAAACCCTAACCAATTCATGTAGTTGTTCTTCTACCTGTAATGACAAACTTCCTGTGTGATTCATTACAACCTTAGCTCCTGTACTTGTGAAGTACAGTGGCTTTGTAAATTCTGTTGGGATTTTCCTGGTATGCTGAGAATTTTTTTTTAAATATGTAATGTTGAGTCTAATATATAACAAACTGAACGCTCCTAAATCCTTCTGTTATTTGAGAAGAGTTTGTTGTAATAAAGAAAAATCAATAAATCCAGATTTTACAAACATTTCACTTATTACTCATGCTATTTTAAGGTATATGTTCAAATAGATAGGCCTTGTGTTAATTACTTAGTGAGATTTTTTTTTTTTTCTTCTTTATCTCTGTCTCCAGGGGGCAACCCAGACTGGCAGCACTGGCCGTTTCTGGGCATTTGGTTGCCTGGATGAGCTGTAGCACCGCAGGCCATTGCCCTACACATGGCTCGGCTTTTGGTAGGTGTATCCAGGGCTTGTCAGAAAGGTCCTCCTTCAGAGGCAGCCGAGACTTGTCCTCTGTGGTTACTGCTGCCAGCAGCCCTTATTTTTGGGTTTGGAACACTTTTATCCACCTCTCTGACTCTGTTCTCCAGCAACTTGAGGTTGAGGAGCTCCAACTGAGTGCAAACCACAATGAAAGTGCTCTTTTCTTCTGTTAGTTTGGGATTCTTACTGTTCAAGATCTGCTTTCACTGTCAATTAGTTCTGCAGTTAGTTGTCATATGTGTTACACAGCTTTGAAGATTCCCCCTGGGAAGCAGTTAGTTAAGATTTAGGCAGGCAGAGGAGGGTCTGGGGGTCACTGCAGCACCCCGGTGCAGGTGCCCTCCTGCAGCACCTGTTTGTGTTGTGAGTGGGAGAGCAAGGCTGCAGCATGGCACTGCTCCATGGGTGCTAGTGGCAGATAGTCAGACAGTTCTTGCTGACAGATGGCCAACACTGTTTTACAGTTTGGGCTTGAGAAACCAGTGGTGTAAAATTTTTTTAGGAGGGGTTAAATTTTGGGGCTATTTCTATACCTTCTACTGGAAACATTCCCCATTTCTTGAAGAGAGGGATCATCAGGCTGAGTATCAAGCTGTGACCAACTTGCTCCAGTATCTTGCTTGCAGCAGTGTAGTATCCAATGTTTGAGAAGAGCATCGAGAATATTTCTTAATATCCTGTTAAAGTTTTACACAGGTTTGTGAAGCAGGAGGCTGTATCCTTGCCAATGGTTACATGCCTTGTTACTCATGTAAACATTGGATCCTTTTCCAGACTGACTTAAGATCCTTTTTTTCTTTTTTTTTTCCCCTCAAACATCTGCAGCAGTGAGCCGTCAGGGTCTAATTAGAAATTTTGCTCAAAAAAAAAAAAGAGTCCTTTTGCATGCTTCGCTGCCTCTTCCCAAAACACTTCAAAAACAGATGCAGTCAATCTGCCTTTGCAGTTTTGTTTGTCCAATGGATGTTTCTCTCGTATTGCCCTGATCCATTTCCTCTCAGAGATGAGCAATCCCCAACGTGTCCCTCTTGTCAGAGAAGAGTGCTGCTTGTCTTGGGCTACTTAATCTTTTTCTGTTGTTCTGCAACCTCACTTCTGACGTAGGAGCACAGGTTTGCGTGTCTCAGCTTCCCCGGGACCCCTGGGCTTGGAGTTTTCCTGCTGCTTGGCTTTGGGCCTCGAGAGCTCTGGCACATATGAAATATGGGGGGTGGGGTCTCGGTGTGCATCCATGCCCCTGCAGAATGGGAGAAGTTTCTGACCTTGGGGTTGGGGCAGTGCCTGCGTTTGCCTTTCTGTCCGCCGAGGAGGAGGACTTGCAACGGCAGTCCCTTGCACGAGAGTAGAGGGAGGATGGAGCAGATGGAAGATGCAGGCTACTTGCTCCCTATCCAGCCTTCTGCATTCTCCACATATTTGTAAAACAACTTTTGTTTTAAATTGAATTGAATTCTGAGAGTGCCATTGAAATACAGAAATGCTTCTCACTGACCTATTACTCTGCATTCATGTTGGTAAAATTTTGGATGAGTTTCTATAGTCCTCCCGCCAGTTCTTTGTCAGGGTGAAGGGTTTAGTTGGCTCTGTTAATCCACTCTCTAGCTGAAATTGTTCATTTAAATCGTTATAAAAATCCACTCTTTTCCAATGCGAATCCTATATTCCCAGATTCAAGTACTGCTGCCAGTGCAAAGACTTCAAATTCTTTGAGTGCTATCACACTGTGTCAGTCCAAAGCCAAATTGCAAACACTTATCCACAATTCCCCTTACTCAGCTTTAAGCTAATTTTTCCAGCAGGCAACAGTAGCCATAAAAGTATAGGGAAAGATTGTTAGAAGAGCTTAAGAACTGTTGATTGATGCCTTCACAAGCTGTGGCATAATTCTACCACATCTTCTTCTTGCAAGAAGTAAACCTTTTCGTTCTGTTACTTAAGAGATTTTTAGCATGGGGTTCTTCAGTGTCACAGTAATTAAGAGTGATCACACCCACTGAAAGATGAAGCACGGAACAAAAGATCAAGTGATTGTTTAAGCTGAAGTTAACTGAACCAAGAAAAGTAAGCTCACTGACATGAAGAAAAAAGCTTTCTTTGTGTCCTTGGTCTTTTACAATTAGCAAAGCTAAACAGACTTGTGTAACTTTTTCTACCTACAGTGATGGATAATGTTCAGGTCACAACATGACGTGTTGGGCGGTGAGGTTTTTTCCTGCAGGCTTGTTAAGAGTATCGCTCACGTCAGGTCTTTCCTTTAGCTGAAGTATGATGTGCCCAACAATGCTTCCCTGTTAGTTGAGGTTCAAACACGCTGCAACAGCTAACAAAGTTAGCTGGGGTGGGGGGAGCGAAGTTCGTTGAAAACATAGGCAGAGGACCAGTCTCCTCCAGTTGCAGTTGATATCTGCCGAAAAGTAACATTTCAGAGGCCAATGGAGAAAGGAGCAATTACTGTCCAGCAAAATTACAATCTGAATGGGCTGCCATTTTCAGTGCTTCACTAGGACAGCCGTGATTGCTATAGAAACTTCGGAGCGTGAGACAGAGAGGTTTTCCAGCACTGGAAATTGCGAATGGAGAAGGTTAGACTGGGTGCAAAGCCCATTCAGTCAGGCAGCTGCCAGTTGAGCCTCTTTGCCAAGTAGATTGTAGGAAATGCTGATTAAAATGTCCACTGAATGCACCAGGCAAATTAAATTTCAGTCACAGCTGCCCGGCCAGTTTCGGTGGGAAGATGGCTCCGGCGCGTGGTGCACCTGGGCTCGCTCTCCCCGCTGCAGCCTCTCCCACGGACGCTTGCCCCCTGCTCACAGGTATGGCAGTGATGCTGTGGCAGTGATGCTGCAGCCGTGGCAGCCTAAGGACACAGGTGAGATGAGGTTTTTGGGGAAAGGTGGTAGGGGCTGGTCTAATAAAGGATGTCTGTGGGGAAAAATAAAAAGGAGCCAGACATTGTTCCAGGTGGGGGAGCAGTGTCTCTCCCCACCCCAGCTGTGCCATCTCTCCCAGGGCACAAGCTCAGTAGATGAGGGCTGCTGCCACGTTCACCTCCCCCTGAGTGGGCTGGCACCCCTGTTTTGTCCCCCCCAATGGCCTGTGTTGCTATATAAATAAAACTGCTCTCTTTGAACGTGTTGTCTTCCAGCCCCTTCCCCTCCAAACAGCCTGTGATGGACAGCTGAAACTGTCCCTTTGGGCCAGAATGGCTGGCGGTACAGCTGAAAGCCCACCACAGACCAGGAGACAGGGCTAAGCCTGTGGGAGGTCTCGGTGCGTGGGGCTTCCCCCTCATCACCTCTCCAGCAGCTTAGACAAGCCCCTGAAATCCCTCCCACAGCCCATCGGTCCCCAGCTTCGGTTGCACACCCAGGTGCATCTGCAACTCCTGTAATGTCTCTCCTTAAGAGGCTGCTCTTACCCCAACTCCCTGGTCCTTTCATCTATGCTGCGGAAAGGTTTAATCTCTTTTTGTGTTCATCACTGGCCTTGGAAAAACAGCTTGTCACCCTTCTGGCAGCAAACTGGCAGCAGTTATTCCAGTACTTCGCTCCCCACCAATCCCCTGAAGGACTGTCCGTATTATTAGGCTTTATCGCCATCGTTGTTTCATTTCCTCCTCTCTCCTGTCTCTCCTCAGCCTCCTTTGATTTAACTCCAGGCAGTCAGCCAGAAGAGTCTCAGGCAGGTAAGCTCAGACACACAAAATGCTGTGACACAGTAACATGGCCATTTCCCTTCTCCTCCACAAGCTGCATGCAGCTGGTGTGCCGGCTCAGGCAGCAAAGCCTTCAGCGCTGCACCCCTTTACAACAGCTCTGCTTAGGACAGTTGCTTTTCCAGTCGTGCTTGGCTTTGAGAGAAAAAAATAAAACCACTTTGTGAAACAATGGGATTTCCTACCTACCTGTTTTGCAGTTTCCAAATACACTGGTTCTTCATAGGCTGCACTTGGAAAAAAATGTTTGCATTTAAGTACCAAGAATTATATGGCCTGTATTAGTAAAAGCAATGAGATTTGTCTTGCAGCATAAGGGTGAATGATGTAACAAGTCACAGCTTATCAAATCCATGAAATGCTTGCTGTATGGAAATTTTTTTTTTTTCAGAAAAAAATTATGCACTTTTGGTAGGAAATATAATGGATATTTTGGTCAGATTGCGATTCTGTTCATTTACAATTTCTCAATACACAGTTCTTTAAAAGTCAGCTGACTTCATTCTCTGCTCTCAGAGAACCTGAAGACAGTGCTCAAGCATCAAGACATCTGCTCAAGCCAATGTCTGTCATTGTCTGCTTAGGCTTTTTATATGCATTGGCTATTTGTTTTACTAATGGCTAACACCAAGCTGTTACAGTAGTGTGTATGTATATGTGTGTGCATACATATACACACTCAAGGACCTATGAATGGGTTTTGCAGTCCTTGTGGCCTGTAACTGTTCCCATAGCCATGAGTTAAGGCTTGGTTAATGGATGCCAGTCTGTCAGTTCTTGACCAATTTAGGAAATTAGTTATTGACATAATGGAGAAATTATCTGAGTGTATCACAGCAACCCATACTCGAGGACACCTCCGTCTGCTAAGGTTGACCCTAATAATTAACAGCCTTACCCAGTGCCCCAGAGGTGCTTTATAAGGCACAAGGCTGAAGGTTAAATATGTCCTGTGCATCAGATGTGCTCATTACACCAGTATGTCTGTAATGGCTTTCCTGAAGCCACAGCAGCTTGTTAATTGATTGTTCTCATTTTACAGTCTTTCCAGGGGTCCCCTGTACCATTACAAAGCTGTGCCCTTGTCCTGGCCAGATTGCCTTTTCCTGTTCAGCCCAAGAACTAGTGTCCCCTCGCCGAACAGGGACCCGCCTGCCATCCCTTTGCTTGCCCTTGGTCAGCTGTACAGTGCTGCTCAGGCACCCACTGTTCCTCTTCCCCCAGCCCCACTCCTCCACCTCAGCTCTTCCTTCTCTGAAATTCAAAGGCTCCATAGCCAGCTGCCTCCCGTTTAACCCTCCACCACCACAGTTTAGCATCGAGGCAGCCCTGCAGTTCTCCCTTGTTTGGTCCAGGGTTTTTTAACTTAAAAGTTTTCCAGTATGAGAAGGTGATGATGAATCAAAGGCTGAGTGTCATGGTGTGGAAGAGGAACAAGGTTTGCAAGGAGAGCGTGACCAACAGGTAAACCACCTGCTTCTCTGATCAACTGCTACAGCTGGAAAGAAAACCAAAAAGCTTTCTGGGATGGAAACACCTTTGCTGGCTCATTTGGAGCTGAAGCCATTGAGCTGTTAATGCCACAACTCCTCCCTACGTCCCAAGTGAGAAATGAGCTGCAAAGGCCTCAGCCTTGGGTTGAAATCCTCCCAGGTACTTGGGTACCTGGCTAGAGTGGAAGGTAGGTCCCTGCAAAGAGGAGCTGGGCTTTAGCACCTCCTGTCTTTTAAACAGGAAGAAAGACGACTGAATTTTTGTTTTGCGTATAACAGGGTAAGCAGAGGCTAAAAGCAGGGCGAAGTGAGTTTCAGCAGAGCTTCGCATTTCTTGGCTTAAAACAGACACAAGCTCCCATCTTCCCATTGCCTTCACTCCACAGCTTTCCTACGGTCATGCAAGGGGGGGATGCGCAAAGCCCTGTTGTGTTATGGCTCTTGAGGAGGTTTTACCGTTCCACTTGGGCTGAGATGCTCCTGATGGAGGGAGAGGCTAGACACACTGTCAGGATTTGTGGCTCCCTCTCCCCTGACTTTGGTGGCAACAGACAAGTCCAATGCTGTATTTTAAGTGACTGACTTGAGGCACCACTGTTCCATAATCTAGGCAAAATGGAGAACCCAGGCTAAGGCAGGATAAGCAGTAAATTAGCATGAAAGGCTGACTCTGAGAAGAGCTAGTCCCTAACCCTGTTCTGTAGGAATACCTTTGTGCTTGGGCACATCATATGCCATCATCTAGCTCCACCGTGCGTTGGGATCTCTCCTCTTGCCTGCCACAGGAGAGAGATTTTTTTTTTTTCCCCTCACCCTTTCCCACACCAATGTACAAGCACTAGCAATGGTTTCTCTTCAGCGGGGTGTTTCAATAGTACCAAGCAGGCAATTTCACATAAATCACGCTCATTATTTGTGCGGTTCGGTAGCACTTTTGATTGAAATGCCTTTCCCGTTCTCCTTCGCTCATCTGCTCCACAGCGTGCATACGCTGGCCTCTCCGACGGTAAAAAAAGTAGCAAGCTGGGGCTATAGAATTCCAGATTGGCAAAGATCTATCGGGATACCTGTCCTTAGGATGACGGAAGAAGACATCTGGATGGCCCAGGACCCCCCCAAAGCTTGCATCCACCGGGGCTCTGAAAACGCATCCTCTGCAGTCAGTCATTCCCCCGACGGTAACTAAAATGGACCCTGTGCCCCAGGACGGTGCCTCAGGCTTTCTCCTACCCTCGTTTTCAAAATACCACCTTTCATATTTTAAAACTGTTTGGAAAACTTATTTACGAGGAAAAAAACCCAACCCAAACGCCGCTGCCTGAGCGCAGGTCGTTGTGCTCCGAGCTGTGAGGACGGGCTCGGAGGCGGCCTGCAAGGAGGGCGAAGCCCACAAGATGGCAGGGCCGCATCGCGGCACAGGGGCCGCCCTGACAGAGACGTTAGCGGCTGCTACAGAGGCTCGTTCTGAAAAGAAGCGCCTAAAATACGCCCGGGCTTTCACCTTGCCGTCAGACTGAGACGAAAGTGAAATAAATAGAGCGTAGCTTGGGCAGAGATTCCTCGCAGAAAGTGCTGGAAAAAAACCCATGGGGACTCCCAGTACCCACCCTCCTGTCAGGGAATGAAGCGTTAGCTGGCGTCTCCAGGGTGCCCTGCGGCCACAGCTCTGGGGCACGGGTGGCTGGAGGCAGAAGCCAGGCGTGGGGTCGCAGTGGGCGCTGTGGGGACAGCCCGTACCCCCCGTCAGCCAGGGCGACCACAAAAAAGGGGGGTACAGGGGTTGCATGGGGCTGCGGGGGGGCAGCGGAGCCTTGTGCAGGCCTGGGATGACTTGGCCCTCACTGCGATACAGAAGATTTACGGGTTTTAATATGCAACCAGTCAATTATTACTTGGTTTGGGGAAGCGAGGGCTTCCTTGGAAGTGGGGCTGCCTTATATTCAGGTAAATATCCCATCCCTGGCAGTGTTCGAGGCCAGGCTGGATGGGGCTTTGAGCAACCTGGTCTAGTGGAAGGTGTCCCTGCCCATGGCAGGGGGGTTGGAACTAGATGATCTTTAAGGTCCCTTCCAACCCAAACCATTCTATGATTCTATGATACTTCACATCGCTTGATCCTATCCCAGCCTTTCACCCACAGCCAGATTCTGCCTTGCAATGGCTCAAGCAAAATCTTCCTGGTTGCACCACCACGCAGGATCCCTCAGCGCGGGGCACGAGGCACGCATGCTCCTGTGCAAAGCAAAAGGCAGGCCCCTAGAAATGTTTGGAAAGCTTGGGGCTTCTGCATGGCTACCTTGTGACTTCTCAGGCAGGCACATCCCTGCCTGGATCGCTGCCTCCAGCCTACCCTTTTTAGCATGTGTTGGCACCACGTTGGCTTGGTGATGAGAGGCTGTCTCCAACCTGCGCTGCAGGTGGTCTTCGGGGGATCATTGCTGCCCCTGCATGTGGGACTTTTTGGCAAGTGGAGTTGGTGAGTAGTGCCATCCATGCCTGGGATTTTATTTAATACTGGGATGCTCATTGCACATACAAGTGGTCTTATGAGAAAGGGAGAATCACCAAGACTTCAGGTGCAGCTCTGAATTCCCCAACTTCAAGGGCAGCTGTGACAACAAGTTGTTCTCTGTATCTCAGTGAAGAAATCTCCTTAGTATGGTTGTTTTCATCTGCTGGGATCCTTACATAGTTCTCAAAAAAATTGCGACACCTGGAACAGATTTGGAGTTGATACAGCCTCATTTGTTCCCCAATAGTACAAGCCAGTGCCCTCCCAGCTGGGAAGAGCCTGGCTTTTGAACAAGCCTGAAACTCCGATGCTCTGAGATCCCAAGCACTCATAGGATTTGGCTTACGGTAGACTCCTCAAAGAAAATCCCATGACTATGCCTTTAAAAAGAGATGGCCTTTGCTTGGGCTTGCTGTGGTTAAGAGCTTCAGGAAGCTCCCCAGTCCTGTTCTGCCACCCCTTCATCACCACAGTCTCTCCACTCCTCCTCCTTCCACGTGGTTCAGCTTGCATCAATCCTCTCCATTGCCAGTGTCCTGAGGAGAACGTGCAGGCTGTATCCTCTCCAAAAACACAGGCAAAGAAGGTACTAGAGGAGATGAGTCAACCTCTGCTTAACATTTTGTGGGTTGGGGTTTTTTTTAAATTATTTTGTTGGGTTTTTGCAGTGGAAGCAGGTCTTGTCTGCTTGGGCTTCCCCATGTGACTTCCCCTTCCAAGCTCATATCCTCTGCTGGCTGGTGCAAGCAGCTCCTTGTGCAGTCAGCTTCTGTTCTTTTGAGACACCAAACTCTCCTCATATAGACTGCAAGCACCCCACATGGCATTCAGTGAGCCAAGCATTTGAATGCTCAATATTGTTGCATATTTAAGTACCTTTTAGGCTGTATCTCTTAATCCTCAAGCTCTAAAAAATGCTAAATTCAAATGGAAAATAATAGACAAACTTGTTATGCATTGGTACCTCTGTGGCTTGCCTAGAGGCAGAAACGATGTTGAGACTTTTTCAAGTGAAACTATTGTACAAACATGTTGAAGGGAGGCACACATAAGAAGAGACTTTTACTGGAAAACTTCGCTCCTATAGACAACGTGCTGGAACAGAGGTCTGGTGACAGGTAGAAAAATTACCCCAGTGTTTTAAGAAACAAGAAGGAGGATCAGTCTAGCTACAGTGAAGAAGAGACAAGGGAAAAAAAGAAATCAGCTCCAATCAAGCATGCCAGGGCATAACCCTCTCTGCAGATCTCTTCTCATAAGGGCCCAAGCCCATGAAAGAACTTGCAATCAATGGATGCTAAAGTCTACTGAAGGAGCAAGCAGGCCATTAATGTAACAAGTCAATGAACTTTGATGGAGCTGACTTTTCTGGAAAATTAGCTGGATTGCCAGGGTAACCAAATCACAAAAGGATGCAGGACACAATCAACACACAGAAGGATACAGACATTTGCTGAAAAGTTCTATGGGCATGACAAAATTAAATGAAACTGGATGTCCTAGAAAACAGTTTCCACTTTCATCATGTCTCTTGGCTGGATTCCACAGCATTGCAGAAACATTTCTACAAGAATTGATTACTTCTCACATTCTGGGCCCTGGAGAGCTTCCCACGCCACCCAGAATAGGTAGGTCTTTTTGTGTACAGGCTTAGAGGTGAGATCTAAGCCAGCTGGGTAAAGTCACCATGCTTCAATTACACATTACTATGCATATGACTGAATCCTGCGATCAACAAGCTGAAAGGAAAGAGAGTAAAAGGACTAGCCACTTATTTTACACACATTTAGCAGCAGGATATGCATATAAAAGCAGATAAACTGAGGGAGCAACAGTAAGCTAATCTGAGCCAGAGAGCAGAGGTAGATCTTCTTCTGACACTGCGAATAAGCTTCATCTGGCTAGTGACGAAGCAAATGGATCCATACTACAGAGTGAGGTCAAAAGCAACATAGAATTGAAGAAGTTTTAGACTCATGAGTTCAGTTTAGCCTAAAACATGGGTCCTTCAGTTCCAAAACTGAATGTTGCCCAAAGGCTGAGAACAGTGTGGATCAGCTCCCGTCTGAGTTTGTTTTCAGCTGCAGTCTTTGCAAATAAGAGTAGCCACTGCAGGACTTCACCTGGTGCCCTAACTAAGCCACTTCCATCTCTCCAGCCACAGCCTTATTCTTACATCCTCTGTACCTTCCTGCACTGGAGCTCTTTGCTCATGCAGATACTTCTACTGCTTTCCAGAGGCATGTGGGCCTCTGGAAAACTGCTTGCATTTCCTAAATAAATAAAAACTTTTCTTATTCTTAAAAATTTTTTTTTTTTTCCCACATAAAAATAAGTTCAGGACTCTCACTATTTGGAGATCTCAGTTCAAACCCCTGCTCTGCCTCTTAACTTCCCAAGTTCCAGAGACTTGATGCATCAGGTTAATGGCTTGTGGGTATTGATGACAACTGGATGACAGCTCCACCCTTTCATTTGCCTTGTTTCAGCTCTGACTTTGTACAAAATTATCCTCTGGAGCAAGGAGAAGCCAGCAGACTTGATTTAAGACTTGAGAGAATAAAATTCTTGCATCATCCCAAGCAGAGGGGGAGGAAGCAGGAAAGCACTGGGACCCCAGAAAAGGCAACAGGGAATGAGAGATTCTTGATTTCCACCACTAACCAGTTTTCCAGGAGAGAAGTCTTGTTTTTAAAAGGAGATTAGAGCGCTTTTCTAGATACAGATTGCAGGTATTTTGCAAAGATACCTTGGTGCATTCCCGTCAATAGCTACAGCATCTATAAATTTATACTTCTGGATGAAAGGCACTTTATCAAAAAGTTCCTGACAAGCTCTTATCTATGCAGCACATCACTGTCATACCCATCCCATGTGAAATCTGTGCAAGAAAGACAGGGTTCATTTTGTCAAATTGTAAGGAACAAATGGTGCCAGACTGAGTGAGAAGCAGCCTCCAAGACCTACTGCACCACAAATCTCAATGCAGCACATTGCACCGAGCCCAGCAGCAAAGGCAATATAAGAAAATGGGTATGAGGGAAACTAGGAGGCATGGAGAACAGGTGAGTCCAAAGCTCAAGAAGATGAAATAACAACAAACAAAAAGGAAGCTACTTATCCGAGCCACCACATGAGCCGCTGAGCATCATAAATTTTTACTCATGCTCTCCTGAGATGAAAGACACTGACACCAATCTGTACAGAGGGCTTGTGGTCTGGAGAAAGATTGGTCTTGCAATGGGTGTTGAGAATACATTAGCAAAGCCCCAAGCAGGTGAAAGATACAGTCCTTGCAGAAATAGAGGATGTATTAGTGTGCCAGCAACGGGGCTGTCATTTTGATTCTTCCCTTCTGCTTTCTGCTAAGTGCTGTTTTTCTCAGTCTCTCAGAGGTTAAGGACAGATGGGAACCATTAGATCTTCACGGCTCCTTTGGGAACTGTTAGTCAGACCTCTTGCCTATCCCAGCCCTTCAAACTTCACCTGCTTACCTTGCCTGAGTCTTGACTACAGTGTCACTCATGCTTTTAACTGTAGTTAGCACACATCCATCAGAAACATGCCTGTCTTGGCTCGGACGCATCTGGAAAACGCGCCAACCGCCCTGACAGCTTGTTACAGTGATTAATCACCTTCATTCCAATAAATTTGTGCCCAGTTTTTCATATGAATTTATCTGGTTTCAGCTTGCTGCTACACATTCCCATAATTTACTAGATTAAAGAGCCTTTCAGTACCTGATATTTTTCTCCCAAGGAAGTTCCTTCACCATCATAATCAATTCCCTGCTCAGTCTTTTTTGATAAGCTAGAGAGAGCGAGCGCTTCACATCTCCCATTGCAAAGCATTTTCTCCAGGCTCTGAATCATTTTGTGTGGCTCTAATGTTCCACCACCCATTTTTCAACATCAATTTAAAACACACAAGCCATCCCAGTGCCAGTCTCATGAATACAGTGTGTGCTCATATCCAGTTGCTTGTCCCTTAGGACTCTTAAAAAAACCCAACAAAACTATTCAGACTCTTAGGCAGATGCAGGATGGCTTCCTTCTGGCTGGTATTTGGAGCAACCAAAAACCAGCCATCAGTCACCTTCACTGGTGCTGCCATCTCAGCAGGTGAAGAGAAAGCATGACAAAGCTGTCTCCCTGCTCATTCACTGTGATGTGATTCAACATTGGAAAGCAAGGCTGCCCCTGCGCGGGGTACCACACAGATTGCCCCAGGCGCACCCAGACCACATCGAGAGGGATAAACAAGCCAACGGACACAGAGCAGCCGTGTCCAGGCTGTTAAACTCTCTTACCTATCAAAGTGGAGTGGCTGCAGCCAGACTTTTTACATCTATGCCTGGGAATTGTTTGGGAAAGTGCTAGCAGCCTGGGCCAATGCTGTGCCAGGGACCATTCTTCAGTCTCACCATGGACCCAGCTGAGCTCCAGTGCCTTGGAGTGCTCCCCACCGCCACCCCCTTTACCGAGGGAGATAAACGCCACCTTAACACAGAACCAGCCTCCAAGGAGGGAGAAGGATGAAGCGACTCCCTCGCTTTCTCCTTCCGAACCCTCTTTCCTGACAGGTTAGCAGGGCTTCAGACCAGAGGGGCAGCAACAGGCTGGGGCATCCTTTTCCTGCCCAGTGGCGGTCTAAGGGCTCGCACTGACACTGGAGAGGAAAGACGTCCATCGCAGCAGAGCCTCTGGCAGGTGCATCAGGCCTCTCAGCGCAGCCTCGTGTGTCTCAGCAAGAGAAAGGACGCAGGAAGAAAAGGCAAGAAATAAGGAAGAAAAGGCAGTAAAGACACTTTTGCATAAGCTCAGAGAGCAGGTCTTGTGTCTGAGGTCTTGCATCACCGTGTAGCTGGGATCAAATCCAGGCTGGCAACCGCACCTGGGCTGATGCTTGAGCCCTGGGGGGGTCCCTGAGCTGCCCATCCTGCATCAAACATCCACTCAGCACCAGCACCCCAAAGCTTTCTCATGGCAGGCCTGTCCTGCTGCTGCTTGTCAGAGTCGAAACAGCAGTCACCCAGGTATCCGATGCCAACAAAGCTGGTGGCACTTCACACCTGTCATAGGTAGATGAGGTGCCCAGGCTGAGCCTAGATACCACTTCTTCTACAGTTCCAGGGTTCTCAGATCAGGAGGTTGAGGGAAGGGTGATTTTGGGAAAAGTTAGTCTCCCCCCCAACTCAACAGAAGAGAACAAAAAATATCTGATGGCTAATTATTTTGTTAGATTTTGACTAAAACAATAAGAACTTTCTATTTTTCCACAGGATTGTCCCCTTTCTTATATTCTGTCAGTGGCAGAAAATGCTGAATCACAAACCTGGAGCTTTAAAAAAAAAAAAAGAAAAAAGTATTTCATATGCAGAAGAAACATATCTTACATCATTTCATGTTTCCTGCTCTGCTCTCTGGTGCCACGTTCCTCATTTTCAGGCTGTTTTAAAGGTCAGGATTTGTTCTGTGAAGCTGACCTCAGACATGGGAAATATGCTGCCTCATCACTCCAGGATCTTTTCTCACATGATTAGTCCCAACATTCCTGCAAGTAGAACAGTCCCCAATCACCACCGCTGCAGCCACAAAAAAAAAAAAAAAAAAAAAGCAAGATCTTTTTTCTTTCCATTCCCCAAGTTAATATTTACCACCATCACAGCCTCATTTCATAGGCTGGGGGCTACTTCAGCAGTGTAATGCTATTGCCATCTATGGGCAAGTAATAGTCTTACCAGTCATACTTAACGAGTTAAAGTCAGAATACATACCTAAACTGACAACTACTCTCAGGAAAGTTTTAAAGGACTTTAAAGAGGATTTTATTTAAGATTTTCCAACGGCTAAAATATACGATCTGGATAAAAGTTAGTCAAAGACAGCAATTACTTCTCATGGTATTTGTTTTAATCCTTATTATGTATTCATTCAACTGGCTTCATTTTGCATGAATAATTTTATTTTGATGCTATAGTTTGAGCAGGCGGGAGAGGTCACGTTAAGGTGTTGATCCGGAAGAAGCATGCACACTCTATTTTGAAAAAAGATCTGAACTTATTTGAAATCACTACTATTGATTATCAAATGTTTAAAGAATGATGGAAGGCACAACAGTGATGAACAAGCTTCAGTGCTACAGGAAAGCTGAAAATTCATTTATTTATTTGCTTAATAACTCTTCTAAAAATGTAAGATTTCAACCTTAATAAAAGAACCAGTCAATTAATCTACTGGTTATAAATTACAAATATATACTGACAAAATTGTCTGATTGAAGTGTAAAAGTTACTGCAAACTCTTTTTAGCTTGCTTAAGCCTCTAAGAAAGAATCTGGCTCTTTTTCAGTAACCTAATGGACCATGTTCATATGAAAAAGTTTTTGTCAGTATCTGTAAGAAACAGAAATCAAAACTGAACTCCCACTCACTGGGAGACTCTACAGGTGACATTTAAAAGAAAGCACAACACCACAGCAAGATGAAAAATGGGTTTTCTGTTAAATTATAACTAGCCAGACGGTTATACTGCTCTCAGGTTCATGATAAAGGCATAAAGATTGCCTCCCATGCCTGCAGAGCTCATTGCCAGGTGGCACGAACTATGCACGGTTAACTTGTCAGACTCAGCCTCTTCTTGTTGGTCTCTGCTGAACCAGCGAAAGGAAAATGCTCAGGCCGTGAGAGCAAAGATTGCCCCACAGCTTGTCACTCAGGAAAAAAAAAAAAAAAAAAAAAAAAAGGCGGCTAAGGCATCGGACCCACCTCAGGCCCTTGCCAGAGGAAGGGCACTGTAAGACTGAACCTCACAGAAGTCATACGAAAAGAACCGAAGCACAAAGTCAGAACAAAAATGTTTGGATAGGATTTCTGGAAGAAAAAGCCAGAGGTGTTTGTGAATAAGCAGAAGAATAGGCACTTCCAGTGACCGCAGAACTATAAACAAAAGCACTTTTGTGCGCTCCCGGATTACTTGCTCTTATTTTCTCTTACAGTCACATGCTTATGTGGGCCTGTACAGTTTGAAAACATGATTCATTAAGACGCCTTAAATTGCTACCAAGTATTGTACTATTAACACTGACTTTGTTTTAACTTTCCTGTTACTTGGTATAATTTGTTTCATAACTGTATCATCTCTTACTTGACCAAATTGCCACTGAATCCTTTAAAAGTTTTTGTGGATATGTGCACTATATTTCCAAAGCATTTCAGATTTATGGGTACCCCCCTCCCCCTGTCATTGTTTCATTGGTTCAGGGACATTCCCTTCTTTTCAGCAGATTGAAACATCCAGTAATCTGAAACAGATTTGGTGACCCTATAGCATTAAATCATGCTTTGTGGTGCTTTATTCCTGCTCCAAAAGACTTTATGCATTAGCGGGTACATAAAATTGCACCAGAGACTGAATACATATTGAAAAGTAATAAACGATTCCATATGGTCTTAATTTTTCAAAGCAGCGCACCACTGTTTTAAAGCAATAGTGTTTAATTTTCCAATTAGGAAGATTTTTAAATAGCCCTTCTAACCCACAGATATGGGAACACTCTCACTTCAGATACTCTCCCCAGCTGAGAGATTTCGGTGCACCAACAATTTTCACAGTCAAATGGTGTCCTTGGTTAGCTAGCTAGCAAGGGTACAATTAGCCAAGGCAGTTAATTTCCTCCTTTTATTCAAAAAAGCTTGTGTCATCATTACTGCGAAGACACAGGTCACAAAGCCTCTGTGAGCAAACTGAATAGCATACGTTCCTCTTTAAGCTTCACGTACTTGAACATCTGTCAGACCTCAGCTACAGTTCCTCCCCAGTTTTCCCTCTTTACTTCCAAGGAAAAAATCTATTTTGGTAAAACAAGGCTTATAATACCTCTACCTACATACATTTTAAGCCCAACGTGCCTATTTTGGAGAGTAGCTACTGCATTTGGAAACAGCAGCCTCTTCAGCAGATAGGTTCTCAGCGTGTATTCAATTACGTATGCTCACTTAAATGGTACCCCCCCCAAAAAATTAACAAAATAAAATTAGGTCTCACTCTCGCTGTCATTGGCTCTCCACAGGTAAACCAGCAGTGAACGACTTAAGATGCACACCTTTAACACAGCAGCTTGCTAGACTGAAGGAAATGATTTTGCAAGGCAGGTGAGGGTGCGTACGAATGGAAGAATTCAACTTTTCAGATTCCAGGAGGAGTTTGCAGGGCAGTTAGCTATAATTGCATGCCCCGAGCATGTTTAAGTGACATTCACATAAGCTGCAAGGAATGTAAGGCCTTTAATACCAGAAGCAGGACTGGGGCAGAACTGAGGCACTGAAGTTAAGAACTGCCCTCCCAAAAGCCCCTGCTCAACCAATGCCTAATCCCAGAGGCTGTGGAGTCCTATTTTTAGGTTGTCAGCATCCCAAGATACAGGACATTCTGCCTTTCGCATACCCAGAACCACCCTGTGCCTGCAGAGCTCATTGCCAGGTGGCACGAACCACGCTGGGCAGCTCCGTGCCTCCCTTCCCCCTGGCCCAGCACTGGAATTTGGAGCTCAGACACGTCTCCATGCAAGACGAGACCCTCGGCCCCGGCTGCGCAGCCTGCTCAGAGCACAGCCGACACATACCAGAGGGCTCCAGCTCCTTACAGCACACTGCTGTGATCGCTCTTCCAAGACGGGACAGCAGGTAGGAGGTGCCCATTGCTATCCCATCACCCGCTGCAGTGTGTCTCGGGCACTCAGGAAATGTGACCCCCTTCCCATTCCTCTGACTTGATGCAGCTCCTGAGTCAGCAGCCACCCAGTTCCTCCAGGGTGGGAGAGAGAGAGAACCAGCTGCAAATGCTTATCATCAACTTCCCCACCATGTGCTGAGCCGCCGACTGCTTTTGCTTAACGCTTCACCAGCCCCTTTGAACCCTTTCTCAACTCCCCAGGGGGGCACTTCCTTCCCTCTGTGTGCCTTGCAGGTGCTCCCCACACCAGGAGACCCAAGGTCAGCTTCTCCCCCTGCTGCCCCCAACCTTCTTGAAGAGTATCTTACCTGGGAGGTAGGCTAGCCTGAAGAGTATCTACTGGGAGGTATGCTAGGCTAACACACACTCCATTTTGAACCAGCCTGTTGAACCCGTACTGCTGCCTGGGGGAGAGGGTGGGGATTCAGGATTCAAGGAGAGGCCATGACCTAGCAATAATAATATTGCCATGGGGAAGGGAGGGGAACAGCCTTGGATTTCAGTCCCCTTTTCCAAGTGTGCTCCATGTACTTTACATTGAACGTTTGTCAGAGGACAAAACACGAAGTTCTGGGAAAAGGACCAGGAGCCACATCTCCAGCTCCTAAGGAAGCGCTCTGATCGCTGGAGATACAGAATGACGGGGGGAAGGAGGTGCTTGGACTTCTTCTTCCAGGGGCCACATACAGAAGAAAATAATTAATTCTTCGAGGGAACAGAAACAAGCTATATGTAGGCACCTGCTCTCAAAAGGAGAGGCCAGGCTGTGAGCCTCAGCAAAGGGAAATCCTTCCCCGCAGCCCTCGTTCTTTTCACCCCATCCCTGATTCAAACCTCTGCTATACAAGCGTGCCTTACGTTTGCAGGTAGAGGGAAGCAGCGTGGTTATTTTAGGGCTGCGGTGCGCAAGCGCCTCTACAACGAAGCAAGGACCGAGGCTGCATCTCTCCGCACAGCACCGCGCAGACAGGACAGCCGCCTCAGGGATGTTTTTGGCCAACCAACACTGCCACGGTTCCAGGGGTGTCGCTTTCGGGTCTCCCCATCAGGGCCCTACCTCTAGGCACCCGGCACCCGGCATCCTGCCGCCAGACACGCACCGGGTCCCCTTCCCTCACGCAAGGCCTGCGAGTCCCCTCCAGAGGTGGGCTTCGACGTAGCTTTGGGAGAAGGGGAACGGGGGGTGTCGCAGCACCTTCAGGAAGGGCTTTTCTCCCACCGCCCGAAGCCCGTCCGCAGCCTGACCGGGCAGCTTCACGGGATGGGGCCCGGGCAGGGCTTGCAGGGGGAGCTGTACCGGAGCCCCCCCCGTCCACACCGCGCACCAGCGGCCGCTCCCCAGCCCCTGCCAGCCTCACGCCAGCCAGGGCCTGCCGACCGGCGCTCACCCCCCCCCCCCCGGGCCAGGCCGGCAGCCAGTCGCGCAGCAGGCCCGGCGCCCAGCCGAGCCCTCCCGGCCCGCCGCCACCTCCCGGGACCGGCCCCGGCCAAGCCCGCCCAAGGCCACGGCGGGGCGGGGGGGGGGGGGAAGCACCCACACGCTCCGCACCGGGACGGCGCCGGCCACCCCGACCGGGACCCGGGACACCCGCCGCCGCCGCCCCTCCCCCCGCCTCGCGCCCCCCTCCCCGCGCCGCATTTTACTCGATTGTTTATTATTTTCCAAGGGGCGGTGGCGGGGTGGAGGCGCCGACCAACGGCGAGCGCCGTTGCCCTGACGGGCGACGGGCGGCGGCCAATGGGCGGCGAGGGCGGGCCCCGGCGGTCACGCGCGGCTCTAGAGCATGACATCATCTGTTTGCACGGCGCAGCCTAGCTTGGTGCGGGCGGGGCGGGGCGGGGCGGGGGGTGAGGAGGAAGGCGGGGCTGCCGCCGGGGGGGGCGGGGCGAACAGCCGCCGCGGCCGGGCTCGGCGGGAGCGGCGGGCAGCGCCCGGTCCTCGGCTCCGCCGGCGGGGCGGAGGGCGGCGGTGACCCCGGCGGTTCCCCCCCCCCCCACCCCGAGCGGGAAGCGCGGTCGCCCACCGGCGCGGAGTAACTGCCGGCCGTTGGGCTCGCAGCGCCTCGGGGGCGGCTCTGCCCCCCGCCGGTTAAACGCCCCGCTGAGGGAACCCCGCCGCCGGCGCCTCGGGCCGGGCCGCTGCCCGCCGGGGTGTGGGCAGAGGAAGGTGTTAAATCGTAATAGTGGAGTAATTAAGCGATAAGTGCGTATAATTAAGCCCGTATGGGGTAACCGGGGCGGGTTAAGTGACGTGCCCGGGTTGCGCAACGAGTCAGTGGCGGGGCAGAACGGCACTTGGCCGCTCGGGCCAGCCCCAGCCGAGTGGAAGAGCTGTCTGTCTGTCTGTCTTCACAGGTATTGGGGAGGTCTGTGGAGGTGTCCTGGTGGGGCAGGAGGCGTGGGGAGATGGCTAAATATTTCCTTCGATCATTAACAGAAACTGCTGTTGGGAACGTTAAATCCTTTCGTGTCACCGAAGATGAATGTAGGGGAGGAAAAAAAAAAAAGAAAAAAAAAAAGGTGGAGTTTCGTGCTGGATCTTAGCAGTTTGACTCGTTTCGCCCTAATGATATAAACTCAATAACTGCCTGTACTTCCAAGTATTCAAAAATTATGATGCAAGCTTTTGAGTAGCGTAATGTCAGCTTAAAAATCAGGTTTTAAAAGGTTTTAAAATATGCAATTAGGGTTGGGTTTTTTTCCCTACTTTCTTGCTGGCCCTGAAAGTATACTTGGGTCACATCCATGGCGCATCAGGAACTTGGCTTTTGGTTTAAAATGGAAGCTGAGATGCTCCTTTAATGGGACTTTAAGAACAGGGATCTCGAGAAAACACCAGTGTTGCAGGACTCATAAAGAAAGCCGAGAGAGCTGGCAACACCGCTATGCATTGCTATTTGTGGCTGTTATTAAGTGTACGAAACACTGTTAGAAACCTGCTTCTAGCCACAAGAAGCTGAGCCTTTCTGGGCCTACAAGGTGCAGCTTTTCGTTGGGCCTTGGCAATGCAGCTTCAGCAGAGGTGAGGCTGCTTTAATAACAATTTTTGAAGCGATAGGGTTGAATTTTCCCACTCCCTCAGCTTCACAGCTCCTTATGCGACCAGGTTTTTTTTGAGGTTTCATTGTAAAGATTGTTTCTTCCAGAAAGGTGATCCTGTTTTTTAATGTGGATGACTGCAGTCACTGTACTGCACACAGTGCAGAAATGGGTCACAAATTCTTCAGCAGTGGGTGCTGAAGTTTAGGTGTATGCAGAGCTGAGTGCTTCTAGCCTTAGAGTTCGGTCCCCAAATTGTCAAGATCCCTCGAGGAAAGAGTTCTTCTCTCCACAGTAGTAATGTCACTGTCTCCTTTTGCTACTGTACTTTTCTTCCTTCCCCTCCCCTCCGTTAGAGCGGTCAGTCAGCCAGTTCACAGGCTGAAGTCCAACTTCAATTGATCTTTAAATTGCTGTTCATCACTTTGAGGAAAATTTTATAGTCAGAACGCTGTAGCCGTCTTTGGCAAACCCTTCATGTCTCCGTGGCACAATTTGGACCCTTGCTCTGTGTCTATCTGCCAGTCAGCCAATCTCCCTGTAATAACTGTGGAACCCATTAGCCAGTTCTAGCCAAATTGGGCAGAAAGGTTAAAGTCTCAGAGTATGAAGTTGGCCGGCTTATAGACGACATTTCTTTCTAATCAGCTCACAGGTTGCTCTGAATCAGCCACAAAACCTACTGCCCTTTGCCCAGTCTGTGTTTAAAGGACATAGTAGGGAACTGTGGGAAGAACAAAAAATACACTGAGGGAGCCGCTCTCTCACGGGGTGGATGGGAGGGGCGGATGACATTATTGCAGTGGACACAAACTTCTCGGAGACCAGGCTGCAGGTGGCTTACAAAACAACCCGTCATATACTTGTTTGTGTGAAGTCCCTGTAGACAATCAGCCGTTGTTTAATGTAACTGCAATATAACATCGTTTTATTGAGCGGCAGTACGTTTTACAGTAGATCTCTGTAATGATGAGAAGTTCCAGGTCCCCCACCCCCATGCAACTTTAGTTCTAACAATGCTTCTGCAGTAGGATATTTGTGTAAGAGAGGTAAAGCCAGAAATGTGACCTGCACTTCTCTAACTACCAGCCTGGGAAAATGTAGGTTATGGCAGAATGAAGGAAGGATCATATCTGGGTTACCGCCATGAACTGGTACACTCTTATGGGAAGCTGACACTCTGAATCGACAAAATGGAAGAATGAGAATGAAAGCTGAGCTGACAATAGCCTGCTGTAGTTGAACGTAGCAGCTTAGAAGAGTTAATGCAAAAATTTGCTTAGGAGGATTCCCACCCAGAGTGCTGTCACAGGAACGTTACTTTCCCCAAAGCAGTACGCCAGAGGCCCCACGACTCGTGGGTCCTGCCTGCTCCACGTGTGGCTGAGATCACCCACAGAGATGACTCGGAGCTGCAAAGTAACTGTGACCCCGCCAGATCCATATAATCAGGTACCCTGATAGGTACACGTGTTCTCCATGTAAACCTGAGCGGGGATAGTAGGTAAAAGGAGAGGCAGAGGAAGACACAGCCCTGACCAGAAACACTCCCAGTCTAAGCAGGCACTGTAAAGCGAGCGAACAAGGCTTTCAAATGGCCTCAGGGCTGGCCTAACTTTATTCCTGTTGAAGTCAGCGATAAAACTCCCATAAACGGAGCCTTTTTGAAAATCCCACCCTTGGGGCATTAAAGTACTTAAAGGAAGAGACTGGAAATTGTGCAGGCTTTAGATTCAATTTTGATCAGTTTTTACACGTATTTCAGTGGGCCCAGCCACGGAACGGTGATAAGAAGGGCTCCTCTGTCTTTCTGTTTTGCTCATGCACATTTGGTAAGTAAAACGTGTAGGATCAATTATACTGTGGTTTTAACTGCACCTCTAAACTTGCAGTATCATGAGCACACACGTGCTGTGTGGAGCTGTGAAGAACTGGTACCATGACTTACGTGATAAAGACTGTACGGCTGATAAACCAGTGAATTCTGAAGAGGGCAGATAATCTTGCAGTAAAGGCCCAGGGCTGGCACTCAGGAGATCTAGTTTTATTTCTGAGTTCTGACACGGGCTTCCTGTATGACCTCAGCACAGTCATGTAATTGCTTGGTGCCTCAGTCCATCATCTCTTTAATAGGGTTACTACTTACTTATTTCCTTTCACCCGCCCTGGCCTGCCTTACTTAGACTGCAATTCTGCCAGGGAGTGGAGCATTTCTTACCACGTGCAGGGCCTTCACCCAATACAATGAGACCTAATGGCAATGCCTGTACAGTAATGCAATGCCAATTAAATAAATAAATGAAGATGATAATATCATTTAGGACTAGATTTGCAGCTTGTAATCCGGCCCAAGGTCAAAGTGCTACGCTTCCCTGGAACCTCGGGGACCTGAGGAGGTGCTCTACAGGGAAGTTTCTGCACCGGTCAAAATCAGCCCCAAGCAGCAGCAGGTTTTGGGAAGGGGCCGAGCGTCAGTCACAGCTTCGCAGCCGGCCTTCTCTGGCTAACTGCTGAAAGCCACAAGTAGAGGCTCCTCGGAGACACGATGTTGGACTAAGCGTTTTCTCATCGTGCACGGCCTTGTCTGATCTTGGTTCCTGGCTCTTCAGTGCTACTGCGGTTCTCCTCCCTTACCAGCTGCTAAATCATACACGCGAATGCCAGTATCACAATTGCAGAGTAGCTGGTGTCTTTTTGAGCTGCCCTGCATTCCCGTAAGGGGCCACGTTACAACAAAAGCCATGGCAGGGCTTGCAACGTCGTGACCCAAAATGGAGCTGCAGTGAAAATTATTTCCATTACTCGAACCTGCATTCATTCTGATTAATTCAGTGTCTCCTACTATATTTAGATAGCTGAGGATTAATCGTATGCGTGCTGAAATGCTGTCCCTTGTAATAAAATCACGCCAAACTATTCCTAACTTGAGTGCCACTTAAATTCGAAACATAACTAGACCCTGAGGGCCTTAGCCCTGACTTAGCAGGACGTGTAAGGCACGCAGGATCAGGGCCTTGCCGTTTTCTAATGAAACTGAATGGTTTTCAAATCTCATTGCTTGTCTATAATGCTAAATAAATCAGGAATAATTTAATTTGTCTGCTAATTCTACCCAGCAATGCTTCAGCAGCACACCTACTTCTCAACGCGTGCAGCTGTCTATATCTGGTATCAGAGACAAAGCTACTTTTGTACTATATCTGGTCCCTTGTTTAGGTCGATACGAAGCTAGGCGAGAACTGATACGTACACGTTGCTATGTAATGTATTTATAACTGCATCTGTATTAATAGCTTTATGTTCCTTGGCTTTGTGGGTCACCCCTTTATCCAACCCATAATTAAGTATGTCTTCAAGTGAGCTCCTTCGGAGGGCCTTCTGCTCGGGCACAGCCTCCGAGGAGGAAGTCTGGTGGGATTACATTCACGTGTGGACATCTGAACGTGCTCCCGTATCACCCACAAGCAGAATGAAAGTTTTCGAGAAACGGCCAAACTGGACGCCAGGTTTAGCGTTTACCGGAGCAACTCGCACACCAGTAATTGATGGCCAGCGGAAACAAGTCAGAAAAGAAACGGCGCGCTGTTCCTCCGCCGTGCCTGGCAGCCAGAGCTGGTTCGACGGTGCAGTCCGGGCAGCGAGCGCCGAAGCTGGGCAGCGTCCTGGTCCGGTGGGCCTCACCGAGGCAAGAGGTATGGAAAAGCGAGACGGTTGCCCCTGGTTTTGCCCTTTAAACTCCCGTAAGCGCAGGGAGCCAGGGCTAACGCGACCCTCGGGCAGAGTTACCGCATGCTCCGAGGGACCTGAGCGCTTCCCGCCTAGCCGGGCGACGCGGGGCCGCGGCGGTTCGGGCGGAGGGGCCGCGCCGGAGCGGCGGGGAAGGCGCTTTCCCCGCCGAGTCCCCGCAGCCCCTCCAGCCCCGGCGGCTCCCCCCGCCCCGGGGCCCGCCGCTCCCGCCCCGTCGGGGCGGCCCCTTGCGCGGACGCCGCCCGCCCCTCCGCCCGTGGGCGGGCCGAGCCGTGCGGTGCGGTTAGGTTGAGGCTCCCTGCGTGTGTCTATAACTTTGTGTTGCTGCCGGTGGTTGTTAGGAGGAGGGATGTGGAAGTCGGCGGCGAGCAGGGTGACAGGCTGCTCGGGCGGGCTGCGGCAGGCTGGCTCGGCGCGGGCGGATCGGTTGCCTCTCGCCGGTTGCTCGCAGAGGGAGCGGGCGGTTTGCCGCTTTCCCCTCCTTCGCCTTTAAAGGGAAGGCTCCTCGGAGCTGAAGGCGCAGGAGCAGGAGGAGCAGGAACCATGCAGCAGCGCTGCTTCTTCCTCCCGTGAATTCGGATCCCGATTTCTGACGGTGTGGAGGTGGCTGTTGATTCCCCCCCCTCCCTCTCCCCCTCGCCCTCCCCTCCCGATGTGGCTCTCCCTGCCTCTTCTGCCTGCGCTTTTTAAATGACTTGAGTGAAGAGGGGGGGGGAAACTGTCAAGATGGCAGCAGCAGGAGCAAGGAGGTTATGAATGTGGTGTTGATGCTGGAACAAAACCTATTCTCTTTGGCAGCCCTAGGGAGGGCTTAAAGCTTCTGGACCTGTTGGAAGACTGGCGATTTGATTTGTTCCCGTTGTGTTTGCTTTTTCCCTGCGAGAAGAAGGATTTATTATCTTTTTTTTTGTAACCGACCAGCCCCCGGGGTGGCCTTCTCCCGCCCCCTGCTCCGTCGGCTGCGAGATTTTGGGGGGTTGCTTGCGTGTGGCTTGGGGGGCTCCGCAAAGTGACAGGCTTACGCTAGCATGCAGTTGGATGTGTGCTAAGACTTCGGCTCCCTTTAGGGCGTTCTGAAGAAGGAGAAAAGTCTTCGGCGTAATCTGAAGGACCGCTCTCCCTGCCCTCCTGCCGAGGGAGGGGGGCAAAGGACCACCCCCCCCAGCCCCCCCAAGAGGGAAGATAGCTGCGGAAGCGACGAGGAGCCAGCTCGGAGGCGCCGGGGGTGGGGGTGGGGGTCCTCTCCCGGCTGGATACAGCGCGGTTCCCGCTGGAGCTACTTCTGCATCCGCATGGAGTGAAACATAAACAAACGCACACACGCACCGCGGGAGCAGCGGCCGCCGCTCCGCCGGCGCGGAGGGCAGCGCCGCGGGCACCTCCGGCACCGCCCGGCCCCGCGCTGCCCGCCCTGCGCTGCCGCTCCGGCTCCTAATCTGATTTTTTTTTTTTTTTTTTTTTTCCCCTCTCCTCTCCTCTCCCCTCCCTCCCCCCTCCCTCACACCCCCCCCTCCCCCTCGGCTCCGGAGTGCGCATCGCCCGCGGGGAGCGGGGCTCGGGGTGCAGCGGAGAGCCTGCCAGCCCGTAGCGGAGAGCGGCATGCCCGCCCGGCGGCCCCCCGCCTGCTAGGCTCCCGTCGGCACCGAGGAGGAGGAGGAGGAGGAGGAGGCGGCGGAGGAGGAGCGGGGTCGGCGGCCGTCCGCCCCGTCGCAGCGCCCCGCCGCCGCAGCCGCCCGCGGGGGAGACCAAGATGGCAGAGGCGTCGCCCCCCGCCCCGCTCTCGCCCCTGGACGTGGAGCTGGACCCCGAGTTCGAGCCGCAGAGCCGCCCCCGCTCCTGCACCTGGCCCCTGCAGAGGCCCGAGCTGCAGGCCAGCCCAGCCAAGCCCGCCGGCGAGCCGCCCGCCGACGCCGCCTCCATGATCCCCGAGGAGGAGGACGACGAGGAGGAGGGGGGCGGCTCGGCCATGGCCGTCGGCAGCGCGGCCCCCGCCGGCGGAGAAGCGGCGGCGGCGGCGACGGCCACCGCCGTCCCGGAGGAGGCGGCGCGGCTGCTGGCCCCGCTGCCCGGAGGCGCCCCGGAGGGGCCGAGCCTCTCGCCGGGGGGAACGGCGGCGGCGGCGGCGGGCGGCGGGGGGCTGAGCGGGGGCCCGGCGGCGGCGGCGGCGCCGAGGAAGTGCTCGTCGCGGCGCAACGCGTGGGGCAACCTCTCGTACGCCGACCTGATCACCCGCGCCATCGAGAGCTCCCCGGAGAAGCGCCTCACCCTCTCGCAGATCTACGACTGGATGGTCCGCTGCGTGCCCTACTTCAAGGACAAGGGCGACAGCAACAGCTCGGCCGGCTGGAAGGTGAGGCGGGGGGTCCCGGCGAGGCGGCGGACCCACCGCGCCCGCCCCGACGGGCGGGCTGCCCGCGGGGGATGCGGCCGCGGAGCGGGGCGGGGGGTGGCGGTGGCGGTGGTGGGGTGTTCGTGTGCCGGCGGCTTTCCCCGACGGCAGCCGGCCGGGCGCTGCTGCTGGTCGTGCTGTCGCCTTTGCTTATTTTTCTTTTAGTTTTTGGGTTTTTTTTAAGGGAGGGGGTAAGAAAAGTTTCATCTCTTTCCTGTTGCTGTGTGCAAGCGGTGAGGGCTGCTAACTCGGGGAGCAGGGGGGATGCTGGAGCGGAGCTGGCTTCTCTGGTGCACGAGTGCGTAACCAGGGAAGGAAAAAGAGGGGAAGGAAAAAGAGGGGGAAAATATTTTTAAGGCTGGGGTTTTGTTTAGCGGTGGTGTTTAAGTTATAGGTACCTGTGGTGTAACTCGTACTGGAAATAAGCAGAGTTGCTTTTGTGCAGGGTCAGTCTGAGCCTCAAAGCTCCAGTACAGAACAACTCTATTATTTTCGTCAACAAATACCCCAGTGGTTTCCCACACGTTCCTCAAAGGCCATAGAGGGAAATTCGGGTCTTGACATTTCCTCATAAAGTTAATCAAAGCATGGAGTTATTGGCCGCTCAGCCACGGGAACGCTTGGTTTGCGTTTCCTGCGGTGCCAGTGTATGCGGGCACCGTCTACTGACAAATCCCATATATCCAAGCATTTTTTTGTCCAGCATTGCGACAAGTTAGCAGCTAAGATTACTACTGTTTTAATAAGTGAGGGAAAAAAAATATATCTGGCTTTGTGGCTTGTTTACTTAGCGCGTGCAAAAGCACGTTGCAGGCAGGCAGGGTTTTGCTCTCAAAGACAGAGTCTAATAAGGCCTACCAGCAGCCAGTGCTGCACGTAAAGCACATTTGAAGTGACTTCCAGAACTGCTTTTTTCTCCTCATTTTCCATGTCCATCTATTAGTGTCTGTCGGACGCGGAAACATCATGTACTTGCAGCTATACAGAAATGCAGGTGCTGCTTGGTGTCGATACTGTTTGCAGAGGGAAATCCCGGTACGGTTCAGTTGCTGCCGAGGGCCAATGCTGGCAGCATCCGAGACCGAGTTTTTGAATGGATGGCTGAAGGCGAATTTGCCGGGAAGTTTTACTGTGTTACAGAGAAATTAAATTTCCTCTTTGAACCTCTCTAGCTTTGGATCAGGGGATAACTTACAGTGTATAAATCAGTCAGAAATACCGTATGGATGAAACATTTCTGGCAGTTTTTGTATTAGCATCCCTGTCTCATATTTTGGTGCCTGAGTAGGGCTTGCTGCTAGGAATTGAAGTACAGCTGTATGATTTTTACCTTCCAAATGGAGCACTGTAGAGGAAGCATTTCACTGACAGACTTGTCTCAGGCTGGGGAAAATAAAACCACAAAGTTTATTGGTGGCATAGCTAATTCAAGACAAGGCTTTAAAAACAGAGATCCTTTTTACAGCTTTTGTATCTGTATTAGGTGTTGAATTTTGATCTGACTTTACAAGTGCGACATGGAGTGTGATAAAGGGTTACGTCTTTTGATGACAGCCCGTGCCTTCCTAAGTTGTTTGGTTTCACGCAGAAGCAGTGATGTCAGCTGCTGTGACGAATCCAGCCTTTTTATCTGATACTTTGAATTTTCAGTAAATTCTCGATACCTGATTCAAACGAAGCCTTACCGAACAATGGGGCTGATACTGTTTCGGCTGAATTTGGTGGCAAAACTCCTGTTCACTTCAGCTGAAGCAGGATCTGGGCCACAACGCGAAGTGCTTACATTGATTAGTATGCTTAATACAGTCACAATTTTTCTGACAATTTATACTGTTAATTTGATATTGATCCCTTTGCTGAGCAGCATTAACTGGTACTTGGAGCTAATTAAAATGTTAAAAACTTGGATCCCTTGAGATTCCTCTGATATAATTTAGTTCAGAAGTTTCTCACAAGCCTTTAAGATGACCTTTCTCAGGAGATGCAAGCACACTGGTAGCAGAAAATTCTGCCTCTCCTGTGACTGTGAGCTGTCTCTGGAAGTTAGGGTGAGGCGTTCGATCGGGTTAACGGCAGGTGCAGTTGTGTGTGGGTGGTAGGGGCATACGGAAAGGGGCAAAGGAGAGGTCAGGAGCTAATAATTTGCCAGGCATCCAAAACTGTAAAATTTAATTCCTTAGCAAGGCTAGAGTTTCTTTTAATGTATGCTTATACATTCAGAAGAGGACTATTTCAGAAGAGGACTATTTCAGTTTCTTGGCTGGAACGTCAATTAGTTTGTGCAGAGGCAACACTCTTAAATAGAGACTCCATCTTAGTCTCCCGATGCTAAAACACATTATATGTTATTATCATCTTTGTTTCTCTCAAAGGTAATGAATACAACTCTTCAGGAACTAATGTCAGCTTTTCACATCAGACTTTTTCAGATTGCTAGTTACACTGAGATTTTAAATGAACAGAAGATAGTTCTGTATCAGAAGGCTTTTATCTTAATTTAGAATATTTTTACACAGCTAAATTCGTCTTTGAAGGCAGCAATCCCATTTAACAATATTCTGCTCTGGCACTGAGTGGGAAAATTGTCATTTTAAACAAAGGCAAGAAGAGAACTTGGTTTTATTATCTTATGTATTATTATATATGAAATATTAATACTGTTTCCAGTGAGATGTGCTGAATGCCATAATCCGTAAACATAGCTGGGATTATACTCCTCAAAACAATTATTTTAAGAGCTATAAATTAAAGTTACAACTATCACTTTTTTTTTTTTTTTTTTTTTTTTGCCTGGGGCATTAAAGCAGAAGTGAGTATTTCAGATGTGGTTAGGAAGGCATATATTACGTTTCCGCTAATTCAGATAAGGTTTGCCCAATACTCCCCCCCCTCTACCCCCCCCAACAATCTTCTTTGCTTCCCCCTCCCCATGGCCCCGGTGGGATGTTAGCTAACCTAATACTGCCTGACAGCTAACTAGGGCAGTAGTGTACGGTGCATCGCTGTAGAGCTGGCACGCTGCGGACGCTGTCGTGTGCTACGGGCAGCCTGGTTTGATACAATCCTGTACGCTTCCAAATCACAGGGAAGGCTTTAGCTACATACTTCAATATCCGCTTACTGTCCCGAATACTTACGGAGGGTCGGTATTTTTATTTATCATCACTGGAGGCGGGGAAAAGGTCTGCGGGTAAGCTGGTTTCACTCCTGTGAAATGCACTGTGCCAGGCGGCTGGTGCAGGTACTTCCACGCAGCTCCTCGGTGACCAGAACTACCCGTCTTCCCAAATTCAGGTATCTGTTACTCGGGTGATGTCCTGCAGTCACAAAACTAGTGTGCTGACTTAAAACCCCAAGTTTTTCCCCCTAAATATTTAGGATGCAGTAACTCACTTCACTCAATAGTCTTGAAATAGAAAACTGAAACACCTTTGTGTCCATGTATATAGTAGAGGTGCCTGGTTTCACTATAGCTCAAGTACTTCCATATCTCTTCCTATAATGTTATTTTGTAATTTCTTGCAGCACTCTCTTGTGAAACAGTCTTTTCTACATGAAGAGTACACTAGGGGGACTATTTTCCTCTTTGTTGAGTGGTGTGGCAAGACTATGAATCTGGTCCTTTATACGCAGATATCAGCAATACCCAAATTTAAATGCAGCTGATTTGCTTTGATTTGTTTTTTATATCAGACGCCTATTTGTTTTACACCTGTTGCATTCATCATTCTCATGAAAGATAAATTCTAGCTCCTGGGATATTTACTTTGAAGGGGAGATTTTTGTAAACTTTGTACATGGACATTTCATCATTCCTTACCATGTTTTATTGACCAATATGTACCGAAGGGCTGCAGTCGCTTCAGCATAGGAAATGCATGAGTCTCTTCTCTAATTATTGAGACTTGAAAAGACTTGAGAAATTTGCCAGCAATGTAGACAGATGTCTAAATCTGTTAGCCAGATACTGATATGCAAGATGTGTCAGACTTTTTTTACCATCTTTTTGCAAAGGATGTGGGAAGGAAGCATCACCACTCCCTGTTCTTATTTCTCCTTCCTCGGAGTGGCACACAGCGTCTTTATCAGGAGTGGCAGCATAAAACTGGAGTTTGCATCAGTTTCATTTTTCTCTGCTGTCTTTTTCTTCTTTTTTTTTTTCTTTTAAGACTCTGTTTCCCAGTTAACTGCTAGCATGAATATTTTTTTCCAGCCTTCTGTTATATTGTTATTTTTTCTTTTTTTTTTCTAATTTTGAGCTGCCTTGTTCATCTGTGCAGAAGGGTTTGGGTTACAAACTGTAGCCTGATTATTTTAAGTTTTGATCTACCAAAGCGAGCACGGGTTTAAGCACGTGAATGGATCCTTGGGACTTCACTGGGATTACTTGTGTGCTTAAACTTACTGCTTAAGCATCTTACCTGATCAAAGCCTTACTGTGTTGTGCTTTAACAAAATATGCAATAACATTTGTAAGTGAGTTTTGTGCTGAGCAATGTAGAGTGACGTGCGGTTCCAGCCCCAAAGTTGAAACCACTAGATAACAAGCTTCTTGTATCAAAGAGGAGTATACTTTAGTATCAAAGTAACAAATGACTTTTTAAACTTTCCAGTAGAAACCATATGTAGGTATTAGCGCACATTATTATTTTATATCTGTAACATACATCAAAGATCTCACTTTTCCCCAGCTCATGCAGGCAGGTGACAGCTATTAGAGGAGAGACACCGAGTAGCTCTCCCAGAATCATTGACATCGTTTGATCCACAGTGTGACAGTGAGGAGCACCTCCACTGAAGGACTTGTTAAATGCAGATATATACACATCGCCTTGGTGAATGTCATCAGCTGCAAAGAGTCACAGGCTCTGATAAACTTAACTTTTGATGTGAACGGGAAACCTCCAGTGAATGATGCCGGATAGTATTGCTGTGAGGTAGATCTGCATGATAAATACTGGAATCAACGTTCCTCAGTTCTTTAGAGACAGAAGGTTACCTAAAACACTCAAGCAACGTCGGCGTTGTCTGTAATAGGTTATAAGTGTCAATATTTGAGCATATTTAAAATAAGAAACTTGAGAGTCAGAGGTTGGCTCTTACACTTACCTGCGTGTTTGAAAGTACATGGTTAATGCTAATAAAAATTAAATCACCTTAGTGGCTTTTATATCCACTGTATTGTATTGGCTTGAACAAACACTGTCTGAGACTATCAGGCTGGGAAAGAGAGGTGTCCTGGCGCTCCTGCCCCGGGACGGACGTCCTGCGTCCGCTTGGTTTTGTCCTGGTGAAGGGAGCGGTGCCTTACACGCGAGGCCATTTTGTATTCGGGTCATTTTGGTGGTGCTACACCACTTTGCTGTAATCCTAGGAGATTAGGGGAGGCTGGGCACGTGCTGGTGCATTTAGAAAGACGAGCGATTAGGGTTAGCCCTGTGGTTTTGTAAAAGCTCTTTGTGCTGATGTGGACAAAGTAGGAACCCGGAGTCGGTGGCGTCCCTTGCAGAAGGCAGGCAGCGCTGGGGCGAGTGCGGCCCCCCCAGGCCCCCCCTGCAGCGGCCGGGCTGTTTTCAGCCAGCTTGCGTGGGGTGGATGGGGAGAACAAGCGTGAAATCACCCCAGGAGATTATGGTGAGTGTGCTGGGTTCAAAGGGAGGCCGAAGGGATTGCTTTGGAGATAAGGGAAACCTGAGGATAAACAGCTGAAGCATTTCTCTAGGTGGCAGCCTCCTAAAGGTGCCCTGCAAGATTTTGGCAGCCAGCTATCTTGCGTGGAAGTATGGAAAATCTTTTGTGAGGATTGTTTCTTACTTGCAGTGCAATTACAGTGGGTCTTAGTGTAGTGGTGGCTTGCCAAGGGAGAAACTGAACGTGCTTCCTCATACAGGTTGTTACTGAGACTAAAATCTTTGCACGTTCTTGTTTCTCTCCCGCTTTTTTAAAAACCTTACTACTATCTCTGTCACAGAAAACGTGCCCAAGGGCAGGGTTATGAAATGGCAGCGTTAGTTTCTTTTAAAGGCACGAGGCCCTCTGCGTTTCGAGGCAGACTCTCTCTGGAGGAGGGTGACCTCTGAGCATCCTCCCACCGCTGTTTCGTTTCCCCCCCTGCCGTGAAAAACTGCAATTCCCGAGTCGGCGCTGGAAAGGGGCCACAGCCTCGCCAGGTCCTGGGGCAGGAGGCACATCCAGGTCCCACTGCACGTAGCGAGCATCCCAGTAAAGGCCTGCCTGATAACACAGCGCTTGGGGAGGTGCAGGGTTTTTTTTTGATGTGGCTCTTCTTGGAGCCTACAATACATGCATAGCGCAGTGGTTCAGGAGCAAAATAAAGTGTTCAAGTAATGTGCATAGTCATTCAGTTTTCAGTAGTGCTGGCTCAGCACACCATGAGTTAAGTGAAGATTATGCTTAACCTTTTGTTTGCTCTTTTTTTGTGCTTCTACAAACTTAGGCTGTTCTTTTCTGTTACAATTTCCTGAGCATTGCCACACACTAAGCTTGGAAAATGAAGTGCATTTAGCCAATTTATGGCCTGACATATGTTAATTAACATTAATTACCTGCTTGAATAGTCCATTTAGCACTTATTATTAAAAAGTGGCTTGTCTACAGAAGGGGATTTTCCTTCAGTGTGAGATGTTTTGTTCTAACTTGCTTCAGAAGAAGTCAGGATGGGGTATCCCGTGCTTCTCTGCACGGCTGTACCAGTTTCCTGACGTTCCAGTTGTGTGTGTGGGATACGATTGCACCACTGACAGGCACCAACTCCTTACCCATGTGTATTTGACATTTATTTGACGTCGGTTTAGCTTTCCCACACAAACCAGCGTGTTTCCGAGTGGTTTTTGCTGGCGGTGGGTACAGCTTTTGCACCCCTGATTGAGGCAGCTGGAGGAAGAGCCACGCTTCTCAGCTCGCCAGGAACTGCAGGGAGATCTGGAAGCCTGCGGTGATGTGGCCCCAGCCCCTGTTTGGGGGTGGAGGGGTAGGACAAGCTCAGGTTGGAGGGGGTGCGTAGGAGCTGCTGGGGCGCACCGTGGTGCCCTGCAGGGAGGGCGTCCTCAGCTCTGCGTGGCTGAGGGTGATGGACCTTGAGGCTCCCGCAGCCGCTGAGAGTGGAGTGCGGTCTCCAACAACAGCAGGTTGTGTCCTGCTGTATTCATCAGCTGCGTTACCTAAATTATCTCCTGGGCAATGCGTTGGGCAAGGGTTGTCACAGGTCATTGGTCTAAAAACCTGTGAGATGAGGGGAGTAACAAACAGAGAGTACTCGTGCGATTTCCAAATACCAATGCTTAAAAAAAATAAATACTCCATTCCTCGATTCACCATCCCCCAATTCCTCATTCCTGTCTTGGGAGGCTCCAGGGACGTTATGTCCTACTTCACCTTCTCTATCCTCCCCTTCGTAACACCAGCCGGGGGAGTTGCGTGGTGCATGGAGTGCCTTTGTGGGAAATGGAGGGCTGGCTCGTAACTGCGCAGAGTGTATAGCTGCGTTTCGGTTGGGGATACAGCGTGGAGGCGATGAGGCTCCAGGACTGACGAGGAGCAATTTCAGGGCAGTGAAAGGGGTTGGGAACAAGCAAGTGATCGCGTTAGTGCTCTGCCTCATCCCTGCGGTGAAACGGCAAGGGAGCTGCCTTTCAGTGGGGCTGGAGGAGAAGAGTATCGCTGTGTCGCCATTGCTTTTTGCCAGAATGGTCCCTCCTGATGCTGTGCCTGGCTGCGAGGTCCGGGAGGAGCCCGTCTTGCCCTGCAAAGCCGGAGTCCTTTCTCTGGGCCACCCCCCTTGCATATTTGCTCAAGGACTGACATGCTCATAGCGCTGCTTTGCAGGGAATTTGAGGCAGGTCAGGAGTTGGTGTCTTGTTAATAACTCTCTGTGTGTGCCCTACCTGGACTTTGCTTATTGGGGCAATTTGCTCTATCTATACACTGGTACCTATTAAAAATAAAGGCTATTTAAATGCTCCTACTCGTGTAAAACACCTTTGTAAGATTTCATTGACAGAGAAATGCCTTTCTGGGGATTTGTACTGGTAAAGAAATGCCTTGTGAAAATTAGCTCTTACAACAGACTTGTGCTAACAAATTGAATGGATTGCTTGCTCGATCACAACATGCCATGTACTTAAGAGCTGAATTATGAAATGCTGGGTTCTCACTTGAACATGTTTATTTGGCAAGATGTTCTTTTGCTTTTCTTGTTTATTTTGTCCCCGCTGCTGAGGTTGCCACAAAGTACGCGTAAAGGGAGATGTGCGCTGGGACAGGAGGGCAGCGGCAGCCTGCGGATCGCTGCCGGAGGGCTGCAGGACGGTCCGCTTGAAGTGAGGAGGATGGCACGTGGCACCGACAGCTTGCCGTCACGGCCTTTGCGGCTTGTGCCTCCGGGTCTCCCGGAGAGTGCTGCCCGCCAGTTTTGGGGGGCAAGAGGCTGCCGGCAGTGGCTGCGGGGCTCTGCCTGTGCGACCTCCGGCTGCCGTACACCCGAGTGCCGTCGGGTGCGTTTCCGCGGGGTGAGTCACAGGATCGTGCCACTTCTGCGTCCCTTCACCCGCTGCCTGTGCCGAGGCGAAGGGTGGGTCCGTGCTGACGCCTCCGTGCCCAAATCCTGTTGAGAGCTCTGGAATGAGGGCAGGAGGCGGGAGCGCTGCCAAAGGTGCCGTTTTTCTCCTTCGACACCTACCTCTGTGGCTGCCTTCGCGCTTTGTGTTGTGCCGTGGGTCTGCCTGGAGGCTGCTCGTAACCCAGCCCTCGCAGCCTTGCCGTGCCTTCAGGCCAGCCCGCCGCCTCATCCCCGGCTTTCCGAGACCTTCGACTCTCCCTAGGGAGCAGCGGAGGCCGTGGGCATGCCCGGGATTGCGACCAGTGGGTAGGACGCAGTCCTAGGAAAAAGTTTTCGGTAGGTTTGGTGGCTTCTGAGTGGCCTGAGCCGAAAAGGGTAGATCCAGGCTGCTTGCCGGCACTCGAGCAGCGAGGTGACTTCTGCTTATCCCGACCCCAGAGGAGCGGGAGGCAGCAGGTAGGTTGGAAGGCTGATGAGGACAGACAGCGGTCTGCTGGGGGAGGACGGATGGAGGAGCACCCAAAAACATTGGCCCACGTCCGCTTGGGCTTCGCTCTGCCTCCCGGCTGCTGCGACTGCTCAGTTTGTAGTGGGAATGAAAACTGGTTTGCATGGGTGCAGCCCAGTTTATGAGGGTGCAACTGTCATGGGTAGATGAAGTAAAGAGAGCGGGGTCTGACTCTTGTCCCTGCTAAAGGCCATGTTAAAGCAGCATTGGGGCTCTCCTACGGTGTTGCAGCAGCATGCATTTGCATTAGTGTAAGTAAGACTTAAGCCAGCAGGGCTTAAAATCCTGATTGCAGCTGGGCCTGGACTCCCTGTGAGGACTGGGCATGACCAGGGAGTGTTAGTGACAGTGTTGCACTTAACTAAACAAAGCTTTGTTTAAAAACGTATTAACTACCTAATAATATTCTAATACAAACTACTCTTCTAGTCTAGACAGCCAGCACCTCTGACACTGTAGACGATTTGCCCTTATAACTCAGTTTTTTTCTCATGCTGTACCATGTTGGTTTCTACATGTTTTCCAAAATAGCAGAAGAATAAATATATTGTTCTAAAGAAATCATTTTAGGGCACAACTTCCAGGGCCATATTTGTTTCATCTAGAATGTGGACTGAATTATCTTGATACATACTCCAGTTATGTGTCAGGGCTCTTAAAACCTGCTGTATTTGTTTTTTTTTCCTCTCCACGCTAGCTTTTCAAGCAGCTATTTCAGCTCTCCAAAGACACGTTATGACCAGAGTTAGCCTCACTTTCTCACGTGAAATTTGCAGTGTAAACATGCCTTTAAATGTGAGACTTAATCCAGATGAGAAGTTTCTGACTTTGTGGGTATTTGTGAAGTTAGGCTGTGAACACCTATCTTGTGTAAATATATTTGCTAGTACTTCGTGGAGGATTTATCATTTTCATATATAAAATTCTAAATATGCTTAGTACATAAAATTTGGCATCTGATAAGTGAGAACTGCACTCTACAAACAATGTCTTTGTGCGAGACTCTCACAGGCTCCCACATTATCACCTTTTTTGCTCATTGGGTTTGTGCTGAGAGCAATGATGTGGTTTCCTGAAAGCCTGTAATCTACTGTTTGTTCTGCAAAACTGCTCTGGACCTTAACTAACTTTCAGAGAAATTTTTTTTCCAGGAATTCTTAGGAGAAGGTGACGCCAGTTCAAGTCGCGTCCTGAGATGCTTGTAAGCGGAGACACGTAGAGCTGCTGTTCCTGTTTTTGTGCAACATGATCTGTTGTGTTTAAAAGTTTCACTCTATGGGGGAACTCAAAACCATTTGTCTGAGATGTCATGTTTCAGACTGAATGGTGCTTCTTTAAGTATTCATCAAGACCTACAATGGGAGGCTGCTGGTCCTGTGATGCCTTTGTAGGATAACAGTGTTGGCACCAAGAGTGATGCTGCCACTGAAGAGCTGTAAAAACTCTGAAGCATTTTGTCAGTCTTATTCAAGCGGCTTCTTCTTTGGCGTAGCCTGACCATATATATGGTCCAGATAAATGGGCCACATCTAAAATCTGTGATTTGCAAATGGAAGTCGTGTCAGAGCTCTGCATGGATTGGGCCAGAGGTTTCCAGCCTAGTTTGTGCAGCAGCCAAAAGCTCCGAACCTAATATTATTATTTTCATCATGATGTTGACAGTGTGATTCTCACTTCCCATAGCATGTTGAGATTTATTTCTTGCCCCATTGCTCTTACAGCCTGGTTCATGCAAGGTGAAAATACTTCTGTTACAATGTACTAGAAAGTTTGCAGGCTTGGGGTAGGAGGGAAATCTTTTATGGGGAGCTCTTTTTTATAAAGCTCTGGGGAAGGGAGCCATGTGCTTAAGAAGGTATTTGAAAATCAATAGTGAGGCCATTTTACGTACAAAAAAAGAGGGAAAGTGTGTAGACAATAAGGTAGTGGCATACGGGGCTGGGAGGAGGAAGGATTCTGTGAACTGACAGTAGGGAGTAAATCAACCTGATGTATGTTCATAGACATCTGATGTCTACTGGGCCTAGTGGGGTAGCTTGGAGCAGGTGGAAGAAGCATACTGTTTACCTAATTAGAAACATAAATAAAATCTTTCCAACATTTTTCTAAATTAAAATGCATTTGAAGCATATGTCAGACTTCTCGCATCCAGGAAAGATCTCTAAAACCTGCCGTTCCCCAGGGAGGCTTTCTAGCCCACCTTTTTGAGGGCTCTGCCAGGTAACGAGTCCTCCTGGTCCGAGGGTGGGGTGGGATGTGCATTAGCAGTTGGAGATGTTGAGGTTCTTCCTGAGCACACCCGTACTCCTCTTTAGTCGGTGGGAAAAGGTCTATCATTGGAGGCAATAGACCAGGGAATTGGAAAAAACAAAGAAAATGATCATGGTTGAAATCATTGAAGATGGGATTTCACCTCCGTGTATTTATTGAGAAGCGGGTGATGGTGGGGAGCAGGGCCTGGGCTGCTGTACAGTCAGAGCAGCTCTGTATCTCCAGTGTATTTTAGACACCAAGGAGACAAAGATGATGCTAATTGCAAGAGAAACTACTTAACTGCTTTGTATTATGTGTGAAATGAAGGGGGAATAACGCTGATTGAGTGACCTATTTTGACTTTCTCAGTTTAACGTTTTAGTCTTTTTCTGGACAGTGAATTATAATTTTATCAAATCCTGCTGGAAATAAGTATGTTGCTGGGCAAAGTATTTTATCCTTGCAGTTTTAACTGCAGAATTACCTGTTGCCGCTTGACTCGGTGGCAAGAGTTTCCTCTTTCGGCTGGAAAAGTCTTTTGCTATGCAACACAGTGGCAACAGGGTTTTTTTAATACAAAATATGAACCTGTCACGAAGAATATAAAATAGGTCACTGAAGGAGTCTAATTTAGAAGGAGAAAGGGCATAAATCTCCACCTCTCTCTGATGACAGAAGGCCAAAGTACAGCAGAAACGTTTCCCTGCTTGTAAAATGCTGGCCCTGATACCAGAGAAGTTTTTCTGTTAAAGGCGCAACTGTATCTAACCTCCGTACAAGTTTTTCGACTTTATTTTCAGTACGTAACTGGATGTTGCATAAGGGGATTCTTAAGACGACGAAGCGCCTCCGTTAGGGTCTGCTCTGCTTATTGTGCCGTTACAGATTGTTTGCTGTTTTGGACTGGTGTCAGGCAGAATAATACTGAATAAGTCCCAGATGAATGTGGGTGGTGAAAGGAGAAAAATAACTTCAAATAAAGAGGGGTATTATCAACTGAGGAGCCAGTGTTGATCCTATGGTGCTGAAAAATGGAAGCAGGAAAAAGAGTCTCTTTTTTGCTTTTTTTTTTTTTTTTTAAAGATGGAAAATCTTAGCTGAAAAATCTGTTCTGACCAGAGTTTGGTAGTCTACTTAAACTTGCAGCAAATTGGCATTGGTGCAGCAGCAGTGCGAAGTATTGAGAGGGAGAACAGAAGTACAAACAAGCCCCCAAAACTTGAGAGGATCCTCAGATTCTTTGTCCATTTAGGACAACATGACCTGTAGCGTCACTTGCAGCTGCTGGATCCAAGAGTATAAATAGTGAAAAGAACACTGATTTGGCCAGGATAAAATGTTCATTTTGGGTTTTTCCAACAGCTGTGTCGGGACTTAATCCTGGCAAAAGCTTCTCACGTGTCATTTTTTATTCAGGCTCGTACTAAGCATGTGGAATGACAATGTTCTCTAATGGAAGGGGGAAAAAAAAAAAAAGGAAGAAAGTAGTAAATTGAGAAATAGTGTGGATTTGGTGTCCCCTCAGCCTGAAGGAAAAAGAGTTTGCTTGAACAGTATGATAGCAGTTGTTTGAGAAATTAAGTATGGATTTCCTTTGATTGTAGTTGAATCATGACATCTTACTAAATTTATCCAGTCTTGAGTGCCTGGTTTCTGGTTTGACATTTTTGTTGGATGGTTGTTTTTTTTTGGTTGGTTGTTTTTTTTTTTTAATGCTCTGCATGGGCCTAGAGATGATAGTTTTCTTATTTTCTTCAGGAAACTGTATCAGGTGTCAAACCACCGATTCTTGCAGGTGCCTACAGGCATGTAGGGGCCAGCAGCTCTCTCCCTAGAAGCACCACGATACAGTGGGTGGATTTGAGCAATGCCAGTGATGGGTCTTTCCCATTTTCCAGGAGCAGACAAGGTGTAAGGAAAGTTGGATTTCGCATGACTTGACCATTAACTGCAGATTGCTGGAGTATCTGTGTGGATAGTTCTCACTGTTCAGTGAAGTGCTGAGCAGAAGTACTTAATAAGAGCGTACTTCATTTCTACAAAAATCTGGTCCAAAAAAATGTTTCAATATAAAAGCCAAGTAGTCGGGAAGTACAAAATGTCAGAAATAAAGTTGTCTCTAACACTTGAAATTACTTCTCATGCTGGCTATGACACTGTCATTAGTAACGCGCTCACACACTCTATCCACCCCCAGTCTCCTTGTTGGGCTGGATGCTTCAAGGGGTATTCAGGGTTTCAGCTCGTCCCCCGTGATCTCTGTGTGGGCCCTGTGCCATATTCGTTGCACTCAGCTCTGAGTAAAGAAATACACCCTTCCTGGTGTGCTCATCTGTGTCATTCGCCTCCCCAGTATCTGTGGGCTTCCCCGACGAGCACCGTCCCAGCCCTGCATCCTGTTCTCCCCTCCCTAAGCTCCTTGCCCGCCCTGGTCTCCCGTCCCAGCCTCCTTCCCTGCGATTCCCAGTCCTGCTCCATGCATCCTCCCTTCCTTTTCCTGTCATCTCCCACCCCTCTGCTCACCTCCCCTGGTTTTCGTATCTGCTCTGCTTGTCCAGCTTGCCTCTTTTTTTGTCCAGCTCCCCCTTCCACATTTCTCCCCTGCCCCAGGATTCCCCCCCCCCCCGTTCCCGGTGTCTTGCCAATCCCAGGCCACTTATCCTGTTTCTAATCCCAGTTTCAGTTCAGGTTTGCAGAGCTATTAGGGATGGGGAACAGGGTTTTATAGTAGGAAGTGTTGGACAATACAAGGTGTAGGTGGGGCTCACAGCACCACCTATAATTTACAACATTGTTTATTATTTTTAACTAATCCACCCTTAGGTAAGCAGTCCTGGTGCTGTCAGTGTGCAAATCCTTAGTCACTTGGGTAGTCTTGTTCCCTCTGCTGATAGTGTATACAGAGGGGTTGCTCATTTGTGTAAGAGATGGAGGATCCAACCTTAGAGAGACTTCGATCTCTATTTTAGTGTGGCCTGAGCTAGACAGCAAACAGTGTCTGAGATAATGCAGTTCATAGGGCTACTGAGCTGTCCCTAAAATATTTAATGGCACGTGTAGTAATTGCTCTCATTTCCATGGTGTGGGGCTGTTCCTTTTTCCTTCCCCGTTGGTGAGAAGAGGGGAGACAAAACAAGTTCCTCAATAATACATAAGACATGAAGGTATACAGTCCACGGTCACACCATATTCTGCATCCTCTATTAGGTGCCCTCTGACTTGGTGTATTTAGACTAGAAAATATAAAGAGCCTTTTCCTTGTATAGCTCCATGGTTTTCTTGTATCCTCTGCCTCTGCTGCTAACTTCATGCCTTGTCTTTAATGATTCTGGTAAATGCCTCCACATCTAGGTGGGAACCTGATCACAGGTGTTTTGTTATGAGAATTAGACTGAGAAACTTAGACTGAATTGTTGCTTAAAACAGCAAGGTGATGCCTTGGAGTACAGGAGGATGGACGCCTTTGCTGCTTTCACTGGGTGCAACTTAGCTTCTGTCACGGTCAGTAGGCTGCTTCCAATGGACTTCGTGCTAGATAAGTCATTTAGTGGTGTGAATAACCTTATATTGACCTTTTAAAGACTTTACGCATAGAGCATGCAGTTTATGAGTCTCTTGTTCCTTCGTGATAAAGTTCAAAACTTTAATCAGGTAACAGGGTGGCATGTCTTCTTTCCATCGCAGTAAAGTGCATGCAAACACGCATTGCAACAAATAGTGCAAAGGCAGATCTAGCACGCCCTGCTTCCTCTCCTGCAAGAGAAATCGGTTTATTCTCTGCCACTGCTCCCCAAGCCGTTTCAGCAGCTCGGTCGGCTGGGGGGTTCACTGGTGGTGGCTGATGCCTTTCAGGTACCGTGCTTCAGTTTCCCAGGCTATTGATGACAGCTGTTTAGTCACAGCCCTCTGGGTCACGATGTATGGGGATTTTCTGATGGTTGTGGTGACCTTGGGGGGGAATTAGACTGGATGTAATGTTTCCAAGAATTGGAGACGCCTGTGCCATTGAGCTGGTGCATGTTGCCGAATCAATTACTAGCATTGGCAGGATTTTGCTTTAGGGGAATCTCGCAGCTACATCACAGTCTTGTTATTAGTAGATTATTGTAAATTGGTTTTAATACAGAGCCAGATATTTGCAGGGAGGAGGGACCTTAAACAGTTGGTTTCTGTGAAGTATTTTCCCTATACGCAGCACTGTTGCAGGGCATACCCTGGCAGTGTATCTCACTTTTGTTTTCAGGAAATTTTTATCAGCTCCTGTGTGGAAATACACATTTGGTGTAGAATTGTCATCCTCAGGTGAGGAGTGGCTCTGTGGTGCCCCGACCTCCTCCAAAGCCGCTGGTGACAACCGAAACTCTCTGTGTGGAGATATTGTAACTTTAATGTAATGCGTTGAATCGTGATAAGGGGATTCGGCGCTTTTGTAACTCGGGCTGCTGCGGTGTAGGCCCCTGGTGAGCTTTTGCAGGGGGGCTTCCCAGCGAGACCCTCAGTTTTTACATGCAGCCCGCGGTCTAAACCCAGGTCACCGGCCTCTCCCGCACCCGTCGCAGTCGGGTGGCATGGAGCAGTTGCAACACGACGTGCTCGGGCACTTTTAATTTATGACCTAACAGATTGTGACTGTGCCCCTTCGCAGGTGACGGAGGAGCGCGCCGTGACCCCGCTTCACCGGCGCAAGCTTTGAGCCGCGCGGTTTTGGTCTGCGAGATGGGGGTCAGCCTTCGGGCTGCTCCCCTCTTGCTCTTCTCCGTTTTGTGCCCCTGCAGCGTGGTGTTCTCGTGGGCCTGCTCAGCCAAGGCCCTGCTTAGGTTAGCGCTTGCTTGTATATTAGGAAATGCAGCCCCCCCCGATTCGGTCGGTCCCTTCTTTACTGTGTTTGTAATTGACTGCCAAAGTGGTACATTTAATTCAAGTGCTGGTAGGGTTTTCCTCAAAACGCCTGTGTAGCGTTAAGCCAGTTAGGAGTTACAAATGTAAATATGTTTACACAAAAACGAGGAATGCACGAAAGCTGGCATTGCTTAAGCAGCCAAAAAGCAGCGTGATTATATGCTAGAGGGACGCTGAAAATGTAGGTTGCCGGAGCGCGGCTCCAGAAGTAAATCCCAACCAGAAGCGCTTGCAGTCCCTGCCTTCCAATGCACGGCCTGCCTGCTGCGGCTGCTGAGGCGACGGGGAGAGGGCTCAGGAGTCCGTGGGCATCCTTGTGGATTCTTATAGGAAAGTTTGAAATGCCGAAGGGAAGCATCGGCTGTATCTAAACGGGTCCTTCTTTTAGACTTTCCCAGGCAGCAGCAATATAGCCTGCAGTCGGGGGACCTGTGACGCTAGTGTTTCATAACTGAAAGTTAGGCATTTTTCACAAGCTGTCCTATTTCAGGTTGTGAGCGCGGGCACACGCACACCCCTCGCACACCCCCCGCACACCCCCCCAGCACATTGTTTACTTCCTCTGTAAGTTCTGGGACATTCAGTACTAAGGAGCATGATACGCTTGCATAAACACCCCAGCCAGATTTATCTCTCAAGCCTGTCTTTCCTTTCCTGTCTTGGAAAGTGATTAATCTGCAGCACACATTTTGTTCTTTGATTGCAGGGCATTATTCTGTAATCATTTACAGTTTTGCAGAGCCGTAGCAATAGCTTGATGGAGTATTTCTGTCATGTAGCCGGTGCTGTCGGCTGAAGCTTTAGCTGCGTAACGCAAAGGGAGCGTTACTGTGCAGCTCTGTGTCATGTTAAAACTGTTTTCTTTTTACATTGCGTGCTTTCTGTGCATTCAAAAACCAAATCAAATGTACATATTTAAAGTGCAGGTAAGTGTCTCTGCAGCAATACATGCTGGGGGCTGGTTTGTAGGTTTTAGAAACGGTGTCAGTACTGCAGCATGCTGACTGCCAGCTGAGGTTTTCCTATGCATTTGCGGAGGGTGGAGGAGTTTAAATAACTTTTGTTTTCCATGCTGCACATCATGTATTGAAGCCTACACCAGTTAGAAATTGGCAACCTGTGTAGGTACAAGAACCACCTGGTGTCTGAGGAAAACAGAAAAGGAAGAGATCGAAGGTGAATCAGAAAATCTGTCCTGAGATTGAGACAGCGTTGAGGCTTTTCCATGTGCCCTTTGTGGTTTTTGTTTGTTTTCCACGTTTTCTAGTGTGCGAGGAAAGGAGGTAGGAGAGGTAACAACCTTGAGTTAACATGCCGTGGGTTGAGATAAGCCTATCAAGCAGAGTTCTGTTTGATGCACGTGTCCAAGTGGTAAACCACTTCTTCTTTCAGTAAAAAGGTGTGAAAAGTAGGTAGAAAAAATTCAAAGAAAACTACATGGCCTTGGGTTCTGACATGTTGGTAACTTTATTTTTGCAAGATATGTGCACCTTTCTCTCCTACAAAGAAAAGAGTTTTTAATGGATCTGAAGCCAGTGGGTCTGGACCAATCACCCATGCCAACGAGCATCTTGTTCCAAAGAGTCTCAGAGATCTGGCCTACACACTGTGTCAGACAAAACACTTTTCCATCACCTTACAACAAACCAAAGCCCTGTAGTTGAAAGACAGAAGCCACACCACTGACATACGGTGTGCGAAGACCAGGGAAAACTGAGGGGCGCAGAGTGTCTGTTAACTGAGATGTCCAGAGGATCCTGTGCCAGAAGTCAGGACAAAAAAATCTTCCAACAGCCTTCCCTGTCAGTCTGATCTTGAGGGCAGGGCAGGGCAAAGGAGGGGGGTTCCCTCTGACTATAAATCCAGCAGTTGTTTTAAACGGGCAGGTGTCAGAAGAGTACCCTGCTCTGCCTTGGTGACCTGAGAGCGCTGGGCCGGGGGGAGCACCAGCCCCACATCTCCAATGATGGGCTTTGGAGCAGGCGGAGCAGGCAGCACAGACAAGTAGTGACATGGTATTTTTCTTTTACCCCCTGCCCTCTGATTTACTGACGTATAGGAGTATCTAGAGCATCTGATCGCAAATTTCACTTCTCCATCCCAGAAGTGCAAATTTCTGTAAAGTCCTCATGCAAATTCCTTAATTATAAATAAAGGGGAACTTAAAAGCAAGGAGGAGGAAGACTAAGGCTCTTGTGAAACAACAGCTGTTTAGGAAACCTACCAAATTGTGTAAGGGAGCAACAGGTTCAGAGTGTGTGTATTTATGGAGGTGTCCAATTGCTTGGTTGGGCTCAACCCCAGGATTAAGGTAGCTGTCCTGTGGTTGTTGGAGGGGAATGTGCCGCTTGGGATTGTGAATTTGCGCCATCTCCACCCCAGTGGGACGAGGCCTTCGGTTAGATGGCGTTTGAGGAAGGGGCCAGGTCCATAACATTTTCCTGCAGTTGTGAAGTAGTGCCAACGGCAAGAATCTTAGCAATAGGCGACTTTTCTTAGTGTCCAAGAAAGGCTGAAAATACACCAACCAGTGCCAGCCGCTTCCCGTACTCTGCGTTCCCCCAAAACCAAACGGAGCTGCTGCTTGTCTCCTGACGTGACTTCAGTCGCGCAGCCGATTTTAAGCACTGGTAAATGGGTGGAAGCCGCTCCACGCGGGAGGCAGAGCGGAGCGCAGCGCTGCCGAAACACAGCCTTGTGGTGCGAGTGCCTGTGCCCACGGCTGGGACCTGCTGGGGTGGGTTGTGGCTCAGCTTCGGGAACTGAATAATTCGTATCCAGTGCCCTGCGGTGGGAGCTTCCCCCCGCTGCGCTTGGACGTATGCCATGGGGTCACGGAGCCCAGGTTCAGCATCGCTCACCCCAAATCCCTTATCGCCTCAAAAGGGTTTGTAGCAGTTGTAGTTGTTTAACAGCGAGAGATGAACCCCGTTAATCTCTGTTGTTTATATCACTGTTCATACAGAGTGCAGCTGCCCACAAAGATTTCTAGGACATACTGGGTTCAGTACAAAGGAGCTTCACACTGAAAACTTGAGGCCCCATCCCATCAGGCAGAAAGGAGCCTTTGCCTCAGTGTGGGTTAATTATTTGTTAATAGCTGGCTGAGTAGGCAGGACAGTCATGGACAAGGCATGAAGCTGCTCAACTATGTCCAGAGTAATGTTTCTGGGAGTCAGGAGGGGTTTTCCTTAGCCCTCCAGAAGTGTCAGAGCTAATGTCATGCTGAAGTTATGAATCGTGCCAAAGCTTTGGGAGGAAAAGAAGCTTTGGGCTTGAACATGTTCAATTATGGAGGAATACATGCACTGAGAGCAAGATCCTCTTGAGTGGAACAGGTACCTCTAAGGGAGGTTTTGGATAAGGACCAGGTGCTGGGAACATCTGTCTGAACATCCCCAACCGCTTGCTGGCTGAGTGCAGTAAAAAGCTGCTGCTTGGAGCTCAGCTAAAAACTTAGTATGGCTGGGGAGGTGGAGGTGTCCGTTCCTGCATACAGCCCCCTCAGCTCTGTAGCTGCGCTGTTAATACCTTTACCTCCACACTTGTCTGGTGCGAGGGTGGATGGAAACAAGTTGTGTTTGCTTGAGAAAGACCCTTTGCCAAGCTGGACGGGTGAGTTTATAAAGTGATGCTGTGGGTGTCAGTGCAGAGGAGCCACTGGCCTCCTTGTCATGCATCACATCAGTGGAGAACCCCTGAACCGTGAAAGCGTCCCAGAAGAGGGCAAGAGCCTGTTTGATTGCACACTACCATTTTATCCTCTTCCAGCGCAGCCAAAAAGCATGTGTGTTCTTCACTCAAGGAGTTTGTTTTTAGGCAGAGTAAGATACACCACTGCTAAGTGTAGCTGTTGTGCAACTGCACAATTTTTGACCGTGATAGCTGCAGCTGGGTTAGATCTTCAGAGAGGACTTGTCCTGTGCAAGCCCCAGTAAGATATGTAAAAAACCCAGCAGAGACTGGAACCGACACTGGTGATATCTGAAGGAACAGCCGACGACAGGCAGCTCCCCTCCACCAACACCCCTCTAGCTCATTGCTGGTTTTCAGTCCTTTCTTTTCCCTGAACTGTGAGGCATCAGAGATCAAGTCCTGTGTATAGGTCACCCACAAGGGAAACTGGACATTAAATTCTAAACTTCTAACTAGGCTAACATTTTATTTCTTTATTTCATGCTAGAGATTGGTTCTGGGCGCAGTCTTGAAAGTACCTCCTGTGCAACATCGAATGCAGCCCGGAGAGAGGAAATGAAATCAGAAATGGAGAAAAGTTATTTTAATCATAAATAGCTGCGGTAGGAAGGTAGATGTTTATATGTGCAGTAGTACAGTACCTACTGTGTGTATTTTAGGAGAACCTGAGAATAGCAGCTGTGCTGAAGTACTTGACAGCGAAGTCAAATATAGTTTAGGTTAAAAAAAAAAGAAAAGAAAAAAAAAAAAGAAAAGTTGCCAGGGAGGGTGGATTTGCTGCGTGAAGTCTGTTGGTGTTATCTCCGCCGCACAGCACAGAACAGCCTGTGACTCCGGCGCTTGTTTGCGAACGCGGAGTTCCCGTAACGGGATACGTCCCGCTCCTGTCAGTGTGGTATTGTGCCGGGGTAGACACTCCCCCGCCTCCCAAATTTCCCCGAGAACCACAGGAGGCTGACAGCTTTATTTCTCCGAAGGCTGCCTTTTCTGAAGCGCCACTGGTTTTGCATCTGATGGACCTGTTGAGTTTTCGATCTATAGAGCTTGGAAGCAGCGAAGCCGCAGGCACTAAAACCAGAGCTCTTGCTCACGCGCCGAGGTCAAAAGGATCAAAACCTAAATTAAACTTGTCCCTGAAATTTGGCTCTGAATCACAAATTCAGGAAGTTGTACATGAAAATCGGTCTGGGCACTGTTTCTCTCTTAAGAGTTCTTCTGCTAAAAATAATATCTTGCGCTATAGTTATAAATAATACGGGCTTTTTTTTTTTTTTCTTCCCCCATCTAATTAAATTGTTACTCTTGCCACAATGAAGGGAAAGGGAAAAGATAATAACATGAATCTGGTTGAACAAGTATGTAGCTTGCAGGTTTCAGCTAGAGTGTTTGCAGCTGCAGCCGATGCTGAACCTTACGCTAATGCATTTAATTGTCAAAATGAAAAGAGGGTGCTCTGGAGAGATCGGTAGTGTTTTCTGCGTGTCCATCATTTGGGAAACCCTCTTGAAAGCTCACCCAAAGTGGGTTTTTCCTGCGCTGTCAAAATACAGAAGAAAGGGATTTTTATCTTATGATTTTTTTTTTTGGTGAAGGAAACTGCAGTGTTTTTTGTAAAATTGTGTTGGACCATACAGTAAGAATTTTTGATGAACTGATGTCTTACTAAAATGACAAGCAGTGGCCATGGATAGCTGTGCCATTACAAAGAGCGGCACTCGGCAGGTTTGCCGCAGGTAAATAGCGGATAAAGCTGGAAAAACGAACTTTCCTGCATCGTGATCGCAGCACCAAGATGCTCTTCGAAAGCTTCATGGGCAACCTGGCCGTGGCCGTCTGCCTGCTGAAGAGTAACGAAGCAGCCTGGCGAGACGGTACCTATCTCACCTATTGCTGCTTCTGTGTTAGCGCCCAGAAAAGTCCCGTGTGTTTTGCTGCTGGGATTTGTCAGCGGCCGCTGGGGCCTTTTAACAGCGTTGGGGGTTTGCGGTGGATTGCAGGGGCCGTCGGAGAGGCCATTTAACGCGGCGCAGCTCCTGGGAGAGCGCTGATAATGGTCAGTGAAAGCAGTAATCCCGGAGGCCTAAGGGGATAACGACAGGCAATAACATGGCTGCCAATCTTTAAGCTTAATCATGACATCTTTCAGGTGGCGAGAGGGGTTATTTTTCCCAGACGAGGCCACGGTGGGGGAAAAAAAGAAGGCTCCTCAAAAGCAGGGTACCGCGATGGGGCTGGCCCGTGCGGGTGGCAGAGCTGGGCACGGGCTCAGCGATTGCGACTTGCTGTCACTCGTGAAAAAGCGGCGAGGCAGCTGCGTTATTTCCCTGGCAGTGATGCAACGCGGGTGACACACCGGGACGGGAGGGACCGGCACGCTCTGTGACAGCACGGCATGTACAGGGTGTCAGCCGAGCAGGGCCCCCGCGGCCTCCGCTTCGGCTAGTGCCGGCACTTCGGCTACGGCTTCGTTTGCAAGCCAGTATTTATTTGTACGTAACAGCTGGCAGCATGTTTTTGAAAGTCACACGTAGTTATTGCACGCGTACAATTTCCAGAACACCACCTTTGCCTCTCCTATTTGCTGTGCTTTAAGGGGTTTAAGACTTTTTTTTTTTTTTTAATTTATTTTATTCCTGTGCAGACAAGGCATTTACTAATTTCTCGTTCACTTGTCAACTGCTCTGCAAGAGTGAAAATCTCACAGGAAAACACTGTGCTAGGATAGGGTTGTAAACAGAAAGCAGAAATCATAGTATTTTTTTTTAATGGTTTACTGTGTCGTCCTGAAGTTGTCTGCTGCCCTCCAAAAGTTAGCAATGGCACAGGCAAAAAGAATACTGTAATACTGAAACGAAAGACCCAAAAAGCAGAAACTTAAGCATTTTTTTAAGAAAAAATGCAAAAGGGGTGAGGGAGAAAGCTGGTGAGTAAGTGTGTGTGTTTGTTTAAGAAATTGAATGGGTAGCAAATACTTTTCCATGTGTGTGGAAAATATGAGTTGGCTTTTGCAATGGCATTTTATGGGAGGAAAGATCAAGGGTTCAGGAGCTGAAATACTTATTCATAAAACGTAGGGAGCAAAGACAAGCTCCTTGTTGTGCTTCTGCGCATTTGCTGTAAGTCCAATCTAGCTGAATCATTTCTAGGAATGGAGTGGGTAACTGGATTTCCAGCCTCCTCTCCATCCTTGGCTTCTCTCCTGCATGGCTGCTGCTGATTAGTACTGGTTGTACTGCGCTTTATGGGGAGGGTATGTGCCTGTCCACTTGATTGCTAAAGCTTTTACCACCTTGGGATCTAAGCACAATCCACTTGAAACTGGATTAAAACAGCCAACTCGTTTTACACAGGCCTTTTAACAGCTATCAGGCAGCAAGCAGAAGCTGACCCAGGTGGGATTTTGATCCGATGCCGGGGAAATGAAAGGCCCTTCCCCATCCCCGGTCCCATCGCCGCGCTCTGTGTGCGGTTTCTGACAAAAGCAAACCCAACCCAAGCATTTTCCCCAGCGCCCGAGGTCTTTCGAAAGGCTGAAGACGTACGGTCTGCTGCGTGAAGCCAAGCCGTGCCACAGGTGTAACGTTTATTATTTCGGTGAATATGATCTTTTATTTGTATCTCTGAAGAAATTTGGGGTTGGGCTGCACGGGCTGCTTGCCTGCAGGTTTTTGCCGCGCCGGCTGGATGATTTGAGCCCCACTCGGCTGCCGGGACGTGAATATAGGTCAGTACAGCAAGCTGGGCTCGGCTGCCGCGCCGTTCCGCGCCCGGCTTTGTTTAATCTGGCGCCTTCCCAGCTCGTCTTAAATATTGCTGTATGCCTGAAGTTGGTGCAGCTCGGCAAGGCTGCGCCGCAGAGGGGCAAGGTGGTTTTGTTTTGGTTTTTTTTTCCCCCTTCTTTTCAGTAAGTGTAACGGGAAGGGGAATTAAAACGGCTGTTCAGAATATTTTTGAAGAGCTTTGAGAGGGCGTGCACCCCTGTGCTTTCCATGGGTTCCAGGAGGAATTGATGCGGCAACCGAGGACTAAAGTTTGTCCATCTGTCAGGAGGCAAAGGGGCTGGGCTGGTGCTGCGTGGGCTGAATTTGGCTCAGTTTGGTTAGAAAAGGCAGCCTCGGTTATCTTGATGAAGAATATAAACCCTTCTGGGTGTTAGCTAGCAAGTTTTAGTATTTAGTATTTTTGAAATTTGGTTCTGAAAGAGGCACGGTTTGGAGCTTGTGTTCTTTTTCTCCCAAAAGAGGGAAGTGCTTTTTTTAATGGTGATCTTGGTCCAAAGTGCAAATGTTTTTTAGCAGCAAGGAAAGAGCTTTCCAGAGGAAAAAGGTTCTTGGTAAAACTGTCACCTCTGCATTCTGCCATTACCCTGCATTTAACAAATGGCTTGGGAGGGCTAACAAAGTTCATTAAAAGCAATTTGTTTACCGAAACAAAGCCCCTGTGAAAATGCCATGACTGAAGGGACTCAAAACCCTCTAATGATTTTGTGGGGAGGAAAGAAAGTTTTCTTCGCCGTTTTTTTTGTTGCTTTTAATCCTTAAATGTGATTCCCCTTCGCCCCTGGCTTTTCTAGCTCTGCGCCCATTTGTGTGTGTGTGTGCTTGTGTGGTTATCAGCCCAAACGCGGTTCCAGGTCCCTTGGGGCAGCAGCCTTGCCTTGCCTTATGGCTCTGACAGGGCTCCGCACAGCCAAAAAGATCCCGGCGATTTACGGTTACCACCCTGTTTTTATTGCATGCCTCTCGCAGGCTCCTCCGCCGAGGCGATGCTGTGCCAGATAAGAGACTTTTCTCCTCTTTGGGAGCAGCTGTTGTACCTTGGGGGTATTCCTGCTGCTGGGGGGTGTGGGGGAGGACGCTGGCAGGCTGGGCAGAGCAGCTTCAGCCAGGATGCTGACAGCTTTCCCTGCCCTCTGCTGAGGTCCCCCCATTTCTGGTAGGGGCAACCAAAGGGAAAGGGTCTGTACGCCCCAGCACGCTGTTGCAAACCCAAATAGGGGCACGCAAAGGGCCAGCGTATACTCACTCCTGTACGTACCGCTCCGTCGTGGTGGTGTACGAAATACCCACCCCATTACCTGTGCCATAGGGGCTTCCTTCCCTTGCTGGCTGCCTCCTTGGCTCGCCCGGTCAGATGAGTATTTGGGCAGCCGTAGCTTCAGCAAGGTTAGGGGAGCGCTCGCCGAGGCTGAGGGTCCGGCTGTGGCTGCGAGGGGTGGCCGGTTGTAAAGGGGAGACGATGGCCAGCCTGCGGGGCGTGAGGACAGAGGCGTTTTGGGCTGGCATGCTCCCCCCGCGGTTTCTTGCGAGTCCGAGGCTTCATCAACAGATATTGGCTCTACGTGTTACCAGCCGAAGCCAAGGAGATATTTCAGCCTGCCCTTACTGCTCACCTCGGTGAACTCGAGTCCTTTCCCATTTAAAACAGCATGGATTAATGTGAAAATCGGCCAAATCGACGCCAGTGGGGTGCTGATGGCAGAATGATAATTAGTGGCTGCTATCTCTTTCCTTCTTGTGGGTGAAGGCCCCCCCACCCTGAGCTGCCAGGACAACCTGGTCCCGGTGCGGGTACCAGCACATTGGTGGTGGTATGCTGGAGTTGGCGTGGATGCTTAGGACGTGAGTGCTGCGTCCCCCAGAACTTCTGCAGCCTTTTGGGAGACCCGCTGGTGGGGACTTCCCATCTTCCTCTGGATTCCCCTCTTCCCGTGGGGCGATGTCCAAGTCAGGGACTGGAGAGCCATAAAGGGAAGATCATAAATGTATGTGATACTTCAATCGGATAGCATGTCTGCGTTTAAATACCTTTTTGGCTGCAGGAACTAGCCTCTCGTGCCGAACGCTGTCATTTAAAGGAATAAATAGCAAGAGATGGGACTGAATTGTTTTTTAAGTATTTTAAAGCTAGCTGAGATACAGATGCTCCCAAGACCTCTGGCAAAAAGAAATTAAATTGTTTTTAATCTAGTGTATTAAGGGGATCAAAGGCAACCTGTCTTTTAGGAACCTTCTGCCTCTTTTTCACCAACCACCTGGGGAAAGCAAACCTTTCTTTAGGAATTAATATTTCTTTATGGTGCTGGGACACAGTTGTCCAGTCTTCCCATCTTTGCCATCTCCAGTCAGTACTTTATTGAGGGAGTTGTGTTTATTCTTTTCAGCCTGAGAGTTTGTTTCAAATTAGTGCTGTGCTTCCACATAGAGTCAACTCAGATCCTTCAGCATTATCTCTAATACATGAAGCAATTAAGATCGTTCGGGATTCTGCAAGACAAGCAAAATCCAAAGACGTCCCTCTCTCCTCCCAGCCTCTTCCACATTGTGCAAGTGGTTTCACTCAGAGGCCACGCGTTTTGGGAGGTTTTCTGACTTCCTTGCATGTTGGGCCAGCAAAATTTAAATCCTAAAGGTTGAGAGGCAACTGCCTACGTGATCTTGCAAGTGTTGCCAGGTATGAGGTGATCCTACCAGGCCATTTGAAGATGGAGGATGTTGACACGGTCTCGCAGGGTGTGATTTACAACCATCCTCCCTCAGGCAGGAGGTGCTGGGGTGAACCAGAGCCAAGTGACCAAAAGGCTCTGTTCATTGCAGAGTCCAGGCAGGTAACTCAAAAACCCCAACGTTTCCTTTGCAGCGTCTTAAAAATTTGATTCTGTTGTAGGTAATTAGGTGTATTCAGAACAAACCTGCGATGGGCCACATATTTTGTGCATCATTTTCCTATAGCAAACATTAGTGGGTTGCCATTACCATTGGATCACCATTTTGGTGAGGAGCTACTTCTCCATACCAGAATGAAGATGTGTTAATAATTACATCAGTGCATAATATGCTAGGTGAAATGGTTCCTCCTCAGCAGAAATTATTTCAGAATTCAGATTTAATGGAACGGACTTGAGAACAGTTTTGTAAACTCCTTGCTTATTTTAGGTATTTCTCAGTGGTTAGGTTTATTTGCCCTCCAGTAACCTCTCCCTTTTCTTTGTCTCCAATGATTATTTTTGTGTGGGGTTGTTTCATTAGCCCTGTGCACGTGGTGGTCATAGTTTGCTGCCCAAGAGGAGTTACTTGGATTCTAAGCAGGAAAAAGGGAAAATTAATTTGTAGTTGCATACTCGTCATTTTGATTTTATCCATATACAGATGCAGGATTATGCCAGAGAAGCATTTAATGCAGGTTTAATGCAGGATGTTCTTCTGTGTCTTCTGACTCAGAAAGGAGGGAATGAAAATTGAGTTAATGTCATAATGTGACATTAATTTTGGACTACAATTCTGTTTTTCCACAGACTCTTAAGGAACAGTGTGAACAACTTTCCCAGACAATAAAAGAACATATTGAGAATTTTTTTTTTTTTTTTTTTTTTTTTTTTTCACTTACCATGTTTAGGCATCATTTTACAAACTCTTGCTTTAGCATGACAGTTGCTGCTCCAGAGTCAGCGCGGCTTGGTATGGGGAGAGGGTTTAGACTGTGCTTAAACAAGTTCTGTCCAAGAAGTTGGGCACTTACAGAAGCAACCTCTTCTCAAGACGGGAAAGGACAAGGCGAGAGGACATCACTGTGACTTAGGACGGTTCTGCAGTCAAGCAGGACACGTCTGTGTGTGGATGACGGTCGCATTAAGGCAGCACAAAAGCTGGCTCATTTGGTGTTGAAAGGCTCTGCCGCCTGCCTCTCTCTGTTGGGAGCCTCTGTGCTCAAAAAGAATGTCATTTGGACTTTTATTATTGTTTTCAGTCTGGCTCTGGGTGTTGCTGGAAAGTAGCTCAGACCTTCAGTGTGTTATGACAAGCTGACTGAAATTAATACCATATTTTACATTGTTTTAGAGAGTGACCTCTCCTCACTCGGGAAACATAAAGGAGCTCATCTTATTTCCCCAGCACTTCTTTCTAAATCTATGTTCATTTCCCCTTGGTTGGGCTGAATTTATAACACTGGAAACAAAGTCAAATGCAGAAGATTTAAAAGAGCTGGTTCTTGAACTTTAAAAGTTTCCTTGAATAGACTGGGCACTTCTGAATGTCTCCTTATTTACAGATTTTTTTTTTTCTCCTTCTTTTCCTTTCTGGAATTCCTGAATCAGATGAAGGAGATTTCCAGTATTACTGTGCTGGAAATTTATCTGTGCTTTCCATGATACTTTAACAAAAAAGATCACCAACACCCCACCCCCCCGCCAAAGCTGTATTTCTTTCCTTTTGCATTGTTAATCTAATTATTTAAGTGTAATCTTAAGACACCTGATAATCAGATAGAGTATACAAACTCTCTTTGTTGCATTTCTCAATCACTGGCACCTGAACGAAGGGCAGGGCTGACTCCGCAGCAGTCGCCTTCCATCTTCCTTTGCTTGAAGAGTAGGTGGCAGTTGTAACCTTGTACCCTGAACCCTCTTCTCTAGGCACTTGGTATGATAAATTCACAAGGTGTCCTTTATTTTCTGGGGATTTTTTTTAGAAATTGCAAGTAGTGGAATAGAACTGAGTCCAAGATCTGGTATATTTTATCAGAATGTTAACCTATGGGTTTAAATGGTGTTGAACAGCGATGATGGAGGTGCTTATGTTCACCCCTCAGTTGCCTCTCGGAGCTTTGCAAGAGTTCTATGGAGTAAGTTAGTAGATTTTTCTTAACAAAAGCACTTTTTTTTTTTACTTCTAAAATTGAAGGACCTGGTATCTTCTCTCATCAGCAACTTCTGTCAGTTAGAACTTGTGATGGACTCTTTGGATAATTGCATTTTTTCCCTAACAAGATTGACACAGTTGAGATGAGAGCTCCTTGGAAATTTTTCCCAGAGCAGTCCAAGCCTTTGGACCCAAATCATCTCGGTACTGATGCACTTTCTGGCAGTCAAAGGCAGGGTCCTGCAGGGCTTTCAGGATCCCTGACAGCTGCTGGAGACCTCAGCCATCTTTTTGATGTGCATGCCCCTTGAAGTTTGTTGTACCCCTATTTATGGGTTTCTAAGCACTGTGAACCCTGACTCTGATGGACAGAAAGGTGAACTCTTGACTGATTTATGTGAGCCAGTTTTAGCTGTGGTCTTCAAGCAAAGTGTTCAGTGGAGAGCTCAGATCTTCATGTAGCTGGTCTAGCAGCTTTTTGAACATAGTCAAACTTTGCCTTTATTCGCAGATTGGTAATTATTGCCTTACGACACCTTTCACATTGTATTTTGTAATTTATTTTTGGTGGGAGGACCTGTTAGGCACAGCCCGAGTCTTCTGTCGTCTCACTGTGCCCATTGCTCTAGCGGTACTGGAGGACATCCCCTGACCTGGACCACATGCTCCGACACATCCCTTCTAGCTCCAGGGGCTTCTCTGAGTACTTTGAGTGACTGGACTTTTTACTTTTTTACTTTTTTCTGATGTCCTCAAAATTTCCTGGCTTCCCAGGCTTTTAATTTTCCCCACCCTTCAGTAATTCAGATTAGAAGCAAGTGAGCGGTGGTTGTTGGAGGCTGTGGACCCAGGTTCCTAGTGTCAGAAGAAACCTGAGCAGTAATCCCATTTCGTCAAAGAAAACAAAAGCTGTGCTTCCCTCACCGGACAGCAAAATGGCTGAGCTGAGCAAATCTGTTCATTAGGTCTGTGACTTGCTTCATCTCCCTCCCATGCAATTATTTGCAGAGAGAAAAACTCCCATTGCGTATTTTCATTCACATCATCCATGCTTGAGGACTTGGTCTAGAAAGATTAAACTTGCGTTCTGTGTTTGCTGCCAAGATGCTGCAATCCACTGGAGATAAAATTAATTCCTTTTTGCTGAGTGAGAATTCGAAGCTATTTATTAATAAGGAAAAGAAAGTACCAGATCTTTCTCCTTCCTGTCTCATATGTGTGGGCATGTGAAGGGTACCGGTCCTGGTTTTGACCCTCCATCACCCCTTTCCAAGGGACTTTTTGTATAAATCAGCATTAGAATTAGCATGTTTCTGAAACCAGGTGTGACAGAAATGGCTTTAATTTAAAGTCATTCATGCTTTCCAGTGTTTCCATTTGAACAGTAATGAGGAGACTTTCAGGTTTACTAGCAGAGTTGGGTCTCTCAACTCCTGTTGGCTTTTACTGGGATACAAAGAAAAAGCTGTTGCTGTTGTCCTTGAAAAATCCCTCTGTAAATACCTAGTATTTTGTGATGAGTTGGTGTTTCTCTCTGGGAGTCTTTGAAGCTAGTATTTTCCTCAACTTACCAGAATTACCTAGCAAAGCTTTATATTCAAATATTTAAAAGATTGTAATTGCTTTAATTAAAAAAAAAAAAAAAAACAACAAAAACATGCACGTACCTGTATTTGATTTATATTACAAATACCTGTATTATCAGGTTGTATTTGCCAGAGTAAATACCTGAAAGGTTTTAAGAAACTCATTACGTTGAAGCTCATGGACTGAGCTGGCCTGTTTCTCAGGTTTCACAAGGTTTTGTCCTATCTTCCTGTGTGTATGCATGTTTATATGGGTGTATGTGTGTCCTTGCATTTACCCTACCAAAAAGCAAGCAGCTTGAAGAGCTGTAATCATTCTTGGTCAGGATAAATACACATTGCCGTGTTTTCTAGAACTACTGCAAACACTGGTAAAAGGGTCTTGAACTGCACGAAAAGATGTGGTTTGCTCCCACGTAGGCAGTCTATGAGTCTCTCTCCTGTGCAAACTAAAGCAAAGTGGAAAAGTTTTGCTGCAAGCGAGAGCCAAGCCTGGAGCCCCCAGCCCTTTCTGCCTAGGAGTGCGTGTTCTCCTCAGCAATGTCGCATGGAGCCACCTGAGAATTGCTGGCATGAAGAAGAGGTGTGCAGGTGATCTTCTGCTACCTTGAATTCCCCCCCACACCTTTGTGGCGTTATATCGGTTGCTTCTGCTCTCACTTAAAAATATACGTTGGAAGGAGACACTAGGTAGGAGACAGCGTTTTCTAACCTGTTCTGTAAGGGATTTAACGCATGCTATTGAGCAATATATCTTACCACCTATATCCTTCAGCATGTATTTCTACAGCTGTATGTAATGGTGCATCAAAACACGTCCTGTGGTGGGGAGTTTCAGCTTGTGTCCCCACGAGAGTTGGGGACCAGTGTGAGCAAAGCTGCCCCGTTCCTTGCAGGAGCCGAGGTCAGGGCAGGCATTCTTGCACTAAGCTAAACTTCAGGAAGTCTCAGGAATTCAGCAGTTAAATTTCACTGAGAAGTAAGTAATGTAAATCAAATAAAGGGCAAATATTATTTTTCCCAAGAACAGTACAATAGTCCAGTTGTATGTGCCTTAAACATGAAAATAGCAGGGGAGGCTCTAAATAACAGGGGTGACAGGTGGGAATGGGAGGAGAGGGAAGGGAGTGGGAAGGTGGGAGCCTCTTTTTTTTCACCTTTGTCCAAGGAGCGGAGCTGTAATGGAGGGACTCCCTGGATGGGTGATGGGGGTTTGAAGATACACATGCAAAATCTGGAAAGAGCTTTCAGTTTGGGGTGCAAAAGAGCTATCTTTGTTTGAAGGTGGTCTTGGGGAGGAGCAGAGCAAACAACGCTATCATAATGCATCTTCTCTTCCTTGGCGTGCAGTTGTCACGAGAGATTTGTAACTCTTTTCTTGGTTCATTGTTCCCCGGCTAGTGTGTACTCTCCATTCAGTAGTGCCAGAATTAAGATGAAGCCTGCCTGTTTCAATAAGGCGGCTTTGTTGTCCAAATGGCAGCACTTGTATAGAAATTGGATTGACTCCAGCAGAGCTTGCACGATACACTGCAAAACTGTTGTCATATGATCCTTTTTATTACTAAGAAAAAGCCTGTTTGAAAAAAACAGACTAGTCCTTTTTTTTCTGTTTTGTTGGGGGGGGGGGAATCACCAGAAAATTCTTTCTATTAATAATTAGCTGCAAATTTGAAAACTATGCCTTATGATTGACTGTAATAAAGAGATCGGATTAAGTGAAGTGACATTAATGTAGAAATATGATGGAGCCCTATCTACTTCATTTTATGTAGCAGCAACCTTGATTAATCAACTTACAAGTGTAAGTAAGTATGTACCATTCAGCCTTAGCAAGAAGGGGTGGGAGGTGATGGCACAAAGGGGAAGGGAGAGATGTTGGAGTGATGCAAAGTGCCGCTGTGGTTTCTGAAAAGTATGTTTCTCTCACCTACCTGCATTTCCTTAAGATGCGGAAAAGAGACAGCTTGCTGTAAACAAGCTGGCTGAGAGAGCGGGCATCTCTTGGTACTCTGCGTTTGTATAGCACCGAGCACTAGGAGTCCCTCATCCAGGCCAGGCACAAGGTAGGATGCATCCTTATAAGAAAGTAGCTGCTAATGTCTGCTCGTGCTAATGATGGAAATTGCTATTTCAACTCAAAGTATTTTATTCTCTAAGAATTTTTTTCTCCATTCTGGAATAAAGCATCCATAAAGAGAGCACTTCTTATCAACTAAGGTCCAGGTGTTGGATTTGAAAAGAGAATTCTCCTCCCTTTATTCTTTTTTTTCCAGTCATGTGCAGAAAATAGGTGAACACATTTTGTTATAATTATTGATACTAATTGTTAAGTAAGAAGTGTTATTAAAAAAATAGTGCGTTAACACTGGGGTAATGTGAGGAGAAATTGCCTTAAGTCTAGATGAATTTTATAAGCTTTTTTTTTTTTAATTTATTAGTGCACTTCTGTCTTAAGGTGCACTAAGAAGCCTCATTTTGCGATGCTTTGTGATTTGTAAACTGTTTCTTCTTTAGCTTGTCTTTTGCAGCAGTGTGATAATATTTGTATAGGTTTTGGTAGCTACGAAATGTAATTGAGTTCCTAGCACATACGGAGTAGAATTAATAGATTTGAAAGCTGGAGGGACCCATTATGCTCATTGTCTGACGTCTGTGTGACATACAGGACATCGAATTTCATCTAATAATTCCTGCATCAAGCACATAAATTCTGGCTGAGCTTGAGGGTACTTTAAAGGCATCCAGTCCTGATTTAAAGACATGGGATGATAAAGCTCTTGGAAGTTTTTCCAGCGGTTCATTACTTTTTTTCTGTAGGAAGTTTGGTACTGCTTTTCCACTCTGAATTTTTCAAGCGAGTGGGTTCTTTTGTATTCTGTTTTCATGTGCTAACTTCAGCCGATGCCTGCTATGAGAGATCTTCCCTTAGTGAAGGTACATGTGACCAGGTCACTTCTTAGTCTTCTCTTAGATAATCTGAATCAATTGGACTCCTGTCCTCCCTGAAAGGTGTGTCTTTTAGGGCTCTACTCTGGTAGTCCTTTACTCTTCTTAATATCATTTTATGTAAGTATTGCTCATTATGGTTTTGTTTAGTTTTTTTTCTATTATAGACACTCTAAGCTTTTTGAAATAATGGAATTCTCTAAAACCCTATTTATTGTTCCATCAAGTACTAGTTCCACATCCATCTGTAGGCACTACAAAGTATAATTTGTGTTTGGTAGGTGTGGAGGTGACTATTTGTACATTGAGTGACTGAGGAACTGTCTATTTTTAGCTGCTCCAAGAGTCGAGAGGGTTGTCTAGTCATATGCTAGATAGGTGTGCCAGGTAATGTGATGAGAGACACGTATGTCACATTTTAGAAAATTCTGTCTTAACTTCTCTCCCCCATCCCTTCCCTGGCTGAGAGTAGTTATCTGGAGATTGATAGTTCAGCACAAATTGTAAGTCTAACAAATAATAATTATGTATAGCGAAGGCCAGTCAAGCTGCCCTGTGTAGTGTCAAGTGTTGTATACACCAGGCGATGAATAAATTGCTTCTCACAGCTAGGGATTCAGGATCTTTGAATTCAGTTTGATTGTGAAGCTAAAGGTACAAATGTGCTTTCCTTTTGCTCTATAGCCTGCAGTGCTGCTACTCCACATGTTTAGTGTCTGCTCCAGAGTATTTCTGCAGTCTTGATGGGAAAATTAGCTCTTACCTACAAATTACTTCTTTTTCCTAATTGTGACTTTTTTTCTCCAAAGATATTTGTTTACATGGGACATAAAGGAAAAAATATTATTTTATACCATTAGTGGAATTCAGTAGGCAGAGGTTAATGGAGTGGGCTTGGTGGATGGGCTTTTTACAACACGAAAATCTCACCTCTGCTCCCCAGTGTCCCTGAGCTGCTGGCAGCAGGAGGGACCATCACCCTGTGCCCCCCTCCTCTCAGCCTCTTCCCCAGACACCTGCTGTGGACCACCCGTGGTTACTGGGCTAGAGGGACCTCTGGTCCCACCGAGGGTGGGGGAATTTATCATGGTGGTCCTATATCACAAGTAGAAATTAAATCAAAGGTTGTGTTTGCTGTTGGATAAACCAGCCTGTTCACTGTGAACTGCAAGACTCAGTACTATCGGCCACTTCTTTATCTTGTATTATAACAATTAATATGAATAAATTAAGTGCTTTAATAATATTCAGGAAGGACTTCCAGGGATGAATATATTATTGAACAGAGACATTAGGGATAAATACATTACTGAACAGAGACATTTCAAAACTCTACATTAGATGTTCATGAAGACGCATACTGCCCTTTGCTCTTCAGATTGAACTATGAGGCTTGGAGCGTCCCGTTGTTGCAGAGACGTGTCGGTCAGGTCTGTTCTGCTGTCTCCCCTACCTTTAGCAATCGAGGGGTGGGCACCAAGTCGAAATCCACAGTCACTGGCCCCTGTGTAGTTAGTGGAAGGAGAGGCAGGGTGATTCCTCATACCCGTCCTATTGTCAGCTGAGGCAGTCGTGACCCCTAGCTTTGTACGGACACCTGACTTTCGGGTGGACAAAGCTGGTGGTAGGAGGAGACCTTTTCCCACGCTGATCAGGAGTTTGTGGGAGCAGAACCCTCCTTGTGTGCCTGCCTGTGCAGAGACGTCCTTTGTAGCTTGACACGCAGCCGTACTCTGTGGGATTGGGGACAGGAGCTCTCCTCTGCCTTGTCTTCTCTCTCACCTACTTCAATACCTCCTGAAAAGTGCTTGCAAAGACACTTCATAGTATTTGAGTCTGTTCTCTAGCTCCACAGCTCCGTTGGTAGTACCTGTCTTTGTAACTGGAGTCTCCATGAAAGTTCATTTCTATTAGAAATTTTCTTTTACTAATAATTTTTTTGTTCAGTATTAGGTTTTTGTTTTAAACTGAATTTGCTTTGCGGATTTTTGTTTGCTTGGTATTGTAATTGAATATATTTCTTATGTCAGGGTTGCAAAATGCCCACTTCCCTCTCTATGCCTCTCTGTAGGGAAAGACAGATTTCTTTACCTACCCAGATATGCTAAGTGTTTTGTTTTGATTTAAGTGGAAATAATGTCCTTTTTCTGTGTTCTTCATCCATTTCCCTACTCTGCTGTGCATGTGGTGAAGAATTTAGCCTTTTGTAGATGAAGGAACTGCAGCTCTTCTAAACCCACTGAAACTCCAGCCTCCATTTTCTGCTGCTTTTTGTTTGCCTGTTACCTCGCACTGCAGTTTGTGTGAGGAAGTAGAGCTGAAGGTCTTGAAGAGAAGAAGGGAAATGGTGAGCTCTGGCGTAGCAGAGCCACTTGCAGCAGGCTGCAAGCCCTTTTGCCAGCGAAGTCAGCAGCACGTCGGGAACCTTTTCTACCTGCATAAGGGTGTAAAAAAAAAAAAAAAAAAAAAAAAAAAAAAAGTCAGAGGAGACAGTGTAGTATAAGGTGGTTTTTTTCCGGCGCTGAAGAGGGAACTGCTGTTTGTGTCATGTCTGGGTTCCGTTCCTTGAAGGTTAGCCGTGGAGAGGGAGGTGCTTGCATCCACGGATGGTTACAGCGCGGTCTCCATGCAGGGAAAGGCGTAGGCGTCTTCCCTCGCTGGCAGGCCACTGGAAGCTCCATGACAATTTTGGCTTGCTTCTGTCTTAATCCAAATCCACAGCTTTCCAAGTACGTGGCACAAGGGAGGTTACTATGGGTCACTTAGTTTCCAAGTTCGGTGAAGCTGCTGTGGAGCGCTTATTAAGGGGATGGGAGTATAACAGGTAAGCCGAGTAAATGGATTAGCCGTAAGCAGTCCTATTGTTGGCACCGCCTGGAGATGGGTTGTGAACCAAGCAGGCGTGTCTTGCGAGCGATATTCTTTTATCCCACAATTACGGAAGAGCAGCATAAATAGAGTGGCCTACATTGAAATGATTCCTGGAGGAAAGAGGCATTTAAAGCCAGGGACGGTTATGGGTACTTGGAGCAAAGTGTTCAACCACAATACCCTTTCCAAGAAGAAGGGGAGGGGAGAGGGGAAGGAGCATTAAGCCAAGCATCTCTCTGTCCATCACTGTCTGAGTGCTTGAGATGTTAGGGACAAATGATTCCTTCAAGGCACGCAGCGCTGATGTTGTCTTTAGGACCTCCATGGAGCAGCTTTTACCTTTAACTATTTTTAGCAGTTGGCTACTGTTGGCTTGAGGGGGAGTTGCAGGAGGAAGGTTGCTTAAGAGGACGCCTTTGTGTTTTATTAGCAAGACTGGTTGGGGAGGGGTAGAAGCATCGTACACTTGTAATGGTGCACGTTGACGTGTTTAGAGAAAGCATCACTCTGCAGCGCAGGAATTGCTGATAAAAATCACGGTTTGTGCCTGTAGTCCCAGTCCAAGAAGGATATTTAGCCTTTGAGTCCTCTCTGCCCTAAACGCAAGAGAACGTGGCTTGCCCGTGCTGGCCAAGCAGCGCGTGGGACGGGAGAGCCGTCCGGCCAGTGTTTGTCCCCTGGGTCTGGAGGGCAAGCCCTCCTTCCCTCCGCTCTGTGGCTTGCTTTTCAGCAGAGCAGCTGGGGCAGGTTAGTTTTCACTGAGATGCGTCACGGTATATGCTCGGTGGTGTGTTTTTTTGGTGTCTCCCCCAGCCTCCTGGCAAGGTTTGCAGCGCTGCGAGTGTTTGGTGGTGTGGCTCGCTGGGATCAAAGATGCTCAGGAGGCTTAGGGTTGGATACTTACGCATTTGTTTATTACCTACTATTGTCAGTCATGTTATCTAAGATTAACTGAAAGAGCTCGGGCAAAACAGTCGCCTCTGCAGTTCTCCTTACTGTGTCCCCTGCACTCCGGGCCTCTCTCAGGGGAAGTGGTCTTACCTGGAACTGCCCCCCCCCCATCAGCTCCTCCGGGCACTGCGGCATCCCCCAACATGTGGGCACCCACCAAGGGCTGCGTGTGCCCAGGGTCCTCTCTGTGGGCGAGGGAGGAGAGGGTCCTCCACATCACAGTTCACGTTTCTGCTGGGTTGAATCGTACCCTGGAGGAAACTCGCTCCACTCCCCATCTTTCCCATTATGGCACTTAGGTAGCACTTAGCTACCACGGGTGTCTAAATCTGGTACCTTTAGCTCAGAAGGAGACTCTTTCCCAATCCTGGCATCGGTCTGGGCTTTTACCTGGGTATAAACAAGCCCTTTCAGGTGGGCTGAATGGGACAATAAATACACAAGAGGTTCTGGGCAGTTTCTGTCCCACCCCTGCTCCCCCCACCCCCACTCTCTCTTTTTTTTTTCTATTTTATTAAGCTAATGGGATTTTGAGCTGATAGCAGGTCTTTGATGAAGATAAAAAGACATTTTCTATTGTGTGCATTAAAGCCCCGGTAAGGTAAATGACTTCCATGCAAACCACATTGTTTGAAGTGTCCTGCTGCTTCTGCCAGGTGGAGTTGCAGGAATTAACACAGTTTTATCACCTAGAAACAATCTTATGCTATCTGCAGGCAAAAAAAGATTCTGGGAGATAGAATAAAAACTCAGGGGCTCTGTATGTGGAGACTAAGGCTGTTTAGAGAACATGTTAAGTGTTAAAGGAACGCAGGGACTTGTCCTTCCCTCTGGGACTTCCCTCTCCCCAGCGTAAACCCCATTCTGCAAAGACTTGGGCGTAGATGTCTGTGAATCAGTTGAGGGAGCTGGGGGGAAGCAGCACGCATCCAGAAACACGCGTATTTGGGATCAGCTCTTCCTCTCCTCTGCCTCACCCTCTGTTTGTGTCCATTGTCAGGGACTCCAGAGCGATCTGGGTCTGTGGCAGATTTGTTTCCACGTGTAAATTGAAAAAATTTTGCAATTTCTTCAAGTGCATATCTATCTTTTGATGTTTCTCCCACTGAGTAATAGGATTGGAAGTCACAGTAGCGACTGAAGCCAAGTTACAAATAGATCCCTCTTCTGACACCCCTCTGTCCCAGACCTGGCACGAAGGGCAGCCCACGGCATCGCCCTGACATTGGGAGGGCCCACTGGTGTTTTGCGGGAGGACGTGTCTTCCACAGCTACTGCCGTGGGAGGTAACAAGCTCCGTCAGCAGCTTGTGTTCATCCAACTCCCCTAGAAAGCTCTCCGCTAGTGCAAGGGAGATGGAAACAGCCTAGGTGTTTTCTAGTTTAGCTGTTAGCACCGACAGATTTTAGGATCAGAAAGAACCGTGTAGCCATGTACTGTATCAATTTATCCAAAACTTCCTATATCAGATTGGAGTTTGTTGGAAATACAGCACGTTTTTTTAGAAAGTCATTGACTTTAAACAATTGGTCTAATAGGATTACTCATTTTCTGATGCATTTGATTTTAAATCTTTGTAAATCTCTGCATGGCTCATTTCCCCCTCAAAATTATTTTTTTTTTTCCATGTGAAATATTCTACAGTTATACTGAACAGGATTCGTATTTAACACAGCATGGAAATAATGTAATTTGAGTATGTCCAATTTTCATTTGATTTTTTTTATTTAAAAGATTTCTATTAATGCAGATCTTAAAATACCATGCAACATTGTCTGCAAATACAGGCATGAAATGACTGTGCTGCTGAGCTCCGTGCAATTTGCCAGCGAGGCTGAAGAGCTTTCTCAGTGCCTTGCAGCAGGTCAGAGGAACTACTTCAGCTGCATTCTTCGGCTGCCATTTCTGTGATTGCACATTGCTTCCACTGTAGGAATGATAAAGTGGTATTTCACATAATTTTGCTCCTTTGGCAGTTCTTCACGGAGAACTTTGTGAAGCTGCAATGATCCATTTGAACTCCACTTCAAGCGTTGAGCGTGTCAAAGAGTGGGTATGTGCCATCAGTTTTGGCCTCATTTTAAGTGGAGAATTGATGAGTTTCATTTCAGGAATGTTAATTGAGCCATTTGAGTTCAGGTATGAACTCTTTGCATAACTGCCTTCCGTCGAGGGAGTGAATTCACGTGACCCTTGCCTGTCCCTCCTCACTTGTGTTGTTTCTTTTTTTCACCGCGGCCCCGCTCCTAGCTTATTCCATAATCTAGATTATGGCCAAAGGCAAGACCTACATAAGCATATGGTGCATGTTGCACGTTGCATTATCTGAAGTCATGAGGGTGTGATTAATGGGCTTAGGGTTTTAGTTTGGCCTGTCTTACTCTCGTGTCTCTCTCCAGTGAGGTTGCAAAGCCCGACAAGTGGCTGCGGGGTGCGCACGCCGAGTGGCGAGGTGACACGAATTTCCTTGAAGTGCTGGGCAGCTGCCCGAGGTAAACCTCTGCTGAGGGAGGAGGAGGGGGCTTGCTTCAAACTGGCCAACCTGGTTTAGATGGCATCGTTTTGTCAGATCCTGGTGTCTCAAAGCAGCTCGGTCTCTGCCTTCTGAGCTGCGGTGGAGAGAGCAGGTGGTCTAATTAATGGGTCACATCAAATGATGGCAGTTCCCTTTCAGGTGTTGCTTGGCCTTCTGGAGCGGCGTAGAGGCTGCAGGTTTGGAGGAGGGCACCGCTTCCAGCATACTTGCTGTGATAGGGTTCCACAGATGTGCAGGTACTGTCAAAGAAAAGCACGTAGGAGCTGGACCAGGGGATAAAATCCTCCCTGCGCTGTCAACACCGGTAAACCAGAAGTCTGATCTGCCTTGCAGATTTGTCATCTGGAATTTGAAGGTTGTACCTTCTTCATCAAATTTAGTGCATAAAATGATTTGTTAGTGCAATACATGGCTGTCCAGGAAAAATTCGGTAGGCGTCTGTCCTGCACATGTAGCAAGAGGCACTGGCTGGCCTGGCAGCTCTCCATGCTAGAGAGACGGGGGCTTTATCGCGCTGTTTGGCACAGCGGGAGAGGATGAGTAGATCAAAGCAGCAGGTGCAGAGGCTCCTGTATCTACACTATATTCAAACTGAGCATTTTATTCCAGACCAGGTCTAGTCTGGTCCTTTGGACCAAATGGTCCCACTGCATATGTAGGTTGAATCTGTCCAAGCGACCGCTTGTTTCAGATCCTTCGATCTCCGTTAAAAGACGGGAGGGCATTTCATGCATCCCTGGACCTGAATTTCCCATTTAGTTTTCTCTGAAAGGAGTCTCATTTGGGCCAAGCAGAGCCGCCCTGTGAACCAAGGCAGCTTGCAATGGGAGGGATGGCCAGGGGAGTTGCTTCAAAACTGCTCCGGACCACCCACTCATATGGACGCAGCCAGGGGGATCGTAGCCGGAGGTTTAGGAATTCCAGCTTTCCTTTGCATCTCTGGCACCAATGGGTGCTGGGTGGCTGGTGGGAAGCCACGGCACCTCGGACTGCCCCATCTGCTTCAGGTAGGGTTGTGTGAGCTCTCCAGGTGAAACCTGCTTTTCATCACAGCTGAATTCTTCCTAGCTGCTGGGGTTCTCGTAAACATTGCGTGTGTGTTGTGGTGGGAGATGGGGACCTTGCACTGCATTCATCTTCCACACTGTTGCCTTTGCTGCTTTCGCAACAAAACCCACTCTTCATTCATAAAATAATCTTGAACGTCTAGCCCTGCGTATGGGGCATGCTTGTCAAGGTATCGCTTGCTGTCAGCCCTGCTACCTTGGTGATATTTCAACAGCAATAGAAAGATTTATGTTTACTTGTAGTAACTCACCTTAAAAGCAAAAAGAGGTGAAGCTTCAGCTTGCTTAAGGTAGTGAAATTAGCTTTAGAGATACAGAAATTGAAGTTGTGTCTATTTTATCCACGGTGTGGTGTTCAAACAAACTAAATGAGAAGCTTTGTTTGTGAACTGAGAGTCAGAATTTTAAGTTTTTATTTATCTTGGAAAGATCTAATGGTTTGTTTTTAGTAATAACAATTCTGCTAATTTTTATGTTAGGCAGCCAAACGTTGTTGGCTTAGATATCTGTGTCCCTCAGAACTGCTGTTTTTAATTTTTGGATTTGGAACAAACCCAGCATCCAAAGTTAAAAGCAAAACTTTTCTCAGCAGGTTGAGACAAAAAAGAAAGTGATTATATCACAGAATATATGCATTTAACAGCCGAGGTTTTTGATTCCATGGTTACGACAACAAAACAAAAAACCCCACACATATAGCCAGTTGGTGATTTTATTGTTCAAGTCGGATGGCCTTTCTTAAAATGAATTTTAATGGATAAGCAAGAAAGAATGTATTGCTGTACTTGTGCAACTGAAGTTTATGAAATAGGATTGGAAAAATACACAGAATAATTGGGCACATCCTGTACTTAGTGAATCACCGAGCTAGTGCAATAAACATTGCTACGTTCGGGAATTTAGATCTATACCTTGCTTTTGCCAAGAACATTGGGAATTGCTTGGGATCGTGGATGATCTGTAACACAAGCTACCTGAACCATACCCTGTGCAAAGATTTTTCTTCTTTGCGTATTTCATGTTCAGAGGTAATTCTTGTTTTTGTGACACAGGCATTAGTCTGTGACACCTCGCATCTGCTTAGACTAATTCTGTGGAACCTAGGAGGCAAATCAGGAGCCGTACATAGCAGGACCTCTGCAGGCATTGGTATGGTAAAGGAAAAAGATTCCTGAGCACCAAAGTATGTGATCTAACCAACATCTTCCTTCAGAGAAACAGTCTTTTGTCTTCAAAAGTCAAAACAAAAGCTACAGACTTTTGATAGCTTCAATATTGTTTGCCAGATAAGAGGGCTAAACTTGTGAACATGTTTAAGAAATTACTGAATTTCCAGAAAACAATCTGTTATTTAAGGGACATGAGAACCATTACGAAGCCAGAAACAAACACAACATCCAAATCTGCTCTTGAATACACACGTGGCTCTTGCAAATTCTGAGAGCTGCACATGCACAGGCTTAATGGGATCCTGATGGAAACCATCCAGGACTGGAGTCTGGCTCCTGGTGAAACTAGGACTGCTGTCTGGCTAGGACTGACGTTCGGGTCTCAGGCAAAGTGATGGAGATGTTTTCTTCCCTCAAGGAAATATGTGTTTAGTCGTCAGCCAGAAAGACAGGATGGCTTGTGTGCAAGGCTTTTGCAGCGTTGCTTAGTGTTAGTACTGGGCTTCTTCCATCTTCTTTACTTCCCCAAGTCATGATATTCTTCTAAGAAGAAACTTTACTGTTTTTCCCAGTAGCAGAGTGAGTAAACCAGTAAACTGAAGGCTGTGCTCCTGTTCTTTCACCCTGCAAGGACAACTGCAGTCCAGGGGATGCAAACATCATGCATTTCTAGTACCATTGAACTGAATGGCAGAATTTAAGTTTTCAGTCAAAGCAACCAGTAGTTTCCTCAAGTGTCTGCAAACACGGATTGATAAGTCCCCAAAGGGTCTTTTACAGTTCTGCTTCATCTAGGGAGCAAAAGCCAAGAAAGCAGGAATAGGTTGGAAAAGTCTCACTATTCCCAGAAAAGTGCTTCTGTTCGGAGTAGTAGGGCAGCCAGAAAGAAATGGTATCACTGAAATTTCTATGTTAACAGAATTTCTGGAGGTTAAACTTCAACAGCGCAGCCTTTTTTGTTAAAGATGTAGCCTCTCTTGTGGGAAGAGAGCAATGGATTCAACCAGCAGAAGGTGCCTGCTGGTCTTCCTGCCCTCCTGGATAAAAGCTGTAAAGGTTCAGGACATTCCTGGGGAGGGGAAATCAATTCCCTGCACTCCTCAGTTCAATGCAGATGCAGCCGTGGCTGTACAGTAAGTGACTCATTCTGTGGCCATCTTTTTAATGATGAAACTGTTATGTGCTACATCGCCCATTCAGGCATTTTGTTTTCTAATTCTCTACCCCTGGTTCCCAGAAACGTGAATAATGAGGCTTTTAGCAGAGAGGTGGAAATGCACCCTGAGACACAACGCCAAGGCAGGACATGCTGTTGGTTGATGCTGTGGATAATATTACGGATACGGGGGCTAATTGGCTTGAACTTTTGCTCACCCCTAAAATTAAATCCAAAGCTTTTTTATCAAGTTCAGATAAGGTCCCTGCCTCTATTTGACTCCCATTAGAGCTCCGTCCTTCTGTGTAGCTCCTGGTGGTGTCTCCTTCCTTCTGCTTGGGGTTTCAGGTGGGAATGGCAGCGGATGCAATAGTTGAACCCTAGCCTACAAAATCCAGTGAGCTCAGATGATAAGGAAGGGCAGTTTATTACTCCAAGAGCTGCCTTTCCCACATCAAGTAGATTTGCATCAGGCAATTGCATGAATCAGATCTTGATCTTCATTACCACAAAGTACAGCAAGGAAAATCCCATTTCTGAGAGTCTTTCTACTGTACACAGATCCAGATGTAAAGCACCGCTCTGTGCACAGCAAACGGGACTCGTATGTATTTTATTAATGTAAGTGTAATGTAATTATTCTCTTGTCCAGCTGGCAGGTGGTGTTTTCATTAAGAAGTGAATAATCTAAGCTATAGGCTCTGTAGAGGGGGATGAGTATGGAGGAGATTCAGGTCATCTGCTGTGGGACCATAAATAGAAGCTAACAAGGGAGCCCTTGCTGTCCTTGTCTACTGAAACTGAAAATCTGTTGCTTTTATTTTTCCTTTAGCAGACTGCTCGCAAGCTTAGAAGCTAGTCTATTAATGAAATCTTTTCACCATCATGCAGTTTAACTCCTCATTTATGGTAGTGGCTGGAGGCACAGTGTGAAAAAATAGGTGTTATATAAGAGAACGAAAACTAAGTCCTTATATAAACCACTATGCATAGGAAGATAAGATGAAAATCACGCTTCTGGAGGTGCCCGGTATGTCTCTGGGTGTGAAGTACTGTTTGAAAAAGATACATGGATTACTTAAGAGGTTTTATTCATGTAGAAGGTCCTGATTAAAAAAAGCAAAACAAAACACACACAGAAGAAGAACAAGCCTGAACTGTCCTCCAAAAAGTTTTGAGAAGTGTGGTGTGTGGAGCTTTCTAAAGGAAATCTGGTTGCTCTCTGACCGTCTGTGTGGCATCGTCTGTTTCCAGACAAAGTTTTCTGATGTCCACATGGAAACAGGAGCAATTTCCTCTTTCCACGTCCTAGCAAGACTTTTCTTGGCACAAGCGACAGCGCAAGGCCTAGTTTGAGTTTTGCCCTGGAAAGATATAAATATCCTGGCCCTGACCCAGGAACGTTCAAGCAAGGATTAGGTTTTATTTTTTATCTGGTAACATTCAGGGAAACCTATCCGGGTGACCAGGCTGGGAGGGGTGTTCGTTTAGTAAAGGCTGTAAGTCAAGAAGAAAACTAAGCTTTTAAAAAATCATTATTATTTTTTATTCTATCATTTTAAATTTAGGAGGGGATGCTGAAATGATGCTGAGTGTCTTTTCCGCATGTACGGTGTAGGTATTGCCAGGCAGAAAGCTAGAGATTGTTGTTGCCCTTTTGTAAAAGCACAGACTTCCATTCAGACAGGCTTGTTCTTTCTCGGAGGATCCTGCTTATTTTCATTCCCAGTAAAGCTCAGGTTCAGTTGCTGTTCCGCCGGGGTGGAATGCGGAGGCTGCCGCACCACCACTTCCAAGGAAACACCTCTGAGGGTGCTCATTACCCTGGCTGCAGATAATGGGAAACTGAAACCAAACCTGAGCAACAGCCCCTTGAAAACAGCTTTAGAGGCTGGTTGCCAAACAGTTTAGCGCTGTCTGGAGGTGCTAGTGTGATCCCTTCTCATTAAGGATGCTGCTGAGCTTCTTTCTTTTGTGGGTACTGAGAATACTTGAGATACTTAACTACTGCCCAACTTAGTACAAGGAGCAATGGGAGTAGGGACAGTAAATAGAGCAACCCCGGCAAATGGTGAGCTAGAGCTTTGCCAGGCTGTAATAAAGCATGGGTGACCCTTTGCCAGACGTGCTCTTCCCTCTCTATTTAAAGATGCTCTTTATCCCCCAGACTTCATGAGGTGTTATCTGGAAAGGCTCGCTGTGCAGATCAGTCTTTACTCTAAGCCTCCTTTGATACACTTTGCTTAGGGGGGGTTCCACAGTTACTGCAAGAGTCAGTGATCTCAATGTTTAACAGTTTTATTGTTTCAGGCGAGAATCCGCTTCTCTGAATGCATCAAGCCTCAACCATTTGTATGTATGTGTGAAGGTCAGTGGGCTTGTCAAATACCCTATTGTAAATCCTGTCACTAAATCAATTTCTTTTAATTAAAAAAAATGCACTGCTCTTCAGAAGGAGTGCACCCTTTCATCTGGACAAAACCCATTATATCCCAACACAAACACGATAGCCGTGAGCTCTCTGCTAGCCTCACGTTGGCTGCTTGTCTCAGCTGGTCCGTTCGTGGTTTGGATATCTTGGTGGTCAGAGGGGGCTGCATTTTCCCTTCCTCTGAAGGAAATGGCTACTGTTATTACTCTGTCATCATCTAACTTTGCGATGTCAGAAGCAGAAAAAGTCAATAGTGGAAAACAGGTAGCCACGCCAACAGGTGGGAGATGTTCAAGCCCCCCTCCTCGCTCCCCCCCAATGCCTGCACCAGAAGCGCGCCGAAGTCTGACACAACAGCTAAGAGCAGGACAGGATTTCGCATTCATTTAGTAATTCCCTTGGGGTTATACTCTTAGATGACTTAATGACTTAGTGTATACCCTGTCTGGAAGATAAGCAGGCATAATTCATTGCAGGCAGGTCATTCATCCTTTGAGATAACCAGCAACTACACGCCATAGGCAGCAGGGAGATAAAGATACTATACATCAGCAGCAGTAGTTCAAGGTTTCAACCTCTCCGCCTCCTTCTGTGACCCAGAAGTCATTTGCAGTTGATTATTCAGCCATTTGCTTTCTTTAGAGAGAAACACACTGGCACCGGTTGGCTGAAGTAAGTACATTGTCCATTCTGCCCATGCCTTTCAACGCAGCCATAGCATATCTCTACCTGGAAGTAGGCATCCTCGTGTCGCTTAGAGGCTTTATGGCTGCATTAAATGCTGGTTTTGAAAACTTACTGTAAATTGCTTCTAGTTTTTCTGGTGTTATTTAAATGGTGAGTGTTGTTCACCTACTGCTTGGGATGCTTGCACATTGTTAATTTTCAGTTTCAGTCTGAGAGAAGCCTTTAGGAGTCCAGTTTATGTGTTAGCAATATATATGGTCCAAACTGAGACACAAAGAGAGAAAGAGTGTGTATATAACATAGTATATTATATTTCTTGGTTTTCTTGTAAAAATAAAATTACTTTCAGTGTCGGCAGGTACATTTTAGAACTGAACAAGTCATACAAACCCATGCTGCTCCTAAGCCAATAAATATTAGGATCAAACATACAACATGACTTCTCCCTAGTTAATATTCCCTCCTCCAAAAATCTGCAGTCCATAAACAGCGATCTACATCTTGAGATCCCCTGCGTTACAAAGATAAATGATTGAGTCAGCAGGTACTTCATGATGACTAACTCTCAGTGAAACATTTTTTCTCTTGTCTACAGGCACAGCAAAAGAAATAGCAAGTACAAGACTTTTGATACGGACATATGATGGCCGTAGTGTGATTCACAGTCTGTGATGTTGCTCTATTTGAGGAGGAGTGGAGGGAGAGAAAGAAAAGTCTATTTTTGTTTGTTTGTTTTCTAATTACTTGAGCTTTTTTTTCTTTGACTCGGCAACTCTGGACAGTACATACTGTACTACTGTAACTGGCAGTTCAGGGCTGGGAAGTCGAATGATGGTGATGATAAAAGTAAATATCTTGCATTCTCAGAGGGATTAGGAGGAGATGGAAGAATTAGTCTCGTTATGGTTTTGTGTGGTGTCACAGTCCCTATTTGCATCAATGCTATCCTGTATATGTAATCTTTAGACCTGTATTTCTCAAGTGAAGTACTAAAAACAAACAAGAAATCAGAATAGTTTTACTTTCACATATTTTTTCATTTACAAACCCCATTTGTTTAGGTGATGAAAACACCTTGCACAAGAAAACATGCTGCAAGGAAAACAAAGGTGTCGTCTTGTTTTAAGTAGTGCTTATGGCCTGTTTGGAGAGCGTCTTAAGAACAGAGCAGAGAGTGATTTTGATTGATGTGAAATAATTTGATAATTGACATGAAAAAATTTGATTGACATGAAATACCCAATACCTCGTGATGCTTTCCTGTCAGTCTGTATGCTACACAGTAAGAGTTGCACTCATCATGGCACACCTTTGCTTGGTTGTCTCATTCAAAACAGTTTGAATCCCAGCTTCCAAGGTGAGCCCTTACTACTTTTAAAGGTGTTAAGCTGCATTTGTGTTTTCACGTAACGAAACCCTCAGGCCTGTAATGGATTGCAAGGGATTCTGTCTGCAAGGGGAAGTGCAGCCTGTGGACTGCTTTGTGCAGGAAAGGATGCTCACTAACACACTTGTCATCTTCACGTTCCGTGCCAACCTGCTTTGTTAATGCAAGACATTCACATGTCAGGATATGTTTAATACAAGACTTTCTGGCTCCTTGAGGCAAAAGCCTCACTTTAGCAAGAGTCATTCACTAAAGTTAGTTGGGTGTGAATTTTAAGCAGGATATCCAGGCAGAGGAGTTGGTGTTGAAGGTCACTGGGGAGCAGATTCCAGAGACCTTTCAGAGACGCATGGCCCCTCAAGAACTGGGAATTGAAAATTGTTTCTTACTCTATTTTACAGGCTAAAAGCCCTGCAAAGCACGTTCTTCCCTTTTCCAATGTGCTCTTCTGAGAAGTTCCAAGCAATGAGGAGGCTTTGTGGAAAGACAGTGGGGTTCGTGGGAAGGATGGGCTTCCCACCCAGTTTTTGCAAGGGTAGCAGTTCCCATCTGGTTCCTTTATAGAGGCTGCTGTTACAGATTTTTAATGCTTTATTCTATGCTCTTGCTTCCAATATTCATCATAGTACTAGAAAACCTAAATATGTCCTCTTGCAGCCTTTAATTATGTGATAAAAGCCATGTCCATTTTAAAGCCTATTCTTTTTCCAGACCGGGTGACCTGTGGATGGCATTCTCTTGCGAAGGAACAGGTCTTCACATTTGCTGTTGCTGGCTTTCCCTTCTTCTCTCTTCCTTACCGTATTTTTTTCAGCTCAGAATTGTTCTCTGTGATTGTAATTGCGCTAAGTACATTCGGTAATGCAGAAGTGACCTATTTTGTACACAGTTTAGCTGATTCTGCAGTTGCCTGTAGGGTTTCCTAGCAATGTTCTTCAGCCGCTCCTTGGCTTACAAAAGCCTGGTAAGTTAAGCATGGCCAGCGCAACGTACTGGATGCAGGGAAAGTTCAAGGTAGTGGGGGAAGATGAGCCATGTAGGTGTGAATGGGTTGGACCGAGTGTTTATAAGGCAAGGTGGAGGCCTCTGAAACAGATTGGGATGACTAGAATAGATGTCATTAAACGTATTAAACTGTTGGAGGTCCTTTGTACAAGTTCGTTAATATCCAGTGACATGGCCAGATATTGTGCCCCTGTAGGCCCAGCAGTTAATGTATGATACCTCTGGCATCTGAGGTACATACTCAACTATAAAAAAATAGATGAGCTGGGACCCATTACCATTACTGCTGTCTGCAGCACTACTCCTGGTAACAGATTGTTCTGTGCCTCATTAAAAAGGAGATAGCACTGTCAGAGGAGTCAATGCTTCATTTTGCCGTGTTTGCTACATAATCAGTTAATTTTGCTTAATAGTGGATTGCGTCACAGATGTGCAAAAGGGCAGAGTCACTTCACTTTCTGCATAAAACCTCCACTCTGGTGCAGCTGCAATTTTAACGGAGCATGTTAGCAGGCAAGCTGACTTCAGCCGGTGTCCCTGCCTTACCCCCCGTCCTGGCTTCTCCCAACAGTGCTCTGGCCAAGCTCCATGCTTGTAAAGATGCAAGGTAAAAGTTCCTCAGACTAGAAGTTAGATACAGGTCTATATGAGGGTGGTCATTCAACGTCTGCTGTGCTTGTGCTTTTTTTTTTTTTTTAAATCTTGTATAAGGTGCTGTCAAAGACTTCCCCATGTTTCATTGGGAAGTACTTTAGTGCCTGTCTTTCATCTAAGAATTACTTAGAATATGAAAGTTAGCACTGCTGGTTTCTAATGAGATGAATCCAAATACGTCTATCTTAACGTGGATCTTTACATTTTACTGCCCCTTGAGTGCAGCTTTTGGAAAGATTACTAGCAAGTCGAATACGGTAAGACAAAATATGTGGACAATCTGAGTTTAGACCACTGTTTAGGGACAGATTATTAAAGATTACAACTCAAGGTTTTAGAAGATGAGCATATTACACAGTAATATGGCATATCCAACAATTAATGCTAATCATATACTGCTTAAATTTGTAGTGAAACTGGGTATGTGTAAATGGTGTTCTTCAGATGAAAATTAATATATTCAAAATAAGTATGTTCTGTACTCAGCATATCCCAGTCTGAGAGTATTATAGGGATCTAAAAATAACTGAGTTTATAAACTCTGTTTATAACACAGTTGTATAAACTTCTTGCTTAAAAAAAAAACAAACAAACATGCAAAAAGTAATACTAGATGTGTGAAGGGCCCCTGTTTAGAAAAATAGGTAGACATGTAATTAAGTTCATCTTTCTTCAGAAAAGCAGGCAGGTACCTGCTTAAATGTAAATGTGCTTAAGTTGTGTTTACTTCAAGAAATACTTAAGTACATTTGAAGCTAATCATCTACACAAAAGATTTTCCCCAATAAAGACTTGCATACACACAAAGGGGGGGAAGGCGCTTCAAAACTTAAGTATGATTATAGGTGTGAGTGATGGGTTTGATTTTAGAAGAACCTGAAGGAAGTAAATGCACAAATCTAATTGAAATTCAATGAGTCTGGAGCATCTAATTGTCTTGGGTCCCTCTGAAAGCCTCAACCTCTTTTAAATGCTAACAGCTGAGGGAGGTGCTGGCTCTTATGAACTGATTTCACATTAGCACACCAACACATCGCTGGATGTTTCTCCCCAGATGCTCAGTGTGGGAATGTAACCCTCTGTGTATGGTGTCTCCAGTATTGCCAAATACTGGTGTCGCTTTGAATGTTTTTATGAACTAAAAAACTACATCAAAATGCCAGTGTATTTACAAACTCCAGTATTCATCTGGAGATGAGAATTGCAGAAGGTAAGGGATGGGGGGGGGGGAATGGTGGTTCAATTGCAGTGCTATGAAGTTGTGAGCAGAAGAGCCTTTTGGAAGCTAGCAGGGTCCAGGTGAGATTTTTAATTAATAGGTGCCTGACCTGGCCCCCTACCTTAGTCCAGGCATCCTACACAGGAAGATTTGGATCTAAATTTTGTATTTTGCTCTTTCTCTACTTCCGAAAGTTGAACCAAAACTTTTAAAAAAATCCGTGAATTTGGGGTGCTTGGTTGATTTTATCTGAAGCCATGGCTGTAACTTCCCAGCGGATGTTTCCACGCTCACAGAGGCTAGCTGCATGTTAGGGCACAGGGAAGAGGGCTGCTTTCGAGAGCCACGTTTTCCATGGCTTTGTAAGCTGACCCTAAGAAGGTCTTTGGTTGTCCTGCATCCTCCCTCCTCTCCCTGCGTCCCCTGTTGTTTCCTATGTCCTCCCTTTCTCTACCAATGTCAATTCTTCTGCTGTTCAGCAGGCCAGTTCAGAGAGCTGATCTGGCCAAAATCTGTCAGGAAGGAGAAAAAAAAAAGGGGGGGGGGAGAGGACTGTGGGAGCCCTGTTTGGACCGGTGCCACCCAACGTGAGCCTGCACTCACGTCGTGGTGGTGGAGCTGTGTGTAGGCAGGCAGCTCTCTGGATGGGGGAACTGCTAAGGGGGGAAAATGATACACCAGGAGAAAATCAAGGGTATTTTTACATAGGGCTGGTTACCCACTCATACAGCCACCTAAGCATCTCCAAAAAATCCTGGGGGCCAGTGCAGGGACAGGCCTGGGCAGTGGGAGAAGAGACCCTCTTGAGGCAGCATCGCCTCTGAAGGACGTGTTCCTCCAAGCACGGCTTTCGTCCTGCTTGGCAGGTACGTGCTTCACAGCTGTAGCAGCAGAGATGCGATGCTGTTGCAGACAGATGCATTGGGACGTGAAGCTGAATGCCTTTAAAGAGAAAGGAAGGTTTGGGGGTGACTGGCATTAGGTTTTAGGATGGTAGGATGGGAGTCTTGTTAGCGCGCTGTGCCTGGCATGGCCAGCCCTGGTGTTTGAGCTGTGGGGTCCCCGGCCGTGGGCAGGCAGTGGCCTGTGCTGCTTCCAAATTGCACGTTGCTCAAATCAAAGGGTCTTGTGTAACGGGGCCTACAGGATCTCTAGGATGCCTTTTTTTTTTTTTTTCTTTATTAAAAATGACTGGCAACAATACGCCCTTCTGAGGTTGGCATACTTCTCCATTAGCTCTTCCACTTGCGTGTAGACACGTACAGTCAGACTTGCGCAGCAGCCTGTCACATGCGATTTGTATTTTTTGTTTGAGAAGCACCCTATAGACAAAACCTGTTTGCTTCTCCCTTTTGTTGCATTAAGCTATTACTGAGGGGATTTCAGAGGCACAGATGGGTTAGGCACCTGATTTCTGCTGACTTGAGTAGGAATCAAGGCACCTACTACTGCTTCTGGTGACTGAAATCTCCCCACAGGTTTTGGCTCGCTGAAAGCTGCTTCGTTTTGTGTGGAAAAGGATGCATAAGTCTTTAAATAAGGAGTGTGTGCTCTTTGGGGGTGAAGGCCTTGTCTTAAAGCTCTTAGTATGCAAGCTAAATAAAACGAAGCCTTAAATACTAGGGCTAGTAGTAGCTTCATTACGTCTTTCCTTTAGTCACATATTTCCACTGCAGGGAGCGAGGCAGCCAGCCAGGACTTTCTGCTGCCCTGCCTGGTTCCTTCTCTTGTTAATTTGGTGATGGCGGATTGTGTCTCCACGGGACTGCTACACCAGGCTGGCTTCTAGTGTGGGTAGCGTTCACTGGAGCCTGGGGAGAGAGGCTTGCAGGCAGGAGTTTGGGTACGGGGGCTTTTAAAGCTGCGTCGTACCTGTGCTCTGTGTGTGATGGCTCTCCCTTGGGATCTCTTTCTGAGCCTCACACCTTTTCCCAGGTTGTCTCCTGCAACACCAAAGTGCAATTTCTCAGTTATTTTTTGCTTTGATTAAAGGACTTAGCCCTGGTTATTGGATTTGTTGGGGGTGACACGGACTGTTAGATGCACAAGGAGTTTGCAAGTGCTGGAGAAATACCAACGCACAGGTAATGGCAGGTTTTGCATAGTTAGTAGGTTTCAAAAGCTCACACCAAAGCCTGTTTTTAAACAGGGAACCACTTTGAAGGAAACCAAAAACATCTCGCATAGTGCAGTCTACACTTTCTATCTCAGATCTTTTCCTGTCTCTTTATAGTAGCCAATCCTTGATATAGCATAAGCACCATAAAAACTTAATTTTCTCTAGATGCTGTTATGTTTAAATCAGAGTAAGTTAAAACATTTAATAATTTAAAATTGTCCATGCAGTATAATTGCATTTCTCTTTTGCTGTCTGCGGCTAGGTTTAACACCCAGGCATTTACAAGAGTCTTCTGCATCATATGGGACGTGTTCTGCTCTCACTCTGTTTGCTGAGCTACTGCTGGTGTGAGACAGAGGTCCTGTTGGAGCTGCAGGAGAGACCAGGATTGTACCTTTTTTTTTTTTTTTTTTTATAGCTGCTTATTTTCTGAGGTGCAAGTTTGGATTTCCCAGTGCTGACATGGAGGTTAATGGTCAGGATCCCAGCTGGTGCTGTGTGGCCGTGCCATTTCTGCACCCACTGCCCAGGGTGCTGGGGTGGGAACAGTAGGTTCTGCAAGCTTTGCTCCTGCATGATACCTATAAAGTTAATCTGCTTTTAGGCTTGTTTGCGCTTCCTTCTTGAACAATGTGTGCTGTGTGTGTTGTTTGTTTTTCAGGCTTTTAGTCAAGCAGAAAGGCAATTTTTTGCACTTACTTTATGCCAAAAGCAATGGAAGTATTTTCCCCATGTTCGTAATTGGACTCAGTAATGACCTTAACCATTTAGTACCTGTTGTAAAGTAAGCTCAGAGGGAGGGAAAGGGTTTAAGAATTGTTGTAGTTCAGGCATGCACTGAAATGTACTTCTGCTTTATTGGGAGCTGCACAGGTATTCTGGTCAGTGAGAAATACAGAGGAACTTGCAGTGAAATCTTAAGCAATCACTAACATGGGTGATTTTGATATGTAGATTAATACACAACGAATAATACATGTTCTGGTTTTTGAGCCAAGGCTATAATTCAACTAAGAGGCTCGATACAGTACAAATGAAGGTAAGATCAACACTGGCTCTCTTGTTTATTCCTACAACTTTCTAACCTTTCTTCCAGTTTTTTGATGGGGTCTCTAACAACACCAGTGGAGAAATATAAAAGGCTAGTGGGCGTAACCTCTGATTTGCATGTCATTCTACCTGTTTGTGTTTTTTTCGCCAGTTCTATATGTCTTCAGTGGAAAGGAGCTAGCAGCAGTACTGTAAGTCCCAGGAAAGGTGCTTCCATTTTTCAGTTGAGAGGGCAATGCAGTATTACAGAGTGTATTGCAGGCTTCGTATAGCCCTTATTACAGTCACGAGTATTATGATTAATGTTGTGACATGTGAATTATTATTTTGCAATGCCAGTCACTGCAAGCATCTCCTGTTGCACTAAGTGTAAGGAGCAGCATATTGGGTTCGGACAATGGATTATGTGAGGGGAAAAAAAAAATATGCAGACTGCAGTGTTTCCCGTAACATACTGTTTATTTTCACTGCTTAGGCTGACTTTTTCTGGCAGAAGCCCAGCACCTGCACCTGAGGACTCTGTGCCAAGCTTGGTACAGTACAGTACATCTGAGAAAAGCAGTACAGCAACATTGATTTTTTTTGCAGAGATTTCTTTCTGTAGGAAAGGGCAGCGTGAAGGCTCTTCACCAGGATCGGTAATGACAGGGCGCAACAGCCTCGCCGCTGCCTTCTTAGCGCAGCGTTACGAACGTGTTTCATGGAGCCTCCATCAATGGCTTTGCTGGCTTTCAATAGGTAGCAGGAGGAGCAAGGTCTCCATTAGGACCCTGACTCACGGGGTGGCGGGGTGAAGCTGGCACCTTCTCCAGGCCGGGCAGGCAGCCGTGCCGTGCCAGCGGAGGCTCGCCCCGGAGGCCTCGGTCCCGCCAGCCCTGCCCCGAAGGCCGTGTCGGGGATAGACGGCTTCATCTTGTGGATGAGGCGGGAGACATAGCCTCATCCCGTGGGTGGGGATTAGAGCCAGAGGCTGCCGGAGGGGTTTGTATCCTGGCCGTGCACCTTGCTGGCTGAGGGCACCCTCTGAGGAAGCGCTGGTGAGCCTCCCGTCCCGACAGTCCCGGGTGATGCTGATGGGGTGCTCCCTGCCCCCTCCAGGCTGGCTTTCCCTGCCCTCTGCGCGCAGCTGATCCCGCCAGACCTGGGGTCTTTCCCCAGCCCGACCCCTTAGGCAAGCATCGGTGCAGCCTTTCCCCTCCATCCCACCAGACAGGCGAGTTTCGGCATCCCCCTCCTCCTGCTGCAGCAGCCTGGGGGTGCGAGCCCTTGGGGGGACCGGTGGGTGCAGAGCCGGAGCCTGAGCCCCCCCGGCTGCCCCGGCAGCCCCTCGGCCGGGCGCCTGCGTTGTGGCTCGCACGCCTGCTCGCGTCCCCTTGGGTCTGGGCTCTGATCCTGGCTGGAAATTTTAAATATTGACAGAGTTAATTCCTGACTGCTTCAGACTGCAGAAACCGGTCTCTGATAAGGCTGTGTTTAATAGGGATATTCGGGGTAAAGAGCTTTGTTGGCTAGACAGAGCTTTACAGACAGAGCTCTGCTCTGGCAGGCGAGGAAGAGGAGGTCCCCTCCCAGCGTGCTCCCTTCTTGCAGCCTGGTGGAGTAGGAGACACAGGGGGGTGATACCTCTTTCTTCCCCTCAAAAAATACCCGCAAAGTACCTTTACACAGTTGGCTGCAAGCAGTACGAGGAGCCAGCGTAAATGTACTGCTGCAGTAAGCCCACACTCTTAAACAAATGCCAAAAATAAAAGCAGCCTACCTTACTTTTTCCACCTTACATAGCAGTTTCCAACCACATCAAGTGAAAAGTCTAGGTGGGTGTATAGTGTTTATCATCACTGAGTAATACACATTACATTAGCTGGGACGTTTGTTTTGTTCCTGACTACTGGTTTTAAAATGGTTTTAGTGAGGGCAGGAAAAATGATTTTAGTTTATATTGTCACCTAAGAGATAGGAGTGTGTTCTTGATTTGGGGAGGAAAGCTGGGGATGTAAGTAATACTACTTTTTTTTTTCTTTCCCTTTTACACTACAACTGCAAGTAGGTTGAAAGGCAGACGTTGGAAGTGCAGAATTAAGCAATGCAGGCTTGCTTTCTTTAAGAGATGGTGTCAGCGTGGTTTCTGTGCCTGCATTTGTCTGCAGCAATTGTGTTCTCCAGTATTTGAAAATTGTTTACATAGGTGGCAGCAAAATTTTATATCCAAAGCAACAGAAAATTGAAAACAGATCCACATCTGAAACTGTACTTTTTTTTTTTTTTTTTACCCCCATAGTACCTCTTGTACGAAATATTGCAAGCCTCTTTGCAGGGAGACTTGGCCCTGGCTAAATTGCACCCGAAGGTGAGTGCTAACCCGTGCACGGAGGAGAGCTCGCTGCAGTGCGGGAAGCAGGCGATGGTGCCGCATCTCTGACCTGGGGGTGGAATTGGGGGAGTGGAGATCACTGAGGGAGCGGCAGACACGGCGCATGTCATAGTGATGCTTTCCAAGTGAAGAGGGCAGGTTTTGTCAGCCGTGCTTGGGTAAGGTCTGCTCTGAAAGCACTCAAAACAGCAAGTCACAGCATGCAAAAGTTTTTGGTCCTATGCATTCTGCAAACGGTGGCGGTGCGATGCTGGGGCCGAGCGGGCTGTGAGAGGATGTTGCTGGTACATGGCGAGGGATGGATTGAGTTGGTCCGTGAAAGCAGGGTGAGAGGCAAAGTCCAAGTCTACCAGTTTTTTACAGGCTCTGAAAGTCAGAAACATACCAAATACAGACCCAGAGGATACGTAAGAGCTAGGGTAAGGGGTATGCTGGTGCATCTGGAAGTGCTGGACAAAGAAAACCTTGTTACCTTGCGGGGCTTTAGCCTTTGATGCATTCATTTCAGTCACAGGATGTTCAAGTTTAGCCAGGAGTTGGCAGACAGATGGGCTGCGAGGCAGTTCACAGAGTGACTCAGTCTAGGCGAGCGTGAAGAGTCATCCACATAAAGGTAACCTATTACAGTATTTTCACAGAAACTTCTTTTTTTTTTTTTTCCCCTGGGTTCTCATGTTTTTGTGGTAATGCCTGGGTTTTTGTTCGTGGTAGTTTTCCAGTTGATATGTTGCTTCCCGCCTGCTCTGCCACCCAGTCATGCCTCCACCTCCGCAGAGCGGAGATACAGGGCTTTTGTTTGCCTGACCCATCGCCTGGCTGTCGTTGGTGGCCAAGCGGTCTTGCCTTTTCAAGGAGCTGTCAGGCAGAAGTATGGTCAGCATAAAAATTGTGGCAGCATCCCCGTATTTTCTCGCCGCCTCCTCGCTCTCCTTCGCTGGCCGCAGCGGTTGCGCTTCCTTGTGTTAGCTTCATGGAGGACCAAGAAGCATCTGTGATGTGTGATTCAAGGCACTCGTCCGGCTGCTCATTGCTTGGTGTGACGCTGTTTTCTGCAGTCACGCAAACTCTTCAGGAACAACTGTTACACTTGGCCTTTCTTTCTAGAAAGCCGTGGCCTTGAGGCTGCATGCATCACATGGTGGTGGTTTTTTTCTAAATGAAGAGGGTAGGAAAAGCACTATATTTGTACTGGGTTTTCTCAGAGGGAGCTGAATAGGAAAGTTTCTGGTCTAAACAAGGGTAGAGATTTTGTCTTTGGATCCAGGTTTATCAGTTTGTTATCTTGTTATTTGATGCCTGTTAAATTGCTGTGGAAGCGCCAGAGTGAGGAGCTAGTGATCTTTTCAGAAGTAAAAGAAATTAAAAAATGAAGGATTAGTTTACTCTCTGAGGCCAAAATTACAGGTATTAAGTGCTTTGTTTTATTAGTAGAGAAATCTTTATTGTTTGTTACAAGTCATTTACTTGAGAAGGGCAAGAAGAAAGTCTGTAGCCCCTTTCTCTTGGTTCGGATGAATTACTGCGTGTGTTGCTATTACTAATTCCTCTTCCCATACCTCACTGTCTGCCTGCCCTCCCCCTCGTTTGGGGCATGAGTGTTGTGCTCCAGTCACTCTAATAGAAACACCATAGTCTTGAGACAATTTTCCCCTTTTTCATATGCTATTATTATCATTTGGTTTATTTCTCTGGGCATGCAAAGGTGAGAACAGCTTGCACAGAGCTTGCAATCTTAGCCATGAAAAGGGAGGAGCTGAAGGAAAAAAACAACTTTAGGGAGAGAGAAGAGGAGAAAACCGTTGCAGTCTAACTTCAGGTGCCTCTGTGCCCCACGTGAGCGGTGGGGCAGTTGTGATCTCGGGTGCTCTGAAACAAGCGTCAGGTCTCAGGATGCCTCAGGAGCTTCAGCTCCCAGCTTGGACATCCAAAGTGCCTAAAGGTGGTCAGTGGGACTCATCCCACTCTTCCTCACTCTCTGTCCCCAGTGCGGTGCTCATCTGCCAGGGATGTAGAGGGTGTATGCCCCAGTATTGGGATGTTTACTGTAGGGCTGTGTGGGGTTGGTTTAATATCAAAGTAGTTTTAAAAACAACCAGGCAGGCAAGACAGTGGCTGCTGGTAAAATGACTCTGGGAAGATGCCTCAGGGGGGATTAAGATACAATGCCGAAGCTATTAACTGGGAAGATCCTACCTCCTCAGCTCCAGTTTGTTTTGCCAGTGTTAAGAAGGAACAGATCAAAGAAACTATAAACAGTTAAAAAAACTTCTCCAGGCAGAAAGGAGGCAGTTATTTGGGAGCCGCTCAATGGGAGCAGACACCTGCCTGCAAGTTTACAGCAATCTCAGCTTCTCAGCAGCTCCTGAAACACGTGGTGGCTCGGGACTGAGCTAGGAGAAACATATGTCCTCTTTTGTATTGATTTTAGAAAACATCATGCTGCCTACCTTCTGGTAGTAGTAAACCATATTTTGATTTGAGGAAGCTGTTTCGTGGGGCTGCTGGTGCCAGCGGCCAACAGGCCCCGGGTGTCCCCAGCCGTCCCCGAGCACCGGTGGGCGCTTTTGGAGAGGGAGAAGGGATGCAGCCATGCCCGGGGGAAGCAGTAAATCCTTGCTGGCCCTTGAGGAGGAGGAGGAGGAGGAGGGTGTGATGGGACTTGGGCAGGTAAGGTCAAGCACCTCCCAGCCGTCCAGCAGCAGTGCCGCATCCTTGGTGGGAGGCAGTTACGGCCACGGGTATTGGCACAGCCTTCACCACAAGGTGTGTAGCTCCAGGAAGCCTGACCTTTTTGAGCAGTCTCCTTTTCAGTCTGCCCTGCCTTCTCTGAGGATTTGAAAAATCTACTTTTCCAGTAAACAAGACTCTCAGTCTTTCCCCTTGCGCTTCCTCGCCTATCCCACTCCAGAAAAAGGAGTTGCTTGGCCTCGCTGGCCGACAGCCTCTCATAAATCTCCGCAGGCCGGATGGTTTGTAATTTATTGCCCACCTAACCCACCAAATATTTTCAAATTACTCATGTTACTTGCTGGCCTGCCTTTTGCCGTCCGTTTTCCCCTTCTTTCCCTTCTAGCAAAGTATTTATCCAAGGCCTTTCACACATGTTAAAATCTTCAATTTAGATGCATCAGTTTCGAAGAAGTCCATCTCCTTTGCTTTGGGTATAGTTTGTCCTTCTTGACTTTGACTTCTCTGTAATAGGAACCTGTGTCGCAGAGGAATCTGTGGCTATTGGGTTGCCTCCTGCATCTGCTAGAGGTGTTACCTGAAGCAACAGCCTCCGAATTTAGGAGGCTTAAACTGTGTCCTTTCCTGGATCTCTCCTGCCACATGTCATTTCTTGTATGTGAAGTTGTTTATTTGGCTAGATGATGGCAGTCTCTGGCTTTTGCTATCTCTGCAGACGCATATGGTCCTGCTGATAGAGAGTCCTGTGTGTCTGCCTCAGATTTGCGGGTGACAGTGGCATGTGCAGAAAGAAATGGGTGGAGTTGGCTGCACTGTATGGCGTGCAAGGCTCTGCAAAATCCCTATCTGTGGGAATTGCTAGTCAGCTCTTATCGGTCACGTCCCGACGCAGTGAGTTGTAGAAATCAAATTAGCAGACAAGTCAATTGCTTACGTCAGTCAGAAGTTTTGCACTGGGGATGATGTGATAGTCCAGGGCCCCTCGCTGGGTAGTGTTCCTGGGTTTGATTACGAGGGCTGTAACAAAATGAAAACCTGACAGTGCAGTTTTGTTTCTGTCTTGCTTTTTTTTTTTTTCCTTCTTTCTTGCTCAAAACATTTTTTCTTGCTGTCATTTGGGGCAAGCAGAGCAGAGAAACTGTCCTTGCTGTAAAAGCAGAGAAAGCTCTGCCCTGTTATTTTATAAAACAAGTTGTTGTGACATACCACACGGTTCCTCACATCACTCACTAGTTCATTTAGACTGTCACTGTACAAGCATATTAAATGACAAGCTAAAAAACGCAAGACAGTACAACGGTCCATTAAAATTCATAAAGGATATCAAATATTCAGAGTAAGAGATGTAAAAAGAAGCCGTTTGCTGTAAATACTAATACCTGTAGTTGCATAAACATAATGAGGAAGTGCTGTACAGCACCGAGCAGCGGACCGCTGCTGACAAACCCACGTCTGCCTGGGAATCCCTGCAGTTAAGTATTTCCAGAGAGCTGCTACTGCTTCAGCAAAAGGTCTCCTTCAGAAGCTCCAGCCTGTCATGTGAACCTCTTCTCCTAAACAAACACCATGGCTAACTTGAAATCGGAGGCAAGATCAATTACTTTCAAGCTCTCAGTGGCACAGAGAAACAAGACATGATGTTACTCATTTCTTGTGTCCAAGGCAAAAGCAATGGACCTCTGGCTTAACATTTTGGAGGGCTTTTATTTTTTTTTTCCCTGTACTGCTTTCCCTGGAGTATTTACATCATATGTCATGATATCCTCTAGTAATTCTTAACTGTCTTCATAACTGCAAATGCCTGTATTAGCAAAGCAGAACCGAACTTCCCAAGGCAGCAGGCAAACTTTAAGATTTTAAGGACAGACCTTCCGAATAAAAGCTTCAGAGCTCCATCAGTTCTTTCAACAGCAAATTCCAAGTTCAGTTTTAGCTTCATCCCACCTTTTGAAAGAATATCTAGCTGTAAATGCAAAAACTTAAAGCAGTGGAGAACCCAGCCTGCTTTTAAGTGTATTTTTCAGAAGGTTAATTACCTTTACTGCTAATATGTACATGTTGCTTCTGCTGTGGTTTCAGTTTCCAAATACTTGGGCCTTGTTAAGGCTTTGTCTGCTAGTAATACAGTCCCCAGCCTCCTCTACCCCAATCTGTAATAAATTAGTTTGCAAGGCTTTTGTCTGTAGCGATTCTAAAAATAATTTCTTATTGGAATCCAATTGAATCCGAGGGAAGCGAGGTGATAATCAAATGATGTCACCCTCACGTCTTGCGCTGCCTCTCGCTGCCTGCCAAAACTAGCAACTGTTGCTATGTACCCAGGGGAAGGTGATACTCCCAGCCTTTTCTTGGTGCTGGAAAGCACTCCTTTCCAGTGCTTGTCAGGCCCCTGAGAGCTGCTGACATCTGTCCCAGGCTTTTCATTTTACCCTTACTTGTTGGGATAGCCATGGAGGAATATGGATCGTGTCCTGGAGGATGCTTTGAATTTTTCCTGTTCCTGAAGAAGACAATTTCTTAAAATGACTGCCAGTCTGCAGGACTGATGTGATTTAGCTCACGGAGTGCCTGTATTGCAGTGCTTGGGCTCTGGGGTGGGGAGCTCGCTGCAGCGTGTGTGGTGATGTCCAAAAATCCGTGCATCAGGGCAACGGCATGACACCGTGACGTTTCCCAGCCCGTTTATTTCCTTTTCTCAGTAGCAGCCCTGCAAACGTGGCTGATGGTGGGACTCTCCCCCCAGCTTTTCTCTGGGTACTTCCAAAAGATCAAAAAACCACACCAAAACAGCAGGGCTCGTTGTCATATGACACATCCTCATTTGACATGTGGGGCTCCAAAAGGTCTTCAATGGTGAACCCAATCCTGTTGTCAGTGGTAGGGAGGTGTTGCAGCAGGTTGCTTTTCTCTCCAGTAAGAGTCAGCATGACCTGGGGGATTCAGTACCTGGCAGATGACGTTCAGCACGTTGCAGGGACCTGTCATCAACAAGGCTGGAGTTGCAGATTGTTTTTTTTTTCCCCATGGTCTCCTAGCAAAACATGCTGTTGGGGTCTCCCAGATCTGCTGTTGGTGAGGCTTCTTATTGGCAGGGTGTGCTCATGAAAGGGTAGATGCCCCTCCTGACGAGCATGTGACGACTATTAATACTCGCAGGAGTCAGGCTCTGACACTATTACCTCCTTCCCGCTGGCACTGCTCCCCTGCAAGGCAGAACCCTGGGTTTCCAGAGACCTCTCCGACACCCCCTGCGACACACTGACCTCCCTCGGCCCATGCCTGGGACAGAGCAGACAGGGCTGGCCATACTCCCCCTGCCTTGGCTGGGGTGTTTGCCTGCCTGGAGCCACGCAACCCTGTGTCCTCCCCTGGCTCTGCCGGCTGGCCCCTTGCCCGGAGGGAGGGGAGCTCCAGGTGCCCCCGCCTGTGTCCCTCCATGACTTCCACCCACCCGGGACTCGGGGTGGAAACCTGGGAGCGAAACAAGTCGAACGTTCGTAAGGCCCCGGCTAGCTCCAGCGCGGCTTGGCAGCCGCTCCCTGCCCTGTCTGCATTTAAAAGGGATTGCTTACAGGTTTTGCCTTCGTTTTGCTAGTTATTTAAACTTGCAAGCTCTGTCTTTGTGTTTGTATTGGGTTTGCGTGGCAAGGTTTTTGGGGGGGGGGGGGGGCTACAGGGGGGGCTTCTGTGAGAAGCTACCACAGTGGGTTTGGGCAGCGTAAGGGTGCTGGATCACAGGCAGCCTGAGGTACGATCCTGGTTTTGTACAGGACTTCATTTTTTATGTTAAAGATGCATGGTGGCAAACAGCATTGTACCCAGGTCCAGCAACATCCCAATTCTGAGGAGGGAGAGGGGGACGGAGAAGGGGCACGGCAGAAGAAAGCACTCTGTGTTCGCTGGCTGGTGTACCAGAGCGATGGGGTAGGGTTGAAGCACCGAGGTGTTTTACGGCATTATAATTCCCAGGGAGTCTCTTCCAAGCATGTACACCATCCCAATATGTAGCAGCAATCCATAGCTAATTGACATGTAAGTGCCCATAAATGATGGAGCAAAGTTATTTAAAGTTATTAGTTACTTTGCCATTCACCAAGTGAAAAAAACAAAGTTATCTAAGTGGAAAAAAGGAGAGGAGGAAAAAACCGGCAGAGTACCAAACTGTGACTTGTTCAAAGAAGCTTGTGAAAGTATCTTGAGGTCGTCTTTCCTTGAAAGCCTTTGAAATTCAAAGACTATGGACTCTCGCCTCTTGGCGCACGGACCAATTCCTTCTCCTCCTCCTGGCAGATTCTGCCTCTAACAGTTGCCCTTTTTTTTGTCCTTTAAATACCCCTGAATTACAGAGCTTGCTCATTCTGCTTTTCTTCATTCAGGTCTAAAGCCTTAAGGACTGTGTTGAAGTAGCAAAGAGGACAGCATGTTCTGGATGTTAGAGCCAAGGGAGAGGGGGTGGGCAGAGGGAAGAGATGACCCTGTCTCCAGGCTTCCGTCCTAATCCTGCAAATTTTTTCTCTCATAAAGAGTTCTGCGGAGGTCAGCCAGACTTCTTGCACGAACGGCAATTACTTGGTATTCAGCATCATGCTTGGATTATGCTTAAAGTAATAATAATAACACGGCCAGATAAGGCATGGATGGGGTGCTTTAAGCCAACTGAACAGAGAGGCTGCTGAAGACATGCGTGGGATTAATTAAATAGAAATTTTGCTTGTTTGGCAAGCAGGGCTGAGTTAGGCCAGACTCTGGAGCTCAGAGAAAGTGGCTTCCTAAAAAGAACATATAAATGCAGTGCCAGTGGTGTCCAATGTGCAGTCCCTGGCATTGGCCCCAAGGAGGAAGGTTAGTCCAAGTGCACATGATCTTTCCAGGAATTATCTGCCCAGGTGGCCCAGTTCCCTGCGTGCCGGTATCTTGTGCACTCCCATGTTTGGCACTGCCATCAAATCAGGAGGCAGCGTTTCGAACCACCCCGCACTGCCGTTGCATTTGTGATTACGTTGTTGGCTCTTGCAGTGGGAACCATTCATTGGGGCCTGGAGCTGCAGAGCCGCTCGCCTGGTACAGCCTTGAGCCAGGGCTGTTCCTCACAAGCTTGGCACTGGAGCAGCAGGAGGGAGGTGAAAATAACCAAAATTTCACCTTGTTGTGCCATAATGCCTTATAAATACATTTAGGGTCTCCTAATATAGGAAGTCTGTCAGATAGCTGCAGTTGGCTTCCTGGAAAATCAGCTTCAGTCCTTACTGCTGTGCTGGACAGATATTTTCTGGCATATGCCTATATTAAGCTAGTTCACTGAAATGCAACTTATTAAAATGCAACTTAGGAGCGACACGGAGTCCAAAGTGCCCAACACTTCCGCAGCATTGGAAAAAAGATGGTCCTCTAGGCATAGAGCTTTAAGGTTTCTTGCTGTCCTGACTTTAATTGCTTTTGACACACTCATTTAAGGGCAAAACTCTTCAGTGTGAGTTAAACAAGAGGAACCCAAGTGCTGCCTGCTCCTGCCCATGCAGGCAGAGTGCCACGGAGGCAACAGCTGACGAAGATGGCAGCTGCTGCAGATGCAGGAAAAGACAAGTACCCATTTGCTCTCTCCTGCTGTCTTCCCCCTCCGTTGACAGGACTGCTGTTTGTCCTGCCGAATCCTCATGTGGCTATCGCTACCCATCTCCCCGAAGGCCCAGAGTATGGTGAAAGGCTGGGCTGCCTCCCAGCCTCTTCCTCCTTATTTATGTGTCACAGGAGGAAAAAACCTAGGCGGAGATAGGTTGTCCAGGGTCATCCTGTTGTAGTTATGATGATGGCAACAATTCATAGCTGAAGCATTTGATTTGTTAACCTTATAAAAAGATGCCATTAAATACTGTATTTAGCTCCTCAGGGGAAGTAGCCTAGTTTCTTTTTCATTCTCCTTTTCTCATCCCTGTTTTAACAGTAGTGACTCAGATGTCACTCTGCTTCGGAAGGGCCGCTGGGGTTATAGCTGTGATTGGATGGCACCAAGAACCCATTTCTGCTGAAAATAATTAATATGGTGCGTTTTCACCTCAAAAAGAGCCTGATGCAAAACTACTAGAAGGTTTTCATTAACTTTTGCAAGCTTTGAAACTTGCCTGTGAAGGAAATTGGAAATTTCTGTGTGTCTCCTCTTGTTTATCCTTGTTAACAAGGCAAAGTCTGGCAAAGACCGGTACATATCTAACCCTACGCATTGACGGCATTCCTGTTCAAGTCCACAAACCAGCTCATGGGGTATGCATTTAGATACATGCAAAAGTCTTTGCAGGTGAGAGTCTCACTTTGCAACGGGGCATGTGGTCAGATCCTACAGGCAGAATGAGTTTCTACCAGCTCTGAAAAAAGTTTGGCTAGAGACAACTGTGGACTCTTCCGTCGCCTTAATTTTGTCATTTCCCACTTTGATAATCTTAACCAAAATGTAGGCTTGTTCATTTCTGTTTTTCTACATATCCCCTCTCCTCTAAACTTTAAAAGCATAAAGCTAGTTTGTGTTAGCCCATTTTATATTTTGCGTATTAGCTCATATTACAAAAGTATTAGCAGACCTGTCATAATGTGTGCGCATACATGTCGCTCAGGGTGCTTGGTAGTAGATCCCTTCCCTTTCCCAGAAGGAGGGAAAATATCCCCATAAGCATTTGCCAATGCTTGCTCTTTCTGCCCTCATCTGTTCAGCTGCAACTTGAAGGTGCTTGTTTCTTGTGTACCTTTGTTATGAAAATGATACCTGGCATACTTAGGAGGCCTTGCATTCTTGAGCTATGAATACTGTGAACAGTGTCATAAAAAAAGGATGATGTACAAAGGCACCATCATTCTTAGCATCATCCTTTAAAATTTGCCCTGGGTCTTGAACATGTAGGTGTTGAATAAGGACTTACTGAAAGCAGTGTAGTTCCACTAACATAACTCAGCGTTTTCCCCCTAAAAGCAGGATGTGACATGTGTCCACCCAACCCACCTGAGGTCTGGGACCAGTTTCTCTGAGAAGCAGGAATTCATCTGCCTGTCCAGCGGTGTAGGAGAGCACCTATCTGGAGGGATTGTGGGACCATCTCAGAGTACATACAGCTACTGCAACCCCAAGATGCATAGATTTTCATTCAGCAATCAGTACTTACAATTTTCCAGAGCAGGGGATGGTGTCTGTGAAGTGACACCATCTCAGGGAACTGAGAGGTTGCCTCGGTGCTTGTCCTGACGGGCAAGTAAGGCAAGACTGGTTTGTGCTAGCAAATGAAACCAAAGCAAGCCTCTTGATTTTATGTTCTGTAGCATCTTTATTGAATTAATGCTACTTTGTCTGCCTGTTGGGGCTGTAAGCTTCCAGATGCAAGTGTCTTCTACTTGTGCAGTCCTTCCCACAATGGGAGCTCAACCAGACTGCAACCTACAGAGTGGGTAATTCTTGTCCTGGTACCTGGTGATGACCTTGGCTGTTGGCACAGTCAAGGTCCTGAAACCCATCGCCCTGTGGCTCTGCATCTGCCTCTGAAAAATGTCTCAGTCTATGTACTGAGCGATACAAGGGCCCCACCATGGCCCAAGTGTTGGCTTCAGGAGGGATTACTCATGTGTGCAGGTTCAAACCGGGAACATGAAAGGGCTCTTCTACTCATCGTTCTGCTATTTGGGCTCCGGTGTTGGGGTGGGGTACTAACAAAGCACTGGGAAGTGCCAAAGCATTTTGACACAGCCTAGCTTTAGGATCAACATTTAGCACTTGCGATTGTGATTGTATCAATGACAGTGATCTTAGTGTCTCAGATTAGGTAAATAGCCTAAAAAAAAAAAAAGATTACTTTCATACCTGTGCATTTACCTGGGTTGTGAGGTTTCTGGGATGATGATGCTGCCAGTCACACATGAAACAGGAATGTCCTGCTTGCTGTAGCAAAGGGCTGATTCATTGGCAGTGTAATAGGTGTCATCTTCCCTTTTGACAGCTCCTCAGGTATATTTTACCCCTGCAGCGAACAGAAAATAAATTAAAAATCCAGTAAAACCAGTAACATGCAAGTCATCCGAGTGAGGTGAGGTTCGACAAAAACTAAAACAGTTCGTAAGTGGGGTTAGGTGAGGCTGGGATGAATCCAGAGGGGTAGAGGGAGAGTTGGGTCTGAGTGAGGGCGAGTGCTCTGAAGCTGCTATGCCCTGGGAGGTGCCGGGAGCAACGTCCCAAAGCAGCCCAATCCCAAAGGCTCCTTGTGCGAAAGGTGAGATCCACCTCCATCAGCGGAGAGGGTTAGGCACTTCCAGAGGAACACGGGAAGATGGGCTGGTGGGCTTATTTGCCGGAGACGCCTGTTTCTCCTTGTGACGGCCAAGGGGGGACAGTGTCGCTAGCTTGGACGTCAAGGTCTGACCTGAAGCTGCCCAGGCTGGGTAAGGAGAGTTAAATTTTAAAGCTGTAAAAAAGCTTTTCTCCATAGGGGAAAAAAAAATTAAAAATCTAATGCCGTCAACTCGGAGATTACAGCCAGGGCATCACAGCATGGAGACTAAAGCCACGTGCCTTGGCGGTGAGTTTGTGGGCAGGGCTGGTTTTGGGGCTGGGTGTCCCGATGCAATGCGCCCGTGGAAGTCAGATTAAAGAATGGGCTGAGGGAAGACTCATGAAGTAAACCCACCTCACCACTGTTCGTGTAAAAACAGTGAGGAGATGGATGTTTTTGTCCACCCATGTCATCTGGCACGGCATCAGCTTGGTTTGTGTATACAGAAGCAAGTCTGTACGATTTTTCAAATGTGTTCCTAAATGCAGTGTTTAAAATATGTTCCCCAATGCACAGGAAAATGTCGGAAACCGTAAGAATCGGCGAGGCCGGGGAGGACCCCTGTGTTATTCTCAGGATGAAAGCAGAATGCACATCAGAATACATCAAAAGGAAAACTGATCACTTTCTACTTTCAAAAGGCATTAATATTTTACAGCTGCCATTATGTTTTGAAGAGTGTGCAGGTATTTATTGGTAGTGCCATAGCTACACAGTCCCAAGTCCTGAAGGAGGAGATACCTGTTTTTCAAGTTGTTCTGTTCACTCCTCCCTCGTCTCCTAATTCACACCCCGTCCACACTGGCCCTGCAGTACCTTGGTGAATACCTGGAGTCCTGGTTGTCTGTTCCTACAGCGGCTGCCCTTCCCATGAGGCTCACAAGGGGTTTTTGCCACTAAAAGCCAGTGGGTCAGACCCGCTGACAGTCGTGCTTAGGTGCATTCCCAGCTTCCTCCGGTGCTTGGGTCTGTGGAGCAGGACTGTTCCCTTTGCTACGTCAGCTGCTGACTGAAGCACATCATATTTTAGAATGCACTTTAAAAAAAAAATAAAAAAAAATCAGTATCTTCTGTTTCAATACTAAACTAATTATGTGCTTAAAATAGCACAGGAGAGGGGTCCTGTTTCAGATTAGTCTACATAGCAGAAGTGCCGGGGGCTGTTTTGGAGGTTGCTTGAAGGCTTTCTCGCGAGAAGGTCTCAGGTGCCTGTGCTGGCTTTTGAAGGGCTTGCTCGGGCCTGATCAAACTCGGTCAGGCGACAGCGTATCAGATCTATTCCTCTCATCAGTCACATGTCAGCCGTAACTGTCACCAGATTTGCAATTTAATGTGCACAGCTCAACACTTCCAATTAATCTAGCCGGGGTATTTAACCATCTATCATTTCAGAGCTAGCGCTTCACAGAGCCGCGTGCAAGGCAGCCTTGCACTTCAGTAAGGCTTTCTTCAAGCACACGGATTTTACTCTTTCCCTGCCACTGTGCGGTGGAAGTTACTGCTGGTTTAGTTGCATTTCATAGGCTTAGGAAGTGTTTAAAAAAAAAAAATTCAACACGTGACCACAAAAAAATTTAAAAAAATGAAGATTTATAATAGGTGATTCAGCAATGAGAGGCTTTTGTGATCTTCCATGGGAAGCTACTATTTTTAGTGAATTATTATAAGCAGTAGCATCACTCGCATTTATTTATAAAGGCATGAAAGAACGCCCATACGTGTTTCTAAATAGTTGATGTATAGTAACGGCCATATGCTGAGAATGAGCAAAAATAGAATTGAGCGCTCTGGTTTCCACAACACTGCGTGAGGGTTGTGCTGGGATCTTTGCATCTAAGAGACGAAAAACAGAGGGAAATTTTTTTTTTTTTTCTTCTAGTTCTTCTTTCTAGCAAAACAAACCCAAAGCCTTCAGGGTGAAAGTCTGCCTCGCAGTAAAATTGCATTGTTTTCATTGAGGTCTAACTGGGTGACCACTGAGGTTTGTGAAGACTCTTCCAGTAGCTTCAGCAGCTGGCGGATTGGGGCTGTGCTGAAAGTGGTAGCTATTTTTATGAGAGTTACTGTATGTATAATATTTGGGTTGATTACTTGTGTGTGTCTGCACTTCTCTTGGGGCTCCATGGCACAGAGGAGGAGAAATGCAGCAGTGCTGTGCTGAAGGGGCTCCACAAATTCAGCATGGTGTAATTTCCAAAGTTCCTACAGTGAAAATGCTTTAAATGCTGGGGATTGCCATTAAGAAACAATATTTTTTTATGGTGACACCCCTCCTGAACAGAAATTAGAACTGCTTTGATCTGCGTCTGCAAAGCCATGCTGTCCATTGCAACTTTTTTGTATGCAACTCCTTGGGTTTAAGCTCAGTAAGGGGAAACACCTTCCATTCTCTCGCTGACTCTGTTCATGTTCCAGTAAAGTCTGCGCTGACGTGCCTTGGGGTTTTCATGAGTTTAGCACCTTGCAAGACCAATGCTTTAAAGTAAATTCCTACTCTTAATTAAGTTAAATCCTTTGACTGAAATTAATTGTGTTCTTGAATTTTGGGCAGCCGTGATACGAAGCATGTGGAAGGGAGTGAAAAAGGCAGCTCTTGACAAGGTGCCTTTAGCAACCTCCCCATGATGGTGCCTGCCTCCTGGTTCCCAAATCCCATTTTAACATGGAAAAGTGTCAGCATCGCATGCAGAGGCTAACGCTTTATTTTTTAGGGGGCTTCCTATAGCAAAGGGTGCTGGGGTACGTGGCTCCTGATGGCCAGAGGAGTAGCTGAAGAGCCCAACCTTGTTCTTGTGCCGCAGCTGCATTAGTTAAAGTATCACCATTTTCCTCGCTCTCTGCTTCCCGTCTCCCAACACCCAGTGGAAAAAAATAAATGACAACCAGCATGCTCTACTCACAGCAAAACAAATGTTATTTATTAAAGTCCTCCTGTGGTCAGAGGACATCTGACTGTAAAATAACTGGAGATTTTTCTGCTAACTGGAAGCGTGATGCTCTGAGACAATTTCCAGGCAGTGTATATTTTCAGCTAAGTTTTATTTACGTCAGCGTAGCGATTTGCAATATCACTGTTTGCAAAGAGTGAGGCAGCAGTTGTTTTCGACAGAATAAAATTTTTATTTATTTATTTTTTTACGAAAAACTTTTGATTAAGTCATGATTCTGTTCCCGTAGGTCCATGCATTGAAATGTTTTGCTTTTCAAAAGGGAGGGCATAAACCTCCTCGGCGGGCACGTCGCTCGCCGCCTGCCCTTGTGGCAAGGAGCAGCTGGGGCGGCGGGGAGTGAGGCGCGCGTCGTTAGGGAGGGTTTGTTTTCCCTGTGCTAATCACCTTCTCCTGTCGTAATTTGGCACGGCGCGGCGCCCAGCACACGGGATGGAGGCAGATTGGCGTACTGCTGTCCGATCTGAGCCAGCACATTTCGGAGGATAAATCTTTGCCAGACTTAACGTTCTCCCAAGGAGTTTTAATATCCCTCAAGGCTTTCTGCTCTTCCTAGGGGTGGGGGACAACGGGCAGAGACGCAGGCAGAGAGCTAATTACAGCAGGGGCCTCTTCTAGCCATTCCCCTCCCGCCAAGGGTCAGAAATACTCCTTTGAAGAGAGGATGAGGAGGGCGATCCACAAAGCCACCCTTCAGATGTTGAGCTGACGGTTTCCCCCTAAATCTGTGGGGTTTGGGTTTTTTCCCCTTTTCCTGCAGGAGGGCATGCTTGGGTAGGGCTGAGCCTGTGTCATCCCACCGATCCTCTCCAGGGCTGTGAGGACGGTGGCCTTTGGTAGCCGGGTGCGAAGGGGTGTACCCTGCGGGACCCTGGTGCGCTCTCACCTCCTGCTTCTGCTGAACATCTGGTGGGATTTGCAGGAGCTGCCTTAGGAGCTTGCAGATGACACCAAACATTGAGCATTGAAAACATTAGGGTGTCAGGAAAGATTTCTTTTTGTGTGTATAATTTGCTTAATGCTTTTTTTCTCCCCACAACTTCCATAATTTAGGGAAAATAGAACAATCTGCAATACATAATATTCAGTTTTATATGGGAAAAGATGTACATTGGTACAACATGGCTGGATAGATATTGTGGGAGGAGGACTTTCCTTATGTTTTATTTGTTACTTTTTCTGCATCTCCAGACCACCTTCACTACTTTATTAAATTAGATATATTTTTCTGTTTTGCAAAAACTCATGGGAAAGAGGAAGAAATTCTGAGACTTCTTTGGGTTGGGGATTTCAGAGTTCCTTGGGAAGAGCAGCACTGCAGCCTTACAGAGCTATGCAGAAAACGACTGTATGGAACCAACAGATTGGTACTTCCTAAAGATGTCCTTGCCTAGACTCACAAATCCCTTTCACCAGAAATTCCTACATACGTCCACACAATTGGCAACTCTAATTATTCATAATTTTGGAATCACTGTATCTGGTTTTTTGTTTTCTTGCAATTGAATCTCATTGGGGACTTGAAAGCAAACAAAATGTAAAACAAGTAGTTGAAGCAAATTTGGAATTACTTCATGAGAAGGCACGGGCACTGGTCTGGATGGGTGGGCAAAAGGTGTTGCATTATTCACAACCTCCTGTTGCAGTAACAACTGAATGCAAAGAAAGTAGTTTGTTTCATTTTGCTTTTCTTAAACAAATAATTTTTGGTGGAGGCCCTCTATAGGGGTGTTTATCCCAAAGGAGATTCATGCTACAACATTTTGAGCAAGGTGACATAGGCTGGAAACTGATGTTCAAGTAAGCAAGCAGAGCCATGGAGAAGTGGGGTCCCTCTGGTCAGCTGGAGGCTGATAAGCTGGAATTATTTTCATGGCTTCTTTTCAGTGGTATTAGATCTGATGCCTTTCTCTACTGCGTAGCTGCCAGACAACTTCATACAGTGAAGTTAGAACATTAAATATGTTAATACAGTATAAAATAAAGTGTAATTCTCCCAAGTGAGCATTAGCAGCATTTATGGGCCTGCAGATAGCATTTGTTTTTCTCCCATCATGTCCTAGTATCCCACTTGTTAAAATAAACAACTGCTTTTGATTTGTAGCCGTAACTTTACAGTTCAGGAGCCTGTATCTGAAATAACGAATTAGCCACTCATTACAAAACACTGAAATAAAAACAGACCAGTGTGTAACTTGGACTCGGCAGCCACCAGCTGCGCCTCATCTTGCTAATCTTCAGGCATTTTTTTTTTTTTTAAAAAAAGCAGGGGCTTTTAAGAGTTAAGTTACACAACTCTCTTTTTATTTTTAAAGTGAGTGGATTCCTTGTTGCGTTGTTGAGGATGATAAATTGATACCACATGTTGCTTCCAGACAAAAAAGACTCTGTACTGCAGTAGAAGCACTTGCAGCTGGTGTCTGAGTTAATGGACGGGCTCCACAAGGTAAACATGGCTTGGAAGAGGCCGAAACACGCACAGGGAGGGGGAATTTTCTCCGTTTTAAAGGTTCAAGCATTTGCTGCTGTTGCCTGACCAGGGCTGAGTGTTGAAATAACACGCGGTCCCAGCCTCCCCAGGAGGCTCATTCAGTTGCTCCTATCAGATGAGGTATATGGCACTTTGGAAATGTCTGAGTGTCCTCTCTGGGAGCTTACTCATGTGTAGTCTTCTCAAAATATCAAGAGAGACACATATAATTAGGACATGGCAGCCGATTTAATTTTTTTTTTTGTGAGCAAAATGTGGCTGGTTCCCTCGAGGACTATTAACTGAACAAAACGCGGTGCAGCAGATCGACATTTATAGCAGCTGAGAGAGTGGCCCTGAGTTTGGGAAAGTGCTGTTACCCCCTTGTGTTGCTGCCCTGGCTCCTAGTGGGCACCCAGCGGCACCCCTTCTCCTGATGCCATCAGCCTAAGCCAAGGTAGGGTAGCAGCGCCGCTTGCCTGTGGCACTGTACCACCCTCTGCTCACACCACATCCAACCTGCCTCGCGTGTTCCTCTGTCCAGGTCTTCCTCATCTCCAGGGCCGGTCATTCTTCCCCGCAGGACTACTTCCCTGGGGTACCAGGACCCAGCTGGGCTGGGCTCAATGCCGTACGGGATGCTCTTGATCTTATCTGCAGGAACCTCAAGTCTTCTGGCTCTTAGCAGAGAGCACAGCATTCTTCAAGTCCGGTATAAATAGTAACACTAATAAAGGGAGGAGCTCATCGTATTTCTTTTCTGCTCTGTTCTTGTACAGTCCATATGTTCTACCCATCGGTAGTATCTGAGCTCTTTCCAAGGTGTCTGCAGCCTGGCTAGCATCTGTCCCATCTACATATGGTCTCCAGGACAGATTGATGGAAGTTCCTTTATAGATCTTTTAAAGTTTCTCATTGCATTTTGGCATGGAAAAATGTGTTATGTTTCCATCATCATGGCCTAATCTGTCTCCCACATAAGTCAAAGACAAATCCCCATTAATTTGATCAGCAGTGGGTTCAAATGATAAACTGTATTTTCTTTGCTTCCCCACCTCCTTTGTGGTTTGTCGCCTGGTCATATATTACTAATGCACGTGGTTGTGAGCAGAGAATGTCCCGTGATATTTTCCTATATTTTAAGCAGATGGGAACATTCTTTGACAGGTCAGAAACCAGGTAGAAAATACAGTTATTTCCGTCCAGATTGCAGCCTGGTGGCACAGCACAGCAGCATTTACTGATGTGAGTTGTCAATCCTGGTGACTTCTGTAGTAAAATTGCATGTGAAAGGATAATAGGATCCAGCCCTAATTTGATTTGGCAGAGCATCCAACACAAGGAGAAACCAAGAAACTCAGATAATGTTGCTGAAGAGGTTAGCGGGGGAGGTTACGTGAAAGTAGTGGGTTTTAAGGCAATGTTTGAACAGAGGGTGGAGATGGGGTACACAAAAATAAATTGGCCCATAATTATGCTTAAGAAAACAATCTTCCTACAGAAGAAAAGTAAAGAAAAACAGAAGCCGGAGTATAAGTGGCATATTGCTTAATGTAAAGGAAAACAAACTGCTTGGATTTTTTATAACCACCAATTTTCAACGCAGAAGTATTATTACATTCTTTTATTACTTGTGTAATACCAACACTGAGCAAAAAGATATAAGAAGAAGAAAATTACACATGTGCACACACATGCAGGAGCCCTCATCCTGAAAGGTGGTGCTTCAGTCTCACAATTTTACCATTTAGGATTTTTCATGGTTTTAAGCCAAATGGTTTCATACTATGGCTACCACCAACAGAAATAAGCCGTTTTATGAGAATACTATAGGTGGAAAACTGTTAGGTGCTGGCACTTTGACTGAGTGTTTTTGTATCTGAAGCTGTGAGTCACGCTGCGTATGCTACCTTGGGTGTTTCTTTTCTGTGTTTTCTAAGATTTTTTTCATTAGCAAGAGTCACAGTGCTGTGTATTCTTATACCCACCATTTTTAGGTGGGGAACAGCATGGTTTGTATGGCTTTTGTAGCCTGGCTTGGTGTGGTGGTCTAGCTCTGGTTGTCCTCGCCCTGCCGCTGGCTCTTTGCGAGGCGAGATCCTCGCGCAGATGTTCTCACAAGTGGTTGTCCACGAAAGTCCCAGGGGGTGAATGTGAGAGCTACCTGCACTGATGCAGTACAAGCTGGAATATCAACAAAGGTTATTTTTAAAAAAAACAGCAGTTCTCCAGCCAGTTGGGTGAAACCTGAGAAAGTAAGCAGTGGCGCCTAGTTATTAGAAGTTAGAAACAGACTATTGCCAGACTCAAAATATAGTTAAAATGTCATCAGTTAACTAATAAAAAGCTCTTTCCTTCCTTAGACTGAAGAACTATTATGCTGCAACTCAATCCACCATATTTTGATGGCATGATAGTTCCTTAGAAATGGACAAGTTTATAGCTGAGGCACTGACCCAAACTTCTCTTGAGTAGGTCTGCGAAGTCTGGTCTGCTGTTTTGTGCAAATTGTTTAAAACATAACAGTTGCTATTTTGAACCGTGGTCCATATGATTTCTCTTTTCATTAAGTGATAATCACAACCGCGTCTGCTGTCTGCGTGCGAGAACTTCAGGCATGTTTTCCATTTCACAATCTGACAAAACCCACAACACTTAACAGGGGAAAAAAAAGGCATTATATACTGAAAAAAAAACTTCAAAAAAAGCTGGGCTGTATTTCTTCATACATCAAATGTGTCTCCAGTTCACTTATGTCAAACAACCATTTATCCTAAGGATGCAAATGTCGAGATTCTTGTGAATGATTTGTTGATTGATTCATTCTTTGCCCATTTAAATCTGGAATTTCTTCACTGCTTTGTAAATGAAGGACACTTACCTTGGATGGTTTGATTATGCTATAGTCCTTTTGACTTTGTGTTTTTAAAGCATGCTGGTAGAACAAATGGGATTTTATCCTCTTTATAGATATACCTGGTAATTGCCAAAATTTAAGAAAAAAGAACTCATGCAACTTTTTAAACTTAATCATCTTTAACCTGGAGGAATAGCACAACTGTTTTGTCAAAGGAATATGGGATAGCTCCAGAAATCTTTTGACTTGCACATGGAGGAAAAAAACCAAAACCTGGAAGCATTCTCACTAACAAATACCACTTGCTTGTCCTCAGAGTGGACTGGGATTTTCATCTTGGTTATTTCGGTTTAAATCTGGAGTCATTTCACTAGGGGTACCGTGGGCTGGTTTTCTTGGCCTCTTTCTCACTCTGAGATGATTATCATCGGTTTGAGCCAACGTGGTTTTTGGACAGTAGACATTGCTGACTAGTGCAAGCAGGTAATATGCAAAAGCAGGCAGTGCATGGGCTCCCCTGAAAGTACTGTATTTTGTATCGTCCTGTATGGCACGGGGTATCTGACTGTGTACAGCAGCTTTACACAACTCTCTGTCTAGCAGCTTACAGGGACGGGGATATCGTCATGCACTGTGTCACATCATGTTTTGAAGACTGTGAGGATACTATAGCAAGGGGACAGCTGGCCAGCTATTGCAGTACGGGTGTAATTCTGGTGCCTCTAATCAAGAGAGAAAGTACAGCTTAGTCATGCACAGAGTGCCTGTGGGAGAGGAGCAACAGCACTTGCAGTTTTCTCAAGAGTTATTATAACCAGTACACAATACACATGCACATGAAGAATTAAAAAGACATTTGCAGAGGCTGCAATGAGTGTGACTACCCCTCCAGTCAGATTTTTGCAGTGCCTTTGCAGATTTTATTTCAAGGAACTGATGGCAAGATTGCTGGTAGTATAGAGGTTTGTCCTGAGTCAGAAGTAAGGGAGAAACATCTAGCTCTTTGCTAGCAGGAGTAGGGCTGTGTCACACTCCTTTCCTTAGAATGCAGCTTTTGGGGGTGTAGGGATGGGCAGCAGGAATGCACCGCTAGTGCAAGCACGGGGCTTGTTTTACAGCAGCATGCTGGCATGCTGCAGTCACACTCCAGCCCTCCCATATCCACCATCCGAGGAAGCCGTGGTGATGTCCAGGAGGGCCCAATGCTTTTATTCATGTTGTTCTTTTCATGTGATGTTGGTTTAATGATTAAGATTTGGATAGTAAAAGAAGTGGTGTGCTGGTCTTGACGTTTTCTTTTGTTCTTTTCCTGCAGAATTCAATCCGGCACAACTTGTCACTCCACAGTCGATTCGTCAGGGTGCAGAATGAAGGCACCGGGAAAAGCTCTTGGTGGATGATCAATCCAGATGGTGGAAAAGGTGGCAAGGCGCCCCGGAGACGTGCTGTGTCGATGGACAACAGCAACAAGTACACGAAGAGCAGAGGGCGGGCGGCTAAGAAAAAGGCAGCCCTGCAGACTGCCCAGGAGACAAGCGAGGACAGCCCTTCTCAGCTCTCCAAGTGGCCAGGGAGTCCCACCTCCCGCAGCAGCGACGAGCTGGATGCATGGACGGATTTTCGCTCCCGTACAAATTCAAATGCCAGTACGATCAGTGGCCGCTTGTCACCGATCTTGGCGAGCACCGAACTAGATGATGTTCAAGATGATGATGCTCCGCTTTCTCCCATGCTGTACAGTAGTCCATCGAGCTTGTCCCCATCGGTAAACAAACCATGTACTGTGGAGTTGCCTAGGTTGACTGATATGGCTGGGACAATGAATTTGAACGATGGACTGACAGATAACCTCATGGATGATCTCTTGGACAATATAACACTCCCTCCCTCCCAGCAGTCACCCACAGGAGGGATAATGCAGAGAAGCTCCAGTTTTCCTTATGGTTCCAAAGGTTCAGGGCTGGGTTCCCCGTCAAGTAGTTTCAACAACGCCGTGTTTGGGCCATCGTCCCTGAATTCCCTCCGCCAGTCACCCATGCAGACCATTCAGGAGAACAAGCAGGCCACCTTCTCTTCCATTTCTCATTACAACAACCAGACACTGCAGGATCTCCTCGCCTCTGATGCACTTAGTCACAGTGATGTCATGATGACACAGTCTGACCCACTCATGTCACAAGCCAGCACAGCTGTGTCTGCCCAGAATTCCCGCAGGAATATAATGCTCCGCAACGACCCCATGATGTCGTTTGCCGCGCAGTCCAGCCAGGGCGGTCTGGTCAATCAGAGCCTGCCCCATCACCAGCACCAGTCCCACAACTCCTCTCTTAGTGGCAGCCGTGCCTTGTCCAATTCCATCAGTAACATAGGCTTGAGTGACTCAAACAGCTTGGGATCCACCAAACATCAGCAGTCACCTGTCAATCAGTCTATGCAAACACTTTCTGACCCGCTCTCAGGCTCCTCTTTGTACTCCTCTAGCGTGAACCTCCCAGTCATGGGACACGAGAAATTCCCAAGTGACTTGGACTTGGATATTTTCAATGGGAGCCTGGAGTGTGACATGGAGTCCATTATCCGCAGTGAACTCATGGATGCAGATGGGCTGGATTTTAACTTTGATTCCCTCATCTCAGCTCAGAACGTTGTCAGTCTGAATGTGGGGAACTTCACTGGTGCTAAACAGGCTTCATCACAGAGTTGGGTACCAGGCTGAAGGATCTTTGAGAACAGGGAAAATGGGCAAACAGGTCAGTGCCCCATAGATGTGGTAAAATAATTGGTTCCTTAGTTTTATTGGAGTTTGCACCAAACCCATAATAGTTAGCGCACACTAATAATATTAATTTGGCTTGCGATGGCTTGCCATGTGTTGGTATGCAGCAGGCACAACCAAGAAACATTTGGAGGTGTGGAGGGAAACGAGGCTAAGCTATAAAAGCTGTTCAGCTGCAACACTGTCAGCACGCATCTGATGCTTTGTGTCCTTCTTAATTTAGGCATGAGAAACGTTAATGACAAATCAGGCAAACCAAGGTGGAATATTTGTGGGTTTTAGGAATCACAGAGCTCCAACTCGTCGTCTTTGAAGTCGCAACAGATGGATTCTTCTCTGCAGCCGATGCCACATCTAGCCAAGCTGTGTTACATAGGGATGGGGCAAGGGGCTTTGCAGTCAGTGGAGCGATGTTACTGCAGGGGAGGAGGAAGAGTGTCTTTGCAAGATCAGTGCATGCGCTGAGGATCGGGTGTGTAGGACAGATCTGGACTGAATTAGAGTTGCACTGCTGCTGTGGTGCAGCAATGCTAGAGAAGTTGTTTGGGGTTTTTTTTGATTGTATTTCTTGGCAAAGAAAATGCAGCAAATGGAGGAATTATATATTTAAATAGCAAAGGTGGGATCCTGGTCCCAGGAACATCCAGTATTTAATGTTTTAAATATGTAAAAATTGTTGGTCTCCTCCAGGACTGGGGTGCCTATCATTTTCTTTTGGACTCCACCAAGAGAATATCTGTAGGTTTGGGTTCTGACATAGACGCTTTTCAAATTTTAGCCTCTTCAGATTAATTTTTTCCAGATCGATGTGGTTTTTTTCCATTGCTTCTTTTCCACAGCTGGGGGCATTTGAACTTGTAAACATTTTTTCTGTCATCCTTTTGTGATTCTGCAGTCTTCTGCCCATACCTCTGCCTGCTCGCACATACATACTCACTGACTCATAGGGTAGGTGCCACACAAAGTGCCCTTTCTCCTTTGTTTATTTATTAGTATAAGGGAGTAGATTTCAAAATATAGTAGGATAAAAGGTTAGCTATAAATTATTGAAAGTGTTCTATTAACTTCAGAGTAGTATGTGGAGTATCCCAGTGGTGAGGTTAAACAAGGCTTTCATTCAGTTTGCAGCTTACTTCCAACTTTCTTGAATTTTCTAGATGAAGGATGGAAAGGAGGAGTTGATGTCGTTTGACTTTACGGTACATAATTTGCCCCTTTCATCTTTAATTGAGTTTTCCTTCTGTGTCTCACAGTTAGATGTTCAAGGGGAAGCTTTGCGGTAGGTGAGCAGTAGTGGTGAACCTCCTGCACGTCTCCCTGTGTGTATGGAGTACCACAGGAGACGTGTGCCGTGGTCTGCCGCCTCTGAGGGAGAACAAGACTGCACAGGAGTCCTCCCTTCAGTCGTTCTGCAAAGATGCCTCGCTCCGGTGGAGGCACTTTCTCTGTTGGTGGGAGGATTTCCTCAGGTTCTTTCACATCTTCTCGCCCAAAGCGAGAGCGTTGCAGTGGAGGGCCTGGAGACAGGCTGTGGAGGACACCACGTCCCGCTGACCCTGCACAAGATGGCGGCTAGGCAAGGCCAGGGCCACAGCTGAATTCTGGTTTTCCTCCGGTGCTGGAGAATTTAAGAAAGGAAAGGGGGGAAAAAAAAGAATTGACTCATGAACCAGGAAGTGAAAACTTGCAGAAGGTCACGCTTGCTGACCAGTTCTGTCTTCCTCCAGGCGCATGAGCTGTTTGGATTTAAAAACCCTTTTAGCATGAGGTGAAACCAAAAGGTCGTAAGAACTTCATGGCAGTGGAACATCCAACAGTACAATCTGCCAAATGGGGCCTAAAAACCAGGTGCTATTGACAACTTTGCTTGACGCAGGCCGACAGGGCAGCCTCCTGCTTTTGTAGCGTGGTTTCCTTCGTACGGGGAGAATCCGCCCGTGGGCAGACCTGCCGCGGCAGCACGCCACGCCACCGCCTCGCCGATGCTCGCCGGTGCCTCTTCGCCCTGGCCTCTGCCGTTCACGGAAAGCGTAGCTGCTGTGATCTTTTTCAGGCTGCTCCCTCCGAATAGAGGAGCTGACACATCTGTGTGAGCGGAGTCTCATTGCAGAGGACAGATTTATTAACGAGACAGTTCTCCTCGGCGGATTACTGTCCAGTCATCTGTGGAAGCCTCTTTCCCTCTCTCTGACAAGCGGACCGGCTGCTGCGGGGTGCCTCTGGTATCAGGTGCAAGCGCAGATGATTTCTGCTGAGCTGGTTCATCATGCACCCTTCCTCGGCTGTTAAGCAGCGCTGTTTGAGAGTTTGCCTCCCTGTGAGCATCTCGTATTTTGTTAGGGGCACCTTGCATGACATCAGATGCAGTCGTCCTGAATTGCTTTCTCCGTTACTTCTCCCCTTGGCTGTAGCAATAGGCACCCCTGAATTAAAATCTTCTCTCAGCAGTGTTCGTGACCCCAATAACGAATCTTTACAGGCTTGAAGACTGGGGAACGCTTTCAGCAGAACAGCCTGGCACTTGCTCATGCTAAATCCGTTTCACGAGGGTGGCCAGGTGTGTTTTGCAGGCAGGCAGAAGCAGTTACAATGGATTATTGGCATACCTGGGAATAGTGAGTGCTGTGTTTTCTATGAAAAATAAGAGAAACGTTGGAGTCAGTTTTCGGGAAGAAAAGAAAGAAGCCAAATACATAGGTATTTATTTTATACGTACTCTAGGTATAGAGGGGGTTTACTTTGGAAGAAAATCAACTACAGTTTCTTCATAGGGGAAGTAAAAAACCTGTACAGGAGATGCCACTGTTGCGGGTATAGTGGCTGTGCACGTTTGCTGCACGTAAGCCTGTGCATGGTCCCTGGAGAGAGCCTTGCCCGGTCCAACCGTGCTGGCCCTGTGCCCATGAGGTTGGCCATGCCCAGCCTTTCAGAGGGTCCTTATTGAGGCATATAAATGAATTTGGGTTTGTTTTGTGTTGTTTCTCTTACAAGAAGGAAAGGAGAAAATCAATATGCTTTTTTCTTGCTTTACTCACTCAGCCATAATTTTCCCCTGTTAAGCTGGCTGGGGCCTCTGTTCCTCTGTCTCTGCCTGCTTCCCAAGAGCACTGGATGTGCCCTCCTGCCACTCAGATAATCATCACCTTGGTTTTTCAGCTTGTTTATCAATAAAGACAGACGTCACTATTCCCTCACCTGTCTCTAGAATACCTTTTATGTTTAAATTAGTGGGTTCTCTTTCTGCCTGGGGTTCCCACAACTCTGCACTTTGCTCCCTGGTCCTTCTCAGCCAGCAAGTCCCAAGGGACTTGGCATTCACCAAAGAGTAGTCCCAAGCAGAGTGGCAGGGGAGACTATTCGGGACATTTACTGCTGCTTTGGAAGGTCAGGAGCTGGTGATCAACTACCGCTTGGGCAAACATTGCCTCCAGCATCAAAACCCATCCAAGAAGTTGTTTTTACCTCGATTGTTTTAGTGATCCAGTTTACAGTGGCACTGCGCAGGCAGCGATGCTGACAGGGCTTGGGCAGGGGCTGGAGGATGGCTCAGTGCAAGCAGGGCAGGAACTTCTTGAGCTGGTTTCACTGTCTGAAAAACTCATCTAGCTGCATCTCCTGAGAGAGACTTCGATGTGCCATTTAGCAGGATGCCTGTAACAGAGCTGTGCTGGAGTCACGTTGGCTTGTTTGAAAATTACAGGTGAAATACTTCGCAGATCAGTTAAAGTCACTCATTTTACCCTAGCATCATATAAGTCCCAGATCATCTTACTGTAGCCATAGAGTGCACAAGCTATGTCATGTAATGTTCACACAATTTGATGATTAACATCTCTGATAAATCAAAATTCTAGGAAATGTCATGAAATGACTGTTGGTATTTCATTAGTCCGTATCAGTTTGGACTACTTGCCAATTTGTTAATTCATGTTCAACCTGTTTCTGGGTGAAATTCATACCAAAGATAGCTAGCACATAGGTCTGAGGATGACTTACTATTCACAACAACACCATCTTAAAAGTTGAAGTAGATAGCGAAAAGATCTCCATTTGGGTGGAGTTTCGAATCAGAGAGCTCTGGGCAGTATGCCGCAAGGAAGATGATTTTTATTCTTTACCAGAACCTTGTTTTCTACTCATTAAAGCTGAAACGTGGAAACAGAATTGGTGGACCTCTTGCCTGAGGGTGCTGACAGCCTCAGGACCATAGTTGCACTTCCTCCTCTCTGATTTTCAAAAATGAGGTCCTAGGGGTAGGGCTGGCAGGTTTCTTACATGGAGCCAAGATGGGGCTGGCTGCCTTTAAAAAAGCTAAAGGAAATTCAGGAGCAGCAAATTCTTCTGCTCCATTTCTAACAGGTTACTGGTTAAGACGGTGGCGTATTTCTAACATATAAGTGTTGTTTCAGCCAGCCCAAGTTTTGAAAGGTGGTTTTGTGACTAGCTAAACATCACGCATGCCAAGTTTAGTCTTTGAACAAAAATATCTATGTAGAAAACGTATTTCGCTGGGAACAGGGATGCCATTAACTCCAAGGAGGGCCTGCCCCAAGCAGGCTCCTCACTCCCCAGGCACGCACCAGCGGCACGGGAGCAAACTCGGCACTTGTGGCCACTGGGGAGGGGGAGAGGGAGAGGGGAAAGCCGGGTGAACCCCACTGGGGCTGCCCCCCTGTGCAGTCCTGCTGGCCGCAGTGCCCCTTGAAGCCCCTTGCACACAGGGGCCAGTCCCACGCTTGCAGGGATGCTGTGGCTTTTGCTGTGTGAAGGCAGCAGGAGCTGACACACACGCGCAATGAATCGCTCGCTCCTTCTGGGAGTAGGGCTTTTTGGTTTTGGTGGGTTTTTAATCTGGGTTTATGTTTTGGGCTTTTATTAACACAGGAAAAAGATCTGTAAAAACCAGGATTGCCTCCACAGCCTTGTGTTGTGAGTGTACAACAGCTGAAGCCAGGACAGTGGTCTGATCTTGTGGTTTGGGTGTTCTTCTGTTGGTGTTTTATATAGATACATTTTTTTAATACCTCATGCTTTGTCATGTGATTCAGCAGCAATAATTAGGCAGAAACTTGCTGTCCCTGCAGATGCCAAGATTACAGGATGACATACTCTCACCAGATGACAGCACAAACTGATATTTTTAGAACAGCCCGCATCAACTGGTCTCCCCAGTGCTTTCCTCCCTGGATCAGCAGCACGCAGGTTTTATTACAGAATGAGTCTACACAAATCGTCTTTCTCATGTGAATGAGCCGCAATGATTGTTTAGAGCCGCAGATCAGCGTTGGTCCCCAGATGTGCTGTTGCCTGATAGCTGGGATGGTTACAGGTGGTTTTTCTTTTTTCTTTGCTTCTTTTGAGCCAGACATTTAAGTAGCCCCCCCTCCCCCAAAATGTATTTTCTTGAAGAAGTGCGTAATAAGAGATTCTTTTTAGAAACATAGCGTCATGCAGCTGAGGAAAGGTCAAGATCTTTTTTCATAGCAATTCAGTGCTCAGCCAAGGTGATGAACTGACAGCCAGAGAGGTTTAAGTCTTGTGTTGATGACAGCCAAAGAGCACGGGTACAGCGTAGGCAGCAAGAGTGCACATATTTCAGTAGTACCCTATGTAAATAGCTGGCCTTTCTCTCCTGGCCTGGGGAGGGAGGATGAAGGAAGGATGCTCAAACAAACCCCCCGGGCTGCCAGTGCCACTGGTGGAGAGTCTCCTGCAGGATGCTCCCATCAGCGCTATCCCTGATCGAGTCCTACACGGTGCATAGGGACACTGACCCCATTAAATCGGGTACCAGCGGCTGGGTGGTGGGAACGCCCAGCTCTGGTCCACTCTACGGGCGCTATTTAATCAGCTTTTCCACTCAGATTACCGCACAGGGTGGCAGTTGTTGGAGTCTGGCAGAGCGAACATCTGCTGAGCGGTAATCGGACAGAGACGCAGCTCAGCTAACGGAGGCCGCTGTGTAGCTGCGGTTGTCTGCCATTACTCCAGGAAAAAAGCCACTTTTCCCAGATGATGCCATGGAGAATGGCTTGTGTTTATGCACTTTTACAGCTGAGCTGAATATCTTGCCCATTGTTTTTCCCTTGTACAGCCTGCTTCTCCTGGCTTTCATAGGTAATTTGTTTTTGTACAAATGCAGAAAAAATCTGGGTTTGAGGAAGGACCTTCCCTCTCTTGTCTTTTCTACCACTTGTAAGTCATCATAGAGGATGTCCTGCCTTATATCAACATCGTGGCAATCTTTTTGTGTGACCTGTGTGAGCACTATTGGCCTGTCATTTTCAACTCGCTGCAGAGGAAAATGTGAAGACTCCATAGCAGGAAGGATGTTTTTAAAATAGGCTTGGTACCTGGCAGAGAAAAAGAAACTCTCTATAAGGACATTCAGAATAAAGAGTACCCAGCACATTTCCATAGCACTATAAACCCATAATTCAGGATATTTCCAGCCACGCAGGTCCCTTTTACTCTAAAAAGTGGCTCTTGTTCTTCAGATTCAAAAGTGCAAGCAACGTCCTTCTCTGGTCTTGCACAGGTGCAGTAGTTATCCATCCTTTTCTGATCCACAGTAGAGGTCTCCTTCCCAGTGCTCCTGAATGCCTAAAGAAAGCACTGTTATTCCTGCCAGTGTACTTTACCCCTAACAGAAGATGTATTTTGCAAGCATTTTTGGCCTTCTTCCTCTAGTCTAGCAGCATCCTGCCTAAAAGGTGCTGTGTTGAACACTCAGGCTGATATCTTTCAATTAATGGCAGTGTCACCCATAACTGGCAGGATTTCCACCCCACTCCTCAGGCCCCTGAACAAAAGGCAGGGGATAAAATTCACCATAAGTTTGTCAAGTAAGAAGCCTGGAGACCTTGTAGAGAGATGATGTCCTGTATCTAAGCTCTCTTCTGTTGGCCAGGGCAGAGGATTGAACCCAACCAGATGTAATGGTTCTCAACAGCAATTGGGTATCAGCAGTGCTGGTGCTGGAAAGCCAGCATAACTGCACGCTCACATGCCTGTAGGTGTAAAAACAAGTGTGTCAGCATATGGTCTTCTTGTATGGGCAACAACACAGTGCACAGTGATGCATGTAGTGGAGTTTGCATGCGCCTGCTTCTCTTTGCAAGCAAGTGCAAAATTTCCTGTGAATTTGGTTGTTCTGTATCAGGTCCTGATACATTAGGAAAATCCTGATCTACTTTTCCTTTTAAGTGTGTGAGCGTGGGTGGACCAATTTCTCACTGGGTGTCTCCTTTTCATCTGTAAAATGGGTGGAAGGGACCTTACCCACCTTTGAGGATAAAATGAACTGTCTGGAGAAGTGGTGGATTCTCCCTTGCTGGAAATATTCCAGACTTGGCTTGACAGGGCCCTGAATAACCTAACCTGAGGCCCTGCCTTCAACAGAAGGTTTGACCAGATGATGCCAAGTCCCATCCAGCCTGGACTTTTGTATGATTCTGTAGACGAGTGGGGTATCAGGATAATACGTGCATCAGTAGTCGTGGCATGTCACTACAGTTTTGGGCAAGCATTTCATCCCAGGGAGATGAGACGGGGTGATAGAATGATCTGCTGTCTTTAGTTACATTTACTTCCAAAATACTTGGTTGTCTGCTATGGTTTGCAATGTTTCTTGGAGTGTAAGAGCAGTAACGGAAGGAAAAGAGTCACTTTCATGCTTTACATGCCTGAGCAAGTACCAGCACAGCAACTTTTTAGCTCCCATAAGTCTTAGTTCTGTGCTGGAGTTCTTCCTCTTTCCATCCTTCTCCTGCACTCTCTGCCCCCGATTCTGAGCTGGAAAGATCTATTTTTATGAGTAGAACTAAAAGAGAAAAAGTGAAGTTGCAACGTGCCTGAAAGTTCAGGAAAGAAAGCACATTAAGTTGCCAGCTCTTTTTTTTCCCCTTGGGATTCACACCCTGACCTCAGCATTGTCTCTCAGCACAGAGCCATCCTAGTGCAGCTAAGCCTTTAGGGTGTCTCTGTGGCATACCTGCCATGGCATCGGGATTCCTAATTTTTATTCTGCTTGAACAAAAAATCTCATGCTGCAGTATTGTCATTATAGAAGAATTGGCCACAGTAGTTATCTTCCTTACTTGTTTCTAAACAAATACTGTGTATTCTTCAGTCTTGAGCTGTGAAACCTCAGGCAGAATATTAACTTGTAACCACACGTAATCAAGTCTTGCTTTTTGAGCTTACTCCCATTTTGGAGTAGAAGGTGTACTGCTGGTGGCGATGACAAATCAAGGGGCTGAGGCACCAGAACAAATGCACATCTGTCACTAAAGGACGCAAGTTTCCTTCAAAACATTTGCATCCCAAGTCTCTGGACAGTAAAAGTAGTTATTGGGATTTCCTGTCCCTGGGGAGTCGTTACAGAGTGGTACCCAGGGAAAACACTTGTTTTACAGATAAGTGGTGATATTTTTCAAGATGTGATCCACTCAACAAGCCTTCCAGCCAAATCAGGAGGTCCTTGATAGGCTGCCATACAGAGGAGCTGTGTGTTGGTAGTGCACTTTCTCATACCGTAATTAGGTAAAGGAGCACATAGCTTTTTTTTAACAGAAAACTGTATGTGCTGATTGTTATGTTAGCTTACTGATAAACTTACCACCAACACACGTTATCTGTGCCTCGCTCTGGGGAGCATCGACGCATCACCTTTCTATTCTGAAGAAATTTCCAGTGGTGTGTAATTGGCACCATTTGGAATCAAAGGGAGAAAGCAACAAGTGGCAGATGATCCTTCAGAGCTGTTCTGATGGTGCACTAGCTGGCTTGGGAGACAGCCATCCGGTTAAGTGGTGGTATGATGTGAGACAGAAGTGAGGAGATGTTGTTGCTGGAGGGAAATCGCAAGCAACAGCTCAGCCACAGAGTAAAGCAAGAGTAGCATTTGTAACTGGTCAGTAGCCAGGTAGAGGATGAGAGGGCAGAGAAAAGGACAGAAGAAAGGGGCATCTCATCTGCCACATAATTGCTTGCAAGCTGAAGAATTAGAAAATACAGAAATACTTGCTTTTTGGTTTACACTCTTCCACCAAATAGGATAAACAGATTTAGCATCTAGGGTTCAAAATGTCTGTGGGACCTGACAAAGCAGGAGTTCGTCCTCACCCCTCGCTTAATGCTTTTTCTGTTTCTGTTTTAAAGTCATTATTTTCACCAACCACATGCATATATGCTTGCATAAGTTATAGCTTGATATAGCACTGTAGATTCTTCTAACGTCCAGCAGATGTATCTTGTTCCAGCCTTCTGTACCCAGGGGGTCAAAACAGCCATGGTGGAATTGCCTCTACTCTCAGTGCATGTGTGTGTGACAGAGCTCAGGTACCAATGCAGTTGTGAAGACTGCACTCCAAAAGAAAGCCTTCGCTTTCTTCAGAAGAAAGTCTTAAGAAGTCTAAGAAACTTTGGGAGAAAGTCTAAAATTCCTCCTTCCTTTCCACTCCCCGATGATTGAAAATGGGCTTCAGGTTTGACAGAGGAGCTTTTCAAGGGAGAACTGAATTTTCCAGGGAGTGGCTTAAGGAGCACAGCCAGGTGATGTTTTCTAGTAGTGCCCTTTTTGGAAGTTCCCCCCAGCCTAAGAAACAAGAAACCATGCCACACATAAGAGGGGCCTCAATGCCTTTGCTGTGGCAAGTTAGTGAATGCTGCTCTAACCCACTAGCCCTGCTAGACTGCACCTTTCTTGTATGCATCCTTGACCTCTGTTCTATATATTTTTTCATCACTCCTTGTGCTCATATTTCTGCTGCTCTTATCCCCTAAAACAGGTCCCAAAAATTAAAGGCCAGGAAAAAGGATAAAGGGGCGACTGGAGTGTTTTACCTGGAGAGCTGCATGTTGCCCTTAGAGGACAGCATTGTCCTGGCTCACCAGAGGAGAAATCCCGTCTGCCTCTGCAAATTCAGGGTGACGCTCCAGAGGACAAGCTTTTCCCACAGCCATTGGGAATGGGAGAAAACCTTGTGTTGGCTCAGGATGCAGCTGGAGAAATTTGGATTTGGGGGCAGGGAGAGGGGAACACTGGGGAGTTGTGGTTCAAGACCACTGATAAATGGAGATGTAACTGATGTGCTTGCTTCCCCACCTGATACAGTTTTCATTGCTATGACGCAGCAGGCTGCTAACTCAGGGCTAACAGAGGCTTTTTGTGGCGAGACAGAAAGCGAGAGTGTGTGGTTCTATTACAAACTTTAATGGGGTAATTTGAAGGCAGGCAGGTTAAGACTTTGATCTACTTTTCATTTTTTAATCCATTTGCAAAGTCCATGTAAACAGCTGTGAAAATGGAGCGTGGTTTGGTTCTGCTATGAGCAGATTTCACCTCAGCATTGCGTCTGTCTCCTAAACATTGGAACTGTCTGAAGGACGGGTGTCCTCACGAAAAAGTATCGGGCAGTGCCACTACCACAAATGATGCTCATCATCATCCATCCTCCAGTTTTTTCTCTTACCGCTTTGTTTCATAGTATAATATTTTACATGCATTTTTAATTTAAACGTTAAACTACTCTGGTACTTCATCAGGAGTTCTGTGCTTGTTTACTTTTAATTACTAGCTCCATTCAAAGTCATCAAGACTTCTCACACATGCTGAAGTTAAGCCCATGCTCAGAATAACTGGCAGCTGCGTGAGAGTGAGATGGCTTGCTGGGCTGCGGCACGTGGGACCCAAGCCTTGCCTTCGGATGAGGTTGTGCTTTGGGAAGTCACCCAGTTCCACACACACACCCCCCTCCCCAGTGCTAAGGCTTTAAGGAGAAGTAGAGAAAAGGGCATGCACTCGTTTGAGCTGCATACAAGCCACTAGCCAGGTTTTACTGGGGGCTCCCAGGCCTGTCTGGGTATCTTCTGCTGACCTTGTTATGGCCATCAGGACACACTCACCAAATGGAGTCCTTGCCAGGCAGTCACATTAACGAACGGCTAGCGTTAATTTGCCCTTTGAAAATGAAGGAATCAATATGTTGATCCAGTCGGAAATCCCTTTATTCACAAAACAGTCTACCCCAAACCCCTCCACATAATTAAGGCTAAAGCCAAATTTTGTTTGGGTGAAACACACAATCTGTCTGCTCCCTAAGCTGTGCTGAATGAAGTTCTCCCCTAACGGCACAGGGAGCAGCTGTCACGCTGTTGCTCTAATAACCATGAGACAAAATGATTAAATTTCCATCAATCATTTAGCATTATCAGAATAGGTCATTTTAATAAAATGTTATCATAGGATCAGTGCCTGGCACCTTAGAAAGGAGAGGGCCAGTGATGGAGAGTCATCTCATGACGGCCTTTGAGTCATCCCCCTTGCAGGAGATGCTCGTCCAGATTAATCCAGCAGTTCCCCTAAAGCCACCATTTTTCATGAGGGTGCCTGATACCAGGATCTTCTGAGAGTAAAGACATTCCTGTAATCACCTCAAATGGCTTTTTGGTTTCAGCAAGTGTCCCCTTGTTCTTGCACTGTATAGAAAAAATCACTGATCATTCATCTTGAGGAAAATCCTCAACAGGTTGTAAGAAGTGTGGGGGACTAAGCCCTGCTTTCAGAAGCCATTTCAGACCCAGAAGTTACATGCCCAGCAATGCGGATGGCTGCCAAGTGGGCTTTCGGTAAAAGGATTTCATGGGAATGTTTAAATCTACATACTTCCCAAAACCCTACTTGGTGCCTGTCTGTATTTTTAAGCCACAGAGTACCTTTAAAAACCTGGCCCCTTGGCCCCCTTAGTTGAAATGTTCATCTGTTTTCAGTGTTTTACCTACATACCATGTCCATTTGTAGTCATCTCCATGCTGCATCCAAGGCATCTTTCTAGCATCTGTCCCTCTGCAGAGAAGTTTCATGGCTACAGAATAAGCTGGACCCTAACCCTGTTTTTAAAGCCAGGTGGACCCTGTCTGTTGACAGTGTGTTATACAAGCAGGAAAACGGAGAACTCCAAAGTCCAACCCAAAATTCTTGGCTCCTCGCTGCTTCTCTTGAGCAGCCTCTTTTGGCTGTCCTTCAAGGGTGGTGGTCGATGTCAGATGCTGATGGAAGATTTATCCAGCCTTTTGGTGATGCTGAGAAAGGGTGATCATGAAAAATGGAGAAATGATGGATGATCCTTCTGTGCTTCACCTGGAAATAACCCTTAACAAATAGATGATGCACTGGGTTTCTGTAAATCCAACTCAGCCATTGTTTTTCTTTGGAGAGAGGGTTTTTGCTTTCCTGCTTGGGAGCCGGCAAAGAAGCACGCTCAAACCTTGGGAAGGGGGAAACATTTTCAGGCAGGGTCACAGTGCAACTTATTCCTTGCTGTAAGTTTGAAGTTTCTGGGTGCAAACAAATCAAAATTACTTGTCAGAGTAAGCTGTTGTTGGGTTTGGAGGTTCGCTTGGTTGCCTTTTTTGTTGTGTTTTTTTTCCTACATGCAGCAGTCTCACTGTCTTGTCTTCTTTTTCTTCTTCCTCTCCAGGCCCTCAAACTGACACGAGATGTAGAGAGAGAACCCTTTGCCAAATCTGCTGTCAGCAAGTGGACAGTGATACTGTTTACAGCTTACGACCTTTGTGAACCCTGCATTATTTTCCTAACGAAGCAGACTGTTAATAGGCCCCTTACCGGAGTGAAGATCCTCCTTTTTTTTTTTTTTCCTCTTTGTTTTTTCTCTTTTTTTGGGGGGGAATTGAACTAATTCTGAAGTATGCAAAATCTTCCTTTTCTGGGATGGCCAAGCACCTGCTGTGGAGACAATGTTCAGCACCATCCTGTTAAGAACACACTGTGTAGCCTTTATAGTAGTTACTTGTCAATGAGTATGTGGTGTTTCAATATATTAATGGTTTCTGGGATGTTTTAAGTTGGCTTTCTTTTTTGGAGGTTTTCCCTGTCTGCCCACCCTCCCGCTACAACCTCCAGTTTGATTTCCTTAGATTTTTGACCATTTTTGCTTTCTCTCCCTGGGAAATCTGAAGTACTGTGCATGTGCCAGGAAATGATCATAACCCAACACTGCTCAGACATCAGGGTTTTCTGAGTATACAGCATTTGTTACACCGATCAACCGGCTGAATTCCAGAGAGAGGTGATGTGTGTGGTCTGTTTGTTTGTTGGGTTGGTTGGTTTGTTTCTTTCTTACTCTTTCCTTAAATTTAATGGTACACCCCCCGTTTTCCATAAGCGTCAAACCAGGGTTGATTGCAAAACAAGGGAAGCCGGCAAGTTTGCCTCTTGGCTCGTGAGGATGGACTGACAGCGGGTGCCGTTGCCCGCACGTGCACTGAGGCAGGAGCCCGTTTGCTGCCCACCAGAGCAGGCTCCCCTCCTGCCTTATGGTAGCTGCAGCGAGCTGGTGAGGAGTTATAAGCGGAGCTGCCAGACAAGTTGAACATAGCCACTTGTAAAGATGTGTTTGAAAAAGCGAAAATTAAGGGAAATACGTCACTTCGCAGAAAAGCTAAACGTAGAGGCTGGGCATCGGCAGGTGACTTGCAGTGGCAACGCCGGGAGTTGAGGCACAGGTCGTTGCAGGGTGTGTTAATGCATCAGTGATCCTTTTTTTTTTTGTTTTGGACATATCCTCGATTATTTTTTCCTTCTCATTGTGTATAACCTGTTGTGGCAGAAGAAGCAGGAGAGGGAACGGCAAGGTGACAGTATCATACAAATGGCTTTTCATAGGAGCATAGATTGTAACAGGATAAATGACACTGAAAGACAAGGCAGTTTTATATATTTTGCTTCTAAGATTTTCTTTTGTAAAATGAATAATAATTAATAATAATAATGAATAAAAGGTATGGTGCTGTATAGGTCCTCTCTATAATCTGGAAAGTTTGGTTACTTTTTATTAGTATTTTGGGGAGGGGAGGGAGGGATACAAAAAAAAGAGGGGAAGACAACAATGGTACATAGGAACTCGGTATGAAGAGATTCTGAATAGGACAGTGTATACATAATTCTCCAAAGCGATATATGAAGTTTTTTTCTTTGCATAAAAGCATTATGCATATAAATATATAAATATATTTTATTATGTACAGAAACGGATCATTATGCATGGATGTTAGGAAAACAAACTAGCATTTTAACCCAAAGTCTCAGTGCATGAGTTCCCACCAACCCGTGTCCCATGCAATGTGGAGTGACTCCCTCTCCCCACTGCCACCGCACATGCACAGTCATGCGCGCGTGCGCACACACACACACACACAGAGACACACACAAGCATTCGTGGGCCCTTCCTCGCTCCTTACTTTCCAGGTCCCTGAGGTGACATTGGTGAAACAACAGCTCCTAGTGTGATGGAAGTTTTGTTTTTGTATCGTAGCCCCCACGCTGTTCTCTCGTAAAGATGCATCTCTTGGTTTCTCCCCGCAGTTAGGACTGTGTAGACTCTGTGCAGTTGTGGTTATCGTAGCCCTGTAGCATATCAACTCTTCCAAGCAGCCAAGGGTTTATCATTTGCCTTTTAAAAAAACTTCTCTTTTCTTTTTACACCGAGATGGTCTATTTGTCAGCGTGGGGACTAGTTTGTTCCATTTGTCGGAGTTAGCCGATGCTCATTGCCCATCTCTGTCAGCAGCCAGCCACCCAGGACGCTCGTGTGGGGCAGTGGTCACCTGGGCTAGAGGTCCCTTTGCTTATCGCAGTCCAGCTGCAGGCACCTTTTACCAAAATTGCTTGAGAGCTTGATCACCAGCCTCCTCCGAGCGTGTAGCGTTAGCTCTCAGCTTCCCGGTACACCCCGCAACGCGAGTGTACGCTGAAGGACTTCTCTCCGGTGCTCCTCTCCCCGAGGCTCCTCTGCGGCTGCTGCCCTGCGGGGGGCTTGTCCCCCCTGCCCGCAGTGTCGGCTGCCGGCAGAGCCCACTCGGTGCCTCCCCGTGCCGGGGCGCAGCGTTTGGCCCCTGCGTGGGTGAGCCTCTGGTGAGACCCGGGGTGCCTGCCCGAAGACCACCGACCAGGTCACAGACAGCACCGGTAAGGCCTGACTTGACGGTATGGCCAAGGTGACCAAAATCCATCCTTTTTTTTTATTATTTTTTCTTGGTACGGATGCAGTTCTTGTGAAAGGCAAGGGAAGGCGCATTAGCTTAAAACAAATGGGGGCAACTTCTGCTCTGCTCCGGCAGCCTAGCCCCACCGAGTTCAACGGAGCTAGCTCCCGCTGGCAGAAATGAGGGAGAACGCTATGGTCTGCTCTGTTCAGAAAATGGAGAAAAAAACACTTGATTTAGAGACAGACCGTCAATAGCAGAGAAGTTTGGTGTTTTTTTTTAAATAAAAGCTGAAAGGCTTAACCTGCCTCTCGGCAATGTCAAGGAAAGCATTTCCATTGGCGTGGCTGGGACACCTTGGGCCCCTGCTTTGGAGAACATCCTAGCGCTCACTGGAAAGGGTTGGACTTGGCCAACCTCTTTGGTTTGGTTTGGTTTCTGTTGCTCGTTTTTGGGGCCAGAATTTTCAAACAGAGGTGCCTGGTGTCAGGCACTGGACGTCGGGGGCTCCAGCGTCATCGCAGGGGGCGAGTTCCTCTGCCCTCGTGGCTTCTCAAAGGAAGGAGAGGTGCCAGGTCCCCCCAGGCCCAGGGGAAGGTCACCACCCTCTGCGCCTGCTGAGGTGCCCAGCAAATCCCCTCCTCTCCAGAGGTGCTACATAAATCTCGCTGAATTCAAAGGGCCGCTTATTTAGGTGTCAAAATACAGACTTGAATGGCTAATTTGGGGAACCTACCTTTTGAAAATTTGGCCTTTGAGTCTTTGAGCATGTTTATGCCTAGAATTTTTCCTTCTGAAACCATGTAAAACAGATGATTGTCCAGAACAATTCCATAGTTATCGTTTAAACACTTGGTCTAAACAAAAGGTCTAAAAAGGTGACATTTATGCAGTTCCTAGTCACAGGTTTGGGGCTTGATTTAATGATTTTTGTAAAACAATTTTCTCTTGAGAATATTGGGTAGTTGACCACTGCTTAACTCCAGAAATTTTTGTGCCACCGCTTCAAAAAGTTACCTTTTAGGTCATGTTTTTCTCTAAAATTATGTCATTGCTTGGCAATCGGTGTCCTGTAAGTGTTTTCTAGTACACAATATACCTTAGGAATTGCCAACAGATGCGAAGGGGGACCAGATACATTTCGTTACTATGGGTTGGAAAAAATGGATTGTACATTTGGCTTCACATGTTTAACTTTTTTTTAAAAAAAGTTGCATGATTGGAAAAAATATGTATACAGTATCTGTAAAACTGTTTTATCTGTTTTTGTTTCAAGCCATGTAAATTGGAAGAATATTAAATCCACAGCCTTATCGCGCATGGCCGTCTTTACATACCGAAGAGCTGAACAGTTTATACTTTTCATTTGGGCTATCTTGTACTTTCATTTGAAAGCAGACACTCTCATGTTGCAGTCTTACTGAGGATTTTATATTTAAAAAAAAGAAAAAAGATGCTGCCCTGGAGGAATATACTACCTTACTACACAGAGGTTGGAAGGAAGTTTGTTTTGGAGCAAAACCTGCCCCTTTCCAAACAAAGTAGAGACGCAGTGCTTACTCCACTTGGTGTTAGTAGATATTGCCTTGTGTATTCCATTTTAAATTGTAATCTAGTTTGTAAAAGAGATGGTGACGCATGTAAATAAAGCATAATGGATCTCTACATTGCACATTTGCCTTCGCTCTGTTCTGTTGTGTTGTGGACAGACATCTAAATGCAGGACCTGGAGAAGGGGTGACTTCTGAGCAGTGGGTGAAACCGGCTGGTGGGGGGCTTGGGGCTGGGGCAGGGGCCTGATCCTGCATCCACTGGAGTCTGTAAATGCATTATTTATGTGGCCCTCTGCCTTTCAACCCTTCAGCCAAGCCAGCGTAATTTTGGCGGTCAAATAACACCCAATGGGATCATTTACTGCTGCTAAAAATCACAACGTTCACTTTATTGGGGGGGGGGGTTGTCCCCTGGGATGGCAGCTGCACCCTGCAGCTGCAGCCCAGCTCACCCATCCTGGGAGACAACCAGCCCAACTGCAAGTCGGTCAGGAGAAAAGTACCCCCCCCCCCAGCCGCCGTGGGCTTGGCTGGGTTTCAAACTGCCTCTGAAAATGCCTGGAGTACTTGAAACCACCCGTTCGGGATTTGGGATAAGAAAACCAGCAGCCTGACTCAGCAGAAAGTTATACCAAGGGCTCTGGCCAAGGCACAGGAGAGCGTGCTCAGAAACATGAGCCGTGTCGACAAAAAACACTTCTCCCACCCTGACGGGAAGCCACAGATGTATATGGGTTTTTGGAATCATTTTTCAAGAGCAAATGGTATTTTCAAGAAAGAGGAGCCTTTTTGTGCAGCAGGGAGGGGTTTCCCATGACTCGTGGCGGGGGGACGACCGCTGTGTCGTCCACGCAAAGCCCATGGGAGCGTTGCGCTGAAGTACTGCAGTATAAAGAGCAGCTCAGGGATATCCCTTGTTCAATAGAGCAAGAGCTATTCAGGCTTTGTCCTAACTAAAGATAGCCTGAAATATTACAAGATCCAGTCAGAAAATAGCCTTTGACCAGGATGAAGCGTGCGTTAGCCTTCCCAGAGCGAGAACGCGCTCGTCCTGCAGCAATTGCAGCTTCTTGGAAATGGAGCAGTGTCGCTTGATTTTTCTGAAGGCTCCTCCGACAGTTGCTCTGGCAGGGAAGGACCCGTGTCCTCCGCCTCGCTGGCATCGCCCCACTGGTATTTAGGACAAACGATGACAGCGTTTGGCCCGGCGAGGTGCCAGGTGGAAGGGCCTCAGCTTTGACCTGAATTTAAGCAGGGGCAGCAGCAGCGATGACGACCTGATCAAATCCTGCGCGAGTTTTGTGCTGAACCTACTTGGTGGTGTTGTGCAATGCCTTAGCTGTGACCTTCAGTTTACCCGGCCTTGGAATAGATCATTCTTATCTTTCAGAATACTTTCAAAATAAGTCCAAACATTTTAAACTTCTCCAAGTTGTCCCAGAAGACAAAAGGCTTTTCGAGCTGCTGCCGAGACTGGTGAGGCAACCGAGAGCTATTTTGGGAGCTCCCCACCGCATATGCTGAGTTGCGAGTTTGACCAGACCAGGGAAAACAGTATTTTACAGCTCTTGTTTGGCTACTGCTGCCAAGGAAGTTAGGGGTGCTTTCAAGAAGATTGAGATAAGCAAATCTGGGAGGCTACTTCTTTTTCTGGTGGAGTCATCGTGACGGGTATCTCCCCGTTCAAAAGGAGGCCTTCTTGGGTGAAGTGGAGCCCAAGCCAGATGGAGCAGATACAGCTCTTGCTGGTGCACAGATTCATCCCACTGCCAGTGACTTCAGCAGTGTCTCATCGCTTCTCTGTTTGTCCGACCCAGCCCACAGAGCTTTTTTCCCACTGGCTCTGCCTGTGGAATTTTTTCAAATGAAGGTACTTTTATCATGTAAACACAAAACATAGGAAATTCCATTAGAACAAAAAAAATTTAAGCTTTTTTTTTTTTTTTCATTTACTGCTGTTTAAATCTGTAGAAAACTTTGGAACTGTCTGACAAAATGCAGAAACTTTGGTTTGGATTTTTTATTTTTGCTTTTGGGTTTTCTTTTCATACTAATGACACCAGTAGTTTTGCATGTGCCACAACATTTACTTATTAGAACAAAGCGTCTCCTGCTTTTATTGTTTGATGCTTTGATGACATACCAAGGAACTGATTTAATCTAGAAAATGAGATAAAATGTCTTGATTCAGTAGGAACAATTGGCCTAAATGAGGGTAACTGTTGTAACATTATTTTATTGTTGCATTATGCCATGCAGGTTTAACGATACCTATATCCTATGAAAGACGTGGTGAAATGAGGGGAAAACAGCAGAAATGTACAACATCTCACAAAAATCTTCCCAAGACAAATGTGATCCTGATCAAGATCCCCTCCCCCTCAGTTTTCACTCTTTTTAGGTGATACCTTAAAACTTTGGTTCTGCTGAAATTCAAAGCACAGGGCGATTCCCAAGCGCTGCCTTGCCCCGGGGGTCAGCGACGCGGCGGTGCCGGCCGGCCGTGCACGCTGCCCTGCTCCGCGCGCCCCGGCGGGCGTTGAGGCTGCTGCCAGCACCCGTGGCGCGTGACACCACGTGGATGTCAGGTTTTCGGCTCTGTTTCACGCCCTGGGGGCCACTATAAGCCCTGTAAGAGCCCGCGGTGGGTGCAGCGAGGTGCCAAGGCAGGCAGATGGGGAGGACGTCAAGCACAGCAGATGCCAGCACCCTGCTCTGGTATTCACGTGTCGCGTGGGACCTCCCTGAGGCTTCATCTGCTGCATGGACAATGGATCCTTCTTCTGTTTGTAACCACCTTGGGAAAGGACGTCATTGGTTAGAAAGTGCTAATTAAGAAATACGGGTGTACTCTACCTCTCACCTCCAAAGCAAAAGATGGAGAAAACTGCCTTGACGCAGCCACCTCAGAGGTCCTTCGTGGGGAGCGGTGGAGGATGCTGCTCCTGACACCTTCCCCTCCAGGAGGGTGAGGTCGAGCTTTTCCAAGCCTCTGCTGTGAACGACAGGCCTGGTGCCTGGGCAGCCTTTCGTGCTGCATTTGTTGTTTCGGTAGAAAACTCATACTTCACCAGCACTTTATTTTAAATCTCTGTAGGCTCCTCTTAATGAAAGCGATCCAGGCTTGTACACCATTAACTAGTTCATGGATGAATGTCCTGGAGAAAAGTCAGTGCTTAGAAAGCAATTCATAAAAGACATAATATAAAAAAATCCCCACTTAGTCCTTTTACTCATTAAATGAAACCCATTGTTATTCACACTTCTCTTGAGAGTCATACTTGCAATATCAAACTGCGTATCAACCTCAGTGTGCATCTGTTAAGCAAAATTTATGGCGAGGCTCTCTCATTTATACAGAAGTTTTTGCTATGCACTGTCACTCAGCCTAGCAGACTCCTATGGAAAAGCCACAATTTAAGTCAAAACTCTACTGTGCCAGCACAGTTATAAAATTATAGTGGCTTTCAGAGCTAGGAGATATCAAAGTCTCTTCCTGGGGAAGGCAGCTACATTCAGGTGTCTGCTCTGAAGCTTCTGCTTCTAAGACTACAGCTGGAAGGAGAAGGTAGCACAGGGGAAGGTCAGGCGTGGAGGTACCGGGGGTCTTCACTTTGCAGTCGAGTTGTGTTTGCTCTGCAGTCCGGGTAAGGTGGGCTACCTTGTGGTCTCCAAAGGGTCAGTGCTAACTAACGTACCACAGAGTAGGAGCGGTTATGTGGGAAGTTACCCTGGAGTAATACAAATACAAAGCCTCTCTTCCCTTTCTCTATCTCATCTCATCCATAACTTGCACTTCAGGGTGAGCCGATTTCACTCTGCTTTTCACTAGAGGACATCAAGGTGACAAGTTGTCTGCAGAAATGCCCTGAATTGCTAGGTCTTGGGGGACTTGGCTGGGATTCTGTCACTACATTTCCAGCTCTTAAAGCTCCTGCCTGAATATCTTTGCTTTTCCACAATCTCTTCACCTTACCTCACCAAAGCTTTGTTCCCTTCTTGAGAAAGGGCCTTGGGGATGATGACATGATGTTGCTGTTAGCGGGAACTTCTCACAGTTTGGTTTTCCCACACAAATGCATGTGTGAGGAGTGGGGGGGTTGGCTCCCACCTTACCTATCTCATGGGCCATGCATCAGAATGGGCTTCTCTGTGTGTGCAGAGAAAATCTTAAGAGATGTGAGGGTACAGGAATGGCAAATAAGGTGGCACGTGAAAAGGGCCTAATAAAATCATAGAATCATAGACTCATTTATGTTGGAAAAGACCTTTAAGATCATTGAGTCCAACCGTCAACCATGGCCACTAAACCATGTCCTGAAGTGCCTTGTCTATGTGCTTTTTGAATACCTCCAGGGATGGTGACTCAACCACTTCCCTGGGCAGCCTGTTCCAATGCCTGACAAAATGCTACCCTTTGAATGATACGTTGCCATGGGGGCACCTGAACCACTTCAATCATTCTTTGATCCATGTCTGAAGTCACCAGTGTTTCCCATTGCTGTCAGCAATGGTCTTGCTAACTTTCGATCCCCAAGAGCCTTTCTTTGAAGAGAAGTCTTTAAGTCTTCTTTTTTTCCCCCCATTCTCTGACTTTTTACATTCTCTGTTTTTCTAAGGCCAGTTATTAAAATGTTTGTGGGATCAGTGATGTCAGTTGTGGATACACTTATTTTTAATGATGTTTTTATACAAGCGAGAAGCCCAGGTAACACAGTTACCTGGCAAGAGCTCATTGCCAGTACAACTCACTCCATTCCAGCTACACTGGCAAGAAGCACTCTTTTTTTTTTTTTTTTTCCTGCGTCAAGCTACGTCTGAGTCTGAAGACACAGTTCGCTGGTCTAGCTGCATCAGCCACCTTTTTCTATCATAGGCTAAACCTGGAACATTGCTTCATGCAGAATAGCAAGTTTGCAGCCAGTGTGAACTGGTGGCTGTATTCAAAGGTCTGCTGAGGGCAGGAGATGCAGAGCTGAGAGTAAGTACAAATGGTTTGTGGACCTCTTACCAGGTATGGCTGCTCAAAGGGACACAAGCAGACCACTTCAGAGCAAACCGCTACAGCCAAAGGAATGGGAAAAAAATGAATGCCTTGATCTTTTTAAAAGTGTCTCTCTTTGTTCGTGGTTTGCTGAGTCTTTCTGTGAGAAATGGATATTGTGAAGTAGCTTCATACAGCCTAGATGCAGCCTAGAACAACCATCTAGATAGAGTTGGCCACGGTGCCTGCCCTCTCGCAGTGCTGGCACTCGTGACCTGTAATACTTCCCTGGGCCATAATCTGCAAAATAAAATTGAAAACCTGTGATTTTCTCTCTCTTTCAGTGAGTCAAGAATCTGCTAGCTTCTCCTCTTGAGGGTTAACAGAATTTGAACGTTTTATGCTGATCACCTCATCCATAAGCTAACAAAAGGCTTATCTGTTTCTTTTCCAGTGTAATTGACAATCCTCTTTAGACGCATGTTCAGCATTTCAAGACTAACTTAAAGGTCAAATTTATCATACAGGAAGATTGGATGAGCTCATGGTTGAGGAAAGACCATCTAAAGGTGACTTGTCTAACATATCGGTACACACACACACGCACAAAGCCCCCACACATTTCTTTTTGGTCTAGCCTTGTCTCAGACATCACCTGTGTACCAAGAGTCTCAGGACAAAGCTGTACTAAAAATGTTACAGGTGGGCTGAACTTGGCACCTGGAATATAAGAGAATAATAAGGGTCTGAATGAAGGAGATGCATTCAGAAATGGACAGAGCAGAATTGCATTCTTCTGACCCTTCTTACCTGAAATCTCAATTACTCCAGACTGCTGAAGTACCCCGTTTGTCTTCAAGCAGTTTACTCCCAAATTTTATGTATCCAAGCATGGGTCTGTGCCGCACCAGAGAAAGTGTGCAGACCCCTACATCTCCCTGCGCACGTCTGTGTTCAGCACAAGCGCTGCAACAGCCGATAAGGGTACCTGAAACAAAGCCTGGGGACTCTCGTAGCCCGCACAGGGACCGTCATCAGCAAACGCTGGCCTGTAACACCGTGCACCCTGGGCACGTGCTAAGCCTTGCTCAGAGCACAGCTCCCAGAGAAAGTAGGTACTGCACGTGCTCGGCTTCTTTACACAAAATTAATGTACGAAACTCAGAGTATGATAAACTGTAGGCACAGGTGAAAGTGTGAACTGTGTAGGGGAGGTGGATAACTTCCCCAGTTAAAATCAGTATCTTCAGCAGCAGCTCCGCCACCCTATTTGGTAGGGGATGCAGACTCTCCTGTTGGGAAATGGTGATCAGCTAAAAGTCCCTTTCCCCTGGGGATTTCTCTGTTGCGTCCCACAGACTTTTTGGCCGAGTGTCAGTTTTCAGCCCCTCCACCCTCCTCCTCCAGAACCATGGGTGGTGGCCACAGAAGAGGAATTTGGAGCTAGAAGCTGGTTTTTCCACTGAGACGCTTCAACAACTGTCAGCTCTGGCATGCACATCTCCAAAGCAGGACCTCCACGCTATCTGCCCTCCCACCTGTCCCGTCCTCCTCCCGTGAGCCTAATCTCGTGCCCCACTTGTCCCCCTGGTCTCCGTGCCGCCTGCCGCGCCCAGCCTTGGCTGGATGCCCATGGCCGTGGAGCCCTGGAAACCCCAAATTTGGCAGCAGCCTCTGACTGCTGGTGCGTCAGCCAGCCCACCAGCTGGAGGGCACCTGCCCCGCACCCTCAGGAAGGTCCTCGTGCAGAACGAGGGGTGCCACCACGTGTCACCACGAGGAACTGGGAGGGAAGAGCAGCCGGATGAAATTCAGTAGACAAAGGTCTGAGGAAGGAGAGATGGGCTATGCGTACGCTAAGTGGGGCACAAGCAGCGGCATTGGAAAAAAGGTGCTGTGGGTAGTAATGAGCTCGGAACTGCCTGAGCTCCTGCCGTGGGGTTGTGGCACGGGGGCGGTCCTGGATGCTGGAGCCAGCGGGAGAAGAGCAACGAGACTGAGCAGAGTCAGCGAGAGTGGGGACCTATGGGAGAAGGCTGATTTTATTTGTTAGAACAGGTTGAGAGGGGACACAGACTGCCCTTTACATAGATTACTAAAAAAAACCCCTTCCTGCCCACTAAGGAGAGGACATAGCTGCGTTTCACCTGCAGCAAATGTAGGTTATGTTCTCCTAGCTATGAGGGTAATTAAGAGATTTCCTAGAAGTGTGGACTTTTCTTCATTAAGGGTGTGTTTGGCAGCAAAACATTTGCCTAGATTTTCCTTGGCCCTGCCTCAGAGCAGGAGGATGATCTCCTGAGGTCCCTTCTAACCTCATGCTCCTATGGCTTGCCTTAAAGAGTTAAAACAGCTTTAAAAACAAACCAAAAAGCACAGAGGCTTCTGCCCTTTCCTACCTGAGGCACATGTCTCTATGTACAGTAGGAAATTGTTAGCTTTTCTCCTGGTTTGAGTGTAACACGTATTGAGTAATGTTGTCCTGGTGTGTTGACGCATGAGCCAGGGTGTGCCCCGGACCCCAGAGAGGTATTGATGTAGCACAACCGCCTGCTAAAAGTCTGGTATTTGGTTTCCTTCTGCTCTCTAGCATCTTGCTTTGCCCCCCAGAGAAGCTGCATGTTGTCCTAATTCGCTCTCCAGGCACGTCTCGCTACAAACAGAAGTTGCTCTCTCCTGTTCCTGGTGAGACTCAAAGCTCTGAGAAGATGTCTTGCCCCGTAGGTTTCCTTTTCCTGATGAAAGCCAGTGCAGAAAGTGCTCCTCTTGGGACACCACATGCTCCAGCATCTGTCGACCCCTCTCGTGGCTGGGTGCCTGCAAATCTGAAGGACCAGAAGTATAAATGCAGGTGAAAAGGCAGATATTCCTGCAGCAGGTCAGGTTTGTTTCAGAGGTGGCCAGCTTCCCCCGCCGAGGGCACGTGTTGGCCGTTCCAGCAGGGAGGACGGGCTGGACCAGGAGAAGATGCAACCAGCAAAGCCCCACTGACCGTGAGCAGCAGGGCTGGCATGGGCAGAGACACAGGAGGCACGGCAGGGAGACGCAGCTTTGGGTGAGAACTTGCTTATCAGAAAACCCAGGCCCTGGAGAAAGACACAGCCCGAAGCCATTCGGGGTGTCCCCATCACTGCTGCCAGGCCACCAAGACTGGTGGCTGGCAGGGCGTCCCACTGGCTCGGGAGGAGCCGGCAACCGTGGGCAAAGCTGAGGCATTCGAGCCGGCGTGTGATGGGCTGTGCAGGAGGACGGCAGGGATGCTCATGGCAGGATCAGCCTCCTCTCCTGCCGGCAAAGAGGAGCGGCCGCTGCCTCCTTGCTTTGCCGTGGGGCCAGCAGTAACCCCCCCAACAGGGTCCTGGCATAGTCAGCCAGGAACTTGTACCAGACTTGGGCTCCCAGACAGAAAAAACGAACCACTGCGTGTTCAATGTTTACATTAGATGTTTATTTTACAGTTCATTTCACAATCCGTTTCTCTTCTCCCTTTGCTGCGAGTTGATTTATGGTGCTGCAGATCCTATCTGCCTGCCCTGCCCAGAGCACGGACTTGGAGAAAAACCTGTCAGGGGTCTCTCCTTGTCGTCGTTGCTGTTTTGTCTACAACTGCCCCTACCTATGAGTTCAACTAGAGCAGTTTCTTCCAAACAGCACTAAATGAGTTTCCTGCTCCCTTGTGCTTGTATTGGTGTTTTGAGGGGTGGGCAGCTCAGGGTCTCTGAAGAAAACAAGAGCAAACAAGCATGGTGCAAAGGGCTGCCCTGAGCTTCCCTCCGGCCGGCTTCTCCCCTGGCTGGACTGGTGGGGCGCTGAGGACTCCTGGCACGCTGTGGGACCGCAGACCCTGCGCCCCATCCACTGTGCCCCCCCGATGATGAGGCGCCGTACCTGGCTGCGGGGCAAGTCCCCGGGCTCTTGGGATGGCCAGTGACCACGGGAGGTGGCTAGTCCCTGCCCGCCCTGTGCCATAAGGGACTGTCAGGGGCTGCTGGGATTAACTGGGATTGCTTGCTCCATGGTACATTTAAATTTTGATTTTTATGCTGCTGTGTCTTAGCGGCTTTCAGGGAGGTGGTTTAGCTTCACTGGTTTGATCAAGGCCTTTCCTCCACAGTTGAATGTGCAAAAAAGATGCACTGCATTTTACTGAGAAAATAAGAGATCTGATCTGAAGATCTGGTGCGAAATCCCTGAGTAAAACTTGGCCTTCCTTGCTGGCTGCGTGCTTTGGAGAAGGAGAGGGATTCACCGCTTCCTCATACAGAGCCAGGTGCTCCCCATGAATAACTGGACCCAACCTAAAAGCAGAAGGAAGTGTATTTAAAAAAACAGAGGTGTGGTAATGACACTATCGTGCTTTATGTGCATTGTGTAATCCGTGATGTGTGTGTGGCTCCTGAAGAGCCTGCTCCCCAGTCACGGCTAAATCACACCTTGAAAACAACAATAAAATCCTAATAAGCTGACTGTCTAGAGACGTTTGTTCCTTTTCCCCAGGAAAATGATACTCACCACAAGCAAATGTGTATTTTTGTGGGCTGAATGCTCATGTGACAGACATGATGTCTTGTATATATCCAAGCCAAAGGTTTTGAACAAGTTTTCTTTACCAGTTTTCTTTATCACTGCTAATTGCCCCAATGATGACAATGTGAATAGATGGTAAGAAACAGAACAGTTTCGCATAAAGGGCACTGAGACCCTATGATTACCTAAATTAATAGCTAAATAAATGTCTCCCCACAAACTTGTTTAGCAATTTACACATTTCAAATTGCAGTTGTACCAAGTGGGAGGTTTAATGTTAAGAAATTGCTTTCATGTTTAACCTGATGCAAACTAGACCCTAAAAGAAGGAAATCGATTTGGCAAGATATGTGTTTGAGCTCTGACTCACTGGTCCAAATTAAGCCCATTCCTGCACTGGTAAAAGTTCTTAAAGGGAATATGAAAATACCTGCTTTTTCCTCCTTTCCTAGAAAAACCATATGTACTTTCATTTAACCGTGGAGTGATTCTTTCTTATCTGTAATAATTCTGCAGGCATTGCAGAATGATGTTGGAAATAGAGAAATGAAATGGTCAGGGAAGTATGAACTTCTTTGCTTTTGTGCACATGAGTATTAAATACTTAAAAGGAAGATCTGCTACATTTCACCATTTTATATAACACCTCCAAACAGTACATTAAAGAATAAGAATCCAACACTGTGAGTATAAAAATTGACCCTATATTAGCCAAAATTATATCTGATAAACCACAATAAAACCTAAACCATTTGCATCAGTACTGTGAAGGTAGGGTATGGTTTGGGGGTTTCTTTTCCTCTAATTGAAACTGCGCATTTTAGGAAAAGCAGCAAGGGTAACACTGCTGGGCAGCCTGGTGTGGACACAATCCTAAAAGCTTGTAAGAAAGTCAAAGGAAGAAGTGCAAAGCTGAGGGGTGGCAGCGCTAGCGAGGGCAAGGATTATTTCTGCAGGATGATCGGGAGGTGCATTTCGTAAGAAAGAAACCTTCTCCCTGGATAATTTTTCATAGCTAGCAACCATGCCTTGCAGTTTCTGTCTTGCAACAGAAGTCGTATGCAGAGATTTTGTCTCCCTACCTGACCTGTCTGCCCTGCAAGAGGGGTGTGAAGCCCCCGGGTTTCCCCTGGGGACTCCTGCTGACACCTCCTTGCCCGCCTTTCGTGTCCCCCAGGCCATGACTGATGGGGCTGCAGAAGCAGGGGTGGGTGCTGAGGGTGGATCTGAGACAGGGTAACCGGAGGAATGGCAGCTGGACTTCTCTGGGCTGGAGTCCCCCAGGCGTGGACTGGTGGTGGGGCCTCCCAGGGCTTGATCCTGAGCTCAGCTGGGCACCCCGACACAGCAGATACTGTGGGTACCCCGGCATCGCAGCATCACCATGGACAGCCCAGCACTGCGGAGGTGCCGGGGGTACCCTGACATTGCAGAGATGCTGTGGGAGCCCCAGAAGCCACCCGCAACCTCTCGTGCCCGGTGTCAACTCTGCCCAAAAGGTATTTGCAGAACACAGGCTTCCTCCTCACAAGCCTGCCTTCATGTGGAGCAAAAGTGGAGAGGTCGTCCCCCCACCTCTCCTGCCAGCCTCGCCTCCCCGACCAAACTGAAAATCCCAAGGGAAAAGATTTCACTGGTGTTTTGCAATATCCTTCCTCTGTCTGTTTTTGCCAACCCTGTTTCTCAGCCTGTTGGCTAAGATCAAGTATAATATCTCAAGGACACCCTGGTCCCATCCTCCTCTGTTCCTCAGGAGGGAACAAAGGAAGATGCAAACAGTTGTGAAAACACTTGTTTACATTATTTTGTAATTTCTTGGGAATCTTAAATGAAGTACAGCAACCCTTGAACTGAAAATAACCCAAGGGAAGCAGTCAGTAAAGGGATCATCAATATATGGAGTGAGGACTGAAACATGGCAAACATAACTCAACTAAAAAAGAATGGAGATACAGCTGGTGGGATCTGGGTTTCTCTTGTCTGTAAGCCAAATTTAGTGCCCAGTGAGGATGTCCAGCCCCCAGTTCCTGAACAGTTTGACTCCTGAAGCCCTGCTCCTTGCACTAGGCTCTGTAGGTTTGGGTCTCTGAAGTTTTTTCTTCAAAAATTCTGGCAGTTCGTGAGGAATGGTTTGCCAGCACGTTATTCCACCACATCTCCCGAGAATGCGGTATAGGATTAAGGCAAATCTACGGTATCTCTTCGGAGCAGTTTGTACTTAGCAGTGCAATACATGTAATATTTATACAGGTAAACCTTCCCCCAAACATACGTGCTAGACATAGGGCAGGAGCACCCACAGCCGCATCCCAGGGAAGGGCAGCTTTGGGCTAGATCGGCCGCTCAGGGGTCTGCCACGGGCCGCGCCGTGAGAGCTACGGACCACAGGCATGCAGACCAGATGGAACGGAGCAAACTGCTGGCATAAAAAAAACCTCGTGCTCTTTATTCAGTATTCAGAAATGGCCTGTGATATCGGGAAGGGACGGATCAGAGATCTGTGGAGTGCTACTTTTTCTTGCTGATTGCAGGGGACTGCATTAATAGGGCTGCTGAATGTTGATAAGGGCTGCTATAGTGAAAGAAGCCAACCGATATGATAAGGCATGTATTTTTGTGTCACGTTTCAAGCCATTTAATAGCACTGGGTGGGGGTGGGGTGAACCAGAGCCAAAGTTGGGTTAAAAACTGTCCTTTATGTTAAAGGAACCTACCTGAACTCACTTTCCTGTAGTTTAAATGGGAAAGTGGGTTAAATTAGCTCTGATAAAGCGCTAACTGTGTGAATTATGTTCACGGGCAGGAAAAGTGCAAATTTGTATCCCAGTTCTGCCCATGCAGCCTTTTGGGCTTGGGGTGGGTTATTTATGACCCCCCCCTAAGGACTGTGCTTGAGGCCTTTCCCAAATAATAGCATCAATTGTAAGAAACTGCATGAGGATTCTGCATTATTGCTAACCCAGGGACAGGGATGCCAAACTTGCTTTCATTGTGGATGATTTGATTAACCTTTTATTGAGTCCGTGAAAGGCTATTGAACTGACTCGGACACGTTTTCTATGTTTCAAAGACCCGAGGTGTTTTTTTGCCCAGTCCCTCCCCTTTCCCTCAGAGTGCAAAAAGCCTGCAATTACGGGCAGCTTTCAAGGCTGGCAGGTCTCGTTAGCAGCCAGGACTTGTTGGGGCGTAGAGTGGAGGAGCTGCATTGCACTTGGACCAGAATGAAAGCCATTTCAATGGTGCCACTCAACCCCCCGGGGACTGAGGGGACCTCCCCTCATTTCTGGATGTGCATGCTCAGAGGCCAGGATTTGGACTTGGAGGAGGAGTAGCCCATCATTCAGGTTGTAATCACTTGCTCCTCTGCCGTGGGGAGCCAATACCCAGTGGACATATATGTGGTTCCGTGTCCTCTGCTGGCACCTGTGACCCCTCTGGTCATGCCTCCCCATGCAAACCAGGAAGGGGTAATGTTTGCAGGAAAACTCACAGGAACTGCGTGATCACTGAGATCCTCATGTCCTGCCATGCTGGACCAAAACCAGCCAACGGTTTCAAGAGCTTCTGTGCAGGGAGCTGACTTCAAAGTCTGACTTTACACAACTTGTTTCTGTAGAAAACCCAGCTTGAACAACTCCTCAGCTGACCTGAGTGCCTTTGCAGAAGATGAAATTTCTTCACTTGTCTCCTATTCCCTGGAGCTCTTCAGGGGGTTTTGGATCTTTCCATGACCTTTTTCAAGCCCTTCCAGAAGCCTTACCTGAAGCATGAATATGCTTGCAAGCTGGTGTTTTTCATCAAGAGGCTATGGTAGCATTAGCATGTGGCAACATCTAGATGAAGAGCACACAAAGGGCATCGCTGGAGGAAAGGGGAAAGGCATGACCTCTAGTCTTCCCGGTGAACCTCAGGGCCTTCCATTAGAGGACGGTGTCTTGCTCTAAAATTTAACTGTGATGAAGTGGCTTGCTCTTGTAGGACTCACCAACCGGCTCCGATGTACCTAGATCTACATTTAAACCTAGGTGTCCTGGTGGGTGCTTCACAGTGTCAGATTTGTCTCTGGAAGGGATCTGCCTCCGGCACTGCAGGCAGCTCTACCCCCTCAACCTGCAATTTAGGTAGTTGGCTAATTTTTACAATACTGCAGTATGTTTATGGAGGGAGGGGTTTTTTTCCTCCTTGCAGAGATGATTCTGGGGCTTTCTGCAGCAGGAGGGCTGGCAGCTTTTTGTCTTGGCTCACAGGGTCGTTGATGTTGTTAACGGTCATAAAATTATTGCACCCTTTCCTAATATCAGTTGACTTTGGACTTGAGAGCCAGTGCTACCTTTTACACTTTAGCATTTCACAAAGACTTTAAATGTTGGCAGTGAGAGCTGGGTATGAACTAATCTGGGCAGCAAGTTACAGCGTTGCTTCACTGAAGCTTTTCCACGTGTTGACTTCAGGATCAGAGTTTCTATGTGACTCCACTTTATGTAAATGTGAGAGTTCATTTTTTCCCCTGCACTTGTTGTGACTGAGCTTGAAAAATTAGTTCCTCTGAATGCCAGTCTATTTTAGGTTTTGCTAAAGTGAACTTTTCTTTCCAGACAAGTGGAGTACTGGGCTAAGATTAAACTTTGTGATTCAATGCTTCAGCTTGCAGCCACTTCTCTCCCTTGGCACGAGGCTGAGGTGACACAAGGTAGATACCATTTTCTTCAAAGAAAAAGCAAAAAGTTCTAAGAAGGCCTGAAATATGCATAGCCTGAAAGCTCCTTCAGGAATTTAATTTATGGTGCATGTTGGTGGTGGGGGAATATCAGGTAGATGTATCCCATACATTTTTATCTGTGCAACGTGCATGTCTCTCTGATCCTTCACTCAGAATTTTATTTTAGTATTACAGCTGAAGACATGTATTTAATTGTTGTGGTGCCTATAAGAAAATACAGGCTCCTCTGAAGTCCTCTGAAACTGTGAAGTGTTTCACAATGTATGCAGAGGTAATTTGCATTGAGAATCAATATGCTAATTACTATGTCAACACTTATTGTTTTGGCATGTTTCTTGGCTTCTTGTCCCAGGGTATACAGCCACGTACAGTCCCAGTTCGTCTGTGAGACATAAGATGTGCCTTGGCTCTGTGACAGTCACAGGACTTGTTAAAAGAGATGCAAACCAAAGATGAAGAAGACCGGCACAGTTTGTACTGTCTTATCCAGTCTAGCTTCATTCTGTCAGGGAACATCAATTAAATCAGATGAAGAAATTAGGGAGCTTTTGTCTAGCTGGTAAGTTAAATAAATATTGATTAAAATAAAATGATTGTTAAACAGATGAGTCAAAATAACTATCATACCAATCCGTATGGTTTATACAATGTCAATTGGTGTTGGAATACAAGTGTCAAATATGGGCCCAAAGATGTTCGCCACCTTCATTTTATTTATTTTGAAGATGGTTGTGCCCTGAGTCAGGGACCAGGAATAGCTGTGCCAGGAGCTGCGCTACCTCAGAACAAAAAGATGAAATTTGCCTCTTGGCTTCTTCTGCAGCCTGACGGCTCTTCGGGACACCAGGGCGATGCACTCAGGGGGAGCATGAGAAACAGGCGGTCTGTACGGCTTTTTAACATTGTGGCTCCCAGCATGAAACAGTATAAACACAGGACACACGCAATGTGTGACTGCAGAATATTTGGCTGCAGAGTTTCTGCCATATAATCCTCTGTGACGGGGCTGAGAGCCGTCCCGGACGTCAGCCGAAATGGTCCTGGAAGCTTGGAGAAAGCAACCAGAAAACACTGGCTGTCTCTGCCAGACCTGTTAGTTCTTAATTGCTCCGTGGTAACTAATGGCTAAGCTGCATAGGAAGAATTATCATGCAAACTTGGATTATGCTTCCAGTCTTTTTAAAGTGCTTGCTTTAGGGTCTCTGTATACGTGCGAGGCATGGGGAAGGCCGGTGAAGTGGAAAGGTGCTGTGGACGGGGATAAGTAGTTATATGAGGAGAAGGTGTCTCTCTGCTCACCCTTAGTGACCCTGGATACACTGAAAAACAGTGCAGGCAAAAGGGACGGGTACACGCCGGAGAGCTCCTCGCTTTCCCGGTGTTCACAGCCCAGACGAGAGTGGCTGCGCCTCCTGCAGTTGCCCGAACAGCCGCTGCAAACTTTCTGGCAGATCACTTCGCACCCATCCTGTTGTTTCCTCCTCCCCTGGGAAAAAGGCTGCTGGATTATTGCTTTTCCAACCAGCTGCTAACCCAGTAGCACACAACCAAGTCTGACACCCCACTGGGCTCAGAGGTGTTTACCAAATCCTGTTACTTGTCCCCACAGCAACAAAATGGCTCTTAAGCCCACCCTGTATATGTCTTCCCTGGGACAGGCGGATCTGCTGCGGATCTCGGTCGCGGAGGGCCAGGGGCTGGTGGTGGGGTGGGCGATGCTGGGTCAGTCCCACACGCTCTCCACGTTTGCTCCCCACCTCTACCACAAAGTAAATAGCTATTATTTGCTCTGTCTACTGCAAAGGTAAAAAGCAAAAGCTAGGAAGGGTTTGTGATCTATTTATATTTACAAATAATTTTCAGATATAATTTTTGTAAGTCTCTGTGATCAAGAACTAGGAAAAAAATATTTGTAGATGGTGCTACTCCGCACCTCAGACAGCCATCAAAGCCTTTATTTTTTTTTCACAAGTAGCTCTAGTTTTACTTTATGGAGGCTGCCAAGGACCTTCAGAGGCTTATGACAAGCCTTTTCATTTGAACAAGCACATTTTTGGGTGGGTTTTCTCCCAAAAAGTGAGAGACGATACACATGCAGGGTGAAGCTAACCTAGAGATGACCTGCCCTGCTGCTGGCTCGTCTTTTTTTCTTTTTCCTGTTTTGTTTTGGATTTGTTTTACTGGCAAATTTCTGGGCTACATTTGTTTGGCTTATGTTCTAACACTTTACCTAATATTTGCACTTTATGTGTCGGCTTTTCGTTTTCAAGTTGCTAACTGCTATCAGATAATTGAGGTTAACAGAGGTTTCTTTCTTTAGCTGTAACTTAGCAGAGAAAGAGTACTTCACTCAACTCATATCAAGTCCCGCTCAAAATTTCGCAGGGTGCTTTCGCTCCTTTACCTGCAGTAATTAACCTCACCCCCCCGCAGCCCCTGGTAAGCAGCTCTGCCAGCGGGACACCTCCAGCAGCCGCTCTGCCAGGTGAGCACAAAGGCTCACAAAACAGAAATGCCTTCGGGCCCCCGGCGTGTCAATAGGTCTGCTCAGCTATGCCGAGTTTAGTCATGCATTTTAAGTTTCTTCCTGAACCCGGGGTCTTAATTCTTGTGCCATTTTACTGGAACAAAGAGGTCAGATTATTTAAAAGTCGGTCGCCTTTGTGTGCGTGCAGTTAGTAATGCCTTCGGTGCTCTAGTTCCTGGGACTCTTTTTCCCTCCAGCTCTTAAGTCTCAGCTATTCTCTCCTAATGCAATAACAGTAATTATCCTATCGCTGGCCACCGCAGCACCCTCCATTAGCGCCTACCTTACCTAGCGTACAGTGCAGGCTGGGAGCCAGGTAAAGCCCGTGTAATTTATAGCTCATCAGAGAAGCCAACCAGCCCACGGTCTTCCTGTTTTGTAAAGAGATGGACTTATCACCGAGACGCTGCTGCGACGGGTGCGCTGGAAAGGCAGGAACATCAAAGTGGTGTACAGGCAAGCTCTGGCCCCGTCTCTGTTTATATTCTCTCTTGTTTCATCCAGGCATGCAGTGAAGTAAAATCATCATGACTCGATGCAACCAGAGGACAATATCGACGTGTTTTTTGCTCCCCAGTAGACCCACGACATTTCACAATGTAATTGTTGTTTCGCATCCGGCTGCTGAGCGCAGAATGAGAGACGTGGAGCTGGCCCTGCTAAGGCCAGGTTTCAGCACAACGATTACCTCTTACACGTTTTATTTGACTGCCGTCCTATAGCATCCTGTAGGGCATGCTGTATGGCACAGGGACTGACTTCACAGCTTCTTCAGTCCTCATATTTCAGGGTGCACCTGTGGCTCCTTTGGCCTGAAATCACAATCCAGTCCTCTGATGTGTGACTTTGTCTCAAAATTGCAAAAAAGGAGCTGAATGAGGAGAAAAAAGACCTGCTCTGATCTGGAGAGATCGGTCAAGGAAAATCTTCTCCGACACCATTTGGACTTGGCCTGCTTCTGTCCTCCAGGTAGCAAGCAGCATTTTCCGCCGTGCCTTAGAACACCTTGGGCTGATAACCACATGCTTCCCAGCATAAAAGTCTCTGGCAACTTTTTGCTGAGAAGCTTTCGCACTTCTGATGGTCACACGTGGCCTCTGAAACTCAGCAGGAGCAAAGCTGCAGGGTCAGAAATATTCTTTGTCTTTGTTCCTTTAGCTGCTGCTCGTGTTTTTGGCTGACATAAAACCTCTTCTGGAAATTATTCATATCTTCACTCAGTGCTTTGGCAATCTGAGGAGACTGCATTACTCGATGGTGCTTCAAGCTAGCAATGGTAGGGCCCAGATATTCTCGGATTTGACAACCAACACATGTCTTCATCAGTGAACTCATACAAGGTGGTGTTGTTTTGATGTGCAATTAAGTTACTAGGGATCTAGTCACGGAGCAGAGCTTTGAACTGGGTAGCTCTCACTGTTCGAAGCAAACGGGGGAATAAAGAGAAATACGTATGCATCCGGGACTCAGTTTGCCAACGAGCAAGCTGATGAAGTGGGGTGATGTTCCTCAGCAAAGCTGGCCCAGGCGGAGAAGGTGGATGCTTGAGTGCAGAGGAAGCACAGGCAGAGGCGTGGAGGTGAGGATCCTGCACCCCGCCTGCTCGCTCCACCTCTCCGTGGCACTCAGTTCTCCGGTTAGTCCTGGGGAGTCTCGGGAAGGCTATTGGGAAGACACAAGGGTTCACAGGCTGCAGAAAGAAGACCTGGTCATTTAGAGGTCAAGAAATGCCAGCATAACTGTCAAAAGCAAACCTGAGCTGAAACTTGCAAAGTATTCCAGAAAAAAAATGGGAAAAACTTCTTCAAATGTCAATGTAAGACAGGAAGGAAAGCGGAGTCAGGCTGCTGTGTAGTAAATGAGATTAAAGATAATCTAGGCATGGCCTAAAATCAAAGGAGTATTTTACCTCTGTTCTCGTTTAAGGAAGACAAATCCTAGAGGCAAAAGCTGGCTGGTTAATGGGAACAGGGATATGGAAATGGAATTGCTACTGTGGGGAAGCAAAGCTCAAAGAACAGGCTGCGTTCCTCTTGGGGGGGGGGGGCAGGTCATGCCTGTCCAGGAATTCTGGAAAGACCAGCATGTGAGGTGGCACATCTAATAGCAACTGGTTTTATACATCTGTCAAGTCAGTGAGGGACCCTGTGACTGCGGAATATCCATTACAACATGTTTGGTTGTGCAGGGTTAAAAAATAATCCAGCCAACCATCATCTGTGTAACTCTGACCTCAGTGGTATGTGGGGCTTTGGAACATGCCTTGAAGGTTAATTAAAAATGCAAAGGCAGATCAAAAATGGGATGAAATGCAACTAAAGGTACATCCTGCCAGACTAACCTGATGGTTCTCTTTGATAAAACAATTATTTTTCCAGACAGGTGATATCTGCCAAATTTCCTTTATCTAGACTACTTTAATGTATTTGCTATGATGTCAAGTGTGAAACAACTGATGTTGCTGGAGACAAAATAGATTATCAGAGGAATTCCATTGCTGGTAAGAAGAGGAGACAATGAGTGCTGAGGGTGGAGATCTCAGGCCAGGAGGAGTTATCTGGGAGAGTTCTTCAAACAGGAGTTTTGGGACCAATTTTGTTTTAATCTTTGCATTAATGGCATGCTCCCGGCCCATGTGAGCATCGTGCTGATGAAATGTGCTGCACAAAGCCGTGACGCATTGCTGGCACGGGGGTGGTTTGGAGGCCAGGCAGGACGAGCGGGGCACCTTGAGAACAGCTGTAATAAAAGCAGGATGACATTCAAGTAAAAGACAAAGAGTCATGCAGGTGAAAACTGGTGTCAGAGGCAGCATTTGCTATTAACAGGGAGTGAATCAGTTGGGAAAATAACTAAGGAAAAAGAAAAATCAGCATTAGATAGTCATAGAAGAGTTGTGTGCTGCCAGCTTGATCCTTATGTTGCATCTATTTCCAGTTGAGATGAGGAACTATTAGTGCCAACATACGTGGCCCAGATGGACTCTCCTCCCTTCCCACCCCTCCTTTTGGGAAAGATGCATTAACAGCAGAGCAGCTGCAGAGAATAGCTGCAAGGGTGACGAAGGGACCAGAGACCCTCTCTCCCAGGAGGCCACGGGAAGGTCCTGGAGCACATGCGTGTGGGGATGGGGATGGAGCTGATGGAGCAGGCACCCTCCTGCAGTCTCGGGCTCAAGTATCCAAACGCTGCCTGCACGGGGCTGCTCTAGCCTAAGGCCAGCCCCCATTGCTGCCAGCTGCTAGCGCACTTACATTTATTTTCTTTGGATTAGAGGCAAAAGCAACCCCTTGGGCAAGTGGTATAGGCAGGGGTAGGGTAGAGGATGGAGGAAAGGCCAGGCTGGACCAGTCCGGTGGTGTCTCCCAGTGCTTTGGCAGCAAACGAAGCCCTGGTGCAACGTTTCGCCCTCTGTCCTGGGAGTTACCAGCCCTTCTACCAGCACCTCACGCTGCAGCTGGGCTCAAGATGTGCCGCGGTATCAGAGGTCCGACTCCAACGATGGTGTGCCATGAGGAGCGGTTGCAGTTGCGTGCAGTTACATTTGTTTTAATATTTTTCCTCGAAGCTTGGAAAAGCAACTGAAAAATGAATAAAAACAACGGCCTGTCGGCACGATTCACAGCCAGAGCGATAAACTACGTATTGCTCTGCCTAGCAATTGCCAGAAGTTTTTCTGCATGTGTTATGGAGAAGGGATTTTGCAGGACCCCCAAGATGAAGCCTAAACAAACAGGTAGGAACAGAGTCCGACCCTCTGGCCATGCCTCAAGCCTGGGTCTGGAAGCTGCATTGCCGCCTTTGTTGGGGATGCTGTTGGAGAGGAGCTGTTGCTGGGGGCTGTCAGATAAGGCCCAGCAAGTTTCTGAGAAACGGCTTCCAGCCCAGCTTTGTCACCCAAATACTCAGGTCAGCAAGGGGAGCAGAGGTGCTCGGGGCTGTCAAAACTGGGCTGCAGGGCCGTGCCCTATACGGAGGGACTGCGTGGTTACATTTCTGAATTTCTTTTGCTTCCCTAGGAGCTAATACTGTCTCCATCACTGATGCCTTTCTGAAGGGAGGGGTGAGAGGGAAAGGCAGAGTGTGAGAGGAGAGTAAATAAGAAAGAGAAGAGCTCGATGCCCATGCAAAACTGCAAGAATTAAAAGTGGAGGCTCTTAAAGCTTGTGTAAGACCCACGCGGCGTTTGCAGGTTTGGCAAAGCAGCCAGGAGGGCTCCTGCTCCTCTCACGAGAGCAGCTGGGAGCAGAGCGGGACTCTCCCACCAGGGAACTCTGGCAGCCTGTTGATAAACACATTGGTGTTGAGCAGCTAAGTCAAATGCAATTATTAAATTGATTATTCATATTCCATTCTGTTCACTGTGGGAAGATACTCCTTTTGGGGTTAGGTTTATGGGCCATACAGATTGTCGGAGTGAATCTAATTAGCAAGAGGAATCTGAATGGAACAATGACTGGTAATTGTTGTTAATGATGCAAGCGTATTATACCAGCTAAAATGAAACCTTGGGTTGCAAGCAGCGCTGAACGGCAAACGAACATTAACAGTTGTACGTTAAAACACTGCGAGTCCCTACCTCGCTGCTGTCAGGTGTGGTTAAGGTGAGCTCCCACCCGTAAAACAGCAGTGACTTGCCAAATGCTTCCCGGCGGCCACTGGAATAAAATGCTGCAAGAAACGAACGACCTGCAGAGCTGTGGTAGGAGAGGTGGTCTGGAGCTGGCGTACGGGCTGAAAGCTATCCCCTGCTTTGCTTTCACCGAGGCAAACCTCAGCCGCCTCCGGAGCTGATTTAAAAAAGCAGGCTCCTTTTTACTTGCACAGTCTCTGGATTGTGCCTCTGTGCAGGTGCAGGGCCTCCAGCCTGGGAGTCGGACCATCCCGGGCTCCCCAGCTGCTGGTGCTGCTCTTGGCACGCCTCGCCAGCTCCACCAAGCAAGCGTGGGGCAGGCCGCCGTCCAAATATTTTGGATTAAATTTGGGTTGTGAATTATGCAATACACACACACACACACACACGCACGCACACACAAAACCTATTTTGTTGCTTCTGCCACTGGAGGTGGGCACGCAGACCTTTCTGACCGTACAGCGAGCTGTGCATCTGAATACGTTGGAAAGATTTGGTCCAGTGCCTGCATTTTGGTTAGCAACCCCCAAACAAGAGTGCTGATGGCTGGCACTCTCAGGCTGTGGAAACTGCCGGGCTTAAACAGCCAGCGGAGCTGGGACAACTCGTAGCAGTCGTGGATTTGGTCCAGCACTGAGCTTCAGCTCTCACAGGGGATGGCGCTGGTCCCATGCCTCGTTTCTCTCTTTCTAGCCTTCGAAGTGTTCTGGACTGGTCTTCAGTTCAAGACCCACCTATTCCTTTGCTTTTTCTTGGGTAGGATGGGTTTGTAAGAGGTGAATTGTATAGAAAAGTTCTTGGGAAAGGTGGTTCAAGCTGCATCATTTTGTTTTTCAGAGGTTAAACGCAAGTTAGCAGTTTTTTGGCAATACTATAGATGTAAATGTGATGGGAAGCCTGGACAGTTGAAACATTTTCTACTTATTTATCCTTCCAAATGTGTGTGGGCAAGACAACCTGGTACAGACAAAAATGCAGACTCTCCCTTACATTATTTACTTTATATTTTCTGTAGCATAAAAGATGAGAGTTATAATGGCCAAGGGTGGGAAGGAAAGCAGAACGAAGAATGTGAGAGTGAGAGTTTTAAGACCACAGCACTGGATAACACCTCCATGCTTGCAGACCACTGCATCCTTGACCAGAACATGCAAGCTGGCTGTTAAATATCACTTCATTGATACAGTGTTGGAGTTGAAGCTGGGCACTTGGCTAAAATGAAAATTTTTTAGTTAAAAAAGAAAAAAAAGTTTATATTAACAGTTGTAGAACTTGAATAAAAACAAACAAAAGGGCTGGTAAAATCTGATCCACATACTTTTGTTTGAAATAGCATTTAAGACTCATCTGAGATGGTTGGTTTCTTATAAAAACCCTCAAAATTTCAACAATAATTTTCAATGTGTTGGTTTTTTTTTAATAGGTTTGTCAAAACTTTTAAAAACATGTACAAAAGAAACCTTTCTTCTCTGTGGTCCTCCTCTTGCTGATGCAGGTTTGAGTCATTATAATGAGTCCATTGATAGGCACTCTGTTTTGCCAAGGGCGCATAAGGTTAAAAATTAAAAAGCTGTGAAAGTACTCAGTACATTTAATATATTTTAAGGACTTTTGTTTGAGTTTTTCCAATGACTAGCATAGAAGTTTTTTTCATATATCCAAATTCATACCTAGAAATGTATTTTTCACAGCTAAGAGTGTCATTATAACTTCATTTTTGTCTGTTAAAAATAATGATGAGATTTGACTTTTTCTATGCTTTTATTTCTATGGTGATTTTTTTTATTTCTCTTTGCTATTCAGATGTGTCAAGGAATTTCAAAGAAAAACAAAAATTTGCCATTGAAAACAAAATTCCTATGCTGTCAGGCAACCCTTGTTTTAAACATCAGGAGAGAATGCATAAAAAAAAAATGTCCATTTTTTGAGCTATTCAAAACTCAGTTGAACAAGGCATTGAGGAGCCTGAACTAGTATAGAAGCTGGTTCAGCTCTTAGCAGGGGGTTGTACCATATGAACTCCAGAAGTCTCTTCCAACCCAAACTATTCCATGATACTAAAATCAAATTTTCTTACTTCACAATTTTTAGTAAATTCTTTCTAGTCTTATTTGAATCTAGAGTTCTTCCAGATTTGAACACTTCAGAGTTCATTTATCTCTTCATTATTATCATTACAATAAATAAATCTGTTACCTTCAACTGGAAGGTTAGGGAATGATTAAAAATTACAGAGAGACCTCTTGGTATCTCTTTAACAAGAGTGAACAAATGCTCAAGAGGAATCTTCACAAACCATTTTGCTAATCCACTTACAAATACTGTGTAAGAAGAAGTAACAGAACCAGCAAGGTATCTCCGATCATATTATAACTGAGCTTTATTCTGTAACAGCTTCAGTATACTAACAAAAGCCTTATGTCTTTATTACCAAAAACCGTAGCACTGTATCTAACTTAAATTGGCTGGTGTTTTAAATGCACTTTTACAGAGGAATCTTTGTAATACAAGTTTCTCACATGTATGCCTTGAAATTATCAATCAATGGAGCATTTAAGAATATGAAAACAGGTGAAGCGTGGCAGAATAGGTCGTGATGGGCTCCCCAGCGCAGAGCTGGACTCTCTCTTTTGCAGTAACATAGGCAACACACCATATCTCACATACAGTCCCCAGAATAGCCAAGGACGTAAGCCTTATTTATTCTAGAATCCATGAACTGCACAGGTGGAATTAGTTTATTTTGTTAAGCCACAGATGAATCTTCCAAGCCTGTTTCTCTTAGCATGGCTGCTGCGGGTTTTCAGGAACTAGAACTATCCCACCTGGGAGATGGTGAATCTAGTGGCCGAGTGGCTGTCAGTGGCACAAAGACTTGTTATCAGAAGCTTAAAGGACAAAAATGGCAATTAAATTTCTTGATTTAAATGGCATCATCACTTTTTTCCTTGATGTACACCCAATGCTATCCCAAGTTGTTGTCCAATGTCAGTGTCCACTCCTCCTTTTTGTCCACATGACTTCTTCTCCATTCATTTGCTTTCCTAGGGGTTGACATTTTGTCTTGTCTATTAATACAGAACTGGAGGAGGCAGCAGCAGGAGGTTAAAAACCAGCAGCTATCCAGCTGGGATGGGAGAAAATGTGCTGTGAACATGGAAGCGTGAGAGGAGATCTGCATCAGAGCAGTATCAGGTTTATGGTATCTAAATTCCATGCCAGTCCCAACACCTAACGGGTGCTGTTGGACGTTAGTTCATCTCCTGAAAAACACTGGTTAAAAACCCCCAACATTTTTTAACCTCATCTCCCTAATGCAATAAACCTTCTTAACCTTATAAAATGTGATTATCAAAGAACAAAGAATTCCCTCTGCTTTCTTTATTATGTACAATATACATACTACCCCATCCTTCCATTGCAGGTTGGTAATATTTAAAGGGCACTGAGATATGACAATAACAAGTACTATGCTTGCTGATGTATTATGAAATGTATCCCATTAGTCACTTTATATCTGAAAGGCAGAAAAATTTCCACCTAGCAACAGAAAGGCTTTTAGGATTGAAAAAAAAAAATAAATTTGGCAGGCAGTAGGCATGTTAAAACTACACCAGGAGGAACCCAATTGGAGGTTCCTAGAGACAACAAGAGCATAAATAAGTTACCGTCAGTGTTGCCCACCACAGAGGGGGAAGACAATTCAAAGGTCTGTAACCTGAAGGAGCAAAATACAAGTGAAGGGCAGCCCAGAAGCAGCCGTGTGCTGGCTGTGGAGATCTCTGGGAGGAACTATTGCCCTCCAAAGCTGCAGAGAGAAACGTGGCAGCAGCTGCTCCAGCTCACCTGATCCCCACTGTGCCACACTCCTGCTCGTCATGCGGGCCATAAAGAAGATGCCTCACTTTCTTACCTTAGAAAAACTGATCCACTACCAAAGATGCTCTATTAGTGATGGTGCTGGTGAGAGAGATTGAGGGATTCTTGCCAAGGCTTTTTTTTTAACTCCCATGTAAGAACATAGCTGGTGCAAGAGATCTCAACACTGGAAACCAGAGCAAGCAGAACACTTCAGTTTTGGACACAAAGCAAGTGAGACAAAGGACAAGAACTTTTCCTGATGTTTGTTTATATCATTAACTACCTAGAAAAGGGTTTTTTCTGTGATCTGTAATCTATCCTGAAGCAGAAATGTTCCCAAAGGGCCAGGCAAAGGCTTTTTCCAAGAGGACCATGTTTTAATCACATTAAAGTTTCCACTCAACTCTTTTCCTTTGGAGAAGGAGCCCTCTTAGCAGAAGAGGAGTATGCAACCAGCAAGCCTCCTTGCATAGCTCAAGAGTGGCATGCTGAAGAGAAATAGGCAGCAATACTTTACTTCCCAGGTGTATCCAAGCCCAGGAACGGGGCTTTCAGAAGGCAGCCAGGGAACTTCTACAGGCTTCAGTGAAGATCAGAAATCTTCTCCTGCCACAGAAGGACACATGCCTCAGCCTCACAGGGCTACACTCCCAGAAAGCCATCCTAAAATGAGATGGAGGAATTGCTTTTTCCACCTGTGAAGTGACACTGCTTTCATATCTGACCACAATGAGTAAAATGAGCAAAATGAATATAAATGAGCATAGTGAATGCATGCGACCCCTCAGTCTGGCTTCTGGTCCTGGAGGGAGCTGGTTTATTGACAGGACAACCTTTCTGCTGCACAGCGAAGACCACCAGACAAGGAGGCCTGAGAAAGGACAAGCATCGTCAGCCCCAGCCTTGTTGAAGAGGCAGGAGATAAACCCGCAGGAGTCGATGCTCCTGCCCTCTCCCCGGCATCATTACACGGATATTGGCGGACAACTCTGGCCGTTTGTCAGGAGGAATGGATCACTTCCTCAGCTGGGGCTCACCAACACCCTCCCCCAATGGGAGGGGAAGATGTTTCCCTTATTTTATTAGTGGTGAGTAACAGTATTTGTGCCAAACCTTCAGGAAAGGCTCCACGCTGCCCAAGACGGCAGCCGGGTCGCTCTGAACCGAGTGCTGGGCAACAGCGAAGAACAAAGGAACACCCTCCGTCCCCCCCGCAGCCTGCCCCCCAAAAGCCTTCCAGCACAAATGGCTCGGTGGTACTCCATGGAGGATGCCAGCGAGCAAAGCAGTGCTGGGCAGTGGGACGTGGTCTGCTGCTGGTTGTCTAAGAAGCCTTCAGATGCTTTGTTTCTTATTCCCACCTACTGGAGATGGTGCTGGGGCTGATAAATCTCTGCCTGGAGTAAAAGTCTTCCCACTCTTTATGTTAAACAGAACCCACTTTACTCTAGTTTGAGGACAAGTCGTAAGCTGTAATTTGAGGATAGCTAAAATGGCTGTGCACTTCCCTTCTGTTCAGCCCAGTCTTTGTGCTTCCTATCGTGAATTAGGTAGGGCAAACGCAGCCAGACAAAACAAGGCCTGAAACCTGCCATCAGAGCTCGGCCCCATCACACAACCAGTGCCCGAGGCTGGAATTCGATCATGGGGGAGCTAATAATAACCACACACAGCAAAGAGCAGAGTACTTTGCTGCTGTTGCTGAAAGCATGAAAAATACCATCTTAATTTAGAGACTTATTACGGCAGGACATGCCAATAAATGCGGAGCAGGTAGAATTGCTATGCTATGGTATGTACTACTATTGCAATAATAAATAAAAAAATTACCTTCTGAAAATACGGTTTCAAAAAAAGAAAGGATGTTCTGCTGTTTATTCAACAATAAAATCAAAAAGCTATGACATCCACAAAATGCTCTCTCTTTAAAGTGGGCAAAAATAAACTAAAATGAACCAAGTTACTTTTCTGCCTCTGAAAACCTGTAGCCTGCAGAATATTCCACACAACTGCTTTGTATCTTTTTCAGATTTGTTTTTCATCATACTTAATACGTCTATTTTATCAAATTTTATTCTTAAAAATAACAAAACTCGCGGCCAAAGAAACACAGGCACTTCAAAAGCCCGGTGGCACTCCATGGCTTTCATTTTCCCTGGATGTGAGAAAAAAGCTAAAAGCCTTTAAGACACAGCAGCAAGCTCGGTTAGGATGCAGCGCTTGCGTACGTGTACCAGAGGCAGCAGCACGTGTCCTGGGCCCACCAGTCTGCTCTACCGCCTTCCAGTGCCGCTCCAGCTGGGAAAGCAGAGGTGGGCTGCAGACCTGCTGGAGGCTCCCATGGTTGAAGGAGGATCTCAGCTTCAGAAGGACTGAAATCCCTTGCTCCTCGCTGCCCTTGGCTTCCCGGCAGACCAGGAATGGGAGAGGTGGAGAAACTCAGGGGTACCATGGGGTTGCTGTCAACCAACACTCCTCAGGCCCATTGCCAGTACTTTGTCGGCACCAGGGCTCCCCAGTGCCAAGCTGGACTCAGGCTGTTCTTTGCTCTTCCATGGCATCTCCTGCAGCACAGTGGATAAAGCCACCGTGGTACAGGAGCAGGCTGCACCACCAGCACAGCCAGAGCTTTCCACATGCACCCCGGGAGGTGACCGGCATTTCATTTAACAATAGCTTATAACAATTATCCAGTAATTGTAGGAGGGTTTCGTAGTGAAATACTACAGAAATCCTAAATTTGGTTGGAAAATGATCTGCCTCTTCTGTCTGCAGTTACTTTGTGGAGAAATTATTCTCAGGAGTTATAAACCGTTCTCCAGTAAGGAAGGAGTGTTTGGGATTTCCAGCATTAATGCTCATAAGAAATCATCTGGCTGTCACTAACATTATGTAAATAGCTGGTTCATGTTTATACTCCACAAAATGCATTTACAAGAAAAAGGCTGACTAATTCGGAGGTCAGCTTCTAATTCAAGATTAGTGCTCAACAGGTTTTTTTCCCTGACAAATAAAACCACTAAAGGCTAAATTAAAACCATGTGCTCTAACCTACCTTTATGTACTTACTGATATAAAGAGGGTGGAAGCAGTTTTGCTACCAAATTTAATGCCACTGTCTCAGGAGTGAAGTAAAATGTCCTAGAAAAGCTTTTGCACAAGGACGCACATCAAGACTAGCCAACCTAGAAAGTGTGAAGTGCTTGAGTACGTGAAAGCCACCTTGCAGTGACCTGTCACTGTTATGGACTAGAGGCTTGATTTCCCAGGAATACATTGAAATAAATAGCAACTTAATCAACAAACCCTCCTCTTCATTAGGAAGAGCAATTGGCTACAGGAGAAAAAAAAAGTCATCAGCATGATGACATTTGATTCTCTTTTAGATGTTTGGATATCCCAGTCATGGTGAAAGAGGTTAGGTCCATTAACTCCCTTAGACCCATACTAGATGATAATATTGAAGATGGCTGCCAAATTTCTGAAAACTATCAGCTGCTAAAATTCACACCAGCATTTTATTCTCCCTTCTAGCTATTTAGCACTGCTTAAAAATTATCTGGTCTTTAAAATTTCACTTAAAACCAAAATGAAAACTAAACCCCTCTCTTTTTTTACTAGCTTCTCTGGTGTAAGTAAAACTTGAAAGTCACCCAGCATCTTCTTAAAACGTTTTGCCTGGAGAGAGTGGGAGCGCTCACCTGAAGACTTGAGCAGAAGGTCAGTGATGCTACTCAACTTCTGCCAGACTAGAAGCAGGGTGCAATGTTTCTGTTCAGCCCCGTGAGCATGCTCCCAAATGGTTTGAGGACTGAGGTCTGCCTGTCCCCATCTCTCAATCTCTCTGTGTCTAAGAAATGTTTGGCCCAGGTCTGTGAATGTGTGTCAGGGTGATAAAAACCCAAGAGGATGCAGTACTTGTCGAGCGGTGGGACTGTGGTGTGCAGACAACTAGCTCCCATGCAAAGCCAGCCTGGTCAGGAGCTTCCCAAATCCTTGACCACTGAGCTATGGACCTTGCTGGGGTCATGTAGCTTCTTCCACAGATCCCAGACAACGCTTCTAGTGCTTACAGCTGCAGAAGAAAACCTCCAGTTTATGAACGGAGAATTCAGTTGTGCAGCATTTGTCTGTAGAGCCAGCCAGCTCAGACAATAGATTTCTTTGTGGCAAAATCATTGTGGTTACCTAAAGTAATCTGCTAACTTTGGAGTAAAAAATACAAGTTAAATTATGAAGTAAATCACAAATGTTTGCACTTCATTGCCCCAGTAAAAACAGCCACTTAATTTGTGTTACAGGGGTTTGCACCCCTTCCACAGCATCAAATATTTCACCTGTTTAAGAGTTCTAATGTCCTGTTTCTCGCAATGTCCAGCTTTTATAATACACTTATAGATCAGAGTGGCCGACGTGCATAACGCAGACTACTAGGGCTGCAAGGAAATGCAAATAACATCTAACTGTAGGATGTGTCTTCGATTCAGCGAAGGCCAGGAAATAAAGACCATCCAACTGCCGCGGGCAGGGACAGCACAGCCGTAGGGCGGCTGTGTGCGGGGCTGGGTTTGCCGTCCTGGCTGCCTGCTTCCACCCAGGTCAGGAAGGCTCCTCTGCCCGCCATGGGACTGGAAGGGCAGCGAGAAGACCGAATACCTGTCTACGGCCCACGGCCGCTGCAGGGTGCATATGGCAAAGGAGTCTCTCAAGTGCTGGGTATTTGTGTTACGTGGAGGTGCGCCCTGCCCAAAATGCAAATAACGGGCAGGGCTCCGAGTTCGAGGCACTGGTTCAGACACTAAACTGATGCTATAGGCTGAAAATTACTGAATCTGTCCAGAGCGTAACGAAGATCTCACAACTACTATGAAAAGTGCTACGTATTCACTCTCCCAGAAGGATTTCTCAGATGCTGAACCGCCGTCTCTGCTGAAATCTCTCTTATTTCCCAAACCCTCTCCTTATTTCAGGTGTTACATCCATATGGTACCTTTAAACCCAACAAACCCTAAATTTCTTTGCAAACAGAACTATCACCAAAATGTAAAAAGATACAGTTTAAATATGTGCCTAGACTAGAGTTGGTGACACTAGAAGAACTGCAGTTAGCATCATCTCATATGCAAAATTTTAGTATCTAAAAATGATGACCACACACTTTTATAATAGGCTCAGTACTGCCTGTAGGTCTAGCATGGTCTTCAGGGGTGTAATCACCCAGCAGAGAGTGGGAATAATCAGAGTGATTATAACCTAACGTTGAGTCTATGTAACTTTAATCGATCATGTTGCATCTGTACCTGGATTCTGACCATGACTGTAGTGGTAACACACCTTCCACAAGGCATGATACGCAGCCTGAAAAAAAGCTTTAGGTTTTTGGATTAAGTGGAGAAACAGTTTTGAATGGATCGGCCAAGACAGCAATAACTGCCATGAGGCTTAATGTAGCTCGTGCAGAAAATGTTTCTCAGTTGCTTATGGGGGATTGTCAGATGTAAGAGCAGACAAATTGAGCAGATTGTGAAAATAATCCTGGTATAGCTTCCAACAACAGAAGTTAAACTTTTTTGTTGCTAAGAAATGTGAAATTACAAAAAACAGTAACACTGGTTGCTGCAGAACCAACAAAAGCATAAAATATCGTTAGCTGCAATCATTCATTATATATCATCTGATTAAAAGAAATTGCTAAGCAGCATTTTCCAAGACTTGCCCTTAGATAAAATGACACGTTTTGACAGAAAAGGTCTTCTGTATTGACACGTATATAGTGAAACTCTTCGCAAATTGAGAAAACAGTTTTAAAAACTTTGCTGAAAAGAGCATATTTTTCACACTGTTCACTAGAGACTCAAATGGTATTAAAAGACTTCCAAACGTTTTTCATTATCTGAAAGAGGACTAATCAGTTGTTTGTCTGAGTGTTTTCAATATGGTAATGAAGCAATGTTAGGCATTTTTGGGGGGAAAAAAAACCCCACAAACCAACCACCCCCAAAACTAGATTACAACCAAATTATTTGAATTTCAATACTAACCTTATTTGGAGGTGCCAATATTAACTTTAGGAGATGCTACTTTCTAAAAATTTAATGAAAAATAAGAATGAATGATTGCTGCCAGCTAACTGTTGAAATCATATATATTGCATACATCCACAATAGATGATCATTTAATCTTCATTTAATCTTGAGGGTTATGCATAGCTTTCAATCATTCAAGGGGTTTAATCATCTCTCCAAATGTCAGAATTACCAACCTTTGTCAAACTTCAATTCATGGGAACGATAAGGCATGCCCTCACATGACAGTTTATCTCTATACCCTAAAGTTGAAAGATCTTAAAATGTTTTCCAGCTAATAGAAGTTATTTTTGTCCAGTAGTTAAGAATTGCTCAATTGCAATTTTAAAATTCCTTAAGGATGAGAAAGACAGTGATGAAGGAAAGATGTTTTCAGTGACTGAATACTCCTTATCTTCATCTCATGCTGTGCTAAAAGTTTCACTGCTCAAATTTTAAAGCTATCTAATCTTTTATGTGCTAAAGCATATAAAATCATGCATTATTAGAAGTACGAATTACAAGAAGAGTTCATTTATTTGGTGTTATATATAACCTTTATCTAAAATGCATTATATGGTTAAAAATTTTTCATCTAGTAATATTCATTAAGTCTCAAACTTTTCTTTCAGAGAACAAAATTGCTTCAACCTGATTGAGATATTTTATCTGGGGAAAAAAAGAGTGAATTTTTTACAAAGTCTATAAGGATCAGTGAATGTTTTGATGCCTGACAGTGAATTGGATGTGAATCCTGGGTATAAAGGAAGTTCTTTACTGGGAGATCCACTCAAGTGGGCGTACAGGCCTCAGAAGTCTCACATTGGAAAACAGTCACATGTTCTTTCTTCAGGAATGTGTTATATTCATTTCACTGTTGCATCTGAGGCATGTATGAGTATTTTCTTTGTATACACATAGTTGCAGAAATCTATTAAAGGCAAATTCCACTTAAGGTTGAGCTTCCAATTTAAAGTGATTTTAAGTGTAGAAGTAGGAGTTTTATCAATTGATTTTTTTAGGATGTGCTTAAATGTACTAAAATGATGCTTATCAGTTTACCAATAAACTGAAGCTTACCAGAGTGGAATGCCACACTTGAGAGCAGTGGAAATTGCCACCCTGGAGAAAATCAGACGATACTTGAAAGGCAAAATAGCGTTTCCCTGAAATGTCACTTAAAATAATGTTCCTAATTCCTACCCAAAAAGGTGGCCAACCTGCCCGAGAATGATGCTTTCAGGACAGATGATTTGTTCTACAATGAAAACACAGTGCAAGTCTGCACCCATGCTTTTAGTTTAGTCCTAAGACTTGGGGTTTGTTTTTTGTGTTCAAGTGTCACTAAATCTTTCTCCCTGCCCCTCCGCTGCTAGATTAATTATTTTCTGTGCAAGGGCCCTTCTTTCAAAGTCCTCCATTATTCTGTTTTGACCATACTGGGGAACTTATCCAAGTCAACAAAAAGGCAGCCTTTATCACAGAAAGGCTGTTCATGAAGTGGATGGTTTCATACATTACTGGGGGAGAATTGCCTTAACATCGCCTATTCACGCTGATGTGCCAGGTGCATCCACTTAGATGGCTCAAAACGCTGCTACCACCACATCCTCTGCTGCCAAGACCATTATGTGCTCTGAGTGATGGAGCAAGAGGCAGGACTTACTTAGATCTTCGCTGTTGGGAGGTGGAGGGAGAGAGACCAATCTTTGTGCCTCAAAAAAAAAATAAAAAAATCTGCTGCTTTTAACTCTCTGCGGCTCTGCGACTGCGAGAGCTTCAGAGGAAGACAGGGATGAAAATAGCATGAGTTTAGAGCAAGACTCTGCTCTGCATCACTGCCCCGAGATACTGTAAAGAGGACAAAGGGAAACTGGGATATAAATAGAGAATGACATTTTCCTTGCATTGTCCACAATGAATACATTTGTACATGAACAAAATCGTTGGAACGAGACAACGTGCATGCCTGATGTTGAAGAAAAGCCTGTTTGTGCTTAGTACATTGGAGACATTGTTCGAAAATAGTTCATCCTTTTGTAAATATTGCCTCGGCATTGGTGCCAGGGTCACTGTTGCTTTGCGCTATCAGCTGAGTAAGTATCAGTCATGCACGTGCTGCTGGGAGAAATTTTAATATGGGCACCAGATTTAAAAGGAGAAAATTATCCTCCTAAGGACTGCCTCGTTCATTTGTAGTTAATACTCCCTGCTTTCCTCTTCTTGTTGCTTCTTCCAAACTTACCCTGGTTTTTTGCACCTAGAGGGTGTTTCATACATGTCACCAGGAAATAAAACTTGCCCCATCACTCAGGTGGTGCTGGCATGCGTACAGAAAGCAGATGTCCTTTTCAGACAGAAACCCTGGTCAGTGGAAATCTTGCTTTTGTTTTTCATCTGTAGTGATACAGCTACAGCAGGTCCAGGCTACCCTCCCTCCTCGTGCAAAGAGGCTGATGTCAGCTGAGCGGCGCCGAGCTGGAGATCTTGGCTCTTTGGTTTGTTTGCTTGTTTTCTGGAAAGACATTTAGGTGGAAACATTTCCTTTTTTTTTCTCCAGAAGTTTTGAAAATCCAGCAAAACAAATACTTGTACCACATGCAAACCAAAATCTATGAAATGAATAAAATATGTTCTGCAGCCAGTGAAAGCCTCCTTGTATCCCTGAGCAGAAGGCAAATCTGATGAACAAGATAGTTTTGTATTCTTCCCCATACTCAGCTTTTTTGGCATGAAATATAGAAAAAAATCAGAGTTCATTAACATACTGAGATAATGGACCACAACTTGTCTTTAAGTATGCTTGTGCAGCTCCACTGTTATTAGTGAGAAAGAACGGGTGCAAATGAGACAGAATTTAAACATCACATGAAAAAAAACCTGTTCCTGTGATGCATCACATCAAAATACTTGCGATCCCAACAAATTGTGCAGCTGCCCTTTAGTCAATGGGAAAAAATGGCCTTTCTGGAGCACAGCTCCCACGACATACTTCAGATCCCTCGTTCCAACTGAGATGACCTGGTACTTACTTCTCTTTCACAAATATAAGGGGAGTTCAGAGAAGAAGAGGTGTGCGCCATGGATGTTTAAAGATGGGTGAGGTGAATCCAAAATTTTTTGTTAACGGATCTGTACGAACAGCTTTTAGCAGTAGCTATAGACTTGGATGAATACTTAAATGAAATTGAGAGTAATACTAAGAGGAGAGGGATTGCTCCAAACAAGGATATGTCTGTTGGGCTTTCCAACAGACTGTGGTTAGTCTGGGAGGCAATTCTTAACTGCTAGGCTATTCACTTAAAAAACATTTAACCAATGTGTTAGGTTTGGCAATCCAGGAATCGTGCAAGTGTGGGGGGGTGCGAAAGATGGCAAAGTTAGTCCAGTGCCTGGCTGTGCCAGCTGAGACCTGGTTTCAGAGAAGGTCATTGGAAATGGAAAGGTTTTAGCTGAATAGTCTTTGAGTGACCCCCACCAGATGAATCCTGCTTCTAGGTGGCCTTGGCCTCTTCTTAAATCCTGGCTATCCGTACCCAGTGGGGCTGGTTTAACTCTACTACAAAATAGAATTTTATATAATTTGAGTCAAATAATATTATCATTTTTCATATTTCCTTGTCGCCCAAAAAGCAAAGTTAACGCACTTACATGTGCAACTTATATTAAAATTGCATATATTTTGTCTCATTTTGGATATGCCATGCTGCCCTCATTTTCCTGCCTGATTAGGAATGGGCTTTTATTTCCTGAAAACCTCCTGCTCCAGGAAGGAAATGAATATATTTGTAATCTGAGGATACTGTTCCCCATCAAGATAAACCGCAGTCTGAAACTACAGAAATTGCAGAAGCCTCCAGCATTTCACGCTAGCAGGCAAATACAGTTATCCCTATGATACAGACAAATAAATCAGGGGAAAGTGAACTACTGACTTGCCCAAAAAACAGTCAATGGAAGAGCTGAAAATTATACCTTTAAAAATGCTATGATGTTCAGGCAATTTTGAAAACGTTTCTCTGCCCTAAAGAAGGTATAGTTCAAGTTCAAACAAGATGCGGTAGGAGCTATTGTACCAGGCTTATGCAGCATCTGGGGATAACGATGCCACACGTCCTGAAGATTACTATACTCTGCCACTCTCTGCTTTTATCTCTACAGCCATGCCCCAAGGTTAAAGAGTGGTACCCTTCAAATCAGGCCTCCAGATTTTGCAGTTGGCAGTGGGAGTTTCATTAAGCTCCCTGACAGAAAGGGGATATCGTGAGTGTTTTGCTTTCAGCTTGCATCGCACCCAGTCCGAAGTTAAGCTGTGTTGCACTCACCCACCTTCACCCGGCCAAAAGGGCCAGGCTCTCCGTCTGCTCCCGCTCGGTGGGACGGGGCTCAGGGGACACGAGTCCTGCCCTGCTGGATGACAGCGGGCAACTTCTCCGAGAGACCTCTGGAAGGAAAAGGACCGTGGCATAGGTAGGCACCACAGGAATCCCAGTTTCTTAGGAGGTCCGTATGCTTCAGTTCAACAACCGCTTTTGGGCATTTGTGCTCTGCCTGGGTTTACGGCACAGAAGGTGCGCTCTTCTGGGTATCCGCTGCTCAAATAGACTTGTCGTATTACCACCTTGATTGCAGTTGCTTAACCGATTCCTTTTATTTTTTGCCATGTTATTATGATAATAAAGGTTTCACACTCTGCTGTCTCCTAAAAAAAAAGTAAAATAGTCTATAGGTCAAGGATGAATGTCCAAAGGCTGTAGTAATTAATAAATGGAAAATCTACTTCATATTTGATAATAATGATTTACTGGAAATCAGTCCCTCATATGTCACTTCAGGCTTTCCTGATAAACACCTTATTGCAGGCAATGTTTATGTCTTCTAACTCAGGTCTACCATTCAGGAGCTATTTGGAGTCTGTGAAATATTAGATAATTGTCTGCAAAACTGTTGCACCTATTTTTTTTCCAGAAGCCATTCCATAAACCCCCCTCAAACTAAAACATATCTATGCTTTCACACATGTAAGAATCAACTAACAACGGTAATAAGTATAGAATTGAAAAAAAGGCAGACCACTAAAATACATAATTCAGTCTTTTTTTTATTATTATTACTCAAGCCCTTTAGTGGTTACACTGCACAAGGTGATAAAAGGATTTTTATTTTTTCTTCTAAATTGGTTATGTAGTTTTCTGAACTAAAATGTTGAGAAGACTGCTCAAAGCTAACGACACTACCCAAACAGTTTTCGTTTGAGCTTTGAACACCTTGGGCCCTCATTTCGGTGTAGTTCTCTGCACATTTTCCAGCACTGCAATGGGGCCAGGATTCCATCCTTCCTGTTTCAATAGTTCAAAAAAATAAAGAAAATCTAGGGGTCAATGGAAAACAAAATGCTTTTGTAGTAAAATTAGGTTTATTAGAAATGTGAATTTAAATGAGAACTAAAATCCATTTCTGTAGCATATGTTGCTGTGATTGGCTTTCATATATGGTAGAACTCAGCAGACTTTTTTAGTAAAATTTGTAAATTTTACTCCAAAAAACTGGAGTAAAAATGTTCCTCCTGCCCAGCAGAAAACAGAAGATCAAAAAGTTGCCATTGTAGAAGTATGGATTGATTACTCAAAGAAATAGAGGACTGAGTAGTCAAGGAGACAGTATACTAAGCCTAAGTAGGTATAGCTTTCTTCTGCAGTTGGGCTCTGCAATAGCTATAGAGCCTTGACCTTGTGCCATATTTCTGGTAAGTAGAAAGGAAGTTCATCCATATCTTCACAGGACAGAATGCTAACAAAAACACTGCAATACAATGGAGTTATTTCAAAATACAGTTTTTCTCAGTATTGGGTGGTTTCTTGATAGACCATAAACAGGGAGTTAAATATATTCAAGAGAAAGCACTGCCAACACAGGAACATTCTACCTTATGCCTTGGGAGTGATTTAAAGTAAGCAATTTTATTAATAGGATTCTAGCAGTGACCTATACTACAAGGTTTTACCCCTGCCTTTAGATGACAATCTGACATCATAAACACAATATATTATTAATTATAATTTGCTTTTATCATCCAGGTGTCCCACTTCAGACCAGGGACCTTTCCTCTAGGCATTGCAAAAATTCATTAGAAATGTGTCTGGAGAGATTAAAATGAGTATCTGGCTACATCTTGGCCTTGATTGCAAAAGAGCACACTGTCAAGCATCTTAATAACATATTTACTGATGTTCAATTAGATGCTAGAGGACAAAATTGATCACCACGCTTAAAAATATTTGCTGCTGCCTTACAGTGGTGAAAAGTGTTACCATCCATCACGCATATGGCAGACCCGTTGGCTGAACACCAGTTCCCGCAATCACTCTCCATGCCTTGCGGAGGAGCTGGTAAGTGCATCCAGCCCCGCTTCCTCTTCACCTTCAGTTTTCCACACGTACCTGAGCAGGTCGGACTGGGAATGCCGTGGGAGATGGAGGACAAAAGCCCTTCCAAAAAAACCCCCCCTCCCTGTGCCTCTTTGGTTAACAAACGCAACCCTTTCTAACCAGTTCCCACAAGACACGCTCCGTCTTGTCCTGAACACCTTTCTGCATGTGCTTATGTCTCACGTTTCCTGAGCACAAGTGACCCGAATCACGAATGATGCCGCAGATGCGATTTGGTCGGGAAAGCAGATACTGGAAATCCCGCATAGGCACTTGCTATACCCTACACCTGCGTTTGCTTCTTTTCCAGCTGCATCACTCCAGTGCCCCATGGGGTCATCCCGCGACCTTCGCAGACCCTCATGTCTGTCTTGAAGAGTCTAACTCGTAAGCTCCCATCTGTAGTTGAAACTCCTACTAGTTCCTTAGCGTGCAGACATGGGTTTTAATTACATTTTTACCCACTTTTATTAACGGAGTGGACACAGCTGTTCACTGTAAAACCTTAGTCCTCTTCTGTACTGAGAGCGACTCCCAGCTCTTGCCTCGTTAGCAGATTTCACCAGCAGAGTTGATACATGGGTTGCGTCGTTGGTACAGGGTCATTAATGAGCATCTTAAATAACCCCGATCTCTGAGGTACTCCCAGTTGCCTCATATAGAAAACCATGTCAACAGTCTGCCGTCACATCTCTTTTGCCCAGCGTTTTGTGCGTTACAACCCTGGCCACAATGCGCTCTCCTGCTTACTAATGATTTTTAGCGCGGCATTGTAACAACTGCTTTACTATTATTAATAGATTTGATCTGGGAGGATAAAAGAGAGGAAGAGAGGTGCAAATAAGGGGCGAAGTATAATCAGACAATTCTACATACTCACCTTCATCCCTCCTTGGTATGTTTCCAGCAGTGCCACGGCTACCCTCTTACGCTGTTTCGTTTCCTCTTGGCCTTTCTGAAGGTGGGGGAGAGGCCTGTGAAGCAAACTGTTGTCTTCTATTAGTACAGTGGGTTTTGTTTGTTTGTCTGATATTGGCTTTCTAGCTTTGATTTTGCAATGTTTTTTAAACACACACGTTGCTATGCATTTATGTTAAAGGCAGCCATGCCAAAGAAACGTGTGCAAGGCTTGGAAAGTGGAAGAAAAGTTTTACACAGCACCATAATCATGGTGGGGTTTTTTTATTTTGTTCCCTGTCCCTTTCTTTGTAATTCCTAACACTTTGCCTGCTTTTTGATCCGCTGCCAAGCAGCACATTGATGTTTTTGTGGAAGTATCTATTACAGCCCCACGACGCTGCTCCGGAAGGGTAACAGCCAGCTGAGACCCCCTCATTTCCCCTTGTGTGTCACAGTGCGGTTGTCTACACCGAGGTTCACCTGCTGTTTTGTTCCTCAGTCACTCAGCTTCATGGTGTCTTCCCTCGTCCTGCCTTTGTGTTGACAGTAATCTCTGCAACTTTTGTTCATGCCCCTTCCCAGAACATTTCTGAGCACGCCGTGTAATGCCAGCGGAGGGGCTCTCTCTTTGTCTCCCATCACCATGAAAAGTGAGTGTTCATTTCTGTCCTTTGCTTTCTCTCTTTTCATGTGTTATGTGTCCACATGAGAAGCTGCCTCTTTGCCCATGCAGCTTAATTTCTTTGAGAGCCTTCGGTAAAAGATGTCTGTCGTGGTTTAACCCCAGTCAGCAACTAAGCACCACGCAGCCGCTCGCTCACTCCTCCCCCCCCAGCAGGATGGGGGAGAGAATCGGAAAAAGAAGTAAAACACGTAGGTTGAGATAAAGACAGTTTAATAGGACAGACAAGGAAGAAAATAATAATAATGATAATAATAATAAAAAAAAGAATTAAAATATACAAAACAAGTGATGCACATTGCAGTTGCTCACCACTCGCTGACTGATGCTCAGCCAGTTCCCGAGCAGCGATCCCTCCCAGGCCCTGACTCCCCCCAGTTTATATACTGGGCATGACATCACACGGTATGGAATACCCCTTTGGCCAGTTTGGGACAGCTGCCCTGGCTGTGTCCCCTCCCAAATTCTTGTGCCCCTCCAGCCTTCTTGCTGGCTGGGCATGAGAAGCTGAAAAATCCTTGACTTAGTCTAAACGCTACTTAGCAACAACTGAAAACATCAGTGTGTTATCAACATTCTTCTCATACTGAACCCAAAACACAGCACTATACCAGCCACCAGGAAGAAAATTAACTCTATCCCAGCCGAGAGCAGGACAATGTCAAATGTCTTTTTTAAATTGTTTGTAGGGGTGTCGACCAGACCTCCTCTCCCTGTACAGGGGGACTTGCAAGGCATCGCTTCCCTTCACAAAAGCTACCTGTTTCATTCCCCAAGTCACACTTACTTACCCACTTGTTCACCAATTCTTTTCTTTAACTAGTTCACCTGGCTTGGTCATCAGGCCTAATGGTCTGTAGTTACCTGTATCTTTCTCTAGAGCCATTGCTAAAACTTAGTGCCATGTGAGCCAGTGAGCTTTTCCTTGAACTCATTTTTTGATACAGTTAATAGCATTTTTACATATATAGCCTGCCAGATAGAAGTTCTTTTCTGTTTTCTTCATTTGGGTGTAACCTCAGTTTTTTAAAGGATGCCTTTTAATGTATAGCAACCTTAACCAAGTTGTTTAGCTATGTTCACTTTCTTCTTAAGACTTTATGAAACCTCCAAGATATGACCAGCCCTTGGCTGGACTAGAAGTGAAATGCGAAAGTCTTGGAGCAGTAAACTGCAGGATTTAGAGGCCTTTATGTCTATGGTCTTCTCAGTTACATGCTAAAGACTCCAAGAAAATCCATGTTTAACCACCATCTCTGTGAGTGACCTTCTCCATGAATCCTTTAGATGGAGATTAAATAGCAAAAAAAATAGTTTCATTCTGGCTTTCTTAATTTCTAGGTGGGAAAATTTGTACAGATTGGTCCTTGAATCCAAGTAGAAGAGCAGCCACCTCAAATAGGATTTCAGAATTAATCAGAGTTTAAAAAGGGGAAAAATTGGGACCGCACACCAAGAACTTGGATGCAAAGAAGCATATGATAAAATTGGATAAATAGATGTATTGGTTTTATGTGGCAAGGTTTTGGTAGCGAGGGGGGGGGCTGCAGGGGTGGCTTCTGTAGGAAGCTGCTGGAAGCTTCCCCTGTGTTCGAGAGAGAGCGAGCCCATACCAGCTGGCTCTAAGACGGACCCGCCGCCGGCCAAGGCCGAGCCAATCAGTGATAGTGGTAATGCCTCTGTGATAACATTTTTAAGAAGGAAAAAAAGTTGGGAGTGAGGAACAGCCACGGGAGAGAGGAGTGAGAACATGTAAGAGAAACAAGCCTGCGGACACCAAGGTCAGTGCAGAAGGAGGGGAGGAGATGCTCCAGGCACCGGAGCCAAGGTTCCCCTGCAGCCCGTGGTGATGAAGACCATGGTGAGGCAGGCTGTCCCCCTGCAGCCCAGGGAGGCCCACGGTGGAGCAGATCTCCACCTGCAGCCCGGGGAGGACCCCACGCCGGAGCAGGTGGGTTCCGAAAGGAGGCTGTGACCCCGTGGGAACCCCGTGCTGGAGCAGGTTCCTGGCAGGACCTGCGGATCTGCGGAGAGAGGAGCCCACGCTGGAGCAGGTTTTCTGTCAGGACTTGTGACCCCGTGGGGGACCCGCGCTGGAGCAGTGTGCTCCTGAAGGACTGCACACCGTGGAAAGGACCCATGCTGGAGCAGTTCGTGAAGAACTCCAGCCCGTGGGAAGGACCCACGTTGGAGAAGTTCGTGGAGGACTGTCTCCCGTGGGTGGGACCCCACGCTGGAACGGGGGAAGAGTGTGATGAGCCCTCACCCTGAGGAGGTGAAGCGGCAGAAAATAACGTGTGATGACCATAAACCCCATCACTGTCCCCTTGTGCCGCTGTGGGGGCTTGGTGGAGAAATCCGGGAGTGAAGTTGTGCCCGGGAAGAAGGGAGGGGTGGTGGGAAGGTGTTCTGAGATTTCGTTTTACTTCTCATTACCTTACTGTGGCTGATTTGTAATAAATTGAGCTAATTTTCCCTAAGCTGAGTCTGTTTTGCCCGTGATGGTAATTAGTGAATGATCTCTCCTGTCCTTATTTCGACCCGCAAGTTTTTGTTATATTTTTCTCTCCCCTGTCCAGCTGAGGATCGGGGAGTGATAGAATGGCTTTGGTGGGCACCTGGCGTCTAGCTAGGGTCAACCCATCACAATAGAAAATAAGAAAAACTCTACAAAGCTTTCCTAAGAATACATTATGGCACACTAGATGGACATTTACACCAAACCCTACTTTTCTACATCAAGGAAATGAGTTGACCTAATCTGACTGCATTTCAGGAAAACATTTGTTAGTATGCTACTTGGAAAAAAAACCCCAAACCTAAGGAAGACAGCAATTACTAAATTAACTCTTAGTATGAATAAAAGCTTGCTAAGTAGTTTTGAAAGGGAAGTCTCAGGCTAGAGGAAAGTTGATAGTGGACATCCTTAAAGAACGATCCCAGACAGATCTTGCTAATTATTTTCACTGACTACCTTAACCTAGGAAAGATCAGCCAATGACACAAGCTGGGGTACTGTTTGCACAAAGAGGGGCTGCAATATCGTATAACAAAGGGCACAAAAGTAATTTTACATGCTGGGCTTGACTCAATATCCTGGAACTCGGCATATATCAAACCTAGCAAAGTTCTTCAGTATGGAATTTTCGCTATAAAGATAAACCACAGTGGTCAAGTTTCTTAGTTGTCCCGCAGGCACAGAAGTAAAATATATCAAACAAAATTGCTATATAAAAATGCCACAACAGAAATTTCACACAGCAAGTTCCAAGGGAAGACAAAGAGAAGAAAGAAAAATAGATTTTTGCTTGTTTAATTAGAGATAGTCATAATATTACTTAACTTCCAGAAACACAACCACTGAATCCCTCCAGATTCTTCTATAAAAAAAATAATTCTTATTTTTACATGTTATTCCAGAGCGCCACACAACTCTTGTACATCCTGCTCTCCCTTCAATCTCACAGGCATAACCTGTGAACTGGAGATTAACCTACAGATCAATAGAAACAATATAATGTGACACTAAGTCCATCTCTTCTGTTGATGCTGGAAAAATACTTCAGAATTTTGTCTCTTGCGCCCAGAGCTGTCAAATGAAGCCAGTCCAGGACACCGAGTCAGACGTACTGTACAACTTTCTGAAGGCTCACCTGAAATAACACACTACGATGTGCCTGAGGTAACGTAATACTAGAGACAACTCTGTTTCATGAGCCAAGCTAGCTCACCTGTAAAGCCCTGCGCCGTATCATGTGCATGTGCCACCTCACGTCCGTAGTCGTGCAAAGCGTAAAGATTCCTGAACAAATCTGGACACGCCAGAAAATTCATGGGAAGCCTGTAGTTTGGAAGAAACCGATGACACCCTTCTTACAAAAAAGCCTTTTGACATTCTTGTCATGCAATACCAGTACAATAGTGCAAAGGTCAAGGTCATAAAAGAAGAAATCTTGCTATCAGCATCCATAAAAAAGGGTAAGCTGGATTTTTGGTCAGTCCTCATGGCCTGTGAGATGTTGATAGCAGGCAGTTCTGAATATAAAAATTTAAAAAAATCAAAATATTAGTTGCTGTATGTCTAGCAGGGATAGGAAAAGTATTAATGCCACTACGAGAGGCCCTGGCAACATCTTATCTGGATGTGTCTACTTCTAACCCTGCATGTTAAAAGAAATTTACTGAAAGTGGAAAAGGCGTAAAGGAGGGTTAGAAGAATGGTCAGGGAAAAGCATCCTCCTCTACGACAGGTATGGCATGGCTGTTTTGGCTGAACTGAGGCTGAGCAGGTTTTGGCAGTAACCGAAGAAAGCTCAAGGGGTGACAGATTGGAAGGGACTTTATACGGGGAGAGAGAAATGTTCTTTAAACAGAAGTCAAAGACCTCGCAGAACACGAGAGGTTCAGCTGCTCATGATACACATTATCTGAAATCTTCAACCACTCAGAGGAATAGAAAACGAGGAGCAACCTCATGATAAGGGTAGCTTCAAGATGGAGTCTGGTACCTCTGCAGTTCAGTTGAACAGTGCAACATGGCTGCCTGCAGCAGCTGGGATCAGGCCTGACGGCTGCGGAGGTCTTCTCCAGTCTTGCCTATGTCAAGGTCAGAGCTGACTACGAAAGCTCTGATTTTCAAAATGCATATCAAATTTACACACCAGCCAGTTTATCACCACCTGCTATCTTGTCTTCAATAGTGTTACACAAGAGTGTAAATTAACATGGAGTGCAATCCTCCCAGTTATTACAGTTGGGGAACAAATGGGGCTGTGCATATGCAAGTATCTAATTAGTCACATCATGGTTGCATGTGTGTGGAAATACCCTGTTTGACTATGAAATCGTACTGCCTGCTTTGACTTATACAATGATGTGTGTTGCTGCGACTCTTGCATAAGGAGAATTAGGCCTTCTGTTTTAATAATACTGCACCATTCCGCTTAATTCTGAGCCCTTAATCTTGCATCACAGTAAAACACTGTAGTAGCAACATATAATTGTATATTTTTCCAATTTTCCATTTTGTAAAATGCTAGCTCCTGACCTCTGCTAAATGTGTACAGTGGCCTACCTTGACACAATATTAGATTAATCTTAACTGAAGAGAGTCCCAGTGTAGCTGTAATAGTAGAAAGAGTATGACTTTACCTACTCATGAATTTCAGTTTTCGGTCTTCTTTTCTCAGAAGAGTGCTGTCGTTTTAGTATGTCACTTGTGTAGTTTCACAAATTCTGTTTGTTTTAGACTGAGATGATCTGGCCTTATTAGCTCCTTCTAACCCCTCCACTTTTGGTGGGGTCCCAAGCGCCTCCTTAGCGGTACTGCAGAAGGAAATCCCCATAAACCGCATAAAGCCCTAACAAAGCTGAGGGCAAAACTGAGCAGATCTCTGCTCTCGCAGGCAGTGTCAATGGCAGCTCTGCAAAGAGAAGGAGAACCACAGCCCACAGGTTTTGCTGGCTCTCCACGTCTGAAAGGACACCTTCACCCAGAGCACCCGTTCTGTATTTGCTCGATGTTTAAGGCAGCTTATTGCTGGGATTTCCAGGGCAGAGTGTCGTCACTGTGGTACTTCTGTAATTTACAGATAATGGGCAACGAAACAGAAATGTAGTTTGGAGCATTGGGCATGGTATGGGGTCGTGTTCTCTAAGGCTGGTGAGATACTTGCCTTTCTGCTCAATTTGTAGGGGCACCTGCTCGTTTTTGAATTATCACTACTTCATTTAGATGAGTGTCAGCAATGGAGAGATAAAAAATTGTTTGTGTGGTTTTAAAATCACCTGGATCTTTTCTCCAGAATATAATTCCTTTTGCTTACATATAACAATTCAGAATCCTCCTAATTAATTCTAGGGTTAATTTTACCTCCTTCCCCCTCTCCCAACACACATTCATGTATATACTTACGTACATGCACATACGCATACCCCATCAAAATTATTTCAGCATAAGTATGAATACCATGAACCAAAAGTTTGGCATCCCTACTACAGTGAAAGTTGACTGCCACCTATGGGTAAGAGTTCATCGTAACATATTTAGATAAAATTTTAATATTATTCTTTGTAATTAATTCAATTTGTAATTATCTAGCAGGACAGAGTTTTGATTCATTTGCTATATATTTTGTCAACAATAATCACTGCTCATCCTCTGAAAGCTGGGTATTAAAACCAACTCCCTTACGAAGGAGCATCAGCTTTACGACAAATAAAAAAAATGGGGTACGACGTTCTTATTTTTCTTTTTGAATAAGAAATACACAGAAGTTCCCTAATTCCCCATGCAAAGAAAAAAGATTTACTGCTACACAGCTAGGTACATCATATTAGATAATGCTGTATTTAATGATCACTATAATTTTAAAGTTTAGCCACCTCAAGGTTTTAATATTTTGCTTACTGCTTTCTTTTACTAAATACATACGAATAGCTTAGCTATGCAGTCTCATGAAAATGTGTATATAAGCAGTATGTCATAGTAATTTTCTATTCAAAATTTTTCATTTTTTCAGAGTAAAATGAAAGCTAAGTGGGGGAAGGGAGGCAGTAGAAAAAATGTATGGCTTGATTATGTAAGCCTCGATTTTTCTGATAGTCTATGTAGCATTTACTTAGAAAACTCAAAAGGAACTACAGACTGAAACCCCAAACTTATTGTATCAAAAATATTTTTTTCCAATTCAGCTTTCAGGTACTTAAACGCAAACAGGCTGACAATTCTGTATATCTGACTACCAAAGAGAAAAATGCTAGATTACAGATGCTATAACGTAGTAAGCTGCATTTAAAATGGACATCACTATCTAGTTCTCAGAAATACCATAGGTGAAAATAGCTGGTAGTCTAGCAAATTAATGCATATATTTCAGTTTGGGAAAAAAATCATTTTGCTCCAGTAAACAGAAGCCAATCGTAGCCATTCCATTTCCCCCTTTCGGGGCAGGGGAATAGTATTTCTGAAGGAAGAGAGACAGAAAGGAACTTACAAAAGGGAAAATTATATTAAAAGAGATTGCAACTAATACAAACTAAGAATGAGTCTGATACTCATTTTTAAAAATCTCCCTTTTAAAGTAATCTTAGTCCTGGGCCTTCTCATTTATATTCTACTTTATTAAATATGATAATCAGCCTATCTAAAAAAACGTAAATAAATATTACACTAGTGCTTGCCTCATGCATTTTCACTAAGTGTTATTACTAAACTTGTGTTACAAACTTATGAAATACGGTAAAAGCAGTCAGTAAACGCCACTTAAGTATCGGAGGTTATCGTATCAACATTTCACACTTGCTCTCTAACAGCATCGGTACCCTTTATAATCTACGTAATTCAAATGTTTATGGTAAAATCTTTGTGCTTCATAGACAAAAGCATCTTGTAGCTAACATAACTCTGCTCCACAGTAATATATTTGTGATGCATTTTCCCGCTGACTTCTGAACTGACGTATTTTAGACACTGCAAAAATAGCATTCTCCAATTTTGTTCCTTGCATCCACTTTGGCTACTGAATCAAGCTGTCAACTGTCCAGTAAAATTTCCCTGTATTTTCAAACCACAGTTTAAACTTAACCCACTTAGTCTCCTTGGATGGAAACTTCATATCAGACAGAAATTACTCCTTATCATGTTTGATGAATCCAGCTTTAAACAAAATACCAGAACTGCATGAACATCTGTGACAAATGACTTGTCTCAGCCGTTCTGCTCTTATTTAATCTCCCACTGGAGTACAATTTAGTAGGTATACTATTTTGTAGTGCAGACCTCCTCCCACCAACCTACTGCTTGCAAAAGGAATAAAAAAAATATTTTCCATGTGTTGTACCAAACCCTAAACATAATATAGTTGAAGCTTTTAAAATAATTGAGTAGGAAAAGGGAAATAAACAAATAAGCTAGTACACCAAATTTACAAGAGCAACAAAAAGGTAAAAAAATGTAAAAATGCAATAGAGGATTGGTAAACTAATACATCTATTAGTAGAATATGAAACAAAATCCTCCTTTCCTGGTGACACATCACTGAGTTACTACACATACACTTCTACAAGTATAAACTGAGAGCAAAATTTTTCTTTATATAGCCAGTATTACAAATTTTGAGATATTCCTATTTCAGTACGTTTAAAACTGAGGCCTTGTTAAAAGACAGAGTTCTTGGAAAGATCTCCATGATATTGGAAAACCCAGACAGGTTTCTCCTGATTTTTTTCCACCAATGATCTCTACGTTCGACAAGAGGGAAAAAAATCCACCATAAATCAGGCAGTGCACCTAACTCTCTGAAGTGCTTGTTGTTAATTTTATGTCTTTACGAAAAGACAAGGAAAATTCCATTTCCCAAGTAAAGAAATACAGAACATCTTAACATCATAGCTTTAAAAAATGGTTCTTTCTGTTCTATATAGATGTCTCATCAATTTCACTTGAATGCTGCTTATACTGTATAACATAGATTTTACTTTCAATAATAGTACTTAATACCTATATGGATTTTTTGTTATCTAATAGCTCTGCTACATTGGTTGTGGATGTTTTACTATGCTACGTATTTTTTCAGTACGTAGTTATATGCCTGCATTTTCTAACAGACATTCAAAATATTACTGCATTCTGGTCTGTTCCACTGTGCTTTGACACCGGACAAGTGCATTCAGATACTCATAATATGCTTACAGATGCAACTAAACAAAAAAAGAGATTACCTTGTGATATACTGGAATGAATGGGACTTTCTTCTAATGGGGAAAAAAACGTTTGTTCATAATAATTTAGTTTATAGTTGAGAAAGGGAGCAACGCACCTGGAACTGACTCATTGTAAATTCCAGAAATGGAAGGAGCTTTACAAAAAGTCTGCCGTTACCTTGTTTTTTAAGTAACCATGCAGAGCTGACAGCTATTAACAGTAGCAAGGACTTGCATAACAAGGACTTGAAGGAAGGCTTAGTACTATCCATGCCGGAGTGATTTAAAGAGAATGAAGGCACGTATTTCTTTATGATGCATTATGTAACACCACAGAGAGCTATCTGAGACAATAAAAAAAATAGGGGACACACATTTGATCTTATACTTGTTATTTATCACACAAATATTTTATAGTGCTTATAGCTTAAGGCTTATGAAACACCTAACTTAGGAATGTTACCCGGTACAAATGAGCGTGAAATGTTTTAGATGACATATTTTATGTTTTGTAGATCTTTAGGAAAATATAATAGGTCATATAATTCATTTTCTTCAAACTTCTGCAATACATGCAATCTCAGATAAAATAAAATTGTCAAAATCAGTGATAGCTGGACCTTCTGGTTCACATTAGTGTGAAGAGAAAACTGCTGTTGAGCTGACACATTGATAGACTACGAGTTCTGCTGAAGAATAGCTAAAAATGGTGATTCAATCTTGTTGCTACTATGCAAGAAGAATAACAGAAGTGGAGATGTTACTCATGATATCATATCTTTCATCAAAACCCTAAAGGGTTCTGGTGCATCGAACACATTCTCTTCCTGAGAGCTTCTGGCTCTAAAAAATACCAGTGTAAGTAAATGAAACTAAATTGGCCTATTAAAAAAACAGGATAAGTTTGTGTCGTAAATTTATTTAAACATGAAAATAAAGATCAGATTGTAAAAAGACTATCTTTTAAGGTTTTTTTCCCTCCTCTTTTTTTTTTTTTTTTTTTTACAATAGAGATGCTAGTCTTGCGATGACGAAATGGAGAGCTAGGAGGATTATGAAACACAAGTAGCATGAAGGGCAAATCTGACTGAAAGAGAGGGAGAATATTATTCCAATTATTTAAAACTTAGCTGGGTTAGTTCCTTAACTAACTTAATACAGCTACCCTGAAATCAATAAGGTGATACAGATTCAGCCAAGATGTATCTATCACGTAAGATAATGCGGACCATCATCTTCTGTTAGGACAGTAAACAAAACACATGTGCAGAGTCATCTTTTCTAAATAGCTCCTTAATCTTTAGATACACAAAAGAGAACTTTTAAAAGAGGCACCTTAAGTACTTCTGCTATTCTACCCCTGGTCCTCCGCTGATCTGAACCTTGCATGGTCATTTATGCTGAACTGAAATCAGATTTAAACACTGACATCAGTCCCTCGGTGCTTCATACTTCCCTGTGCTGCTGCAAATCACCACGGAAGGCTCAAGATGGAGGGAAAAGGGCCTTGGTGGTGGCTTGTGCCTTCCTCCCACAGACATCACCGAATACTCCCGGTGCTTCCTTCCAATTCATCCAAGGAGTTCTGCAACAACAGAAGGGAAACAAGGCTTCACAGTCCTCATCCTTCACTGAGAGGGATAACAGGTAAGGAGAAGGAGGAAACAGAAATGGGGGGGGTGGGCTGGGGTGGGGGGTTCTTATTACAGGCTCCCCTCTCCCAAAGGGAAAGAAACCTTGACACAAACTTTATCACATCACAAAGACATACACAGGCAGGCACCTCAGATTTCTGAAAACACAGCAGTTTTCTTTCAGGGAAGGATAAAGTACTCTTTTGATTTTTAATTTTGCTTTTACCAGGGCCTCTATAGTAAGCATTTGCAGCTTCTCCTACAATAATTAATGTTTCACATTGCACAGGAATTTTTTATCTATCTTCAAAAAAAAAATCTCCCCAGCAAAACTGCGACTTAAGTTTTGTTCTTAATTTGAGGATGAATGGGGAAGAGGGGAAGAAAAGCAGCAAGGCAGAAAGTTCATCGCCTTGCTCTGAAACGTAGGCAGAGCCAGAAACCGAGATTAAATCCAAGAAATGTCTCAACCCCGTTCTGTGTTCTGCCTACAGTTCTTACACGCGCATTTGCCTTTTGAGTATGCACACCGACATCTTTAGGATATTCAGGCAACGTATTAACACATTGTGGGTAAGGAGAAGAAACAAATCAGGAATATTTGGAGGGTGTGAAGCAGTAAACAGTAACCACGTAGAAACGTTTCAAGCAATGCTATTAGGGCTTGACGCCAGAGTAGATTTATACTTCCCCTTTCAGGCTCGTAAGCTTGGTAACAAGTGAAACGAGTTAAATTTTCCGAGTTTGGAAGGTAACTGGTTTTTGTTTGTTCCACGATGCTACGCGGCTCTTAAACGCCAAGAGCCCTCGCCGATGGAAAGTCTGGTTTCAGGACAGGCCCCGCAGCCAGAGGCCGCAGCTCGGCAGGGACAGACCCAGGCGGTTCTGGCGGGGCAGCGCCCGGCGATGCGCGACCCAGCAGGTACCCAGCCCGCCTTACGTAAGGATTTCATTTCCCTCAACGCTACATCTCGCCGCACAAGGCAAAGGAGAAGAGGCTACTGCATCTCCCCGTGCAGCGCCAGGCCCGCTATCCGCATCCTCCTATTTTATTTTTTTTTTATTATTATTTTTTTTTTCCCTCCAAACAGCACATCTACACAGCGGCGTTTACCTATTCGCTCGAGCCGTGGCTGCCATGCCACCTAGCTGGGCGGCCGGCTGCGGAGCCTACGTTCACCGGAGCGTTGCCGAAGAGGAGACCCCCCCCCGTCCCTCTTCGGCGAGGGGCGCGCTGCGGGCCGGCTCCCGGCGAGCAGCTCTCCCTCGGCGGCGGCGGCTCCGCTCTGCGGCCAGCGGCGGGCAGCGTCCATTGCAGCTCGGCGGGGAACCTCCCCGCCCGGTGCAAACATCCACGGGCTCCGGCAGCCTGCGGGGGGTACCCAGCCCCTCTCCGTCTCTATCCCCCCGCGTTCCTAACACCGCTGCCAGGTTGCGGTTATTTCTCATCCCGTCCTCTTCCCACAAATCCGCCGCCTAAGCCCCAGCAGCCTGGCTGGCCCCCGAGTCACCGCCGATAGATGCATCTCTCCCCCTCTTCCTAAGCCTTCCCCGAGGAAGCAGGGCGGCGGAGCTGCTCCCCGCCCGACGCTCGTCCTTGCGTCTCACCCGCCCCCAGGACGCCACGGCCGGAGCCCTTAAAACAAAGGCGAAAACTGCCCTTTTCCACGCTCCCTTCCCTCCCCGCGCCGCCACCGCCGCGTTAGGCGCCTGGCTACCGGAGCTCGCCTAGCAGGGGTAAGAAACAAGAGGGGAAGGGGGGGGGGTTAAGGAAAGAAAACCCACGCACCCAGCCCCACGGCTGATCCCCGTCCCTGGACGGCGGCGGTGGCGGGGCGCAGCCCAGCGCACCTGACAGCCCGCCGCGCCGCTCCGCGCCGCGCTGTATTTCCCTCCCTTAGCGACAGGGGAGGCGCGCGGCGGCGGCGGCCCCGCCATTGGCGGAGGGGAGCGGCGCGGCTCGGCCATAGGCCGGCGCGGCCGCCAATGGGGCGCGCTGTATCCGGGCGGCAGGGGGCTGTGGAGCTATTTAAATCCAGCTCGGTGATGTCAGCGGGGGCGGCGGTTAGGCGGGGGGGCGGTTGGCGGTGAGGCGAGCGCGGTGGCCGCGCCTGTCAGGCGGCGTTAGTCACGGGGCGGCCGCTGCCGCTGAGGGGAGGTGAGCGGGAGCGGCCCGCCGCACCTGCGCGTCCTGCCGAAACGTCCCTCCCCGCGGTATGTATGGGATCCGGCTGCCCCCCACCCCGCCGGTAACCCGGAGCGGTGAGCTCGTCCTGTCTGGCGATCCTGGAGTACGTGGGTTAATTTCGGGGTGTTGGCATGGCGCACGCTGAGAGTGAGCAGAGTCAGGGGGGCTCGCTGGTTGTGCGCGTTTCGTGCTAAGCCATCTCTTCATTAAAGAGAAGACAAAAGGGGTACTCTCCGCAGTAAGAACACTTCTGCAAGTGTTCGGGGGGAGGGATTACCTCACAGCACCTTTCTGCGCCGCTCTGGTTCGCGGCCAGTGCCTCCCCACGGCCTCAGTGGTACTGCAAAAGCAATCAAGTGCATTGAATTCCATCCCTTGAACCGTGCCTTCGGAAAGGCGCGGCTTGCCCCTTGGTCTTCCAGGATGGCCTGGTCTTGATCCGGAGGGACTGCCACAGGCGAGAAATCCCCGACTGATGACGCTGGTTTAAAGGGGCACGTTTGGGCCATGAGGCGTACCGATAGCAGGAACAGCCACTTCGTCTTGCATTTCTGATTCCAGTTATGGCAGGTCCTGTTCTGTGGGTTGCAGGGAGGTCTTTTAGATGCTAAAACTTGATAGATGCTTCTGGCCACAAGTGTTCTGTTTTCTAATGTCTTCCCAGCACAGCAATCGCAGAAGGAGTAGAAATGGTGTTATATGTTACAACAGAAGGTGGTAAGCAAAACCAAGATCCAAATGCACTGGTCTGTCTTGGCAGAAAATGTCTTGTAATTTGTTCTGTGCTTCGATATGCTGGAGACCTGTCCTGGAGCTCACCATGTTCAGTCTAATAGAGGCTGAAAAGTGGGATTAGACTTGTTTGACCCAAAGCATGTAATCACCCTGCCTCCAGCATGATGCCTGCCCAATACCCTGATGGTTGCACAGCTCTTTCCCTCTTGTGTGACCCAAACTTACCCATGATGCAACAAAAATGCAGGCATCTCCCATCATGCAATGGTGTGTCACTCATCTGATAGGAGTGCACGTAAACATCAGGTAACAGACAGCAAGCTCTTCTCAGTTTGCAGATGGATGTGTGCTGTGACCATAGATTTTGGCCTGTGACTACAGGCATTTTGGTTGCCTAAAGATGTGTGTTCAGCTACGTGGCTGCAGAAGCACATACGGTGTGGAAGTCATTCCCTAAAAGCAATGCTGGGGTGTGGTGAGCTGAATGCTCAGGGCTTTACTGAACATTGTTGGTAGCAGAGAAGATTTATGAGGAAATAGGGACTGGAAAACAGGAGGAAGTAGGTTGCTGACAACCAGGGGACTGAAGGTCTCTACGGCCTCCCAAACAGGACAGTGGGAGCAAACAGCCCGTGCTATTTCATGGTGCAGTTTCATAAATTCACAGTCATGATTAGTATGAGAGGGCAGGTTTGACATAGGACTTAGCTACTGAAGCTAGAGTGGGGAGCTGGTGCCCTCAAGGAAGGATGAAAAGCCCTTACTGTTACATGTGAAGGAGCTGTCATTGAAATGATGTTTCTTGACTGTGGCAGGATATGGCAACAGAGGTAGGAGACAGCAGGGGAAGGCATGAGAGGTGGCTTTTGTGAGGGAAGGGGAAGGCTTGTTGTGACTTGGGGTCCTCAAGGGGAATCTAATTTTCTTTAAAGGTTGTTCTTTCACTGAGAGTCAGGTGGAAGAATGTGAGAGCCCCTTTTGGGAACTGAGTCCATGTGCCTTTTCAGTCCTGTTGGCTTCTCCTTCCTTTTCCCTATTTAGAAAGCTGCTTGGAATAAAGATTAACTCACTACAGTCAGTGTGTTTCTTATGTATTGTATTTGTCCATTAATGCCACACTCCAGATTTTCTGTGAGTTGCCTGCAAGGCTCAGGAAATAGTATTTTTTGTTGTTTTGATTGAACTTTCTCCCTGTGGTCCCTGGCTGTGTTACTTCTAGGATGACTTGGGGAAGTGTCGCTTTCCTCTGAAATACCAGATCAGCATTAGAAAGAGATGAAAAGCTGGACAGAGGTGTTCGTGGTGGTCCTGCTCCCAACTCATGCATCTTGCTCACATGCTTGGAACTAATCTTAGGATCAGATTTGAGTTGAGAATAATTTTTTCTTTAACATGGGCCATTGCATCTTGGGCAAAAAATGGAAGGGGAAGGCATTCACTCTCCTCTGCAAGATGGAACGTGGTTCGCTTTGTAAAATAAACTTGGGTATTTGGGGGGCAGGAACTGCTGGAATTGACAGAGCCCTTGGCCTGGAGTAGTATAAACCTTAAGTTTGGTGGAGGGGGTGGGGGAATGTTAATATATGTGAGTGCAAGAGGGGAAGATGAATGGATCTTTCTGGACTTCACAGCTATGGCATAAACTTACTGGGACAGAAAGGAATGTGAAGAGTTCATCTGGTCCATCCTGTGATTTTACTACCACAAAGCAGGATCCAATCTCCCCATCTCTTTCCTGGTAAGTACGTAAATTATGCAAAGATCTTCAGAGATGGAACTTTATAACCTCCCCAGGCATCTCTTCCAGTGCTCCACTTTCCTTAGCTTAGGACAGATCTCTGTTGCCTCCAATTAGAAACTTCTTAGGTGCGGTTTAACCCCATTACTTCTTGCCCTATCCATGTAGAGAACAGGTCATTCCCTTCCTTTTTACCATAGAATTTATGTATTTTGAAGACTGTCAGCATGTGTAGCTTCAGTCTTCTCTTTTTAGGTAACCAAAATCTTAATCTGATCAATTTTTGATCATGCATAATTTTTTCTAGTTCTCTTCATGTGACCCTGGGAGACTGCAATCCCTGACCCTTCCTTGCTTTCAGTCCTACATACCTGTTTAAGAAAGGTCTGGAGAAAGAAGGCAAGTCGTGATGTCAACATTTCCTCATAGTTCTTTTTTTCTCCTAAACAACCATGGTGAATGAAC